>NC_046342.1:2533679-3233382 GCF_000738735.6 Corvus cornix cornix
TCAGTGACCTATAACTTCCTGCAAGAGGCTGTGGCCACAGACAATCCAGCAGCTCAATTTTCTGTGGACATTATGAATCAAATTTTTTTTAAAAATGACATTAGAAATCTCTTTCAGGTTGCAAAGTCAAGCACCAAACAAAGAGGAAGTGCTGGAATTAAACTTGCCTGCAAAAACCTTAATTTGGCCCTTTTATGCACAAGTATTATGATATAGACTTTAATTACATGAACACAGCCTATTTTTTCCACATCTAAATGCATAGATGTGCAAATTCTCAAGCAGTTGACTTGATTACAAGTGTGCATAATATAAAAGTTCAATAGTCTATTGATATTTAGTCAGATTGCAGAAATTCCACATATTCATGGCAGCAGCTGACTAAATTGGGAGACCATGCCAAGAGCTGAACAAATGAAATCAGATTACTGCAAATGACAAGGAACAAATAGCCAGCAAAAAAAAATAAAATAGTAGGGCCAGAGGAAAAAAAAACCCAGCATGGTGAATGCTAGACAACTGAATTAGGTTCAGCTGAAACAAAGCAGGAAGTCTAAAGCAGCCCACAAATAATATTTAGTCTTTCCTCTGGTGCCAGGAAAACAGACTGATCAGCACAGTGCCACTTGATTTTGGGTGAGTCCAGAGACTAAACCACGAAAATGGGGTCAAAGTAGAGGTTTGAAATACACACAAAATATTAGAGCCGACATCTTGGCCTGTAGGTCTTCTTCTGGCTGCAGAAAAAAAATAGAAAAAGGTTAATTTGAAGGTTAGAACTAACCTTGTTCTGGTTTTTTTTACCCCAGAGCCCAAAGCAGAGCTCATGGCCAACATGTCACCTCTAATATCCTTTACCATCTCAACTGTGGGTTTTATATTAACCTTTTCTCTTAAATTTGGCAGTCAGGATGCAAGTGCTCTGAAGGTTTTGCTGCAGTGTAAAGAAGCTTGGCTTGATCTGCTTTTAATCACTGGCCAAGCAAGCACACAGCCTGGCAAACATTGGTGGTAGCGTTGCCACTCTTTGCACCTCACAGAGAACCAGCCAGGGCAGAGCTGAGCTGACACCTCTGCAAGCAGAGCCAAGCAAGGAAAGGCTTTATTATTCACAGATTTATTTTTCTTTTTAATGTCTGAGGGTAAAACTTGGTGATTCAGGAGCATTTTCATGCTCTTTTCCTACGTGCTGTGCAGATTATGCTCAGTAATCCATGCCTGGTCCTCCCTTGGCTTGCTGGAGAAAAGTTCAAGACCAGAACTCAGCACCCGGCCCAGTAAATTCCATACATTGCATATATTCTATAGATATTCAGATAAGATTGGATATTCCATCCAGTTTTAAGCAAAACCAGATTTTCCTTTGAATACATCCCTTATTTTTATTTTGGCCACTCAGATTCCTCAGTGGATTCTGTCCAGCTTGGCCTGGGGTGAACAGCCAGTCCCAGTCACATCCCTTTCAATAAACGGGGATACTCAGAGCTAATTCCAGCTTAAAAGCTACCACTTGGTCTGAAGAACAGGTTTGCTCACAGGAAAATCTAGAGAGGTTGTCAGTATTCTGTTTCAGGTTCTTCCTATGCTGATGTCTTTGGTGAGGTGAGGCTATGGAGGAGCTTCTTTTTCATTTCACACACACAGGACTCCCCACATCCCGCCTCATTCACGCCCTGATACCCAGAGCAGGGCATCCCATCGTAAAAGCCTGTGCCACCAAGCCTTTTCCTAGGCTTTTCCAGGGCATTTTACAGCCCACCCCACTGGCATGGGGATTGGTGGAGCCAGCAGCACTCCCCTCTCGTGGCAAGGTGCTGTGCTAGGGGTGAAAATGCAAAATACACTGCGTGGGTGCATTGATGTTGGAGTGTCTGCCTGCCTCTTCTTGAAGCAAAATGTGGGATATTTGGCTTTTATTTCAAATTACTGAACTGAGCCTTCTGCTAATTGTCCTGTTACATGGGAGAGCCAAGGAGAATTTCACGTTGCAGATACTTCTCAGGGCTCACAGGCTGGAGTGTCCAAATATAGTCCACGGGGAGGAAAAGCTCCAGGGAAAAGCTGTCAAAAGCAGTATTACTGCCCTGGTATGGCAGAACCAGGAACAGGGAATGCCCAGGGCATTGCTGGGCTCCATGTGCTGTAAGGGGATTTTATTGGGGGCAATTAAAGCCAGGAAGAAAAAGGATGAAGGTCAGGAAACAGCCATTGAACCTTGCTACCCAACCACGTTCCTGTTTTGTGCAGAAATATCTCCTGGCTCTGCTCACGAAGCTCACGTTGCTCTGGTTTGAAATGGGGTGTCTTGGGAAGAGCAGCACAAATCAGGGCACACACACAGATGGGTTCTTTCTTTGTAGGTGATGGAGCAAGAGCAGAAATCATCAGCTGAGCTGTGCCAGAGAGGAGTCGGGCTGGTGACACGGACACAGAACCAGGTCTGCTCCATTAGCAGTCTGACACATGGCCTGAACCACAGCTTTACAGCCCCTGGAAGATCCCTATTTATTCTTCTCTGAAGCAGATTTAGAGAAGGCTTCGGGGTTACAGGAGATGGGATGGCTGCAGGCTGCTGTAACAAAGCTTAGGGCTGCAGCCCTGACATGTTCCCTGCAACTGAATCCTCCCTTCTCCCAAAGATGGCCAGAATTCCACGGGCAGCTCTGACTCAGTCTGGAGCAATCCCACGTTCTCCTGCAGCACATGGCTGGTGGCAGCCTCCTTAAAGACCCCCAGGAGCAGGCTGGCCACGGAACTGTGCCACAGCCCCCTGGCAAAGCCATTCCAGGCTCTCTCCAGCCCTCACTCCAAAGCACCACACACAGAGCAAAAACAGCTCTAGGTGCTCCTGGTGCTTTCCTTCAAAAGCAAGAAATGGAGCCAGAAATCGCTTTGGATTCATTCTTGGGCTGGTGGTGCCTGTTCTGTTTGAGAGGGAACCTCTGTGCCCAGCCCTGCAGGGATTCCGGGTCCGTGATTGCCAGGTAGGGAATCACCTGGAGGATTCCTTATCGCAGCAGGGGAAGATCTGTCTCTGCAGTGGAGGAGATTGCAGCTCCTACTCACTGGAGCAATGATTTCCAATCTCATTTCGAAGACCTGGAGTTAAAAGGATGAAGAAGAAAATATCTTAAATATTCCCTCGTGCTCTTTCTTGTCACCTAAACCTCAAATCCCCTGTGCTGCCTGGGTCCCTCACCACACCACAGGTACACAAAGGCTGGCACACAACCTTTTCTCTGTATTGCAGCAGGAATTTTATTACTGTTCCAAGGCAAGTCTTCCCAGAGCTTTCCTAACTAGCTGAGAATGACATTTTTATGGGATTAACAGTTGCAATAGAATACACCCCAGGCTCTAAAACTCAGCTAAGAGTACAGCGTGAATGAGAAGTGACAGAAGAAAATAGGAGATATTAAAAAGATGAAGAAAAGCTTCAACTTCAGCCTCCCATAGCTCCATTAAACACTGAGAGCAGTGTGACACTCCCTGGGAGACCGGCCTCCTGTCCCACAAAACACCCCCAAACCTGTTTGGCAGTGGTTTTTTAACACATCACCTCGGATTTCCATCCCAATCCTGTCCCAGCACAAGGGCCTCAGAGCCAACATCAAGGGTTGCCTAGCGACAGAGCTGAGCCCGGTGGGATCATCCTGCTCCTGATTTCTGCATTGAGATTTTGGTTCCCAAGGATGCTTTGGGATTATAAAGGACATTGATAACCCTGCTTTCTTAATTAATGCTTTTGCTGCTGTGAAAGTCACTGCTTTCCAGAATATCTGTTTGTCAGCTCTCTTAGGGCATTTGGGAGCAGCACACGGCCCTGGGTCCAGCAAAAGAACCACAGGTTTCAAGCAAACAGCGTTCCTGATCCTCTTAAATCCACACAAAAGTCACTATTTGCAATGAAACTACAGCTGGGTGTGACTTCTGAGGTCACAGAACAGAAGCATTTCAGGTTGAGGAGATCACTCCAACGCCACCCAAACGCCATGAATATCACTTTAACCAACGAGTATGAGGCCCAGGAATTGTGTCTGACACACAAATGGATTACCTGAAATCCAGACCAAAGGGAAAGGCAGCAATAATTTTTTCTTTAAGAAAGCAGAATAGTACTCTTGGACTAAGTGGCAAATACCTGTTCCATCGTGCCCCAGCCCAAAAGCATTACCAGCTCAAAGATACAAATAAAAAGCCATCAGTGACAGAGCAGGGGACTTTATTCCCCTTTGTCTCTGCTGAACAGTGAAGTCATCGTTCTTGATACAATAAATATTTTTCTTCTATTACTATTAAAATGCAAAATGTGTGTAAGAGAATCCTGGGGCTCCTCAATCCCACGGCCAGCACAGTAAGAATCAATGAGACGCAGAAGTTACAGTGAATAAATCAGCAAGGTGTGCAGTACATCCTAGAAGTGGGTCTTAATTTGTGTTTGGGGAAAGTTTTAGGACATCCCTACTCCTGCACATCCCGTGGCTGCCCAGGTAAGAGGCAGATTTATTTCAGGAGTCGGAGGATTCTTTTTCCAGAAGGTTGGAATCTGCTGATGTGCAGCTCACACCAAACAGGACCTTTAAGCCCCCAGTTTGTGAAGCCTCTGTGCCTGAGCAGGTACTTGGACACAAGGACAGAGAGGGGCTGGGAGCTGAGGAGAGAGGCAGTGACAGGGTGGCTCCTTCCAGCACAGGGGGCCAGAGGTCAGCCCCGTTCACGTTATTTGTGCTCCTGTCATGTGCAGTTCCTGGGTGAACACCACACTCCTGACCCGAGACTAAAGCCCAGACTAAAGGCTAAGCCTTGCCCAGATGCTCCTGTATAAGCTGGAGTCAGATTGCAGAATTTCAAGGGTATTCCATACCAAAACCCCCCAGAGATCCAGCCCAGACTGGCTTTGCAGTAGCCGTGATGGGAGCACTGTTGGATGGGAAGCAGGATTCCACTCATTCCACAGGGGAATGGATTAGCTCCCGCTGAAAATGGCTGGCCACCCATGACCTTAAACCTGAATTTCAGCCATCGTGATCTGCAGAGCTCTCCACACACAGACTTCAGCTGCCTCTCCTCAGATTTAACTTTTCCTCTCTGGCCCTGCTGTGGCTGCCAGGAAACTGCAATGGGACCTCTGGCCTTGGGGACGGCTTCAACCTTCATCCCAAAGAAACCAGCTGGCACCATTCCCTCTATTTTCACAGCAGAGGCAGCTCTTTTTGACAAGTGAATCCCAAACAGAACGAGCAGTTTGACAATTATCATTTTGAACAAATATTTCCAGCTCCGCGCAAAACACCGTGGCACAAAAAAAAGCAAACTTTCAATAAACAGAAAATAGATGATTGTTCTCAAATGACAGCTTTCGTGCTGTTTATCCCAAAGGATCCTCAGAGCTTATGGAGTATGAAATAAATTTGCCACTGGTTAAAAATGTAAATTCTTTAAATACATAAAACCCTAATGAAAAGGCTTGTAACATTTCCCTTTTCCTGATTCCCACTTTTCTCTTTTTATCTCCCTAGAAGAAGACGTTGATTATAATTACAGTGGGGACTAAAATGTAGGCTTGATTTTGTGTGTTAAAAAAAATCTGGGAAGTAAAAGGAGCTCTTGGTGTGATTGGGTGTGTGCATGAGCTTCCACACATGCATGCATGGCTCAATTGTGGCATGGCATTAAAAAATGCGTAAAAGAACTGATGCACCCAGGACATTCCACATTTAAATGCACATAATTTGTGGAGAGCACACAGAAGAGAAGCTCTGCCGATGGAGATGAGAGGGAAAAGCTGCTCTGAGCTTCCAGCCCCTCTTTAGTGCTTGCAAAATGCACAGGGATGCAAAAGGCAGGGGCTGACGCTGCTTTCCTTGGGCAGAGCGAGGATGGAGGCAGCAGAGCCCAGCCTGGGCTTGGAGTCATCACTCTGGGGTCAGCTCTTGTCCTGGGCACACAGGGCTCAGACCTGCAGCAGGACGCTGGGTTTGCTGGCCAGGGACTCATTTTGGATGCCTTTTCTTCTGCTTAACTTGGATTTCCAGTTTAGCATTCTGCTTTCTGAGGTGAGGAGCTAAAAGTGACAACAGAGAAACTCGACTATTTTGGCTCTGAAAAAAAGGCACTTTGGACCCCTCTCATGCCAACCCTCTCCACCCAAACACAAACAAGACCAGGGCACTACTTTAACCCCCAGAGCACCAGGCGGAGGCAGGTGTGGAATTTGGGTTAGATTTCCAAGCACAGGGTGACCCTGCAGGCTGGTGCCACTGCCCACAGCAAACCCAGGGTGATTTCAGCCCAGCAGGACTGGCCCAGAGGGAGCTGCAGGAGAACTGGGCTGGGATCAGGACATCCCAGCAGGTCACACACACACACAAACCCAGCAGAGCCATGGCACAGGCACAACTGCTGGATTTAGGCAGAAATCTGGCACAATCAGGACATGTCAAACACATCTGTGTGATCCCTGCTCCTGTGTTACACCAGTGCCGTGGTGATGGGACGGACTTTGCTCCATATCCTGATTCCTCCTCATCCACCCCAACAGATCATGATGAGCTTGAGAGGTGCAGCCACTCAAGTGCCACTGTATCAATTCCTGGACCAGAGGAGAGGATCTGAGCCCTCATCCCATCACTCCTGGTCACTCATGTACAGCTGTGTGAACAAAAGTTCACATCTCACCCTTCCTTAAGTAAAGGAACCTGCCAAGCCTTCCTCCTCACACCTGCTCAGGCCCCGTTCTCTTGGACAGCATCTCAGCAAAGTAAAAAGAGCTTTTAGTCTGGTTTTGATTTTTCTTTTTCAGTTCAATTATTTACTATCAAATAATTTATTCAGTGTTCTCACCAAAGCCTTGTTCATTCCATGTGTTTGGGTTTCACTTTTCATGCCCAGGATCCAGAAGCCATTCCTCTGGGGCTGTCTAGAGTAAAAAGAAAAGGCAGTTTTAAGGCAGAGAATAAACTGCAGAAGATTGGCTTGGACTCTTCCAGGGATCCAGGGGCAACCACAGCTTCTCTGGGCAGCTGTGCCAGGGCCTCCCCACCCTCACAGGGTGGCATTTCTTCCTAATATTTAATCTAAACCTACTCTCTGTCAGCTTGAAGCCATTCCCCTTGTCCTGTCACTGCAGGGACTGAAGCCCTGGTGAGTGCTGTGCCCATGAAATGCTGTGTGACAGCCCAGAGCTGTGTGACACGGGTGCCATGCAGGGGCCTGAGGACATCTGGGTGGCAGATGGAGCACTCCAAGCAGGGGATGGACTGTGCCCAGACCACTGGAGTAGTTTCTGGGAAAAACTCTGTGCCCAGGTGGCTCACGGGGAGAGCAGGGGATGTGTCACCCTGAACCCTCAAGGACAACACCCAGCCCCCCTGCTCCTGCCCCCACCCTCTTGTTTGCCCAAAGCAAGGCTGATGGGGAGAGACAATTAATTAGCCTTTTAATTCCATAATTAAAAGCTTTCTACTCTCTTTATCAATAGGTGTCTATTGTGAAATTTCCTATGTTTTGCTTGGCCCTGAAATGAGAGAAATTCCTGTGCAGCTCCAGCAGGGCCAGCCCTCCAGAGGTGCTCACAGCTGGGCTGAATGCACAACCAGCAGCTGAACAGAAATATTCAGTACATTTTAAATGAGATCTGTCCAGACCATAATACTGCAAACAGTATTATCTTCTGGAGTGAGGCAGCTGAAGAAAGGTCAGGGTGCAGAGATCCCTTTATCACAGGAGAGCTCGAGTTTTGCTCTGGACTTTGCAACCCAGATCCTCTGCTTCTTTATTTTTTAGTGAAAAGAGCACCAACACAAAAACCTTCACAACAGTGGGTTGTTTGTTTTTTTAGTGAAATGCCTTGCAAACCTTTTCTTTTTTTCTGAAAACGTACTATTTTTGCTATCAAACAAACAAAGGGAAAAAATGTACCATCACCTTCCTTCAGTTATGGCAGAGACAGAAGTACAAAAGGATCTCTGATGCTCAAGTGGGGTTTAATTCAGACTCAAAGTGTGCTTTATATAAAATTTAGACCTTCTTCACGTTTTATAAGTACTTTGTGAGTGAACTTAGCCTTTCTTTGCTGTCTAAATTTGCTCTGAGCGTGAAGCTCACACTGACTCTGGGACTAATTCAGGCAACCAAATAAAGCCTCAGTCAGGTCTCACCCCAGGGTTGTGCCAGGGATACCAAACTGCTTGGAAACTCAACCCCACAGTCGCATTTCAGTGCTAGGTATGGCATTTATCATATCACTGATCAATGATGCAAAATTCATTCACTGTTCCATTGCATCAATGACAAAGGAGTTGGGAAAAAAGTAAAATAGTAAAAAGTGTCAAATGTTCAAGAACCTCACCTGAGTATTTGTTGCCCACTTCTCATTTTGATGTGTCCCTTTTTTATTAGGACTGGACGTATTGAAAACCTTTCTGGTTTTTTCTCTAAGTGATTTATTTATGTGAAGAATAAGAAGGAAAGGCTCTTCAGAAGAACAGGTATTCCCATTCTCCTACTAATACTGTTCCATGGTTTGAAACCCGTGGGAAATTGTCATAAAAGAGCTATTACGAAGATTACAGCAGTTCTAGGGCTGTGATTTTTAAAGGGCTCCTTTCAGCTTTGACTTCTTTGAGATCACAAAAGCTTTCCAGAGTCTCCCTTGACTGGAATTTTCAACACCTTCCTTCCATGTCAGTTTTCTTATGTCAAACATGACAGTGCAGCTTTTCGCTCTGTGAGAAAAGAGATTTCATTCCTACAAACACAGCATCTTTGATAAGTTGGCTCTTCTCTCCTTGGCCACATATTTTCAGAACCCTGATAGGAATTCGGTGTCTTAAGCCCTCTGTTCCCCTCCCTTATCCACCTGAACTTTACCAAGTGCAAGGATGGCTGAAGGCATGATGAGAAATGAGTGTCAAAGCTTCCAAGGTGCACTTCCTTAGGAACCCCAGACAAAGAGAAATCTGTTCTCAGATATTTTCAGATAAACCCCTGGCTGGAGAATTTGGGAGGGTGAGACTTTCCAGGCTTGCCTCTGAGCTCGGCTGGGAGCAGGGGATGTGGAGTTTCTCAGGCTCCTTCTCCTCTTCCCACATGTTATTGTTCCTGTGCCAAAATAAAAGAACCAGAGCTCTATTTTTAGAGACGGTTGTTCCAGCTAAATCCATCCATCACCCCCTGAAGTTATTGTATGTGGGTGAACCTTCTCTTTTTATTCCAAACCAGGCCAAATTTTACAAATGCAATTCACAATTCGGGCAAGGACCAGCAGATCTCACTGTTCAGAGGGGGATTTGGACAGGCTGGATCCGTGAGCTGAGGAGCTTTGTGTGGGTCCTGCCCTTGGGTCTGCTGCAGACTGGGGCATGAGAAGATGGAAAAGGCCCTGGGGGTGCTGGGGACAGTGGCTGGACACGAGCCAGGGGTGCCCAGGGGGGCAAGAGGCCAACGGCCCCTGGGCTGTGCCAGCCATGGTGAGGCCACAGGAGCAGGGCAGGGATTGTCCCCTGTGCTGGCACTGCTGAGGCACCACCCCAAATCCTGGGGCACTTCTGGGCTCCTCAGGACAAGAAGGACACTGAGGGGCTGGAGCGTGTCCAGGGAAGGGAACGGAGCTGGGAAGGGGCTGGAGAGTTCCTGAGGGAGCTGGAAAGGGGCTCAGGCTGGAGCAAAGGAGGCTCAGGGGGGACCTTGTGGCTCTGCACAACTCCCTGAAAAAGGGATGTAGTAAAGTGGAAGTTGATGTCCTCTCTTAAAGAACAAGGGGCAGGACAAGAAATGGCCTCAGGTTACACCAGTGAAGGTTTGAATTGGATATAAGGACAATTTTTTCACTGAAAGTGCAGTCAGACATTGGCAGGGACTGCCCAGGGCAGTGGTGGAATCACCGTTCCTGGAAATGCTCAAAGGATTTGAACGTGGCACTTGTGGCTGTGGTTTAGTGGTGCTGGATTAATGACTGGATTCAGTCTTCAAGACCTTTTCCACCCTTACCCATCCCATGATTCCATTCCCCAGCACACCCCTGCCAGCTGCACACGGGATCCTGCACGGGTTCTGAATCACCTGATTTGCCCTTCCAGTTTCCATTGTGGAATTGCAGAAAAGAGGCAGAGGGAACTTTGCACCCTGCTGCTGCTGCTTGGAAGTCTCTGCACGCTGGATTTGTCCAAGTTATTTCTGTTAAAAGCAGCTATAAATAGCCTGCATAATGCCTCAAGAGTGGGGCGGAATTATTGGGAGTTTTGCCTGATTAGAAGAAATAAGAAGCAAAAATCTCTGAGAAAGGAGCTCAGGATTTTACACAGCAATAAAGAACAGAAAGTGAAGTGATACATATCTATTTGTGGGCTTAAAATTAAGAATACACTCAAGTGTTTTGCTCAGCTGGAGATAACTTTGTGAAATAATGTTGGTCCTTATTTGCCCAATACAAAAATGGCCCACAAAATGTCTTATCTCACACCACGTGTGAGTTTCATCAGAACTTTCAATTGCTATCAAATAGTTTATTCAGTGTTCTCACCAAAGCCTTGTTTATTCCATGTGTTTGGGTTTCACTTTTCATGCCCAGGATCCAGAAGCCATTCCTCTGGAGCTGTCTAGAGTAAAAAGAAAAGGCAGTTTTAAGGCAGAGAATAAACTGCAGAAGATTGGCCTTGGACTCTTCCAGGGATCCAGGGGCAGCCACAGCTTCTCTGGGCAGCTGTGCCAGGGTCTCCCCACCCTCACAGACAGGAATTTCTTCCTAATATTTAATCTAAACCTACTCTCTGTCAGCTTGAAGCCATTCCCCCTTGTCCTGCCACTCCAGGCTCCTGTAAATATTATAAAATTGCACTAAGCAATGTTGTATATTTTTCCTGGAGCCATCATTTTGCTCAAGCTGGTTGTGCCCACCCTTCCCAATGTTTTCTCATGGATTCATTTGAAGATGTATTTGTCCATCTCCTCACTCTCAGGTAGATAACCTGAGGTATCCTTTGGAAATCCAAGTTGCAGGGGAGACAAGAATGCTCTCATGGCCCTTAGGCTGCCACATTCACTGATGGGTTATTTGGTGAACAGAAATTTAGGGCTGGACTCCTGTCTCTGAAAACCTCTTGGAGTTTCTTCTTCCCCAGCACAGAGTTAAAGCTCCTCACCTCCCTCCTTTTTCAGCCTGGTTCAGTCACCTGAGTGGTGCTGCAGAGTGATTTCAGTCTGTGATGAAAGGATTAGATGAATCTCCCCCTCCTTTCCACAAAACCCCAGTGTTTAATTCTCTTTTGCTGCAAAGCCAGTGCGACGGGAGAAGCTTTTATCACCTGGGCTGGTGAGCTGCTGCTCTGCTTGGAAGCTAAATCATGTTGGATTTTGGGAAGGTGGTTACCTACTGGAATAACTGCCAAAGACAGTCTTGCATTCCTGCACCAGAAACCCAGGAATCTTCCTCAGCTGAAAAGCTATCTGCTAAAACCCAGGTTTCCATTAAGTCCTGTAAATGGGCATCCTCAGGAAGAGCTGACCTGATGCCCTCTGGAGACACTGACCTGAACCTGTGCCTTCAGTGGATGTTTGATGAGCTTACCAACCACAGAGGTGTCCTGCAAAGACAGAGATTCCAGCTCCATCACTGCTGCAGGAAGATGCCACATCATCAGGGATGATACGGGGGTTTTAATACGGCCAAACCCATTACAATTTATAGTTAATCTGAGCCAAGCAAGAGCATCAATGACACAAAAGATTGTGATCTCTCAGTTTGCTCAGTTTTCTGGGGTGACCATTTTTTAACCAGGCCCAGTGAACTTTTTTCTGTATAAGTTTGAACAGTTTAATCACCCATCAACGCAGCAAGTAAGAATTCTCCTATTTTGTCTGACTCAAGGCCAGATTTGAGGAGCTGAGGGACAAGTGAGCAGTGAGTTCACCTTCCCAGCCTTCATAACTGCCTAAGAAATGCCTGCAGAGAACAAACTCCACAACCACCACCATCCCCCGAACCCAAAACTCGTAATATTGATAAATATTTAAAATATCTTATTTCCACAGCAGTGGGGTTTGGTTTCCTCCCTCTGAAGGCCTCCAGAAAGGCTGTCCAAGGACACAGGCAGCAGTTTCCCCCCCGACAGACAATCCCACTGCTCCCAGCCCTTCGGCAGCTCAGCATCTGTTCCCAAGCAACTGGGGAGGCAATTTGGGAGCAGGCACCACGCTCAGCACTCTCTCCTTGCAAACCTGTCACAGCCCCAGCCACTCAGTGCAAGCAATCCTCTCCACAAAGGCACGAGGTTAATGTAAGAAGATTATACATTTCCAGAAATAAAACTGCTTCACCACTTCTCTAATCTATAGTTAGGGGATGTTCAGGGTATAATTTTCCCTCACAAGCACTGGATACTTAATGCAACAACTGATGAGCCCAGAGCTGTTTCTAGGTCAGAGACACAGCCTGGAGAAAGCATTCCAGTGAATTCATCCCTTGGTCAGCAGTTGTTGTTGCTTCCACAGTTCAGGTTGGCCCCTGGGCTGCAGGAGGGCTTTGTCCTACTTGAGAAACTCCCAATAATCCCAAAAGTTATTCCTAAACACACATGATGTGGATCTCCATGTTAGACACCGATGGATTTAATTTAAGAATGAGCTGGCTCTGCGTCAGTCTTTGAAGATGTTAGTCAATTTACTGTGTGAAATACCTGGTTTGTGGTGGGCAGAGGCCACAGGATTTTTATGGGAAGCTACTGGAATATTTACTATGAGAAGGGAAGAAACCCCTCAAGTATTGCCAGTGAAAACTGCATGTAACAGCTGGAATTTAAGCCCCAACACAAATAAAGTGATATTAAAGAACTGATGGCACTCTGGTCAATACCCTGGCTCAGACAAGTGAAAAATCAAAATACTTTGGGTCATTAAACAAGTGAGCTCTCACTGCTCAAACACCCTTTTACCTGAGCAAAACTTACATGTCATCTGAAAGGAGACTGGCTAAGAATCTTTTGCTATCTATTTACTATTAATCTACTATTTATTACTATTTATGATTCATTTTCAACGGTTGGGTGTGCAGACATTTAATCAGGTCAGCACTCAGGCAGTGAGAAGAGCCTAAAGGAACTACTGCCAGCAGTAAAAATTCAAATTACAGGGCAGTAGGGGCTTCAGACAGCAAGCAGAAATAAACTGAGCATCTCAATTTTACCACAATGCACAGTCAGTCAAGGTTTTGGAGGCTTTCACTTAAGAAGTGCTAGAAGAGGACAAGAGGTGGCTGCAATCTGCTTGCTCCTCTCGGGAGAAGCTGCTGTAATTTGAAGTGTTCAACAGGATTCCAACAATACCAAGTGCTCTCCCAAAACCAATATTTTTGCTCTGCAAGAGCTCCGTGTGCTGGCTCTTATTGCCAGCCTCTCACTGATAACAGCTGCAGGAAATCTTTATCTAAACCCACAGATAACTGGATACTTGTAATGCAGAAGTGAAAAACTCAGGCAGCCAAGGCCTCATCCTGCCTGGATTTCAGTTTAGACTGAAATCCCCTCACATTTACTGAGCTGTGTCTCCCATCAGTGACAGCACAGTTAGATGTGAGCAAACCACAAAAGAAGAAACCAGCCCAAACCTTCCACCTGTGTCTAGGCTTCGAGTGATATTCGGAAAGGTTTTAAAAGGATGATGTATTTTTCCGTAGGTGAATGTGTTATGGACCCAAAAATAAGATATCTCTGCTCCTAATGCCGATAATGTTCTGCTTTTAACAGGAATTGGGACATCCAAACACAACAGGGCTGTCCTGGGGCAGGTTTGAACTAACTCAGAAGCTTTCCAGAATTTTTTCTTTACAGGAAAATGGTGTAACACCAGATTACCCAGAGGTTATAGATGCTTTGATCCCTGGGAACATCCCAGAGAGGCTGGATGAGGCTCTGGGCAGCCTGGTCTGGTGGGAGATGTCCCTGCCCATGGCAGAAATGGCCTTTAGAGCCCCTTCCCACCCAAACCACAGTCCCTTGTGCACAGCAGGCTCTGGGGCTGTGGATCTGCCTGGATTTCTGACATAATAAAGCAAATTTAATAATGAAAAACCTCAATCTGCATGAGCTTAAATAGGCACATGAATTCCATAAACTTTTGACCGCATCAGGCTGAGGGCAAAATTTGCAGCTCCACCTCCATCCAGGAGAGCTCTTACAAACCCTCCACAACCCACTGCAGACACAAAATTAAACTCAGCCCAGAAGAACCATCTCCCCACTTTAAGAGCTCTGCTAAACGAAGCAGGAAGATTTCCATGAAATCTCTTAAGCAGATTTTCCTGAAGCCACCAGAAACTTTTCACGGGAAGCCTTTTCTAGACCACTCACCCTGCAGATTTCCTTTTGGATGTGTTCATCTGGATTTCTGAGGGTTATGAAACTCCCCAGGTGCAGGAGGACAGGTGGTGCCTGCAGGGCCACCAAATTCATCCTTTGGAGCAGAAAGGAGCCTCACCTGGCTGGAAAACTTGCTCCAGTCCCGGTTTTGTTTGGGATCCCAGCTCAGGGGGTGTTTATATGAACTCCAAACCAGTTTAGGTGGAGCTGGGGGGGATTTCAGGTTTTGTGTGACATTCACAGATCAGGCCTGAGGAGGCCAAGCTTCAGGCAAAGCCTCTCGTGTTCCTTCTGCACCAACAATCACCCACAGCATGTCCCATAGCAAACAACTCCATACCCTGCAAGGTTTTGGCACGGCAAGAATGCCAAAATAATGCAAGGAGCTGATCCCTTTCCTAAAAGGACTTCCAGAAAGGGCTTTCTTTGCTGCTTCAGGCAGGTAAATGACGTTTAGGGCCACTGGAGCCAGCTGTGGTTTGTAAAACTTGCAGTAAAATGCACCAACAATCAGCCAGTGTAATCAAGCTCCTAATCAGGAAAGCAACCAAAATAGCTTGAAATGCACCACAACTACCTGGTACAAATCAATCTTTATTTTTGTTGCTGTTTTACTCCAACCTTGAGGATGTGCAGTAAAAGAAAGACAGAACCAGACAGGGAGTTGCCAAAGCAAGGCCAGGTTTTAATGTATTTATGGCTAAACGAGGCCAGAATTGCTTAGGGAATGAAGCAAGACGCCTCTGTGGTGTTAAAACAACCAATAATCCAATGCAAAGAGGGAAAAAAAGCATTCACTGTGTCACTGCTGCCTCACAGAACTTCTATTTCCCACCCCCCCAGCAGTTAAGCATTTCAAAGGGTATCAGAGAACCCCAGAAAAGCATCACTGGTGTTGGAGTCCTTTCAGAGGAGTTTGCAGCAGCCTTTCATCCCTCCAGGTTCAATTTTGGCCCTCCCCAGCTGGGGCAGAAGGTGGTACCACATCAAAGCCACATCAGAGCACGCTTCCTCTCTGGCTCGCAGCACTGCAGACCTGTGGGGCTGGCTCTGCTCTCTGCAGCCTTTTCCCACCACATCCCCTCCCAAACCCCAAACCTGGATTTGAAACCAAGCTGAGCACATCCAGCCCTTCTAAAAGGGTGTAAATGGGGTTCTGGCTGTGGCCACACCAACCCCCAGAGCCTCTTTAAGGGGCACAACCTCAAAAATGAGAAATAAAACCTCAGGGGGAATATTTTCAGAATAACAGGCACATCCTCTCTTTGCTGACAGGCTGAGTGACATGAACAGAAAGGGATAAGATTTGGGGTTTTTTTCCTGGAAAGGAGGTCTGTGAGTCTCACATTTTGTATTAACCAGCCTTTGGACACATCCAAGGGCTGCATTTCCCTGCCCGTTTAAATGAGTGATAAAGAGGCACGTGGGGGAAATGAAGGCCCTTCCCCAACACTTGTTAAAGGGCTGAGCTATTTATGTGTCACCAGGGAGACATCCATTGATTTCCCAGGGATGAGCTGGATAATGGAATTCAGAGATTTTTCTCTTGGAGTCACTGAGTCAGCTTCAGGTAATGAATGACACAAAGGAAGCACCCCCTTGCAGCAGGAGCTGTCTGACATCACCCATCTCACCTCATCTTGCATCTCCTCTCCCAAAAGAGCCCCAGACCACAATTTCTAGGATGGTTCCTCTGAGATTCCTACTGGCACCAGAATTCCAGAGGAACTTCCACCAGGAGACAGCTTCCTGCATGCCAAACCACTCCGCAGCAGGGCTCAAGTTAAAAGAGAAACTTGTGTGACTCAGTCAGCTAATTATGTAATTAAAATTTTGTACAGTGCCCTGACATTCCATTCTATTGTAATACATGGGGAAATTATCCAGCTTGCCACAGAACTTACATTTTTAACAGCACTTACTGGATTTTCCAGCTATCTTGTATGTTTTAGGAGCAATTGGTGAGTCTATTTAGATTTGAAGCAGTGGCTGCAGCCCCTGTGCAAATATTTCAGCAGCTTTTCTCACAGTGGGACTAAAAGGAGATGGAAGAGGGAGGGAGAACCAGTCCAGGCTGAGTGACAGTGGTTTATAAAGGTTCAGCAGGGTGGGAGAATCACCGCAGCTGTGTTCAGCAGAGGTCAAGAGGTCACACCTGGATAATTTAAAAGGTATCATCCAAGTTATCTTAAAGTATTCCATGAGTGGAGATGCTCCTCTGGTGCACCTTAGGGCTTCTCCACCCCGCCAAGCATCTGAAAGGATGATTCTCTAGCTGTCTTAGGAGCACCCACCCTCAAATTATGACTTTGGCTGATTTGTGGCTCGAGTTCTCTGCGCAGCAACTCAACCCCATCACTTGTTGCTTGTCCTCAGGAGAGTCACTTCTCTACAGAGACATTTCACATTTGAATTTCGTAATGACAGCATTCTTGGTGCCTGAGCTAAATTATCTTTTATCTTCTTGTCACTCTTTGAAAGCTGAGGACAGGGTTAGATTTTATTGATTTTTTACTTGATTTGAACATTCAGCTTCCACACTCTGCACTGAAACTCTCAAACGTGTAAGGAAATGGGACACAAAAATAGTCGGAGTTGACATTTTCCTTCCCTCTGCACCCAAAACAACCCCTGCAGCAAAGTGAGGCTCTAGAAAGAAATCCTGAAACCTCCAAGATGATACAAAAACCCAAAATGAAACCTGGGAGTCTTTTGACTGATAGAATATTTGAGTTATCCACAGGTTCTATGTGGGAACCTCTGAATTGCTTCATCCCCTTTTGCTGAGGAGCCCAGAGTTTAAGAGACCCTGATTTACAATGGAAATGTAAAGATTTGGATTGCCAGAGCACTTTGAGCTTTGTTAGAGTGACATCCAGTGGCATTTTAAGTTTTCTTGCTTGTGGCAGCATAAAGCAGAGAAATCCCTATTTGAGCAGTACCAGCTGTGCAAACATTTCTGCTCAGGATCCGGTCAGTAACCAGGGCAGGAGAAGGAAATGCATCAGCTGAACTCTCCAGGTTAAAGTAGGACATGGAAACTGATAATGTATTTATACAGGTTACCTGCTGGTGTTGAGAAAGCAGAACTCTCCACTTGATTATAGAATTTGTGGAAACTTCGGAAGAGTGGGATCTGGAAAACCCAGCTCACTGGTTTCAAAGTCAGGTTTAAAACATCACCTCACCAAACCCCATTAATGCAATAACCACACACTCTGCTGGGAACTGCAGAGTTAAACCTGGGAAAGCCTTCTCTCTTCTGGCACAGCTTTTTAACCCAGCTGTGCTGACTGAAAAGGCTTCAGAACCTCAAAACCAGATCCCTGTGCACATCTTGCTCCAAGCCCTGGAAAAAGAACCCACCTCAATTAATTCTTTAATCGTAAAAAGACCAACATGGAGACAAAAAACACTTCTCCACACAAGACACACTAAAAATAGGGAAGGCTCCAACAGAAAGGAGGCATTGGACCAACCTGGAGAAGTTTTGCCATTCCAGTACGAATTATAACCTGTCCTGCTGCTTCTGCATGTTCACGTTCCAGATTAATTCATGGTTTCCTTCAGCTTCTACAGACAGGCCAAAGCTCTCAGCCAATTCCAACAGGAGAGCACAGCTCAAGCAGGGTGGCAGAACCAAGCTCTGTCCAGCAAACATTTTTATTTAAAACAAATTTTGCATTGATGTGGAGAATGCGCTCCCACCTGAGCCAAGTTCCTCAGTGTAATCTGGTGCTGCAAAGAGCAGCACAAGAAGGACACAGAGGGAGGATCTGGCTCAGTTTCAAGCCTGGCAGAGGGGAGCCCGTGTTCAGGTTTCACATTTTGCAACTTTTCTGATGTTTCTAGCTGAGCTCCCCACTGAGAAGGTGTTAAATCAGATCCCATCCTTCCTAGGATTATGGGCTGTACTTCCTTCCCAGCCTGCTCTCTAAATCCTCCAAAAAGCATCTTCACCAGGCAGCCAGAGAAACCAAAATGAGCCCTGGACTCGGAGCAAGGGGCCAGTGTTGAGGTCAGGATGGCAACTGAGGTGGAACCAAGGCAGGGCCCCGGCAGCAGCTGGAGGCTCCGTCTGCCCCAGCGGGGGCTGATCCAGCTGCTGGGGCTGCCCAGAGCCAGCAGGGCACTGAGGGGACCATTCCTGAGGCAATTCCTGCTGTGGGGAGGAGAGAAGGGCTCAGCCCCAGGCCAGAGGAAATTTGGTGTTTTGAGCAGCAGCTTTTCCAAGGAAGGAGCCGCTGGAGTGGGGAGGCAGAGCTGGGGTCAAACAAGGGGTGAGACAAAGCCTGGACAGTAAGAACACAACAGGCCAGTGGATTTCCCTCTCTGCCTCCTTCCTTTCCCACACAGTTCTTGGTAAAACAGGGAGAAAGTTATACAAAAGGTATTGAGGGATGGTAGAACCATCATAGAATCATTTAGGTTGGAAATGCCCCCTAAGACCGAGCCCAGCCACTAAGCCAGGGCTGTTGGCATGTCCAGGTACAAGTGACAGCAGAATTTAGGCTCAGCCTCCATCAATCTGCTGTGCTGCACAAGAAAAGAATATTTCTGGTCCAACAGGTACAGGACACAGTCACCCAGCTGGTGCTTTAGACACTCTTTGTTCTGCAAGAGTGTTTTGGTGCTAAAGATCCAAAAGTGCAACACAGACACAGCTTAACATCCAATGCAAAATTTGCTTGAAAAGACGAAATTGCTGAAGCAATTTCAAACATTTTTCTGAAGCAAATGTTGCTCAGACAGACAAATCTGGTTTTGACATGCTCCCCAAAAATAACCATGTCAGACTCAGGATTTACATCTACATAAAGAAGGTTAATGAACCAGGCAAATTGTACTGCTCAGGAAACAAATGCCAAATATTGCTCTTAGCTTTTTCTTGTGAGTCAGTGGCTGCTCTGGGAACGGGGGCACTGAAATAAATAGTACCACATCCTCAGTGCAGTTGGAACATTCCAAAATGCCATGAAGCTGTCAGTCTGCATGTCAGAATCGATGTGCAAGCTTGTCAGGAGAAGAGTGTGGGGAATTTGGGGCTTTAAATAGTCACCAGCTTTTATGGTTTATTAGTAGTAATGGAAGGAAGGCCACCTCAGGATTGCAAATCAGGCTCTTTGTTCAGAACTGTGCTGTAGTAATTAACTTTCCATGTGAAATCGTTAAGAGATACATGTTTATTCCTGTCTGACAAAGAAATACTCCAGTCAGAGGTGACAAGACAATTCAGATTATTTGGGGATGTTCGGGGCTCCAATCCAAGACTAGGCTTGGAAGCATTAACAAGGACTGGGAAAACAAGGAGTTGGAGAAAGCAGAGGGATTTTGACTGATATTGACAGAAGCTCAGCAATGCAGCTCCTTTGCAGGATCACAGAATTCCCAGGGCAAACCCTGAGGGTCCAAGCTAGGCATTTCAAGGAATTCCCATAAATTAGAGCTGAAGGGCCTTGATAGAGCACCAAAGATCCAGCTGCACAACTCCTGAATGAGAAACCTCCCAGTAACTCTCACAGCCTCTCAGCTGAAGCCTCAGTGTGAACTATTCCTCACTTCCCTCCTTTTAGCCATGGCCTGGCCCATCTCAGGTGCTTTTTTCCTCTCACACAGCTGCTTTCCAAGTCTGTTCACAAAGAATGTTTAAAGATAGGGAAGGCTTTGCTTAAAATGCAAGCACACACAGAGTTAAATAAAAATCTGCACCTTGTTCCCATTTTCCTCTGCCTGCTGCTTTTTACCTGCCCGTCATCACCCCACGCCTGGATCCAAAATTATCTACAGGTGTTAAATACACCTGCTTCTAATTAAAGAGGAGGTTTCCTTCAACTGTTAATGCTCTGATTCCTAGATATTCAATGAGCCAGGGTTGAGGATGGGCTGACAGTGTAGTTGTGCAGACTGGATGTTCTGAGATGTTCTTCAGAAATATTGGGCAGGGTTCAGACAGAGCAAGAATAAAGTGAGGACCAAAAAATGTCAAATTTGAATTTGCCTTTCCAGGTTCACGTAACCAGAGCTAAGCAACAAAGCCAGACATGAAATTTATGGCAGTGGCCTTTCCCACAGGATGTCTTGTCATCATTTTCCCTCACACCACACACTATTCCCCATAATTTAGACATCTCTACCAGTCTCAGTGGCAACTCAGGGCAGCTTGAGCATGAAGCTTTATGGATATTTTACAAAGATATAATGAAATATCTTCTTGTAAAGACTCGCTGCATTCTTTGCATTGTGATGCAGATCCAAGGAGACCTCTCCTGACTCTCTGTCTTCCAGCCCTGGGGACAAACAAATTTTATACTGGCATGTGCTGCCACCTAATGACATGGGAACCAAGGCTTTGGAAGAAAATCCCTCAGAGGTGCGCCAAGAGAGATGCAGCTGCAGAAGGGATTTGCAAATCTCATCACACGGAACGGGACAGGGCACGTCCATGTAGGAAAAGCTGGAGGTAGTGCTGGCTGGGCAGCGGGTGTGAGGTGGGCTTTGGATCCAAACCCAGGTTCAGGCTGCTTCCAACCTAAAGGTGTCCCCACAGCACCACGGAAATTCTGTTCAAAGGTTCTTCTGGAGCACCTGCAGCCCGAGGCTGAGGTTACCCTGCACCTCAACTCTCCCCCACCAGCAAGAAACCTTCCCCAGGGAGCTGCTGCCTCCCTGCACAGCACAGGGCACGCAGCACAAGATGCTGCCTCCAATTTCTGTTCTGGAATGGGAGTTTCAGCTGGGGGAAATCCGATTTTAAAGTCAGATTTCACTCACTATTTCCTTCTTGATAGGGAGAAATAATGTCTCTCAGATAATTGCATATAAAAGCAGAATTCCGTGTGCAAAGCGTTCCCTGAGTTTGAGGGTTCCTCAGACGGTTCTACCAGCCCATGAAATATCCACATTGATTTAGGAACAAACCCAGAGAAGCAAAACCACATTTCCTGCCCCCAGTGCTGCCTCTTCACTCCATCCTGCCTGCAGATTCCTTCCCAAAACCGAGCTAAAAACACAGCTTCCAATAGCATTGGATGATTTCATACAAAACCCCCAAGCTGTACACAAATGCAGGTAACTCAAACTCCTTCAGCTGAATAGATAAAACCTTGTGTTTACCTTGAGGCACCAACCCAAAGGACACCTAACAGGCCAGTGATGCACAAGAGGATTAGTCCAGACAATCTGGTACATTCCCAACAAAAACACACGTGGGTTTGTAAACACCTGCTGAAAAAATTCCTTAAATTCCAACCATTTTAAACCAATTCATTTGAATCATCCGAGTAATTAGGATTTTTAAATTAGCAACAGCGCTGTAATAAACAGAGCAGGTTTACAACTAAACCTGAAGGGGTGGGGTGGATGAAACAGGGGTTTGAGGAGGTTGATCTTGGCAAGGGTGGGAATAATTGAGGACAAACCTGCAAAAAATTTGCCAATTCAGATCACACAAAGGCCTCTGGGAAAGCCCAGAAACACATAAAAAACCCCCAAACTCCAGAAGTAACAACACTAGAAAACCAATTGAGAAAAAAGCTCTTACCCCTCCTTGCTGTGTGCACGAGGAGAGGAGACCATGAGCTCCAGCACTCACCCAGAACCGTCCCACAGTACCTCCCTCCAGCTTCTTCACAAAAAACCACCTTTTTCCTGCCTTCTCTCTCTATCACTTCACTGTCCTTCCCCAATCGTGGTCACCATGTGCTGCCAAGTTCTTTTAATTAATCCAATTAGCTAATACCCCCCAACACCAGCCCTTTCCCCTCCTGCTCCAGAGGCAGAGGCTGCACTGGCACCTGAAGATGTTGAAGGGGAAGCTCAAGTGTATGGGAGGAGAAAGACAAAAGTGGTACCTACAGGAGGTGAGGGGAGGAGGAATCTGTGCCTCAACAAACCAAAAGGTTTCCTGTGAAGTCTCAGGAAAGAGCTTGGCAAACAAGCAGAGACTTTTAAGCAGAACCTGGGCTGCTTTGCTGGAAATAATATCTAAAAATAAGCAGGAAAAACCAAAGGCTGATTTAAGTGTCACATCGTGCTTGCATCCCTGCAAACAGCACACAGAGGTTCCTTATTCCTGTTAATGGCCTATTCTGCTCTTATTTCTCTTTTCTGTCCTGGTCCTGCTTTCTTCGGCTTGTGATTTTTGCCTGCATTTCACCAAAGCTGATTTCACCGGGAGAAAAAAAACCCTGAACACCAAAGCCAGGCAAACTGATAAAGCCCAAAATAATTCCCAGGCAGGTTCCTATTGGAGTTTAAACATTTGTTCTTCAAAGGTGATTTGGGGGCAGGCTGGGAGGAGAGCTGAGTGTCTCCAGACAGGCACAGCTCAGCTCCTGCTGCTCCAGCCAGGCTGTGCTGACCCACAGAGGGCTGTGAGCACAAGCACAGCCCTGACCCCCGTGTCACGAGTGAATAACCCACAGAAAGCCTGTTCTGACTGCCTGCAAAGGCACAAGGGGCCATGGCTTGGCTGTGCCCCGTTCCCTGCCCCGCTGGGATCCATCCCTGTGTGTGTGGGTGCCAGGGCTGTGCCACCAGTGCTGAGCAGAGCACAGCCAAGTCCCACGTCACTGCTGCTGCCAAACTTAGCCCTGGCCCTGGAGGTGTCTGCCCGAATAGCTGCTGTTTGCTCTTTTGAGCATGGCATGCCTTCATGCAGACAGCTTCCAGCCCTTTGGGAAGAGGGGAGGGATGATTCATCTGCGAGGCTGGGGTGAGGAAGGGGGTGTTGTCAACCCGGCCTCTCCGTGCTCCTCAGAAGATTCTTCACAACAATATTGAGGAAAAGCTGCTGTGCCTCTTCCAGAGCGCCGTGGGAAGTGCTGGGAATGGAGAGGGGGCTGAGGGGCTGGATTTACAGAAAACACCCCAAGACTTTGTCATTAGCCACTGCTAGCAGGGGATTCTTGATTACCTTTATGGAATGACACAAGGATTCCCCAATTTTAAAAGCCATGGAGCTCATCACAGTGTGGAAGGAGCCTCTCCATCAGCTGCCAGCAACATCCTGGGAGAAACAGGGCCCTGGCTGTGGCTTCTGGCACAGAGTAAAACAGCACAGAGGCACCCAGGAGTGGCACAGCCAGAGGGGGGTGTAAAGGGTTTGTCAAAATCCATAGCACGTTTTCCCTATTAGAGCCAGGCTTGGGCAGTCAAGATGAGAAAGAGCCTTTAAGAACTTCATTTCCTCAGTTGCAGGCTGCTGTATAATGGGATGCCTCAGGGCACAAGAGCAGAATTTTTCATAAGTGTATGGGGGTATTAAAGCAAGAATTTCTCCCTGTACACGGGCCAGAGACAGAAGAAAGGATCAGAGAAAAATTTGGGTTGGGAGAGACCTTAAAGATCAGCCAGTTCCACCCCCTGCCAGGGGCAGGGACACCTGCTGCTATCCCAGGGTGCTCCAAACCCTGTCCAACCTGGCCTTGGGCACTGCCAGGGATCCAGGGGCAGCCACAGCTGCTCTGGGCACCCTGTGCCAGGGCCTGCCCACCCTGCCAGGGAACAATTCCTTCCCAGTATCCCATCCATCCCTGCCCTCTGGCAGTGGGCAGCCATTCTCCCTTCCCAGACTCTTGTCCCCAGTCCCTCTCCAGCTCTCCTGGAGCCCCTTTAGGCACTGGAAGGGGCGCTGAGCTCTCTCTGGAGCCTTCTCCAGGTGAATCCCCCCAGCTCTCCCAGCCTGGCTCCAGAGCTGAGGGGCTTCAGCCCTTTCATCACTTTTGTGGCCTCCTTTGGATTTGTTCCAACAGCTCCACATCCTTCTTATGCTGGAGGCCTCAGAGCTGAATTCTCCAGGCACTCAGAAGAGCGTAAAAGCATCAAATCAGAGCACAGAAGATCATCAGGGGGACAGAGCACTGGCTGGGAGTGAGGCCGTGGCTGGGAGGTTATTTCAATCCAGCAGCTGGAAGATGCAATTCCCCTCCCTGAGACATCTCCCTCCAGCACCAGCATCCATCTGGGCAGGGGGCTGGAGGCACTGGGAGCTTGGGTTGGGCTGGGTTTTCATCCCCAGCAGTTCCTGAAGCCACTCCCTGCATGGCTCTGACTCTGCCAGCAACACAAAGGGGCCCCAGCAAAACCAGCCATGAGTGTGAGGGAAGGGGCAGCAGCAGGAAAGTGGTGGCTGGTCTGCACCTTTCTTTCTATTTATATATATTTATATTTATACTTATATTTATATTTATTTATGTTTATACTATTTATAAATATTGCTATATTATTTATATTTGTGCTTTATATTTGATCTATATTTATTTATGTCCATATTTTATAGAGAAATTCCTATTTAATAACGGTGACATGAAGTTGTTACAGCAGGGGGGTTCAGTTTCTCTCAGCCACAGACTTGCTGCATGACCTCAAACAAGTTACTAAACCTCCTCTTGTTTCTCAGTTCCCCATGTCAAATCAAGGGATATTTGTCTGCTCTACCAGGGTAGCTGTGATTATTTAATTCATACGGGGAGTGTCATGTAAATACATCGATATAAACTAAAATACACAGAATGGGGTTTGCCCATTTCCTTTAATTTTTGAGAACAAAGCAAGTAGATGAAATCTTGTGCCCTCCAAAACCAAACAGAATCTTTCTTTGTGCAAAATGTTACAGAGACCTTAGTGGCTGTTCATTTTTATTGCATTATTTTTAATAATACTGCAAATATTTCAGAAAAGGGCAGTTGGTTGCTACTGCATAAAAAAATCCTCACCACAGAGTTGGGTTTTTTGCATTTCCCCTTCATATAGTTCCAAAAAAACCCCCAAACCAAACACAATTAGGAAATGTACCCTCCCACTTCCCTCCCCACAAAAAGAAAGAAAGAAAAAAAGGTTTTTAAAAATCAGTAAAGCGTTAAACAAGTCAGATATTAGGAGCACACAGAGCACAGCACATCAGTAACACCGGGGATGCTTTAGACCATCCCAAGCCCTGCAGGGGTACAAAGCACAGCTGAAATGTTCATAGCAGCACAAGGAAGCAGCTCCCAGACACAGCACAGCCTTCCTGGAGCAGCTTGGATGAGGACAGCCCTCCAAAGGACTCGGACAAGGCACAGGACCCAAGTTTGTCCCCTACAGCAGCGTTCATCCCGATGCCAAGGGCTGCCTGTGCCCGTGTGGGGTCACCCTGTGCCCATGGATGGCCCCAGGAGCAGGGGCTGCGCCTCTTGGCGCTTCCTTAGAATCCTGATTGATGAGGGAATGATGCTGAAATCGAAGCCAAGCACAGCCTAAAGGTGCATCTCCCTTCACTGATCAGAAAATGTCCTCACATTCTCCCTGCCAGGGACCACAGCCAAACCCACGGGGGGCTCTGGGGCCTTGGTTCTGCAGCCCGGGTGGGTGGAGAGCAAGCCCAGGAAGGGACAATGGGCCACAGACATTTATGACCCACCAGGACTTCCAAAAATGTACATTCCTAGATTTTGGGGTGTCAGTGTCAATTTAGTTTCTTCATTGCATATAAATCAATCTGTGGTTTCAGTTCTGGGGGAATTTCTCTCCCAGTATTGTTTTCCCATGGAACTGAGTTTTGGCTGCCTCTGCGGGAGGCCCAGCAGGCACAAAATGATGGTTCTGTGCCTTCCCAAATCCAGGTTCCTTCCAAATGGCCTGCCCCAAGCACCTCACAGTGGAGGCACGCAAACAGGACTTAGAGGATTTGAAGTCCCTTGTTGGGTTTCCACCTTGCCACACACAAAATAATCCCCTAAAAATAAGATAAAGTAAAAATGAAATGGCTCTAGTAGATTTAATGAAGTGACTTGAGACAAAGCAGCTCCATGAAAATGTTTTTTTTTTAGGAAGTAACAGCAAGAGCTCAGAGAAATGCTGGTTGCAGGTACAGTTCTAGCCAATATTAAGATATATTTAGTGATTTCTGGGGAAATACTTCCTCTGGAGAAGGCCAGGAGCCACTTCTGTTCCTAACAACTCCAGGTGCTGGTGTCTGAGCTTCAGTGGGTTGGAGTTGCAGAGAAGGCAGCAGGTTTTATGACATTTCTTCTGGGTTGTCTCTTGTCTCTCCCCTCCAATCCTGCGCAGTGTAGGATGCTGTTCCTCCACAGGTTTCTCACACAACCATCAAATAACAAAAACAGGCCAAGAAAAATTGTCCAGAACGAACAACAATGTTTGGAATATTATCAGGTAAAAAAACCCCACATCCTAAGACAGAGTTTAGAGGTTTTGATACCAGGCCATCTGCACACCTCCTGGAACAACCATCCAGCACCTGGATTCACATACAAAATCAGCTTTAAACCCAGGCAGTCACTCCAGCCTGACACGACAAACCCAGCACTGCTCCCTCTGTGACACCAAGGAGTCACAACATCCCTGTCTGAATCCCTTCCCCTGCACCACACAGAAATGACCTCCTGGGACTCCTGCAGAGATAAAGGACCATTGCTCCAACCTTCTGCTAAAGAAATTCCTGCTCTGACTTCAGTGCAAGCCTCAAGCCCATCCAGGGCAGAGGAATCAGTGCCTGTTCTGAGGGGACCTGGAAAGGACCTTGAAGAGGAATCAGAACACCCTGAGTTGGAAATGACCCACAAAGATCATCCAGTCCAACTCCTGGCCCTGCACAGGACACCCCAAAACCCCACGCTGTGCCAGCAGAGGAGCTGTGTAGTGCTACACATTGGCATTGTAGGATCCTGGATTCCTTTGGAGGGGAATGAGTTGTGCAGACAGAGAGAGCCCTAAACCTGCTCTTTTCCCCTCAGAACATCTCCTGCTCTGCAAAACAAAGTTGACCTCCTGTTGTAGGAGCACAGACAAGCAGGGGTCACTGCAGGGGCTGGGAAGTGCCAGCCAAAATGCAGGAACAGCCACCCACGGAGGAAAACGGAGAGGTTCGGGAGGTCTCCTGAGGAGTGCATCCTCTCAGAGACCAGGAACTTACAGCAGCAAGATTCAGAGCCCTTCAGAACCAGTCTCTGCCCAATCTCCAGGAAAACAGTGGCTCAGGATGGGCCCATTCCACATTTGCAGTCAAAGCTGGTGGAGGGTGGAGGGAAGGAGGTGGGAGCAGCTGAGGCGCCGTCGGCGTCACCAAACTCGCCCTGAAAGGAGATTTCTTCCCAAGCAAACCACAGGATGGGCTAGTCCCCTTTATATACACACATGGACAGCTGAAATGGCCTGAAATGCTTACAGGTTAGGAGATCTATACAACGTTACACCTGCCACAAATCAAAGTAGAAAAGTTTTACAGCACATTATACAGGTCCCTCTAAAGTCTAAAAAAAAAAAAATCACCATATTACAAGAAGTCATCACTAACAGACCATATAATGCTATTTCTTTTTCTTTTACAGAATCATTACGTATAGAGTAATTTAAAAAAATCACTTTTTAAACAAGTATACAATTTTCACTTTAAAATTAACTGGTTAATAAAATTCTGTGCAAAACAAGCCAGCCTCTATAATTAAGTGAATTTATTTATTTCTTTATACAAAAAAAAAAAAAAAAATAAAACAACAAAAAAAAGTTCTTTCAGAAATGTGTCTCCTTTTCTGTGATGGTGGAAATGGTGCCATCTCCTTTCAGTTTGGCGTCGCAGTCATTTATTGCTGCAATGTAGGCTCCTCCTCCCAGCTTGCCCCGCATTTTCAGGTCTGAGCTAGGTGTAATCAACTTCCTGAATTTCTAGAAAGTTGGAGAAATTGGAAATCATTATGTTTTTCTTGGTCACAGAAAATCATTACGCTTTTCTTGGCCACACCTCTCATTAACAGGTTGATTATAAAAGGCTTTTCTCTTTCATGTCTGCTTCTCACTTCCCTGTTGTGTGCAGCCACACAATTCTGGATAAATTCCACCAGACCAAAGAAGGCAAAGCTCAAACCAAAGTGAATTTTCATGCTGATTTAATCATCCCCTTCCATGAAGACACCCAGCACTGTGTCTGTTCTACGGGTACGTTTTGTTTCTGCTTTTATCATCAATGGATGTCCACTGAAAAAAGCAAATAAACCAGAGACAGCCAAGGTGTATTGAGCTGCAATAAAGAAAACTCTACATGTTCAGCCAAGAGCTTTCTCTTTTCTAGCAATGACATCCACAGCAGGGTTGCTGCTCACAGCAGGACATTGGCTCCCTGAAAAGCTCCCAGCTGTGATTAAAACAATCCTCTTGTGGTCCTTGCAGGGAAAAGATAACGACCTGTCTGCAGTGCTGCAGCTCCAGCAAAGTCTGCTCAGCTGCAGGGACAGCTGAGGCTGGAGCACTGAGGAAGGATTTCGTGGTTAGATTTGAGCAGACTTCTGTTTTTTGACACACTAAGAAAAATAGATCATGGAAAGTTCACTTTTAGCTTATATAGCCAGTAAAGATCTCCTAGGTAGTCTTCAGGCTCTGTTTAATCAGCTGAATGGAGTGGTTGCAATATGGACAAAACGAGGCTTTTCTGCAGTGTGAGAAATCCCAAAAGGCTGGATAAGGGTTTGTGGTTTTGTTTCTTCCATTATTGCCTCCTTCACTGCCTTTCTTTGCAGTTCCCACAGAAATGAGCAACCTTCCAAGCTTCAATTTGATAATAACCTCAGCCTAGACCTGAGCTAACCTGACACCAAATGTCAGAAAATTCTACTGAATCTCTTTATTTGTGTTTCTCACTTAGAGAGCTGAAATCAAGAAAACTGTCCAGAAAACAGGAATGTGGGCAACTCAGCTCCTGGAGAAAATGCTGGCAGCACAAACATTGGTTACTAAAACCATGGAAAAAGGCAGCTGACCTGAGGCAATGGCTGGTACAAACCTTGTGGGATTTAGGGGATGTTACAAACATTTTAAGCTACAAGTTGAGCTGGGACAGAGCACCTTAATTCAATAGTTTTGGTTAGTTTACCACTGGCTTACACCACTGGAGGCAAAAAACCCAACAGGAATTCAGAATAAACCAGAGAACATTCAGAACTCTGGGCTTCCAGCAGCGACTGAGAGCCCTAACCCAGGGAACAGGGATGTGGCACTGCTGTTGTGACTAAAGGGTGCAGGTGAGGACTCCCACTCCCTTCCCAGCATCACTGATCTGCAAATCCCTCTCACCTCCAGGAAGGTGCCTTCTGTCTTCCAGAGTTTGATGCAGATCCACAGTGGGATGCAGACCATGGAGGAGAGGGCCATCATCCACCCTATGCCATAGCCCCAGTCAGGGTAGATGTACACATTGTTGTATTTCAGGGGCTTGTATTTCACCAGGAAAAAGATGAAGATTCCCTGAAACAAGCAGTGCTATTATTAGAGGTATTATCAGATTTGAGCAGACCCTGCCCTTGTTACAAGGACCTGACTGAGTGTTTAGGCCAGGCCAGGCTCCCTGAGGAGGGAAAGCAGAGGGAAGCTCTTCACTCAGAGAAAAAAACCCACCAGCAACATCCTCTTTTCTGTACAGCTTAAATAACACATCTCAGAGGCTCCTGCAGAAACGAACAACCTTTCAAGTTTAATCCTATTTACCTCGGGATGACAATAAACCCTGCACTTTGATGGCAAACAGCACCTGGGCAGGAAAGATTAAGTTTTGCTACAGTGAACCAGCTGTGATTAAGTAACACGAGCTGGGTTCTCTCCAACCTGTCACAATGAAACAGAAAAGCCAAAATTTTTGAAGTTGCCTTAATCCACTGTATCTACACTTTTGCAGGCCAGTGCTTTCATCCTGCCAAAAGCCCTAAAAAATCTGTCTAAATTTCTAATCACCAGCTTGGACCATTTCAGTGTATGAAATAGAGAAAAGCTGCCATGTAATGCTCTCCGAAGGGGTAAAATTAGTGTACAAGAGCAAATGGTATAAAAGTCATTTCAGATTTGGTGCAAATGAGTCAGAAATGTTCCTAAGTTTGCAAATGAGAGTTCAAAGAAACCTGGATGTCCAGGTGCCCCAGCTCCTGTGGTTTGCAGTTGTCCTTATTTGAGCATGACACAGCTGGAAGGCGTGTGAGCATCTAATCCTCACTTTTAAGGGCAGTCAGATCACGCTGCTCTGGGAATTTTCTCCCTGTGACACTGCCACACATCTCCAGAGCTGGCACCAGCTTCCTTCCTCTCCTTCATGGCTGTGGGATGGGCTTTTGGCCTCCCCTATCACTTTTAAAAGTAAAAATGTCTACTCCTCCAAAGAGAGAGGGGAAAGGACCCAGCACAAGTCTGGAGGAGCTTGAGCTGTGTGTTGGCACACAAGGTGTACCAACTACAGGTCTCTCTTGTTCTGGAAAATGTTCATTTAGGGCCCTGGCATTATTTATTTCCTCTGGTTGTACATACTGAGGTTTTTCACAGAATATTTAACAACTTTTACAGATCCTACAGAGCGGGCTTTTTATTTGAAAGACGTGCTACGAATCAATAGGCATTTCTCTCAACAATTAACAGCAGCAAAATTATTAAAAGCATGTACAGAAACCCCTCTTTCTATCTACAACAAGTTATTTGGACATTCTGTACTTACTGCACAAATACCTGGAGTTAGGACCATCCAGCACCATTTGATCAACGACACGGGTTTGTAGCCAATCATGTCTTCGATGTTATCATAAAAGCGATTGCTGCCTGCCCAAAACACAAGGGAAAAGCAGATGTAGAGTGCACATGGAAGGGGTTGGCCAGCTCAGGATTTAAAGCAGTGAGAGGAAAGCACAAAGCTGGGAAGGCTGAAGCTGCTGCCTCTTTCCCTGGAAAACTCCTCCCTGCCATCTGCCCCATGCTCGTGGCAAGGGTGGATATAAAATTCCTGCTGCTATAAAAACTTCTGGTGCTATAAAACTTCTGTTCAACTGCATTTATTCCATACAGGTCATCATATCTCTTATCAGAGTGGGAGATTTGATTTGAGTGTCACAAGCTGTCACTAAAATATTAACACTGCATTTAGTCCTGCTCTCCACTTTCCTCCACGCCTTTAGTTTTGCTTTCCTTCAAAGCATGTAGAAACCCAAAATATTTTGCTTAGTTCATTTATTCTCTTCACTGTGGAATCAAGTTGTAAACAACCCCAGTTAAAGAGTATATATTTTATTTATAAATGTATTTAGATGCTAGGAGCTCACGTGTGAACCCAGGGGTAGCTGGGCACATGTGATTTGCAGTTCCTATGTCATTTTACAAAGTGAAATTATCCAGAGTGTGCATCTTCATGGACAAAAAGGCATTCCTGATTTTTTGGAGGCATGGGAACGTGGAGGGCCCCATTCCATAAGGATACAAGGTCCTCACTTTGCTTTTATGCAAAGAGAAAACTTTGCTAAGAAGACCAGAGCAATTTCCAGGCACTCACCGTACACCCAGCCTATGCAGACACACTCAAATATGGCAACAAAGAGCAGGCACATCCCACTGGCTGCATAGGAGTCAAAGAGCTGAAAGACATACATCCCACCCTGGAAGGGAAAAACAGGAAAGGGAAACAAATCTTGTGTTGGCAGCGGCGGGAATATTTCATAGCAAATCTGTTTTAATTACACAGTCATGCTGTTGGCTCCCTGGCAAGCTTCCTACTCAAGCTGGTTCTTCTTGAACAGAGAATATTCATTTCTCGGGGTCTTTTTTACTCTTCACTCATTTTAGGGTGGTAAATCTGGAGTGGAGAGAAGTAAATTTGATTTTTTTTTTGTAAATTCTCTCCCACCTCTCTGCTTTTACCTCCATTTGTTATCACATCAAGCTGTAGATATTCCCAGGTGCTTCTGACCTCCAGATCCTGCTATTCATATGCAAAATAGTCAGCTAAAATGTGGGGAAAGAAGGTAAAATCTGTAGCTACCAAAATCCCTCTCTGTTGGTGTAGGGACTGTAAAATGAGTAAAGTGACCTAAAAACTGTGAGTGTAGCTCACAGCCTTTAAGCCACTTGGCTGAAACAAGTCTTTATTATCTGTCGCAAAGAAAAAGCAACAAGAATCATCCAATCATTATATTATATACAATGGTTATTATATATTATATATAATGGTTATTATATATTACATATAATGGTTATTGTTTTATACACAATATATATTATGGTTAAAATAGTTAAAATGATATAGATAATATTACACTACTTCTTATGTGAGGTACTTAATCATTTATCACATCTGCATTTAATATTGAAATAATGAGGAGGAACGGTCCACAAGAGAGAATTTCAATGGAAAGGAATCCTAAGGAAGGAAAGAGGGGCTTGAGATGAGCTGAATTTAATGTTTTTTGAGGAGCTCATGAGATCCACTACATCTCAGACAACTTTCTGCAGATGGAAGAGAATCCTAAAAATAGGAAGAAAACTAAGTTTCTACTGCAAAGTCATCATGGTGAGGCTCAGCAAATACCTGAGCAAAATGCAAATTTAGAAATCCACTACAACAGCACAAGGTAAGGACAACAAAATTGCTGCAGGATATTCCTGCAGTTTGGAGAACTTGCATCCCCTTCACTCTTCATGTTAATATTTCTTTTAGCCTGGATAACTTGATAATATCTCTCTGTGCTCTGCCCAACACGTGCACTGTGAGGGGTTATTCCAAGATTTCCCATTTTCACAGCAAAGATGATTTATTTCACTGAGAGTAAGAATGATTCCAGGTAGATGTAAAGTATATAAGAATATAAAGCTTCTGCTCAACGCATTAGTTCACACAGAGAATTGTACCTCTTATCAGAGAGGGAGGTTTGATTGGTGCAACTAAAATATTAATGTTCCAAGTTCCAGATCACTCTGAGTTGGAAGGGACCCACAAGGATCATGGAGCCCAGCTCTTCAGTGAATGGCCCACCTGGGGGTGGAACCCTCGACCTTGGTGTTATCAGCACCAAGCTCTGCCCGCCCCAGCTCATTCCAGTGCCCATGGGATGGATGGGCTGACACCCTGGGAATTTTTGGGTTAGAATATCCCAAAGCAAACATCCTGCTTTGTTTGGGAAAAAAAGTTCTGCTCAGAGATTGGCTGCACTGATTGACATGGCCTGGTGATATAGAAACCAAAGATGTTTTAATTTTCTCTTTTCACTTTACTTCATCTTCTTTACTGTTCTTTCGATCCAGAATGTGGCTGTTCATGCCCAGGGTAAGCAAGCAGAAACCATGACTGATGTGTGTGGCTGGCTGGCGCAGAGCAGATGGAATTTCCTTGGCTAAGCTGTGTATTTCTGATTAAAACATCTCCTAAGCCCAGCTGACAACACAAGGACACTTTTCCCATTTCAGGTGTCCCACAGGAGCTGAGAACGGGCTCTCAAGTATTTCCTTGTCACATTCCTGACAGGGAGATTTGTCTGTGGCAAAGATTCTCGTGTTTTATTCTTGTGGTTATAAACACAAACCCAATCCTTTTTCTCTGCACAAGTCAGTGCTTACCTCAGTCAGCATGATGAGGCCAAGGAAGTAGGACACGATGGAGAGGCCGAGGATGAGCAGCTCCCTCCTGTAGCCCCTGCGGAACACCTTGGGGTACATGTCCACCACAGCTGTCACGATGCTTTCCACACACACAAACTGCAACAAAGGACAGCAAACACCAATGAAAGCTGTGTCCCCTCTGCTGCTGGGATTGGGATTTGCCACCAAACACTTCAAATATCCTCCCACATTTTCATCAGAGAGAGAGGATGATCCCTGGGGACACTCCATAAGCACAAGCTCAAACTGAGAGGAACATTTTAGAATGAAAAAGTCCAAAGTTATGGAGTTCCACCAAATTCAAACAGTTGGATTCTCTAACATTATCTCAGAGCGCATTTGCCCTGCAGCAGGTGGATTAAATGAAAATTAAATCTTTCAAATGTGGCTTGAATGGGAATTAAATAATGTACAAACCCTTCATGGCATTGTGTCACTCCAAGCACTTTTGCCATGCACCTTCCAACCTGCTAAAGGAGCAGCAGGGCTGGGGGAAACTTCTCTCCATTTACCAGAAGAGAGAAGTTCCCCAGAGCTGTTGAGTGCCCAGGCCAGGTACCTCTAAGGAAGGAGGGCAGGAACATGTTCAGTGTCTTTAAACATCAGCAAAAAGCAAAAGGCCTGAGCTTCTGACTCAGGGCTCTGAAGCAAGGTTTCTAAAACAGGCCCCAAAATTAATGCCCCAATGACAGTGGAATAGTCAAGAGCAGAATCCAGAAATTGCTCACTTTAAAAAACAAAAACCAAAACCCAAAACTTTTAAAAACCTCTTACATCATTAAAAAGAGCAGTTATTAAAACATTAGGTTTAATGATTGGAAATGTCATGCAGAACAAGCACTGCTGAGCTTTAGAATCACAAACTTTCTGAACCCAGTCATGCCAAGGGCTGAGCTGCATGCTAAAAATCCCAGCCACTTCACATTTTTCTTCAGGCAGCCTTTGCAATTTTTACAGTCACACAGGGACAACAACTCCTCTGCTGCCCCTTTGCTGCAGGATATGACTACACGTTCCTTGCTATGGTATCTTGCAGTAAAAATACACCATAGAAAATTGCATTGTCACTATCTGATATTCGGCTTCAAAATTCATTGCAAAGTGCTTTAAAAATGGGCAAAGACATGCTGGTATTTTACTGAACGGTGAATTTTGATCAGCCCCGTTGAAGTTCAGACTGATTTCCATGTTAATAATGAAAGCTGGAGTCAGGCTGAACCAGCCTTTAAAGTGGATCGTGGAGGAATATCCAGCATCACAACTAAGATTTAAAATAGGGACTTGAGTGGAAGCTCTCAAGCAAAGAATTAAGTTAGGGTTCAGTCTTTCATCAGGGTGGTGCTGCTTAGGTGTGATGTCCACGTGCTGGGGAGGCTGCCAAAGCACTGAAATGGGGTTTGTTTCATACCTGACTGTCCAGTCCCAGGAAGATGAGCATCATGAAGAACAGAGCTGCCCACAGAGGAGACAGAGGCATCATGGTGACAGCTTTAGGGTAAGCAATGAATGCAAGTCCTGGTCCTGAAAAGGAATAAAGAAATGAAAAGTTTACACTTGTGGGGGAGTTTGAGATGGAGTTCAGCTCCTGCAGAGCAGCCTGAGCTGTGGGAGAACAGCACTGCTGACATCAAAATTGTGGCTCTGGCTGAGCAGGGCTCACTCAGCATCACTCATCAAACTCTTTTGGCTGGACACACCCACTTTGTCACTTTTCCTGTTCCCTTCCCCATCCCACTGGGGCAGCTGAGTGGATGAACAGCAGTGTGGATGCTCAGCTGCTGCTGAGGGTCAGCCCACCACACCCTGATCCTTCTTTCATGGCAGGTAAGAGGAGCTAAACCCAAGACTGAAAACCTTGACAAACTCTGCGTCTCTCACAGTCTAAACAACTGGTGTTGAGGCTTATCAGAAATGGAGGCTTGCTTGGCACAGCTCTGCCTGCATCCTGCCCAAAGGATGCTCAGCCTTTCTTCAGACATCCCAGTGCTTTATGGTCCCCTTTTTTGTGTGGATGTGCATCTACGAGCATCCCTGGATAAATCATAGCGTGTGGTCCTGTGATTGCCTTGTATAACTTAGGAACATATCTTGGAATCTTTATTTTTTTCCTAACCTGGTGCAAGGCAAACGTTGGTTCCCATCCTGCTCTGTGTCTTTGGGTGCTTGTTTCCCATCCTGCTCCGTGTCTTTGGGTGCTGCTGCTGGTGTGTGACACTGGCTACGTATTTAGAGAAATCTTCAAAACAGAACGCTTTTGTAACAGCACAGATAACTTCTCAGATCTGCTAAGATACCTTCTCACCTTGCTCATGTTTTTCTGTTTTTATTTATCTAGGCCTGTTTTTTATGAAGCCAGCCAGCTTTCAAAGCAGGGGTACAGAGGCCCTCTCCCAGCCGATAGAGGAGAACTCTGTGCTCCTGCTGCAATAACTTCAGTGAAGACCTGTCACACACTGCTGCTTCTTCACTGAAAGCAGCATTTACAGGCTCCTATAATTGAGTGTCAGCCAGTTGTGTTGCGGGCTTTAGGAAAAGAGAAATATTTTCCAGCAGAAGAATATCAGTGGAGCTCTGCTCCTTTTGCAGCTTTCCTGGGACTAACTCCATGAGAGTCCTTTCTCCTCCTCAACAGCTCAGCATTGCTTTGGGGTTTTTTCTGGGAAGCCTCTTGTTCTTTTTCTTCTGCTTGAGGATGTTACAGCCATAAAGGGGTGGAGTAACCTCCACTGGATGCCCAGCTCCAATGGTGGTTGTGGATGGGTAATTTTTCATAAATCTGGGCCTGTGTGTCTGTCTGCTTTCTCATTTTAACAGGTTTAGGTTTTTTTCATTAATATCCTTTTTCATTTTCTTTTTCCAGAAGGATCAAATATCTGTGGATTTCAGCCTGTCTCACTGGAAGAAGATGGAATGCAGATGAGGATTAACACTCAACCGAGTTTACCTCTGCCAGACAACATTCTGGATGCTCAGCTGGCGTCAGTTTGTGTGGCAGGGGCTCCTTGACTTTATGAATTTGGTTCTATGCACAGCAACATTTGCATTTTTCACACACAAATGTACGGCCACAAAAATAGTTCAGAACTCTTCCTGCAGTGGTCACTCCATGGAGTCAGCTCAGGCACATGGCACAGACCAAGAGCTCTGATCACAACCTCAGGGGCATTTTTTGTCAACTCAGAAATCTGCTTTTGGAACTTACCTGATTCTGCAACTTCTGCAATGGGCACGCCTTGCTCATAAGCCATAAATCCAAGAACTGAAAAGATAGCAAAACCAGCAACAAAGCTTGTGCCACTGTTCAAGCAGCAGAGCATGATGCAGTCTCTGAAAATATAAATAAAAAACACTGCAGTTGATCTCCAGAGCTGGGGTTTCTTTCATCCACTGAGCCAGAGGACTGACAGAACCCTGGACTGCAGGAATGGAAAGCAAGTTGGTCATTAACAGGAAGGTCCCAACTCAAAGTGCTCCTTAGAGCAGCCAGGGATTATCACATGCAGGAGGACACCATCAGAATAACCTTGCTTGTGTTTTAACTGCTGGAATTGCAAACTCGCTCACAGTTTTCCAATAGAATCTTTAAAAACCACGTAAAACTACTGTAAGAATGGTGCTAAGAACAATTTCTCCATAGTAATTGTACTAATATATTCTAGAGGGTGTGAACTCATTTATAAACTTGATAAAAATGGTATCATTTGTTTCCTGGGGATAAAAACTATCCTATGGTCAGAGCTCATCTCCTTCTATCCCAGCTACAGAATATTGACAAAATATATCCGTGTAAAATACAGCTCCAGTTTGGTTTAGAGACATATTTAAGGGGCTGTGGGAATGAAAAGCACTGTACAGAATCTAGGAAGTGTGTGCACACCTAAAAAAGTGCCTAAAATAGGCAAAGGCATTGCAGGGACAGTGATCCCTCAGACAAACACATCCCACACTTCAAACCACGACAAGGCCAAGGTGAGGAAGGATTTCTTTGCCCAGAAACGTCACAAGAGTAAATCACTTTAGAGAAAGGGAAGATCCTCTTGCAGAAAGGTGTGAATTTCCCCAGAGCCCAGGGAAATCTCATTGTTCATGCTGCTCTGACAGCTCTCCAGGCATGACAGATGAGGAGGCAGTGATGATTTATCCTGACAGCCACTCCTTTAAGACTGTTTGCCATGAGAGACAGCTGTGTACTAGAGAAAGTAATAATCTAACCCAGATGTCTGAAAGAAATTAGGGTTCTATCCCACTGAAACACAAGGCAAGCCTGGAGCTGTCTTGAGCCCATCCCTTAATCCCCATCCCACTGTGGCTCTGAAGCAAATTCTTGTGCAAGTTTTCATGAGAAGAAAGGACCCTATAAAATCCAGCAGGTTCTGAATCCACAGCTGCACTAATTCAGTCGTGGATCACATCTTTGTCACAGATTTGGTGCTGAGAATCAGAGACAATTCCTGCTTTATTCATTCCCTCAAAACTTCTCTGCTAATCTCCCTGTTTTGCTGCTTGTCTCATTTAGTATTCTTATCCTGTAACATCACCTCATCAGTTTTTGGAGCTGAAAGTGAGGTGACCAGTTTCAGCACCTTGTTCCTTCACCAATGAGCCCTGCACTATCTCCCACATCTGTCCCAAACTCTTCTGCCACCACTGGGACTCACCTGAGCACCAGGCACACACATTCCCTGGCAGGGAGCCTGACACTCCTGAGCTGCAAATCCAGGGATCAGCTGAGCCTCTGGGCCATGGGAGGCTTCGGCGCCCTCTCATCACCTCAGCTGTACTTAATTTTAGCTATTATTTTGGGAAGGTTTTATGTTTTCATCGTTTCAATCATTTCAGAGTAAAATTAATCTCTGTGGCACATCATCTACAAATTGCTAAAATTTGCCCAGTAATGAAAAAAAGTGAATATTCCCATTTGTAATGAAGATTCAGACAGGGACAAGGGCAGTGATGTTCACACTTCTTTCATGCCTGGACTCTCTCTCTGTTCATTTGCAGTGAAATACTTGCTGAAAATACAATTGCAACCTTTATTTATTTGTTTTTCATATGAAATTCTTCCTGTGGTTTTGCCCAGCCAGGCCAGTTCTACACTTTGGATGTTTTAAAGCAAAACAGCAATCCAAAAGAAAGGACTGAGGAGCCCAGAGGCCTTTGTGCTTTGCAGAGAAACAAAAAATGAAAAACCAGCCCCTTCCCAACCTTCTCAGTGCATTTCAGCTCTGGAGAGCTCTGGAGGGACTCTCACCCCAGGAGCTGGTGAGTTCGACACCGAGAAATTAAAACTGTGATGAAACCCTGTCGATAAGAGAGGTCAGAAAGATGAATTTTATAACCCTCTGGTGGGGGGAAAGGGAGACACTGCTGGGGGGGGATGCAGCCAGATGATGCCTCTACTGGGCACAGGCTGTTTTCTTCAGATAAGATTTGGTTTAGGTAATTCCCTGCTTCAAATGCAGCCTGAACAACCAGATATTTCCTTCTGAGGAATGCTGTGGCTCAGAGTACTTGAGAGCTGCTGGTTCCTGAATGGGATATAAAGGCTGGAGCCCCTGGCAGGGTCAGCTGCTCCCTCTTGAAGCAGGTCCAGGGGCAGAGCCCAGCTGGACAATCCCACAGAACAAGAGCATCCCAGGGATCTCCACTCTCAGGGAGGTTTGGCAAACCACAGCACTGGGGTACAAACTACCTGCAGAATAAACACACCTTTCTCCAAGGAAATGGGGAAAAGAGGATTTTCATCCCCTCCAGCCGGTGAGGAGCCTGTTCTTTTCAGATAACACCACCCTGGCTGAATCATTTCACCCACAGATGGAACACAGCTCCTCTGGGGACCCCAATAAAAATATAACCTGCAATTCCCTTCCTTTGTCTTTGCAGGAACTCCACCAACTCCCCAACTCCTGGCTTTTATGCCACAGGCAGAAGCAACCTGTAGTCCAGTCTTTTTTCTCTGCTCTGGGAAGAAAAACTGGAAGGGGGATCTGGATCCATTGATTGTGAAACCAATGAGTTTTAAAACACAAATGCTCAAGAACCGTCGGGAAGACAACATGAATTTTTTATGCGCACCCTTGGCAGGAGGGCACCAGAGCCTGGATGAAGCCCTGACTGATGTCAAGTGAAAGGAAAACTTCACATTTTTATGAAAACTTCACATTCTTCCAAATTAAACTCCTACCAATCACCTGAATAATTCAAGATGTGCATCACTTCTCCTCTCCCTGCCTGACAGGCAGGACACTTGTGGAAATTCATCCTGCCTTCCTTAAGGAGCTTCTCCAAGCCCACAGAGCCCCTGGCATCCCTCCAGTCCCTTCCTTCCCTTTATGGATCCCATCAACACCAATTCCCATTTCTCTTTTCCTCCTAGACTAGAAACTTGACAAAGGACAAATCCTCAGGTCTTAAAAGTTTTGTCCATGTGTGAAATCACTCCTTTATCTCCTGCCTCACAGTGGGAACAGGGGAGCTGACCCCGGACTTGTACCTGGGAGTGCATTTGGGTTTCTGAGCTTGATAAAAATTAGAGGGAACATCAGTACACCTGTCTTTTATCCCTGTGGGGAAACACTGCCTGCTGAAGGCACTGCCAGGCCTTCCATCTTCTCAGAGGAATCACTCTGGATAGAAACTCTGGGACATCCAGGGAGGAGCTGTATTTATGTTTTTCTATGAAATGCACATAAGGATAATAAAAACTAATTTCCTATTCAAAGGTATGAAGTGACTTTTGCAATTCATTTATGAGGTTAATGAATTAAATCAGGTTTAAATCTTAAATTCACAAGACCCACGTGCCATCCAGATTTTCCCATTTCCCACTGAAATACCTCTTGCCATTATATTCCACTGCAATTTTCCCTCAGGAAAAAAAAGAGCAAACCAGAGCAGAAAAAAGTCGATGTTATGATCAGACTGTGGGGGTTGCAGGAGGCAAACCCCCAGCTTGTTTTTATTTTTTTAAAGCTCTGGTTAGAATACAAAATTGTGCTTTCCACATCACAGCTCTGTTTATGTCTTGCCCTGCTCAGCTCAGCCACGTTCTGCACTTCCCTGCACCACTCCTTCCCTCAGACTCCTGTCAGGATATATTAACATCTACTACCCAGCTGGAAAACTTGGGAAATGTTTTGTGAGGGGGACTGTGGAGCCTGGATGCAGTGAAAGGTGTTCTGCTGCAGCATCCTGCTCGGGAGCTTTAGAGCAGAGCTGCACAAGCTGAGCTCCCTGGTCAGAGGGAAGGAAGGAAGGAAAATTCCACAAGCACACACATCCAAACTCCTGCTTTTTGCAGCGGGTTACAAAACCTCAGGAAAAGCATTCCTGCACTCCTCGAGGCAGTGACAATTTCTAGTTGGGATACAACTGGAAAGAAATAGAAATAAAGCTGAGTAAGAGAGGAAAGGGAGTGGTGTCCTTGCTAAAGCATCACTTGTGCTAATCAGGGAAAAGGTTCATTAACAATGCTCTGTGGGGTGGCTGTGAAGGTTGTAGGGGACTCACATCCCTTTCTGCAGGAGAAGATTTTGTCTTGCTCAGACATGGAAAGAAGGAGGCATTTCCTAAAACTGCCTCCTGAGCTGTCCAAGTAAAACTGTAATTTAGAGTTAAATATTTTTGGGAGGTTTGGGGATGGTTTTTTGGGGTTCTTTCACTTTTGGACTGTGTTATTTCCTTTACAGAAACATGAAATTTTAATTCTCCACCTGGAGATCTTAATGGAGTCACTACAACCAAACTGTCCTTGTAGGAATTGTAGGAAATCTGATTCAATAACCATGGATTCCAGAAGAAAAGAGTAAAGCTCATCTTGCTGCCCACACCAGTACCATGAAATGAGGATTTTGTGCAAGTCATATCCTTTGGGCATTGATTCAGGGGAGATTAAAACCTCCTGAAGTCATCAGCCATTCCCTCCTTGGGAATACAGAGATAAGCCATGATGTGCTGCCCATTCCCTCTGGGCTAGGGCCTGCAAACTTCCCCAAAAAATGGGGACAAGTGACAGTCAGGGCGTGGACCAAACTGAGGTGATTTTTAATGACAATTTTTTGGTAGTATTTTTTTAAAGAGCAGCTTAAATAATGCGCACACATGCAATTATACCTGTCTGAAATTCTGTATTTTTGCATGAGATTGGTATCCCTGTGCATACTGAGGGGCTGTGCAAGGGTCAGATATGCCCAAAAAGGGATGAAAACACCACATTTTGGAGCAGAGTTCCTCTGGGGCAGTACCAAGAAACATTACAGGTCTCTGTCCTATGAAAACACGTGCGTGGGCTTATGGTTATCCATGGAAAAGGAAAAGAGAAGGGATTCCAAGTGAAGCTCAGTGCATGGTCACTTCCACCCCTGCAAATTGCCCCCCAAAAGCAGAACTGCAGCGTGGCAGGTGTTACCTGTAGCAGTTGTTGTTGTAGTTGTTGTAGCTCCCCAGGGCTGTCAGGCACCCCAAGCAGATGGCGTAGGAGAAAAAGATCTGTGTGCCAGCATCCACCCACACCTGCAGACAGAGAACAGGGAGGGCTTCAGAAAGCAGCCAGGAGAAGTCACCCTCGTGCCAAATATCGGCTGCAAATCCACAGAGGAGGCTCTGCAGGTCAACAGAGTCTGGCAAACCTTTCACAAATCACAACCTCAAAAGAAAAACATGCTGAGAGTGAAATCCCCCTCCCCATCCCAAGGGTGTAAACGAGGAGTAGCTCAGCTGATCTTTACAGGCTCAGCCTAAAGTAGAAAGGGAAGACAAAATTCCTAGAGAACCTCACCCATTAAATTCTTTAATGGCTTTTATATGGTGTCAGTAACTGCAGCCTAAATAAAATCATCTGCATTTATCTCACTCCAGTAGGATTGTTATTCATTCAAACTTAAAAACTCAGTGTGAATAAATGCTCTGAAGGCAAAATGAGCCACTCCTAGATAGCACATAAATTAAGCTGGGGAAAGAAAGGATCACTTATCCAGGGAAAGGATTTTTTAGCAATAGTCAACGGATCCAACAAGTACAAAGTTATAGTGCTGGTCACCATACAATCAAGAAAAGGTTCTGTGGAGCTCAACAAGTCAGTAGCTTTGTAATATCATTGTGGGAACATTTACATCCTACAGTGATGCAAACACTTAATTCTAAATCAGAGAAAAGAAGAAGAAAGCGTGAGTTGACACAGTGAGATTCTTCTCCTCACAGCAACCTCAGAATATTAACGGGTAGGTTCACCTTGCTTTAAAAGTGTTGCAATAAAGCAATTTATTTCACTTGACCAGTGTGGGTGTGTTCCCACTGGACCTGAAGGTACCCCTTGAAGCCTTGGCTTTTCCAAGGGAGTGATGTGGAGAACCCAAACCCACACAGCTGCATTATGATTTCCAATACAGTAAAATCCTGCTCCCGTTTTCCTGGGAAAAATGATCTCTTGAAGTTCTTTGTTAAAGCAGAGCAATCAAAGCACCTAACCCTGACTGCTAACCAGAGGCAGTGGCTGTGAGGCCATTCCCTGCCGAGGTTGGAGCCAGGGAAGAGGCAACACAGGGAAGGATTTCAGGACTAACAACAGCCATCAAACCCTCCTGAACACACGAAGGGGATGTGCTTGTTTAACATGTGATCAAGTGAGACCTTGCTCTCTGGAGCTGTTGAGTGTTTCTGTTTAGAAATAACATTAAGATCACATTTGATTTACATCAGTGGCTTAAAGGGTTTCACTGCTGTCACCCTGAATAAGACACAGCTGGTTTCATCCCAGAGCTGCACCATCGCTGAGGAAAAGCTGCACACGGAGAGGCTTTTGACAGACAGGCTCTTTAACAAGACTGGAAGCTCCCAAAAAGCTGGAAGGAGCATGGGTCAGCTGAAAATGCACCATCTTCTGGGGCCCAGGCAAAAGCTGGGAAACTGGATCAGCACACGGATCCTTCCCTTCCTGCCCTTCCACAGTTGCAGGGGAGGGTAGAGCATTCAGAGGAGCAACAGCCCTTCCTGCTGGCACAGCTCCCACGAGGCTGATTATTCCTTGGAATGCCAGTCCTGGTGGAAGTGGGGGCAAACGAGAGCTGTGCTGGAAGAGAGGAGCTCCAGAGCTGCTCGAGCAGAGGAGCAGAGAGCAAATCCCTCTGGAGGTCCTGTGTTCCCAGACAGAAAAGCAGATCAAACTCTGGCCACAAGTGATGCTATTTCCTTCAGAGAAAACAAAGACTGTGGCAGCCCACGGTGAATCAGCCTAAAAAGTGACAAACACTTTATGAGAAACATCTGCACAGAAATATTCACATATTCTGTAAAACTGGAATCAGACTGAAGAGAGTTTTTGTTGCACTCTATGGCATCAGTCTGGAAATTCCCCCAGAACTTAGGGCTGATGTTTAAACAGGAATGGAGAGCAATTTTATCTACTGAATGGAATAATACAATCAGTATAGCCTCTTTTGGGTTGTACACTCAGAGGACCAGGGACATTTAATTTGTTCAGGTTTCTAAAATGGCAAAAAGTGATCAGCAAAGTGGCAAAAGGAACATAAATTTAGAACTCCCAGGTAGATTAGATTGCTGGTAGCTGAAAAAACACAAGAGCTGGATTTTTGCCAGACATGCCAACATTTCCAAGCCATGCAGGTGACATTTCAGATCAGTTCTCCATCTCCTTGCTCCAACAGCGAGGAACCATTTGACATCTATCCTTGGACTGCAGTGCTCAGGTCATGGCTGGGGAATCTGGTGAGCTCCCCACATTGTTTATGAGTCTATGTGACCCCAGTTTAGCCATTCACAAAATGCACCTCAGGGGAATTGTTCTCATTCCAACTTGTGGTGGGCACAGATGGGCCCTTGTAGACACCAATCCCACATCCAGGTGCCATCCAGGTGCCACCCACCCAGCCCACGGCCACAAAACCATTATGGGTTATTTCTGAGAGCGCTGAGTCTGCCTTAGACCAGAAGCTTTTCCATGGAATGAAGGTAGCACGGTTCTGCAGAACAATGACATTCTGAAGGGCAGGGACACAGAGGACACTGCCAGCAACCCTGGGGCAGCAGCTGGGACTAAAGAGGACATTTGTCTGAAAGGTGACACAGCTCAATACTTTTCTGGCATGAGTAAAGTCCAGAGGAAAGGACCTGGACCAGAGAACACCCTGTCTGTGCTTTATGAACTGTGCACCTTGAAAACCCTTTGGTCACTGCTAATTAATTCAATTTAGCACTCACACACTTGGGATTGGAACTGTTTTATAGTTTCTACCAGCTCCTACTTTAAAGGATGGAGCTAAGCCTTTGTCAGCTTTTTTAATCACATGTAAAATGTTTCCATGCCAAACAAGATTAAAATTAAAGTACAAAACCTTTGGTAACTGACCCTAATATTTGAAAAATCCCAGTGCCAAAGGACAGGACCTTTGTATCTCCTGTGTTGTGCTTTTTTTCCCCGTTACAGTTTTATCCTCCAGCCGGGTGGAGTGCTGAGCACACAGCACAGCCACTGCTCCAGCTCCTTCCTGGACAGGAATCAGTGCCTTCCCCAAGCCCCTGTGATGAGCTCTGTTCCCAAAAGGAGAAGGGGATGTAACTCCACGGCATCCCTGCTTTCTCCCAGCAGGAATGAGGCAGGAGGGTGAGAGGCTGTGAATCTTCCCATCTTGTGAGCGGGAAGGGAAAGCAGAGCCCTGATCCCCACTCCAGGGCATTCCCACACTCCAGCAACAGCTTTCCTGCCTCACACCATGAGCTCTCACACAGCAGCCTCAGCTGATAACTCCTGTTGGTACAAACAATCCCACAAAACAATAAACAGGAGCATTTTCTACTAAAAATGGAAAGTGCTGCTTGGCAAAGTCCAGCTCTCAAAAGTTGGCCATACCCACACTTTAAGTCTGTCTGGGTAACCTTAACTTGGCCTTCTTGTGGCAGGTGCAGGACACAATCTTCACTTCCATGAGTGCTTTCTGTGCCCAGGGAGATGAATTGAGCTGGACAAACACAGGATGCTGCTGTCTGGAGGATGCCTTGCCTCCTTTGTAGCTCCTGCAGTGAAAGCAGGATAAGGAAGAAAGAAGGGGGATGCGCTGTAGTGCAGACAACAGAACCCTGCTCTGGAGAATTAGGTCCTTTTCATGTCCCTGCTATAAAGTTTCTAAGGGATGTTATGTCCATAAATCACTTCAGGCAACCTTTTCTCACGTGTTTCTTAACTTGGCTATCCTCTAATGGGTGTCCAAAGTGAAGGACAAAGTGACTGGGCACTCACTGTTGCAGATAAAGTGAATTAAAGTCACTTCTTGAACAACTAAAAAACCCCAATTTCAAACTGAAAATCCCCAAAAGAGTGGCAGCCCCTCGTTTCAGTCTCAGTATAAATGTCTTTCTGTCAGTAGGATGGGCTCATGCCATATACTGAAAATAAAATAACCCACATTTCTGCAGCACGTGACCAGTGCAGAAATAAGTCCTTTTGCAAGGCTGAGCCATTTTTTCTTTGGTGATGCTCAAGCCCCATGCAGTGAATTTAGAGGGCCAAGCAAGGAGTGAGAGGGATAAAACGAAATATTGCATAACTGTCCTGAGATGAGCTTAGTGCCTGAACAAAGCAGAGACCTGAGGGAAAACCTGTGACGTGTTGGTGTTGATTATTTTCATAATGCATGGAATGAAAAACAATGGTGCTCACCTGAAGGAATAGCTCTGAATTCCAGGGGTTTCTAACTTTGTACCTTCCCTTTACTTCCTGTGCTCTCTGGATATATTTTGGATTTGCAGCTGTTATGAAACCCTCCCGTGAATGCAGGAAGACTGACTTTAGCTGGCACTTCCATGAGCTTTTAGAGCCATGACAAACAGCTGAATAACCCAAAAGGTGTAAAACTGTTCCATGTCTGGGGATCATGGGAGGATCAGGCAGCTATTTTCAGTCTGATCCTCCTAAAAGATAGGAAGGTCTTTTTAAAAAAAGAAAATACATTCTGTTGTCACCGGAGAGGGCTCATTTTACACCCCAGGGGCTCAGGTGACAGCTCGGGGCTTCAATGCAAGGGCTGAGCTGAAGGAGCTGCCACATCCCAGTGTCCCCACGTAAACAGGAACAGCAACGGAGCACCAGGAGGATTCCCCCAGTAAATAACAGGAATATATTGCTTTTCTGTCTGGCCCTGGCTTTTCCTACAGCCCACACAGCTCTGTTTGCTTCCTTTGAGTATTCCTGTCAAAACCAAGGGCATTAATTTCACACTGGCTGGAATCTGCATCCCATGGGTGTAGCATCATAAATATCCTTTTTTTTTTTTTCTTTCTCATTCTCAACAGTGAGCTTGAACACCAAAGCTCAAAGCATCCCTAATTCCAGAGTGGTTAATGACAACCCCATCATGAAACTGTCTGAGATATGGGAGAGCTCCCAGACCACTTAAAAGCTGTGCCTGCTCTTTAAAACACGATGTTCCAAATGCTGGCAGTCATTTATTTCCCATTTTGTTATCAGAGAATGAGCAATCACTCCAGGTTTTCTTTTAATTTCAATTACTCATTACTTTTTGATGAATCTCAGCAGTGTTTGTATTTTAAAAAGCAGACTGCCTTCAGTTTCAAATGAGAATTTGAAAAATAAAGCCTGTGCTGTCAGGAGATAATAAATGAAATTTCAAGTAGAGTTGCAGAATTTTATCACAAATGCCTGAATAAAAGAACCTGTTGCCAGATAGGTTTAGGTATGACAGGACTGTAAGAAACCATCAGAATGTGAGGTCTTGACCTTGAAGCAACACCTGCACTTAAAGAGTGACCCCATCAGACACGGGGCCATTAGCACCAGGTTTAATTATGAGCACTAATGAAGCTTTTGGAGAATCAGAGCATTTCAAAAGTACCTGCCAGACCTCTTCCTAACAAAGGCTTCCTTCTGGTCCTCTGGAATGAGGTCAGAGTGGCTCAAGCACTGCCACAACATCTCAGAATAATTTCTGACATAAACTATAGGAAAGCCCAAAATAAATGCTAAAAAAAGCCAGGATAAAAAAAATGCAGTTTCTAATAGGTTTGGGAAGAAGCCAAAGTCCCAATTTCACCCTTTGCTTTCATCTCCAATATCCTGGGAAGTTCTTTTCTCTCAGTGGATCATTCCAGCTGCTTTCAGTGCCCAGCTGGAGCACCTGACTGGGAGGAGCTGGGATTGAAAACCAGGGGGGATTTCTGTTGTCACCCCACAGCAAACACGAGGTGCTCGTGCTGTGTGAGGCTTCACACGCAGCTCAGGGTTCACCCATACGGAGAAACACATCCCACCAGGACGTTCTGACCTCGCTGAAGCTCCCCACACAGAGAGTTTACCATTGTCTATTTGCAACACTCCTTTTCCCAGCCTTAGAGCCCGGCTCTCTCCAATAAAGGACAATTTTAGCCCAAGATGAACTTTTGGTGACACCAGGAAGCTAAAAGTTATTCTGCTGCTTGCAGAGTGCCTTCACAGCACCAGGGTAATGTGCAGTGAAAAGAATCATTCCCTAAATTGCATTTTATTACACTCCTCTGCTACGAATCCCATCTTTATGTCTATATGTAAATGTATTTCCAGGAATAATGCTAACGTAGGCAGTAGTGGAGGACTGAGCATTTTATCTCTGATCATATTCCAATAAAGTGATTTTTTTCCTGGCTTTTTCATTATGAAGAACATTCAACCACATCACAGCCTCCTCTGTTGGTGTGGCAGCAGGAGGGAGCATGGGATGAGAAATAGGCTGCACGTACCAGGAGGAAGGCAACAGATCTACACCTGGCTGCTTCTTTTAACACTTCCCATGTTCCTCAAGTTGAAAAATGTTATATATTCACGTGACAGCCCCTCCCAAAGGCAGACAGAGATGCAGCCTGGGTATTTTCAGTGCAGAACACTTTGTGGAATGGATGGAGAAGAGGCTGAGGCACCACATCTGCCCAGGCCCCGCTGAGCAGGAACGTGCAGCACCTTCGGATTCTGCTGCACAAGGTGCAAAACACAATTCACTGCCACCAACCCAAGCCTCTGTGCAGAGGCAGGAACAATAAAACCAACCAGTTTGCATTCACTCTCTAGTCACTCTCTTGCAATCAAGTGAAATTTTTTCTTGAATAGCAGCGAACACAGAAATCAGCTGAATGTCTGGGCTGTGCAGCTGCCAAAACACGGAATGCAGAGGTCAAGGTTCTGTTCCATTTGCAAAACAACCCAAACACTTGGAGGATGCAGACGTTCAAAGTGAACAAATCCATTCCTTGCACGCATGCTGCTGTTCCCTGACTAGCAGTGCACTGATTTTATCTTCTTCCTATCAATTCTGCAGGCAAAATCAAACAGGGAAGAATAAACTTTATCATCTTAATTTTCCCACATTGTCAACACAGTTATTGCACCTGTACAGTTTTTCATATTTGACTAGAAAATAGCCTTGGTATATGTTTGGTTAAAAACAAGCTACAAATCTTCTCAACAGAGTCAATTTAAAAGACATTCGGTGTTTAGCAATCAGACCAAAAATAAGTTATTTCACAAAATTAAACCAGTTAATCCCTGGGGTCTTGACGAAAATCTTTTTGCTGAGTACAAAAATACAGCTTTCCACTTGGAAGTAGAATCTTGGAAGACCCAGTGAGTAAAACAGACTTCAAGAATACAATTTTAAAGCAGAATATTGCTTTAGCTACAGATGCTGCTTAAAGCTCTGAGAATTTTTAGGATGCTCTTCACAACAGACGACTCTGGATGTCGCTGCCTCAACAAACACACTTGCAGCAGTGATACAACTTACTGCTGATATACTTCTTTTCCAGTGACTACAGCCCTTTAAAAGCAAGCTTTCAATGCCTGTTATCCTCTCTGCATTTATTGAACCTATGCTAGCAGTGCGACTGTAGAAAAATAAGGATGTAAGTCAGACTAGGCACTGAAGACGCGCCTCAGGCTGCTTGAAGTGGCAATGCTTCTGACGGTCATTGATGTAAAAGTGGTTGGTGTGATGTTGGACAAGTGATGCTCAGCTCCTCCAGGCTCATCCAGACGGCAAGAACAGCACAAAAATATGCCTCAGTTATCTCCAAGCAGCCTCAGCTACAAGAAGTCGTGGCTGAGGGCAAAGCTGGAGTGCTTGGCTGAAGAAAATAAAGGAAAAAACCCACTGGATCCAAGCAGCCTGGCACCAAGCACGTTACCTAAAATAAATAAGCTTTTTGGCCCCTGTCCCCTGTCCCCAAATGCCTTCTTGGAAAAAAAAAAATTATCTCTCTCGACTCAGTGGGAAATGTCATTAAGTGGGGAACTAAACCCAAACAAAATATGAACTGTGCATTGTGGGGAAGCAGCAACAAAAATGGTGCATTTTGGACCCAGGAGTGAGTTTGTTTCTGAAGTTTACTACCCAGGGCTTTCTAAACAACACAGCTTCTGAAAGCAGAGCCTTCATTAGAGCAGGAAAACACCACTTAAACGGCCAGGCAGAAAATGGCTGAATTAAGCTCTTTTTCCCTCTCTTTGATGGTAGTGATTCTCAAAAGATTCAAAGTAGGTTAGGGGAAGAATAAAACAGCTATGTTTCTAGTGTCTACCTGACAACAGCTTTTGTAGGGGTGAATAATTACATGAAAATCACTTCCTTTCCACCTCTCTTTGGGATTTCTGTGGGTTGCTAGGCAGTCTCTCTCCTACCTTCTGCTAATGTCACTTCCAGAGGGTTGAATGCGGTATATTCATTGGGAGAATGGAAACTCGGGAGAAGCAGGACCTAAATACTCTGAGTTTTGTTTATTCATTGCTGCCTTTGGAGCCCGACACTATAGCTGGGATCACTTTACAGATATTGAGATGCTAATTTCCCCAGGGGCTGTTGTCAGCCAAGTACCACCCAGTTAAAATGGGACAGGACCTTCCTCAGCACCGGAGCCACACCAGTTGCTTGTTCCTGTGGCATCCAACGTGGAAAGTCAGGTGCTGGAGCAAAGCATGCTGAGGGTCCTTCAGGGATGTATAGAAGGAATTCTTTGCCTGCCTCTCGCTTCTTTTCATGAGGGAAATAGTGTTTGTTATGAGACTGGTTTGCTTTCCTGCACTCCTTAATCCGAAGTTTAGGGGGTATCTTGGTTGCCTTGGTGTGATTCCAAGAGGAGCAGCCACAACAGGAGACAGGGAAGAGACCAGAGACTTTGAATTCACTTCCCTGTCAGCATTTTCTGAGGGCAGGATGCCAATCTTTTGAACTATGTACCAGTTTTTCACTGCTTTACTTCTGGAAGATATGGTAAGGAGAGGCCTGACAGTACAATGTACAGAGAATATACAACCGTATAAACCATGAGAGTGTTCACAGAGAGGAGGAGACATGAAATCCTTCCCTGTGAGGGTGGGCAGGCCCTGGCACAGGGTGCCCAGAGCAGCTGTGGCTGCCCCTGGATCCCTGGCAGTGCCCAAGGCCAGGCTGGACATTGGGGCTGGGAGCAGCCTGGGACAGTGGAAGGTGTCCCTGCCCATGGCAGGGGTGGCACTGGATGATCTAGAGGATCCCTTCCAACCCCAACCACTCTGTGATTGTGCATGGGTTAAAAAAAAGAAATAAACTTTATCCAAAAAGTCCCTCTCCACTGCAGAGTGCTGGCTGAGAAAACTGGGGCTGGAATGCTCCCTCCAGAGAGCAAGGATGAGTGGCTGTGGGAAGGGCAGCAAGCGAACCCAGAGCAGGGTTCTGAGAGATCCAAAAATTGCCTTTGGTTTCCAAACTGCAGTTTCAGTCTCCTAAGAGTGAGATTCTCTTTGATTCTGGCCTTATCAGTTTTCATCCTCAAAGTTACCTCACTCAGCCTGGCACAACAGGAGACAGGGAAGAGGCCAGAGGCTTTGGAGTCACTTCCCTGACAACATTCTCTGAAGGCAGGTTCCAAATCCCTTGAAATAGGTATCAGCTTTCCATTAATTCAGTTCTGGAGCACATGGTAAGGAAATGCCTGACAGTATAAGGTACACAGAGTATTCTGGAGATATAGTTCATATAAAAACATTTATATCCTTATCATAACATGATTTTGGGGGGGGGAAAAATGGCATCTGTAACAGTTCTTTTGTGTCTGAGGTATAGGAAAATAAAATTGTCTTCAGTGGATTGGGAGCTTAAATTTGGGAATATGGCAAGCTGGAAATATTTTTAGAAAGGTATCGATACTTAATCACAATATCTCTCTTTAAAAGTATGGAGAAGAGGCAAAGCATCATTAAATCCCAATATCTCTGGGGAGCAGCACCTTTTTCTTCACTGACTTGTTTCAGGTGCACAAGTTCAGGGCAGGAGGATGCTCTGCATTGTTCCTCTGGGATGTTCCTGTGAGTTCTGGGGAAAATCATCCCACCCTCTGGGAAGAAAAAATCACTGACTGCTGAGCATCCCCATGGTCCAGTTTGCTGAGGAGCCCTCTTCCTTAAAAGCATCAAAAGTTCTGCCTCCTCCTACATTTTCACTCTATCAAGCTTCAGGCATTTGGAAATAAAAGCATTTCTTTTTCCTTCCGTGCACGATATGGAAAAAGTACAAAGAATAACCATTGTCTTCCTTTCTCTTTTCATATTTCATGTATTCCTGTGTATATTTCATATATTTCCAGTGTCCCAGAGACACCAGGATTTACCAGGTCTTTTAGGCGGCCTGTTAATGTCATTTCCTATAAGTGATAAATAAAGATACTCCATTTTTTAAAATAAATGCAGGAAGGGCAGGCAACTAATTTTTAAAATGAGGATGTTGATTAATGTTCCACTTTACTGAAACACTACCAACGAGTGCTCTCAGGATGAGAGATTTGGCAGCTCCCACATCCACCATAATGCACTCACAGGAGTTCCAAACTATTTACACTCAACTGCATCGAGGCATTGATGGCAGAGGTGACCCTGATTAATTCCTGCACTGCTCTGAATCCAAACCAAGATGGTGTTAAGGTCTTTTTTCTTCAAATATTCTAATTGTGTGACATTTGCCAGAAAGCAGGGCTCTGGGGTGGGTTTGGCTTTTCGGCTTTCAGGGGGAGAGAGGAGATTTAGCAAAGGTAGTGGGGTTCCAGCTCCTCTCACCAACTTGATCCCTTCAAGACATCCAATTTTTATTACAGATCTGCCCAATTGTAATATCCCAGTGACAAAAACCCTTCTCCAATGGCTTTTTATTAACTCCTCTTACTCTCTTTAGTTTGTCCTTCAGCATCCTTGGAGCCTGAGGAACAGTGGAGATGGCAGACACAGCACTCAGCCGTGATGTTTGAATTCTTTGCAAAGGGGAAATGTTTTGGTTACGAATCATTATGCAAAGACTTCACTCAGAAATGAAGAGGAAGCTCTACTTGGGTTGTATAACATCAGGTGAAACGTTATTTAATCTTTCTTTAAAAATAATAACCTTCCAGAATTCTTTTTAAGCCACTTGAAGAATACTTATCTATGAGCTGAACTTCTAACAAAGGATCCAAAAGGAACAGTTCAAAACAGAAGAAAATAGAGCTATAGAAGCATGAGGATGTTTTGATTTAAGTTCTTCCTTTTATTGAAAACAGCCTCAGCCTTGTATAAATATCTGATACCAAGAGATCCTCCCAGAGGATCAGTTTATTTTGGGAACATGGAACTCCTGCCTGCAGAATGAACCATGTGCACCACCAAAGAAGGTCACACATCAAAAGCATTGTTTTTTCCCCAAAACATTGCAGTTGCCTCCCTTCAGAGGAGCCTGTTTTCTCTCTGTTGCTTATATGGGGAGTGAAAACCACTCCACCAGGGTTTTTCCTGCTCTTCAGGAAGCCCCAGTGATTTTCAGCGAGTCCTGAAGATCCCAGACTGCTTCAAGTCCTGAAGGTTCTACTCGAGCTCCAAATTTCACCCCGAACATCTTTAATGTCTAATTCATCATGTGCAAATTTCTCTGTTTAAGATAAACCTACACTTAGCACTGTGCAGTTTTAAAAAATAGAAAAAGGAAAGGATGCTCAGAAGAGAAAGAATCTGCTGCCTCACTGCTGAAGGCTTAAAATTTTCACATTTTTGCATTTCAAACAGGTGAAGCTTCTGCAATGTTGGGGCACAAAACTCAAAGGAAATTTTCCTATCAGTTTCCAGGAGCCTGGATTTTACCTTACTAGATTTTACAGAATTGGAATTCATGAAAACAAGAAATGCAACTAAAAGACTGCTTTATCAGCTTCTTTCCCTTGCAGAAATATTTCTCAAGCTAAATTAAATATGTGAAGAGTTTATATATATATATATATATATATATTCTGCTACTCTAATGCAGCATTTGGCAAATTATGGGCTTGAGGACACAATATGCAAAGTAAAAATTAAAAAAAAAACAAACTCATCCCTTACATTATAAAGACTAAAATTGAATTGGTTTGTGTCATAGGTTAGCAAAACAATCAAATGTGTGTATTAAAATTATCATCTAAATAAAAAACAGCCTGCAGGAATCGATTTAAATTTTCTAAGCAGTAAAACAAAGTTTGTCTCACCAAAACTTAACTGTGTTCATTAGAGCTTTGTTCCCCTCAGAAATCCCTCAGAGGACAAAACAATTCCCTGACTGCCAAAGGATCCCTGAAGGTGGCAGTGGGAGTTGGAGACAATATGGAAAAATAAACTTATAGAGAGACTCCCCCCTTGGATAAATTGTCACAAAGACAGAGAAGCTCCCTGCCAAGGTCCCTGCATGACCTTAGGTGACCGAGGCGTTAATTGTGCCTTGGGTATGCAACAAACACTGCATTAACTCCTGATAAAAACCCTGGAGAGTTTTGTCAAGGGATATCTGGGAGTGATTTGGTTTTGCATACCTATAATACAGTTTTTTCCCCGGGTTGCATCCTGCAGTGAGCTCTAACAACTCCTCTTTATTCCTTGGATGAGGATGTGACCAATCCACGGCAATGCCAGCCCCAGTGGAAACAGCTCCTCTAAAAGGTGTCCTTCATGTTTATATATTTTTTAAATTTGTTTGTTCTCGCATTTCCTGCAGCAGCAGCTCCAGCATTAGAGGCTGTTTGGGGCAGCCAGTGCACCAAACATTTCATTCCCACTCCCTCAGATCAGAGCAGATCCTTCCCTTCCTCCCTGCTGGGGAAGATGGCACTGAGGCTGAGTTCTGTTTTTCCTGCCCGCGGTTTCTGCTCACACACCTTCTGTTGTCAGAGCCTGCAGTCAGCAGGTGCTGGTGAGGGGATCTCTGTCTCCTGCCTCCATGGAGAGCAGGGGAGCAGTCCCAGAGCACAGCTCCCAGCTCCAGCCGCTGCCAAAAGCAATCCCAGCCCGAAGGCGAATGGAGCTGGAGTCGGCAGTGTGGCCCTGCCCGGAGGGAAAGAACAGATTTCCCCTTCTCAGCTACCCTGGCACAGTGCCCCGGGTGGGCACCTCCATGCTGGAGTCTGGCCCAGCTGCTGGAACGGTGCCACTGGCAGCTGCGTTCCGAAAATTGAGAAACCAATGGAGTTTCTATAGCGCTACCAGTGCAGAACTCCTCTCCCTCTCTCTCCACAGCCTGCTCCTTCTGTGCCTTCTAAACTTGGAATTGGAAACAGCACAGAAGCTGCTGGTAAAGCTTAGAAACTGCAAACAAAAAAAGATAAACTCCCTCCAAGAGAGATTATTGTTCTGAAGGGTTTTTTTAAGCGGTCAGCAACCACGTGGTTGAAGGTGAAGGAAGCCTGGTTTTATATTCAGAAACACTTTGGAAAAATCTGTCACTAAAAGCTCTTTAGAAACTTCAGCAATTGTGGTTTAAGAAAGTCACTGCTGGATAAATCTCTAGGGAACAACCTCTTGGAAGGCCCTAGGGGACAAGCTGACCACGAGCCAACAGTGTGCCTGGAGCAAAGTCCAGCAGCATTCCGGGCTGAGGATGAGGAAGAGTATTCCCAGCACCCTGAGGGAGGTGGGTGATCCTTTGCCAAACACCACAAATTCAGTGCTGGGATCCCAGTTCATGAGTAAAAGGGACTTACTGGAGCCCAGTGAAGGCTCCAGGTTGAGGGACTGCTGCATCTAACATGAAAGCAGAGGTTGAGAGTTGGGACTGCTCAGGTTAGAGGAGAGAAGACTCAGGATTCTTGTGTATAAATAAATGTGTATAAATGAATGTGTATAAATGAATACCTGGTGGAAGGGAGTAAAGGACAGGGAATCAGTGTCTCCTCAGAGGTGCTGATAGAAGGACAAGAGGCACAAACTGAAACTCAGCAAATCCCACTTAAACTGAAGAAAAAACTTACAGAGAGAGTGGTCAAACTCTGGAACAGGTTGCCCACAGAGAAATTGTGGAGTCACCACCCTTGGAAAGCTCAGAACCTGACTGGATATGGACTTTAGGGGAGTGGCAGTGGGTTTATGGTTGGACTCGATGATCTTAAAGGACTTTTCCAGCCTAAGTGATCCCATGGCCCTCAACAACCTGTTCTGGTTGAACCTGCTTTGAGGGGCTCTATTCAAACAAGAATTTTCTGACCTGCTGCCATTTGCTTCACTTTGTTTTACAGCAGGGACACAGAGACTGCCCTGCAGGATGGACACTCCAGGGCAGGGAACCTCCCCGTGAAAGCTGGACTGATGCCTTGAAGAAACCAGCCAGAACCCCAAGTTAAATCTGGACTCTTGTGTTTAACAGTTTGCAATTGGCCCATCCGTAATTAATGGAATTAATTGATACTTTCAGCCTCCCACATCCCCTAGCAGCGAGTTCCACCATTTAGTCATTCATTGTGTGAAAAAGCACATTCTTTTGTATTTTTCTAAACCCACTACATCTCCATTTTTATAGACTTTTGCCAAAGCCAAGGCAGGGTTCCAGGAGGACCTCCTGAGTTCCTGGCTGAGTGCCACCCAAACAGGGAATGGTGCCTTGGCTGTGGAATCAGGAGGGCTGTGCTCTGTTTCCAGGTTTGACAGTGTGTAAAAGCTTTTTTTCTTTATTTTTTTTTGCCTTCTCACACAAAAACCTCACCAGTGATTGTTGGGTGTGTAGTGCCCTACACTGCTATTTAATGAGCGTCACAAATGAATACAAATCTCTGAGCTGCCACTCCAAATACTCAATTTTCTACAATAGCACCAAAACCATGGCCCAGCTTCCGGTTATTATCCACTAAGTAACTCTATTAGTTTTGATTTATTTAAAAAACCCAATTTATTGCCTAAAGACCAAAAGGAAAAAGGGAAAATGTTTTTAATTTAACAGAAATGTCCCTAGAAAGTCCCTCAGTGTTTAATAAACCCATTAAAAGGCCAAGTGACAACTTCTGACCCCACATTCTGCTGCACAAAGAAATGTTTAATTGAAGGCAGCATTGATTTCATGCTGCCCACAGAATAGTCTGAATATTGCCCTTCACAAGCATAATAAAAACTGAGAGCTTAGGCAGGATAAATACTAAAGACACAATTAAAAGTTAATTATCTTTTCTAAAGTAAGCTCAAAACAGAGAAATGAAATCTGGGGCAATGTATTCTTCAAATATTGGTACTGACACTACGGGTCAACAATCCGAGAGGATGGACAGGAAAAGATTTATCCTAATTTAATCCCATTTCAGTCACTCAGCCTTCCTCAAAGCTCCAGATGTGGACAATCCCATCCTAACTCAGCAAAAAATGGCCCAGGAAACGATGAAAATCCATAAAGTTAACCTAGAGCATGAACCACTTTATTAAAACATCCTTTTTCGTTTGAGAACCGTCATTTTCTGTTTAACACGATTTAATAGGACAGAAAGGATTCAAATTACTATCACGAGACGGAAACAAAGCCATTTTTTCACTTCAGCTACAAGGGATACCTACTTAGCTATAAATACATAGCAGGAACACGTTCAGTCAGTGCAGAGGTCACCCACTGTCCTCTTTTTATTGTTGCAAAACCAGACGATAGCAGAAAGGTTACGGCAACAAATTCCAATTTTCATTTAGGCAGTTAAAATGCAGCCCAATTCAAATGGCTGGAGCACAATGCCATGGGAATGCTCCCCAAAGGTGGCCTTCTCTTCCCACTGTCCCCACAGGAAGCCTGGGAATCCCAGCAGCTCTCCTACCCCTGCCACATGCCCTGGCTAGGGGTCACCATAGGTCAAGGACATCCCCAAGGAGCAGCCAGAGCTGGAAAAGCAATAAATGTCTGCAGGCACCACTTAAGGGTGGATGGATGTGTCCCCTCTGAGCATGGCAAACCCAAATGAGTTCCAGCATTACTCATCTCCTTCAGTCAGAACAATTCTGGGGAGCAAAGGCAGGAACCCACCAAGGCCACCTCACCACTAAACCCTCAGCAGATCAGTTCTGTGGCAGCACAAGCAGTGAATTGGTTCAGACTTCATTGCAGTGACCTCCTCTGAAATGTAGGTCACAAAACCTTATACATTTATTTACTGCAGCCTCAAAGACTCCATATCCACAAACACTAACTCTTATTTCATTTTTTTCCATAGCCCCATCCCCGAATTCCAACAACGATAAAGTACTGAGCAAGCAACACTCATTAATCAACACTCATTAATTTTGGCATTGTATAGAATTGTAGAATAATTCAATTAGCTTTAAATTCATCTCTCCCCACACTCCCAGCTCTTATGGTAGGAATCCTACAAGCACAGCCATCGAGGGTGTGGGACCACAAGTGCCAGGAAGGAATTTGGGGTGGCACAACGGGGATTCTGTGGCTGAGTGAGCGCAGCCGCAGCTCTGCGACTGCCAGGGCAGCACTGCAGAGATGATAACTCGGGGTGGCCCAGCTGCCTCTGCCTCAGAGTTAATTGCTGGTGAATGCTGGCTGGAATTTGCTTGGAACCCACCCAAGAGCTTGGCACCCACCCAGGATTACGTGCCAAGAATCTCCGAGATCACTCCAGCAAGCTCAGAGCAACAATTTGTCCAATCAATCTCAGATTTTAAGAATTTTTTTTTTTTTTTTCTAAAGGGGCATTTGGGATTTGTGGTTGTTCTCAGTTACAAGTTTAGGGAATCTCGCATTCCTGGGTAAGGAGCTACTGACAGAAAAATCAGAATGAGCTTTTATAAACAAATACGAGGAGGGATGGAGGAAGACAAAGTAATAATGCAGATTTGGTTTAGACCTTCAGGCACAAGCTGGTGTTCTTTTCCCTGTGACAGATTTGTCTGGGAGAAGCTAATTAGGAAAACAAACAAAGCACTACTGATGTCCTGGGCTTGTTTTAAAGGCTTATCTGAAGTGATCAAAGAGCTGATTTAGGGGTGGTTCCAACCCAAAAAACATCCTTGGGGTCATGTCTGTCCCTCAGAATCACTCCTTGCATGTTCTCCCTCCACGTGAAGGACCTTGGGTTTCTGTCTGATCCCTCCAACCTACAGCACTCCCCACACAAGATGGAGAAAAGACAAAAAGGGGCTGTGGTTTGGTTTATTTCTTTCCCTTTCTCACTTGCTGAAAGCTCACTTAGTGTTGCATTCTTCAACTCTGTATTTTGGAAATATGCACTCATCTCTTACTTTTACTTGTAGGAACGAAAGTAAAAATTTAAGCGAGAACATAAAATTTTTTAAAAAACCACAAAAACCACCTAAACTACTTAAAAACTAAACTACTTTAAATTCTGCAGGTAAGGGGAGTTATAGAAATACAAAAATACATTTAGCAGTGATATGCCTGTACTGAAAACCATCGGCTGGTCAGTGTCCAAATGCACAAGAAAGTAAACTAAGCCCTGTGTTATTTAATTTCTGCCTGATTCACCCAAGCTGAGGTGTCTCAGCTCTGGCTCTTGGGCATTCCAAATGCTCCACAGGGTCAGGGCAAAGAGGAATTTCTAGGACTGATGAAATAGTGGGGAACCCACCCACACTTCCAAGACAAGTTTCCCTCCCCACGCTGGAAGAACAAGCCCTGCTCAATTTGATGACCCTGGACCACCTCACCCACTTTGTTGTGAAGATCAAATTACCAAACAGATCATTTTAATTTGTAATCCCTTCTCCTCTGCCACGTTTTCTGCCCTCATAAAATAGAAACTCACTGAGGGCTGCTTCCCACCTGTACACTTTTCAGCTCTGCCATCATTTCCCACCTCTGGTCTGCTCACCTTCATGGCTGGATAAACAAATTCCCGGAGGCCCACGGGCTGGGAAAGTACCAGCTTTCCCTGGAGTTTTTGTGAGCATCCCCCAGAGTCCCCATGTTGTTTTATTATTTTACCCAGAGGGATTTAGAGCATTTGAAAAGCCCAAGTTGTTTTTAGAGTGGCAGGAGCTGTACACCCAGCTGGAGAATTTTAGTAAACAAGTCACTCAACATTCACTGGAATTCTGCTGTGAGCCTGGGCCTTTTTCAAGAGAGCTGGGCAGTGGAAAATCTTGCATTTAGAGCTGGCAAAAACGTAAAGTAAATCTGAGATCAAGACAAAAAAAGCGCTAGGATAATAAAATGTCGTTTAGAAACTGTGTTCAGGACCTTGCTTCTTGACATCTGGGGCTACTGAAAGTACTGACATTGATCAAATGTTTAATTTTGCAGCAGAATGAAGCTTCAATTTAATTTTATTTGCAAATTTGTGTGAAACAGAAAAGCATTTAGCCAGAAACTGAAAGGTTATTTTGACAAGCCAAATGTTGTTTCTCCATTTTTTTTAAATGAAGCATTTGATTTTTAGCTCCTAAACAAGATATTGTCTCCAAATGTAATAGTAATTAAAAATTTAAGAAGTATTTTTATTTTAAGCATTTTAAGCTCTGGTCTGTGTGAAACACTTTCTGTTTGTTCTGCTAAAATATCAGTGTGCAAACAGAACTTGAGTGCAGAATCACCAAGAACCAGATCCCACCTCCCACTCTTTTGGAGGTCAGCTGCACTTTTTTATTCCAGTGTTCTCTGGAATTGACCCCAAACAAGTGAGAAATCAGTGAACCCTTACCCAAACGACACCAACATCTGCAGAGTTCCTGCCAGGTTTGTAACACCTTTTCTCAAAGCATTTCATTCCCTCTTTGCTTGTGACACTTGAACATTTCCTTCCCTTTTCCTTATTTACAAACCCAAATTGCAGCAGCAGTGTGGGGTTGGCCCTGGTGGGACAAAGCCCATTTTATTGCCTCTCTTCCCCCGTGGCATCAAAAACTGTTCCTGCAGCCAGGATTCTGGGGAAAATTCTGAGGAAAGCTGAGTTTGTTGAGCCTCAGTTTTTAAAGCCTATAAACATCCACACGGGCAAATCCGTCTGTGTGTGGAAACTGAGACTGTGCCCACAGCTAAGGAAGATTTTCCTTAACATATCCATGACCTCTGCAGGAATTCCTGTACTACAAAGTTTTCTGGAATTTAATGTTGACAAGTGGACATTTCTCTCTTTAAAGACTCATTTCAGAGGAAAAGATATGAACAGTCACATGATGCACCACAGCCAAAGCTGAAATCAGGAAAACATGCTGATTTCTCATCCTGTCATTTATTTCATGGGCAGTTTTGGTGATGCAACATCAGTGTGAATATATCTGTGTGTGTTTTATCAAGCAGAAGGGAGAAACGGTGGTGTAATGGTAGGTAAAGAACTGAAATTGTAGGACCATAATCCAACAAATAATTCAACAACCTAACCCCACCCCACACCAGCACAGCGGAGCTGCTTTGTCCGTAGGGAAGGCAGAGGCAACAGTGCAGTAAATCCCATATATAAGCACAGTTGTCATACACATTTTAGGGGATACCAAAAGCAAGGTTGTAGATCCTGAGGGAAGCACCTTTCCAGCCTCACACCAACCCCCAGAGCCAGGCACGTCTCCCAGGGCAGGTCTGCGGGGTGCACACTCTACATTTTTGCTCAGCCTTTTTCCTGTTGGGTTATTTTGAGAATTCAGCTGTTACCCCAGTTCTAGGGAAGAAATAAAAAGAGTCTCAGAAACTCCAGGGGGATTAGAAAGCTTTTTTTTTTTTTTTTAACAGGTCTTGAAAGAATAATCTTTAGGAGCACTCAACTTTTTAAACAGCAAATTCCAGATTTCCTGCGAGCAGCATGTCATTCCACCAGTGTAGTAACCTCATCTTTTGCTTTTTTCTCACATTCCTCTGGAATAATGGGATTAAGAAGAATCCTACTAGCAGTTCTTAAAATAACTTCATATTTTCCAGTGTCTCTATTCATGTGGCAACATAAACCCACTTGTGTCACAAAAATAGCACGGAATGTTTATTTGTTTCACTTTTGACTCCCCCCACTGTGTGCAAGCTCCCTTATTATTATTTCCTCATTAATATCCATCTGTCACTTAGCTTTTTATTTCACTAATTCCTAATTTAATCTGAAACATGCATTTTTAACAACAGCTTTTCTCTGCTAGCAGCCTGGGCTTCTAAAGCAGCTGACAGGGTCAAGCCATTGATATTATTTGTAGTCCTTTAAATGTTCCAATTTAGGCCAAAAAAAAAAAAAAAAAAAAAAGCCTCTTCAAGTTTCTCTTGCATTTCTTTTCAGGTTCCATCATGAAAACAGTGGGAGATCTCTGGCTGTCATGCCCATACTCCGAGTTAATGTGTGGATCCTGTCTCCCTCCAGTGGCACATTGCACCAGCCATAAAATCTGATATTAAAGAGCAATTAAAGCTTCTCTGAAACTCAGATGATGCCTCTCCGCTGGCAGGGTTGCTAAGGGGTTGCAGGGACAGATTCCACGTGGCCCAGAAATCCCAGAGAAATTCCAAAATGAGCCCATTCTTTCAACAAGTCTCTTCTCACTGCCCAAACCTGCTGCTGCCTGCTCAGCTTGTGCAGCAAGGGCAAGAAACACAGGGAGAAACCATGGGGAGAAGGAGGCAAAGTATTTGTTCAGGGCGTGAAATAACACCCCAGAGCAATCACTGGACTTCAGAAAGCACATTTGCTACATCAAATTAACAGCCGCAGCTTCATGCTGTTGAATAAATCAGATTTGTCTGGTGAGCCATGAGTTCTGTTCACTCACACACCCCAAAAGTTTGTGTAGGGAATTTAGATCAAGCCTTTCCCACAGAATACTTACATTTACCCCAAACCTTTCCACTTGAATATACACAAAACTTTTGCACTTAAATATACTTAAATATACCCAAAATATCCATACCATATCAAAACTGATGTGGTGAGCAAACACTGAGCTGCTCCAGGCACCCCAGAGAGCTGTTTTTTGTCACAGGACACCTGGTTCAGGCAGTGAGTACCTGATGAGGGAAACAATCCAGAGAATGGGAAGAAAGTGGGAGGAAAAAGAAGAGTAAATTCCATACCCTTAGCAGAACTGCACGGGTGTCACAGGAGCTGGACCTCTTCCTCCTCTCACTATTTTTTCCCAATTAAATTTTTGGGTTTTTTTAAAATCGCTGCCCAAACTCTTATAAAAGTCAAAAATGCAGTAAATCACTGAAGGGTTTACTGACTTATTTGTTAAAATTCTGGTAAAATTCAGGATTTTTGACCTGTCTCTGAACCATTTTTTCATGTACTATCCTTAAAAACTCACCAGCCTGCATTGAACATATCCTAGGGAGCAGTTTCTCATTACACTGCAAGTTTCTCACTTAGGGAATCATGGAGTCATTAATGTTGGGAAAGACCTCTAAGATTGCTACCTGTCACATTTCAAAAAAATAAAAGCACACCAAAATTCCCCAGCAACCAGAGATCATTTCATTGCCCACATCTGAAAAGTCTGAAGTTTCTATTGTAAGGATCACTAGGCTTAGATGCAGGACAGGTCTAAAATCCACTGCTCAGCAACCCGAATTTTCTGAGCATGAAAGCACCCAAAGAGGAAATCACCATTTCTTTTACAACCTTTTTTTTTAAGGAAAGCAGAGCCCCAACATTTATGTTTGAATGCAGCAGTTTGCTCCACTTCCAGAGGCAGAGAAGAGGATTTTCCTCTGCCTTGGAAAAAGGCTTCACTGGCCTCGAGGTGGCGACAGGATTGTGGATTCCAAGGCTGAAAATCCTAAAACTGAATCAATCTGCATTATTTCTTCTTCCTAAAGCAACTCAGCATCCCTAAACTTTGGGAATAAAATGGTGAGGGAAGAGAAATTCTCAAAAGCTTTTGCAGTTTGGGTTTTCAGATCAGGATTTAAGGAAATATCACCTCCACACCAGGCCAGTATTCCCAAATGCCTCTCAAAATATATATATTGTAATTAGATTAATTAGAAAGCAATTGGTTGCAGTTTTCATGAGTAGCATCTTTTTTTAAAGTATATTGTTATGTATATGCTGAAACAGAGTAAAATCATGTTAAGGAAGGAAAAACCACCACAATAAACTCGTGCTAATACAAAAATTAAGGAGTAAGCCATGAAAAATCGCAATTTTCAGGGGAAAAAAATGATGTGCATTTATTTGAGAGTGATTTTCTACCAGAAAAAAAAGGTGTTTTCTCCAAAAGAGATGTACTAAAATGCTCTTTTTCTCTACAACCACACGTGAAAAGAGCCCAAATGCCATGCAGGACAAAGCATTTTTTGATCCAGAGGGCAATGTGAGGAAGAGGGGGATCTTTGTAGTATAAAGTCTCTCCAGAGTAAGTGGGTTTTCAGGTTAAGCTGATGCTCTTTGCTGTGCACTCATGCTTTGGTGCTTATTTCCAAGAAGGAAGATCCAGTGGGCTTCAAGCCAGTCAACCAAACCTCAGTGCTGAGGGAATTTATGGGAAAGGTCCTCTGGAAGCCCTTTCCCAGTTGTCACCTGCACATCCCAGCTGCCTAAAAGAGAATTCTCATGGCTGAGCTACCAAAGAATTGCAGAAATCAGAAATCTTATTGCAGTTTGAACGTTTTCCCACTGCAAATAAAAGAGCTGAGGAATCTAAAATCAATTTAGCCGTGATGGCTCCGATTTTCCTGGGCCTGATTAATTTGGCATCATTCCTCATGCTCAACATTCACGTGAGAGTTTATCAGAGATAAGGTACAACCTGTATTCTTTCCACATGGAAATGGAAATTTGTCCAAGATTTTGGGAAGCAGCAGCTGTTTGGAGGAGTGTGCAGTTCTGTTTGTGTTGATAGATGCTCTAGCGCATATGTTCATCAAAACAATTCATATTTTTATAATTTAAAAAAACCAGCAAGTTGGCCAATTTTTAGCATGCAAACATCCAATAAACAAGAGAGTGTTATTCTTATTTTCCTCCCCATTTTAGCAATCCACTGTTACAGCAGGGGTTACACTGATGTGTGAGTTTTGCCATGTCATATCCATAATGTTACTTCCTGACCCACCAAACTGCCACATCTGCCACTCCCTCATCCACTTCACCTCTTCCAGGCACAAATGTTTGCAAAATCCCCTTCCAGAGCACCAAATGTTTTCCCCAGAAAGACTCAGTGAGCACCACACACAAGTACAATCACATACTGAGTGCCTTAAATCTGTCGAGGGACAACCAGAACCATATTGTGAGTCAGGCTTGCACACAAACCCCATAACAATCCCATTAACTTGCTGAAGCACTGCTTCTGTGTGAGTTATTTAAGCTATAAACAGCACCTGTATCTCCCAGATTAGGGCAGAGGGATGTATTTCAAGCCAATTTGAGCATGAAGATTATAGAGACCTTTTTGTTGATGAAGCAAAACACTTCTGAGGCTTAAATAGAGCTCCAGACTGTTCCAGCTTCCACTGCTGCTGCACAAAGTGATTGGTATGAGCTCTGCACACACTCAGGACAGAAGATGGCATTTTAAGAGTGAGAGGATTGGGGCTGCTGGAAAGATAAAATATAAAAATTAAATGGAGAGCACAGCCCTGGGAGGCTGAGAGGAGCTGCAGAGATGAATAGCTGCTCACAAAGCTCAAACCCACCGTGGAATGCAAATTGCACAAAGACAAAAGAGTCGAGGACTTCAAACTAAAGTGAGCCTTGAAGAGAAACTTCATTTGTTTAATCCCAGTAAACAGAGCTGGCTGTGGGGTTCAAACACCTCTCTCCTAAAGCAGACCCAGCACCCTCCCTGAAATATTATTGAAACAGGCCCGCAACTGAAGGGGAAAGCAAGTTCTGCTGGTACACATGATTTATGCTTTGGCACTGCAGAGTAAATCAAAAGAAACAAGAGTGAAGGTGGGAACTGGAAGCACGAATCTCCAGGTAGTTTCAGCTGTGTTCCTTGGCAGAAAGCTCTAGAACCAATTGACAAGAGTTTTGTGAAGTCGGAGGGGAGGGTGGGTTTATCCAAATATTTGTGGGTTTGAACATTAAATTCTACGTTTCTATAAAATGGAGAATGTCTATGCATCCATCTTATCACCATTAAAAGTTGTACTAAAGCTGAACCAAAGGCTATTTTTAAAATAAAAACTAGTTGTGCCAAATTCTGGTTTTAAGTCTGAAGAACTAAGCTTCCTCTATTTCTTGAAAAGTGACTAGAGATTGCACCCATTACTCTGGAAGCTTTCTTCAAGTTTTGAATTCATTATTCTCAACGACATAGCTCAGTTTTGCTGGAATGGCATTTTTCAACACAAAAATAATTCTTAAAAGCAATTTAGCATTCATACCCCGGTTCAATCACCTGCGTTGGTGTTCACCATCTCTGGTATGGCACATTTTATTCCATCTGCTTTCTACTAAAAGGTGTTTAAAATACAACTGAAGAACAACAGCTCAGCCGTGAAAGTCTCCCTGAACCTGAGAAGGAACTGGCTCCTCAAAGCAGCCACTGAGCATTCCCAAAAGGCATTCCAGCCTCACATGTGTGGGACAGACAGACACACCCCACGTGTCCCCAGCGCTTTGTGCTTCCCAGGCTGCTCCCACCAACGCCGTGGGCTTTGCAAATTGTCATGGCAACGACATATTTCTTTACAAGTGGCAACAGGATAGTAAATAGGCATGTAAACCCTCCTGGGAGCTGGCAATAATGTGCCTTAAGCTGGCAATAATGTCCCTTAAGCTGGCGTGCCCTCCTTCAGTGACAAACACAAGCAAGGGTGTCAGTGGCACGTGGAAAATCCAAACGCAGGGCAAAATCCTGTTAGCAGCCTCTAGAAAAGCCCTGGACAAGGGAAGGAACCAGCACTGAAGCAGCAGGACTGAGCCCTGCTCATACGAGGAGCTCAGTTCTCCCACGAGGAAAGGCTGGGAGAGTTGGGATTGTTCGGCCTGGCCAAGAGAAGCTTTGGGGTGACCACTGTGGCCTTGCAGTGCCTGAAGGGGCCAGCAGGAAAGATGGAGAGAGACTTTTTACAAGGGATGGAGTGACAGGACAAGGGGGAAAGGCTTCACACTGACAGAGGGCAGGGTTAGATGGGATGTTAGTGAGCAATTGTTCCCTGTGAGGGTGGGCAGGCCCTGGCACAGGGTGCCCAGAGCAGCTGGGGCTGCCCCTGGATCCCTGGCAGTGTCCAAGGCCAGGCTGGACGTGCCTTGGAGCAGCCTGGGATAGCAGAAGGTGTCCCTGCCCATGGCAGGGGTGGCACTGGATGGGCTGTAGGGTCCTTTCCAACCCCAACCATTCCATGACTCCCCACAGTCGCTGCGGGTGGAGCAGAGCCCAACGTGTGGCACAAGATCAGGGCACCCTGAGCACTGCTGGGGAAGGCAGGGGGCACCTGTAGCTGCCAGCCCCACACCCTGGGGTGAAACTCCAGTTCAAACTGGGCAGAACAAACCAGTGCCACCCCCGGGCTCAGATAAACACACCACAGACAATTCCTTGTCCCGGCTAAAAGTGTTTGGGCACCCAGGGCTCAGCTGGAACCAGGATGGATCCACTGCGCACTGAGCCTGTTGTAAGGTGCAAACAAATGTCTGGGAGTGTGCCAGAGAATCCTGTCTTTCCCTCTGTTCCAGGGCTAATTTCAGGGTGACCTGAGGCCACCTCTGAGCAAGGTGCTGCTGGAATTCCACAGCCAGCACTGACACCACTTCCACAGCCCTTTCCCTTCACCCATCCATGCTGACACACAACACCACAAACACTGCCAAGTCCAAAAGACACAACGTGGTCAAATTTTCATCTAAAATTTTTATCTAAAATTTTCAATCTTTTAAATGAATCTCTTTCTTTCTGTTTTCTTTTCCGTGTATAAATACTACTTGTTTAAAGCAAACACCACAGATGTTTCTGATGCCTCAAGGCAATTACCTGAAGGAGCCCCTCTATTGTCTTTTGTGACACAATACATGTTTAAAGTAAGCAGAGATTTTAAAAAATTACGCTGACATATCTTCAGTAAGCAGATTAAGAAAAATCATTTTGACAAATATTCCCAAATTCCCTTCTGTCTCCTTCTCAGGATCCATTTAATAATGTAATAGCCTCAGGAGAAACACTGTGTAATGTCTTTTACAGTGCCAAAGCAGATCAGTAACATGCTGTCTGCAACCTGTCAGGTGCTACAGAGATTGTGTCATTTTCCCCCTTCAATATCACACAAATGATGTCCAATAACTGTTTTAAGGCACTCATCTGTCACTGGGAAAGAACCAAACAACTTAATCCATTATTTCCGTGTTCTACTCTACTCTGGAAACAACAAAACAGGCAGAGATCCTGGTTTGAGCACTTTGTTCCTCTTTGGTTGCATACTCCGCTATGAAGACAGCAATCCCCTGAATGAACAATTTCTCTGTTAATTCTGACTGAGATTTAGATCTGGAATGACCAAAGAACCATAAAACGGCTAAATCCCAGTGAAATTTCTTCCCATTAAACTGCTGGCAACGCTCTTGTCCCTCAGTGGCAGAAGCACCAACTGCAACTGCTTCTGAAAATCCTCATTTATCAACCAAAGTACTCTCCAATTAAAAAAATAACCTGTTCCAACACGCTTTACAGCCCTATCCCCAAGTCCAGAACTCCAGCGAGGAACAACTCCCCAGCAGTCACCTGTATTCAGACTTCAAAACCAAGAAGCTCTTGCAGTTTTTCTCAGTCAGAGAGGCAAATAAAGGCACGGCCCATGGTCCTACCTGTGGGTCAGAGAGCCGGGAGATGTCGGGATAAAGGTAGAATTTGATCCCCTCGGAAGCGCCGGGTAACGTCACCCCCCGGATCAGGAGGATCATCAGCATGATGTAGGGGAATGTGGCTGTTACATACACGACCTGCAGGAGGAAATACACATTAGAAAAGGATTTTCTTCCAGCTGCAGCAAAACCACCTCATTTTCACATCCACTGGAGGAAAAGTGCTTTGGATACCTTTGTGCAGGGTTTTTGTCCTGCAGCCGTATTCCCTTGTAAACTCTTCAGGTTTTGTGGGAGGGGTCAGCACTTTTTATAGAGATTGGGACTGTAAGTAATATATATATATATACATATATATATATATATATATATAAAGTATATATAAGACTGTAAGTCCTCTGTAAGTATAATATTTCCAAACACTGGTACTCATGATAACAAGTCATTAATTCTATATATTATACCAGCACGTGCAATGGATTCTCAGTCACCCCATAATTACTAAACTGGTTTCTCTTCAGACTGCTCTGCCTGCATGTCTGTGCTTCAGAAATAAACATTTCATCAAGCCCAAAGGTTAAATTCTGTCCATATCTCCTTGGGATTTGATAGAGAACCCTTATCATACAAAGCACCTTCAGGCAAAATTTCTGAGGCGCTGAACCCCAGCAATTTGTATTTTCACATATGTGGCCACACTTATTTGTTTTTTTCAGAGATCAGTTTGTTCTCTGCATGAGGAGCAACAGGAAACCTGCAAGAAATCACGTTTTCCAAGGGAAAAATGGAGGAGAATTGGTCCTGTTTTACAATCCCACATCTGAGAGCAGCACAGGGCTGTTCAAACTCAGAGAATGATTAAATGATAAATTCCATGGCACTAGAAATATTTTATTTATGTCATAACCACCTGAAATTTAACTCTCTATAATTCCCTGTGGCTGTTTCCACCTGTGCAGAGTAGGTTTAACCATCCAAATGTGAGGTGTTATTCTTACATCTCCCTTGCACCAGCCAAAATTAATTAAGCTGCAAGAATGGAAAAAAATCATTTGGTGAAAAATACACCCTCAAAAAAGACGCATTTTAAACTCAGGAGTCCAATATCTGTTTCCTATATAAATGAAAGGGATACATCAAAGAATGGACCTATGAAAGGATTCTCAAACATATTCTTGTAATTAATGAACTGAAATTTGATTTTCAGACTGAGTATGTAACCCCAACCATTAAATGATGTCATGTGCCTCATCAGGTACACTCAAAAATGGAGGAACTTGAATTTCCCAGGAAATGGAGACCATCATTCTAATCCTCTAGGTCCCAAATGCCCGAACTGATGAATTCATAGGTCAATACAATGCAAAATGGGAAGATTTATCCCAGTGCTTACATTTGTTGACTGTTGGTGGGAATGCAAACTGCTATGACTGGCTGAGTTCAAATAGTTCAAACTTTGAGTTCAAACCTTGTCTCTCCATGTTTAGGTTTCAAATAAAAAAGGATCAGCAGCTACAGAGAACTAAAAAAGAAACACACGGGATGGACACGGTCCTGCTCTGAGCCTTAAATGAGGTGGAGAGGATGGAGTAGCCAGCTAATGGTTTTCACTTATTTGGCTCTTTGCCAGCTATTTTTTCCCCTTGTTTTAAATCAATAGCTGCATTTAACAGAGGGTAGTAGTCAGCAGACACATCCATGTGATGGCACTGAAGGGCTTGCACCTGAATATCTGTAATGTTTCCTTGCATTTCCTTCCTTCTTTGCCCTGCTGTGCAGCACATCCACTGCTTCCTGCACATCCCACCGCTGCCTTGGAACGCCCCACTGAGCAAACGCCGCAATCTGGCAGAGGCAGATTCCTTCCCAGGTTGTGTTGGGAGGACTTCCTCTCTCAGCTCCATCAAGGAAGAGCCAAAACCATTCATCTCTGCAGCCAAGAGAGGCCAGGTAAAGGGATCTGTGCAATCCCACAGCAGCAAGGACTGGAACCACAACCTCCAATAAATTTTTCGGCCATCAGGCCGCTCTGCCTCACGAGGACTCTCCCTGCTCTCTGGTTGCCATGCAGGGATATAAACAGAGCACCATTGGCTCAGGATTTCTGGCAATAAACACCCATGCAGATATCCAGAACCACAAGGAAAGGGACACCAAGGAAGCAGGAGTGGGAAAAATGGGAAGATCCCTCCTTCCCAAGCCCACTGACACTGCTGATAATTGATCTGTGTCAGTGCTCACACAGCTCCTGGGGCTGCAAAGCTCCAACTGCAACAGGTGAGTGCACTGTGTTGGAAGAGAGACATTAACTCCCGTTTTCTCCCCCTTCCCAAGAGCTCCTGAGGTGAGGCAGGATGGGGAATTTAGGAATCAGTGCCATTATTAGCATCACCCTCACATCTGTCTGGCATTAAAAGTTTCCTGAATTGTTTTCTTTTCTTTCAACGCATCGAACCTCTCAGAATATCAATGTGAACACAACTGTTTCTAATTACACTGCATCCTGTTTTAATTGACTTTAATTGCTTGGTATGTTCATTTGCATCCCAATGCTCAAAATGCTTTTTTTAAACCCTTGTCAGAGCCATGCCAATGTTTAAGCAGTTGGAAACAAAATAAAAATTTCTGGCAGGCGATCTTTTCCACCAAGTTCTCCTCTTACAATGTGGTTGAAAGGAAAATTTACAACGATATTTAGGCATACAAGTAGGTGGAAATGCACCCAACAACTCTGAACTGTACTCAGGTGCTTAACTGAAAGTACATTGGAACCAAAGATCCTGAGAATGGATACTTTATTGACTGCCACGAGCTTTAATTATCAAAGAATAGGCATTAAGTTGAGCACCAAGTACTGGAAACTTAAATACCAAAACCTTCAAGGGGCTTAGATGTCAGTCAATGTTAATAAATACACATCTAAGTACCTATGAAATTATTTCATAAGTGAGGCACCATAAAGATTTTGAGAACTGAACTAGATTTCAGTTTCATCTTTTCATACCTAATTACTTTAACAACACAAATGTGTGCCTGTGTTCCAATTTGTCCCCTGGGACTGCTGAATTTCTTGTCCTAACTGAAAAGGTGGTTTTCTGAACGCTCCAGCCAGATCATGCTGCAGGGGGAGGGAGATATGGCTTGTGAGGATAAGAAATTCAGGATAACCCTGTTGAGAAAAAGGAGGAAGATTTCCATGCAGTGAACGGAGCCCCAAACCCATGGAAATCTCAAAGCCCCAAACCAGATTTCTCTCTTCTACAGGACACACCAGCCCGAGCTTCACACATTTCCTCACAGCAGCATGGAGCAGAGAACTTCCCTCCTTTGCGTGGCTCTGGCTAAGAAAACAGAACCAGGATTCCTGAACAAAATATGACTTGGAGGCCAGGAAGTTGCTGGAATTCTCCCCTGCAAGCTGCAATGTTCAAGCTCGTTTGCACTATAATGAACCAACTGCGTTTTATAAATGGCATCAAATTTCTCTGGCTGCTTCAGGAAATTACTGGCTTGTTAATCCCTGTCCCCTAAAATCCTCTGTTGCTCTATTGGCCTGTAAACGTGAGGAATATCAATGCAGGAATTGCCAGAGATTTGCCAGAACTCACTATTAAAGTGTTTGTGGGAAATCAGACCTGCCCCTGTGCCCTGCTCATCCTTATTTTTCACTGAGTGTTTTCAGCCTAGTTCATTTAACTTTACTTATTAATTTATTTATTCATTTATTTATTTGAAACCATGACCATGGAGAACTAGAATGAAACCTCCAACTATGCCCACACTGCACTACATTCCTGTGTGGAGAAACTGCTCAGGAACCAAAATTCCACTGAGTGACGTGAGAAAGAAAGAAGTAATTTTTATCCAGGAGGACATATTAGCACAATTATAGAAATATAATTATCATACCACTGCCTGGCAGCTCTGGTCTGAGTAGACACACCCAGGAACCACCAATTTGGGCAGGATCGCCATCAAAATTATTTTAATTGTCCCACATGCCATAGTCAACCCAGACTTGGCCTCACTAATGTTTGCCAGTTTCACAAATTCTGATTTCCTAGATGGTACCAGCAGATGATAAACTCTGCAAAAGGTCTTCGTTTCCAGCTGCCGTGGTGCAGTGTGAAATATTCCATGCAGCATTGTTTGGAAAGAAAGGCTTTTGCTCATCTGACTCTACACCATCCACAGAGCTACAGGTGACAACTGAAAGGAGAGATTTTCTACATTAATTGGATTTACGAGAAAAACGGTGCCAAATGGTATAAAGGAATGATTCACAAGGATTCTAACAGCATGTCAAAAGGGGGGAAAATGTTCGAGGTCTACCTACAATTTAAAGCTAAAATTTCATATGCTGAAAAAGAAACTAAAGCAAAAACCCAACAGCAGATAAGTGGAATTGTGTAATTGGGATCAGGGGAGGGGTTAGAATCAGCAAAACAGCTGATATTTCAGTTTTCTCTCAGTGTTTTATGGATTTATTCAGTATCACCTTCTGTTTGTCATCTTTGTTTATCCACAGAGGGAATCATGCTCCAGAATAATTCCAGTAAACCATCCTCAACCAGATTGCCTGTAAACTGCAGAATTCCTTCCAAATGACCACTGGATCATGTGTGAGTGCAGACAGCTTCACTCCGAGCAGAAAGGAATTCAAACCCCAACAGCTAAGAAAATTTAATGAGATTGGAGGGCTGAGAAATAAGTATCAAAGAGGAAAAATTCACTGGGAATGAAAATTCAATGAGATGAGCCAGAAAAGAGAGGCCAAGAGAGGACACTCGGGGAAGGGATGGGGGAACCTGAGTGATCACAGGAAGCAAAAGATTCCACATGAAATAATAACTGCAGAAAGGAATAAACACTTCCAGCACCACATCACACTGAGGTCATTGCCTGGGACACGGAAAAATCGCTACCTGGCAGAGCTGTGCAAGTCCCAGTTTTTTTCCACATGGTGGTGAAGGCAATAAATAAATAAATGAAAGCCTGAGTCACTCTGGAACGGTTTCCTTCCCAATGAAATGAAAACTTCACTCCCGAATTCATTAGTCAATTAAAAAAACCCCAAAACATTCTGTTTCATTTTGGTTTGGCTTTCTTTCTACTGAATGGGTGGAAGGGAGATCTGTCTTGAATGAAAAATGCTTTAACAAGCCAAAGTCGTTATTTAGAAGCCTTAATCCCATGTTAAAAACGGGTGAAAAATCTATTTTCCTTTTTTTTTTTTTTGCAGCAAAAAAAAATCGCTTTTTACATTGGGTCTGACTTTATACACTTTTCAGCACTTCCCAAATTCCATTTCAGATATTCTCTGTTCCAAAAACTGCCTGCCTGTAGCCAAAAGGGCCAAAAGAAAAAGAAAGTTTTCTGTTAGAAACCGAGGAATGCAGCTAAAATTGGAAAACAATGAGAAAGCACCAGGGGCAGACAATACCCACACACAGCAGCAGCTCATTTTCCCAGCTGAACTGAGTGAACAATTCACTTCCATGATGAGCTGCTTCTCCCCATAAATACTCCTTAAGCAGCATCAACTTTTCTAAATATGTGTTATTTCCCAGCTAATTCCAACAGCTGGGTTTGTTTCCAGATTGCCCAGGAGCAGTAAAATCAAGATCTGTCTTCTTTCTGCTAAAATTGCTCTTCAGGCTTGGTGGTTCTTTGGATCAGCTGTACAGGCCTCCTATTTAATAAAAAAAAATATCGGTGTACTGTCTAGAGCTAATGCAAAGATAGATTTCCTTTTATTCGAGTAAAAATTCTCTAATTAGCAGATCCTGCCCCAAAACATTCATTTGTAAGACTACCAAGAGCAGAATATGCAGACATATCCAGAAATCCCAGTCATGGAGACCAGAACACACAAAAGTGCTCATCTAAAATGTAGAACCAGTGAATTTTATCCCATTATTGCAATCATTTATGGGAGCACTTGCATGTAAACACTATACTAAATAAAATTAAAAAGAAATAAATAACAATGGCAAATAAATTTATGAATAATAAATTATTTTAAAAAATAAATAATGGCAAATGCAGATAACCAGATTAATTCTTAGTACATGCACAGCTTAATAATGACCTAATCAGTGAAAAATAATGTGCCAACAGCTTCCAAAAAGGGGGAGTGGTCAAAAATAATCAGGCTGGATCCTGAAATAATGTCTTTAAGTCACAGTTCCTTATATTTCAAGGATTCCTTACGGCCTGAATAGGCCTTGGTCAAGTTCACAGTATCAAATTCACAGTAAAATATACACAGTGCACAAATCAGTGCAGAGTAGTTTTTGGTGACTGCTCTGAAGTGGTTTTAAATGTTCACAAGTGAATCTGCACTAAACAAGGATCAACCTGAGCTAAAAACTAAGAGACTGTTGGAAATGTGTCATTAATGTTATTACATTTTTGCTGTCATTAAATGCCAAAAAGGAAAGTATTTATCTATTTCATAGATAAATATCTACAGCAAATACAACTCAGGAGCTCAGTGCCTCCTCCCAGTGCTTCCTCCGTCTCCAAAATTATATTTTCCACACTCAACATTAATCCTCCACTCACCAACTGTTCCTAGAGGAGTTATGTTGATGAAAAAAGTGAAGGCTGCACCGATCCTCAACACCAACACGAGAATGTGCTCTCCATTTGTTACAAAATGTGTTCCTCACGTTGTTTATTTGCTCTTACCACACTGCTTATGCAAAAATCCCAACAGTTGTAAACACGACGTCCCCAAAATAACTCTGGGAGGCAGGGGAAGGTCTGTGGTGGAATTTCTCAAAAGCAGAAAGTTGCAGGAAACCTTTAGGAAAACGAGCACTACAATTTGGCAAGCAGACACAGCTCTCCCTGTGTAATACAAAAGCAGATTTCCAGTGCTAAAATCACAGTGTTACTGTCCCTGGCACCTGGAATGTGTTTGTTGGAGGTTTCTCCTTTAAAAGCAGAGGATGTTTTGGGGTTGGTGGGGTTTTTACTCAGAAAAGACCATTGATTGAAGTTTATTATTTTATCTCCACCACAAACAGTGGTGATAAAGCAGTGAAATAATGGCATCCTATAACTAAAATGTGATTTTTTGTTTGACTTTCAAGTGCACAAAGACAAAGAGCTGCCCTCTGGTTGTGGGCAGGGAGAGGAGGACTGACAGGGAGGAAGCAAATTTCAGCATCTTGTCTGAGCTCATCACTGCAAGCGAAGTGTTTATGTAGAACTCCCATCAAGGAGGGAATTTGCAGAGCCACAAATATCTCAGAATTAAAGACTGCTATTTAATCAAGTAAAAGTCAACTTTAAAAATCAATCAGGAAGAATTTTAAATATAAATTAAGCCTAATTAATCAACTGAGGGTTGGGGGTTTTTTCCATTTGTAAAGGTCTTTAAAATGTTCAAGCTTTTATAAAATAAAGCTCTTCCTTTCCAGAACCTTCCAGGATTTTCAGGCCTCTCAGTGCTATCTAGTTTACCTTCAGAGACAAACCACATACAGTGAGTTACATATACCCCAAGAAGTTTGCATTTTGCTCAAAAAAATGCTTAATACGGGATGACTATTCCTCATGACAACCCCATTTCTGTGAAAATAATTTACAGTGGGCCAGAATTATCCCGCAGGAGCACCTGAATTTCCAGTTGTGTAACTGGTTCTACACGGGCAGAAATGAGGATTCAATAAGGCGCTATGTGATTGGAATTTTTAGTTATTCTAGACAGATCTGCCAGCTCTCACTCCTTAGGTCCTGACCCACCTTAAAGCAGAGAGAGATGCAAAGGTCAGAACAGGGCAGGAGGTGACTTCTCCTGTCACTCCAAAACGTGTAAGATCTTAAATGCTCATTGGAATGGACCCCGAATCTTTGGCCAACTCATTCTCCTGATGCAGGGTTTGTTTGCCCTCTGACTCTTCCTGGAGAACACAGAACTGGGTTTCCTGGAGGGGTGCTGTCCTCATGGAATTATCAGATTCCCTGAAATGATTAGTTTCACTGAATCAACGTTTTCCAGGAAAACAGGGATTTACCAAAACATTCCTTATTATCTGTGGCTTAGATTCCTTTCTTCTCCTGCTTGATTTTCCTCACTTGCATTTAAAAAAACCCACAAACAAACAAAAACAACACAAAAACACACTCCCAAGTGAACACCAGCACTGAGGCAAAAAATGCTGCTGGATGAAGTCTGGGAAGTGGAAACAATGCTATGACCAGAAGGGTTATAGGGGAGGTTTTCCAGCCAGAGCTCCTCCTTCAGGTGCCCTCAAAAGGTAAAATGTGCCAGTCAGAAAAGGTCAATATATCAACCAAAGTCTCCAATCACCTTGCAGGCCTTGACTGACCAGGAGGTAAGGAGAGAATTAGGAACTGCAGCCTTTGAGAAGTCACCAAACAAATGCATAGTATTTTAAATAATTGCAAATATTAAAAATGTAAAACATGGATTCAATGGGAATAAGAATTTTCCCTAGAATTTTGCACCAAAACTAATTATATGTGAGACTTTCTTTGAAAATGGTTCTATCAATCCTCCAAGCACTCCAGCAGGTTTGTTACCAGCCACCTCTAAATCTTTCAGTCACTTCTGCAGTTCTCTGGGCACCACAGCATTATTTAATCTTGTGCAGTAAATCATGGGGGGGAAAGTGGTTTGTAAACTGGCAGGCGAAGATATCCCATAGCTCACCCACACCTCTTCTTTCTTTTGATGGTTTTTGCAATTCTGAAACTGAGGGAAACAGGTCAGACCTCACCAGGGGCTGCAGCTTCCTCAGGATGGGCAGAGGAGGAGCAGCTGAGGGGCAGTTCTGATCTCTGCTCTCTGGGACAGGGACAGCACCCAGGGAACGGCTGGAGCTGTGCCAGGGCAGGTTTGGGTTGGAGATCAGGGAAAGGCTCTTCCCCCAGAGGGTGCTGGGCACTGCCCAGGCTCCCCCGGGAATGGGCACGGCCCCGAGGCTGCCAGAGCTCCAGGAGTGTTTGGACAGCACTGCCAGGGTGTTGTTGGGGTGTCTGTGCAGGGCCAGGGATGGGACTGGGTGATCCTGTGAGTCCCTTCTAGCTCAGGATACTCCATGATTCCATGAATTGTCTTGTCCTTTCCAACCCAAACCATTCTGTGGATCTATTGGGAAGTTCAGGACTTTTGTAGGAGAATAAAGAGCTCACCATTTACATGGGAAAAGGCGTGTGTTTGTGTGCCCCAAGATGACAGCCCAGTTCCTATCAGCCACCGAGGAACACGAGCTCTTATCACCATGGTGACAGCTGAGAGATGGATTCACCATGAAGCATTTGCAATCCTACTTGGGCATTAAGTATAATAACAAAAAGTATAATAAATAGCCTCACCACCCAAACTAGCAAGCCTCCTTATCATCCCGACCCTAATTCTTCACATTTCCCTTCCCTGTGGCTACTCCAGCCCTTCTAATGCAGTTAGTCACACCTTGATCGAGCCTTTATTGCTCTGTACCTTCCCCACTAAGCAGCCTCTAAATGTAGCTCCTAAATCACCTCAAGGATGACTTGTAGGACACCAATGTGACACTGCTGCAATTAATTTGTTGGTTTGAGCAGATTTTCAGTGTGAGAAGAAAAGGTGACGTGATGCATAGCAAAAATGAGAGGGATCACAAGATGAAAACCTTAGGCTGGAAGATGGGGTGACTTGGGAGTGTGTGACTGCCACAGATTTATTCTTCTCTCTTAGGGAGATGCTTTGATCTCTCAGCTCTCCCTTCATCCCTTCAGCTCAGCAGAGATCCCTGAGTGCTGCTCTGTGGATGCAAAGGGTCTCTCCCTGGGGAGCAGAGACCTCTCCCTGTGCTCATGCCACACTTGGCACACTGAGATTCCAGCCTCAGAAGGGCACTCCAGGAACAAGGGACACACAAACCAAACCACTAAAAAAACCTCACTGACCTCAGCCGTGGTAGTTCTCCCTCATAGCAACAAACAGATTTTATACCCCCCGGAAAGAGCCCAGAATTTTTTATTACAGCTAATTAAGAGCAGAGTCTCACACTTTCTACAACACGACTATCTACTAATTGTCTAAAGTGTCTACTTTCTATGACACAATCAAGCTTCAGAGGATGTTTTGAGTTTCTTCCTTTCTTTTCTGAAGCACACAAGTTTTTTTCAGCAGCAGCAGTGAATAGCAGGTGCACGGCAGCCAAGTCACTCCTGGGGATGTGTTTTAGTTACCAGCCCAACACCAGCAACTGCCTGAAGCTGCATTTGTTGCTCATGTGGCAATTTATTTCATTAGGCTTTGCCATTCTTGGGAGTGAGTTTGGATCTGAGCCACGGGAGCTGACACTGGGGTGGGATACAGAATTCAAGTTTGTAAATCTCACAAGAACAGCCTTGTAAACAAAACTTGTACTACAAAGACATCTTCACATTGTAGATAAAGCCAGAAATCTGGACTTTGCTGGCTGCAGAAAGCAGAGACTGCCTTCCCACTGGCAGGAATTTCATTTAATATAACTTTGGCATATGGTGCTGTGGGGATAGATACCTAAAACTGCTTCCAAACTGCAAGTAATGAGCCAGTCTTGAAGCTGGATAGATTAGCAGGAGCTGAGGACAAACTACCTGTGTGAGAATTCTGCTTCATGGGAAGAAATAGGAAATTGGAGCAGCATTAGGAAAGTCAGAGCTATGAACATTTGTGTATCTGAACTGAGGGACCAAGGAGATGCCCTGTGTGTTCCTGCAGAGGAAAAGGTGCAAATAATATTCCAAATCAAGGATCGAGAAAAGCGATATTCACTGCAATTTCTGTGCAGAAATTCTGTGCACACATAGAGACCAGGACATGGCAACCACATGGGAAACGCAGCTTTGGGAAACCCTCAGGTATAAATCCCAGCCAGCAGCAGTGCCATGCACCTGAAGGAATAACATTTTAGCCCTGACATGTGCATCAACAATGATAATAAACAGGACAGCTTGTATTTTGGCTCCTGTTGGATGCTCTGCTGCAGGGCATCATTCACTGGTTACAGGGTTACCTGCTGAGCAAGGGCAGGTTCTGTGAGAGGAGAAATGAACCATGGAGAGATCATCTGGGAATAAACCACTGGAACTATCACATTTCTGAAGTCTCTTTGTTGGCTCAGTGTATTTTTGATAAAGGGCTAAAAGTTCCTGCTAACCTCAATGGAAAAAAATAACCTTTATTTGTTACTTTTATTTGTTACCTTTAGCCAGTCAGTGCATCGTTCCTGCAGAGATTCCTGTGTTAATCTGTGCCTTTGGGTTTTCCCTTTAATTTTGCAGCAATTTTCCCTGCATTGCCCCAGCACATATCTCAGCTGGCCTTCCACTCTCCACTGCTGCCCACCCCAGGTGATTTCTGTGCCCACAACCTCTCACACCTGCATGTGCCCCGAACTGTCTTTCAGTGCACTGAAACACTTTTCACTCTCTTCAGCTGTGGATCGGAGCATAGATCCACTCTAAATATTCATATAAAAGTGGATTTTCCCCCTAAGGTGCAGCTGGGAAGGACTGAAACCATGAAGAAACGATTTTGATGGAATTTGATACTATTTGATACTTTCCCCAGCTGTCAAACAGAAGGTCGGGAAAACCACAAAAATCTATTTTTTTAACAAACCCGAGGTGTCCTTAAATGCTCAGAGCACAGGAGAGTGGAAAAAAAAACGTGTTGAAACCTCACACAGAGGAGGCGGAGAGCAGGAACTCTGCATGCATCTCATGAATGTTCTACTTTCCCCCTTTGAATACAGAGATCAGCCTTGGCCAGAGCGTTAAAGCCTCGCCATGAAGGGCCATTCTTTGCTGTTACTTCAGGCTAAAACAAAAGACACTTCAGGAGATACAATCGTTGCTGCCCAGTTCCTTTTCCTGGGCTCCTACAATGGGCCCTGGTTCTTTTTTTTTTTTTTCTTTTTTTTTTCCTTCCACACATCTTTCTCTTTTTTTTTTTTTTTTTGTTTCTGTCCTTTTACTCCTTCTTTCTGCCTCATTGAATCCATTAAAGCCTTTATATGGCCTGCTATTGAGAAATAAATTTTCTTCAAGACCAGTGGCTGGGTCTTAACTGCTGACGAGCAAGGTTTAACTCCTGAGGGGAGAGAGCTGGCAAAATGATGGGGAAAAGGTATGAAAAGCCCATCTCTGAGTCTGGGCTCTTCAAGCACCTTGGATACCTTGCAGTGTCTTGCTGCTCAAGGGAAAAGAGCAACCTAATCCCAGAAATTTCCCCACTTCTCTCGTGCATTGACACACTGAGTCCTTTTTCTGCTTGTATTTTCCAGCAGATCAATATATTCTCTTATTTTAGGCCCACATGGCAGTGATTTTTGCACAACTGGAAGCTAGAAGGTCTCAAGAGAGGCCTCTGACCTCAAGAGAGGCACTGAGAGAGGTGCAAAACTAACACAAAATTACCCACAGTCAGAAATATAAGCACTGTTCAGGCCTGCCCATAGTGTGGTAGATTATTTCAAAGCCACTAAAGCCAAATTCAAGCAGGAACACTGAAATTCACCTCACAACCAGGACAAAAAAAAACCTTGGAAAGAAAGGAGGAAACCTTCAAAGAGCAAAGTTCTGAGAGTGACATAAATCATTCACAAAATATAAAGAAATATGAGCTGGAAATGTAGGGGGGGGTGCAAAAATAATTTGCTGTGTCTGAATAAGGAACTTTTCTGGGGATGTACAGCGAAACATCCACAAACCATCCCTTGCTCCCCTGTAAATGCAGGTGGAAGAGGGAGCAGAGCTATAAAAACACATTTAAGGGGGGAATTTGTGGAATTCAGTAGGGACAGGTGACACCCCACTCAGCCAGCCAGAGCCTGAGAGCTCCCATTTTGCATTTTAAATGGTTCAAAAAAATTCTGGGGATTTTCCTCAAGAGAAAAATGAAAAATAAATTATAACCAAAAGTTAAGTCCAGTTGCAGCCTTTTTGTTTTATTTTAGTAGTGCATAGTGTAGAGTTTAATTTGTCGGAATAAACTCCCAACAGCTCAGGTGTCTATTTTATATTAAACTATTCAGTCTTATCAGAACTGCAGCCTGGGACAAGCAGCTCTCAGAAGCACCAAAAAGTAAAAAGAACCAGGGCTCTCTGCCTTTAGTTACACCTGGTTGAAACATGGGTGTGAATTAAGTATGTTTTAGTACATTTCCTTGGCCATCTCATTTATTCACATTAAATAGTCCAGTTTTCTGTGAACGTTTCCTGCCCATCTCATTCACAGATTAACAATAATGTCAAAACCCCTTTGCAGGACATTTTTCTGTTATTGTTAACAGGATTCTATGTCAAGATGTCCTGGCAAACAGGCTGTACCTGTTCTCTTTCATCTCTGGTTTTTTGATAGATATAATTAATAAAGACTTCCAAAAATGTCCTGACTCCTCAGTGGCCCTTCACTGCCTTCAGCTCAGCAAATCAAAGTGGTCAGTGGCGCTAATCAATGGGTGAGGAACAGTGCAGCATTGCAAAGGACAGCAGCTGTGCAGGCACAGAATTAATTCCAGAGAATCCCAGAAGCATTAAGGTTGGAAAAGACCTCCAAGGTCATTGAGACCAACCCTTAGCCCTGCTGCCAAACCCACCCCTGTCCCCAGGCTCCACATCCACGTGTTTTGAACACCCCCAGGGATGGTGATTAAACCACAGCCTCTTCCTACACCTGATCACCTCCTCAGGGAAGAAATTTTTCCTAATATCCAATATAAACCTCTCCTGCTGCAAGTTGAGGCCGTTTCCTCTTGTCCTGTCCCTTGTTCCCTGGGAGCAGAGCCTGACCCCTCCTGTCAGATAATTTTAGAGAGCAGCAAGGTCCCCTCTGAGCCTCTTTTTCTCCGGGCTGAACAATCCCAGCTCCCTCATGAAGTTCATCTTAGCCCCCTCATACCAATCACAGCTTTAAATGCACTCAACAGCCTTTACAGGACTCTGGTCTAAGTTTAGCATGCAAAGGTTAAATAAAACTCTCAAACCAGGAAAAATCTGAGAGTCTGAATGGAATCTAACCAATTTTCCTAAATGTAACTTTTAGAACCCTATGGAGAACATTACAGATTAAGGCAATTGGCACAATCACAGAAAAAAAGAAAAAAATCAATAGCGTGAGAGTAAAACAAGAAGTGATGCCCTCACTTGCACGTATTCTACCCAAAATCCTGCTTCCTGTGGCAGCTGCTTTGACAAAAGAAAGTTCTCTGCTTTACTCTGGTGTTTGCAACTTTTCCAGGGGTGTTGTGGTGGAAAGTGAAATACTTAAATGAGTAATGAAGGTGACAAGTAATGAAGGTGACAAGCCTTTTATGCGTATATTCAACAACTGCACCACCAAGAAAGCTTGCCAGGTCATTTCGAAGGGTTTACAATGATGAGCTGCAAACTGAACAGTGTCCTTTTTAGAGATGCAGTGGATATCCAGTGATAAATCAAGGGGAAAGTCATAATGGAGAGCCTGTGCAATCTTTAATCTCTTATTTTAGATTTTGACTCACAGAACTATTTAACCAAGAATCTTAGCTCGTGTTTATGTACAGAGAGGAGCTACATCCGTGCTTTTTCTCATATTACAGCAAAACCTCCCAGCAGAGCTCTCTGGGCTGTGGTTAACTGAGCGTCTGCAGAGTGGAAAGGGGTAAAAATGAGAGACAGAGCCCTATTAATGTCAAAAGCTTGATGAGACAGTGTGCAAGACATTTGCAGAGTTGACTATGATCTGAAAAAACAAGCAGATTTATTTTAGAGCAGCATCCACAGTTTTAGCTGGAACATCCCAGCCTCTGGGTGTACACCTCTCACCATCACCCCCTGGATTTATGAGCCTCTGTTCCTGGGGCAGCTTTAAAATACATCAAGTGGAGAGGCAGCTTAAAGTGAACACATCCTAACATCAGCATGAAGTGGAAGTTCAGGGAACTGAGCACAAAGAGAAGGAAAGGATCAAAATATTCAGAAGTCAGAATTAGATAGAATAATATTCAGTGATTGTGTATGTAGATTAGTTCCAGAAAATGTTGGAGAATGGATTCCTGTGAGATTTTTCTCTCTTGCAGCTGGTTCTGCACAATGGGAAGGATTTCTCATCACTTATTAACCAGTAACTAGCGGAGAAGTAAAAATCACTGTGCAAGAACTATTTGAGTTTAGCTCTGGCAAAAGAATATTTTCATGGTATTAACAAGAACCCATTCAAAAAGACCCCAAATCTATGAGAACTGCTCTCAGTGTTCATACAATCAGTGTGATATTCTAATACTCAATAAAATCCTGGAGGAACAACAATGTTCTTTTAACACTCCTCATCAGAAAATGCTGGCTTGGTGTTGAGTCATAATGTGACAAAACCTGGTCTAGAGTTTGAAACCAGACATTAATATGCTGTGGGTGGGGTAAAATGTTCTACTATCAATAAATTGAAAATGGCAGCACGACTGTGAGGTTTTTAGAATATTTTTGATTCAGCTCTTCCTCATCTACAGCACAGAAAGCTGAAGCACATCAATGCTGATGAGCTCTCATTCTCATTCAAGACATCCAGGCAGGAAAGCTGGATTTTTTTTTTTTAACTTGAGTCTAGTAATTTAGATTATTAATACAGAAGTCTTTTCAAATCAGTTTGTGTGCATCAATAATTAAAGACACTCAAATCCATGGTCTGTAGCGACACAGATGATACAAAAAATGGGCTTTGGTCTGGGCTGGGTAACAGAAATGTAACAAGGTAATAAAAATGAAATAATTTATTAACAAAATAAATGTTGGAATGAACCTCAATGTAGGGAATAACTGATTAATGACTCATATGGTGAGGGAGATGAAGCATTGGAAGAAGTTGCCCCAAGACATGAGCAATCTCTGTCCTTGGAGGCTTTTCAGAGGCAGCCAAACACCAAGGCAACAGTTCCAAGTTCGGTGCTGAACCTTCTTCAACCAAGAGGTTGCACCAGAGACATTCCAAGGTCCCTCCCAAGCTGTACAATTTCATTAAATCCAGGCCCCTGCCAGGGTTTCAAACCAGGAATATCAGCACAAGACAGGGATGCGTTGATGCACCCAAAAAGGAAGAAAGAGAAGGAAAGAAGACTTAAAATGCTTTGCTATAACTTCGAGTCCAGCAGGCCCCTCCCTTCTAAAGGAGCTGGGCAGAAGTTGCTGCAAGGGAGACACAACTCTGAGCTCAGTGGAATGATTTGTTTGCAAAAAATCTCACGAAAATAAAAAATAAAAAGGAAAATATGAGGGTTGCTGCCTTCAGCAAGTAATTTAGGAAAAATACATTGGCAGCTACTGGTGTTGCTCCCTCAAAGTTTGAAGCACAGGGACATTTAGTTAAATTAATAAATGGATAATCAAGATCCATAAACAAACTGGTTCCCTTCTACCTGAATATTTCATCAATGAAACAGGAAGATCAAAAAATTGGGAAGACTCAGGAAGCCTATGCACATGATAGAAAAACTCAGGATTGTCATAACCAGAATCAAAAGTATTTTGAGAGAATCAGATACTGAACCAAGCCTAAAGATCAGAGACTGGAACAATAATTTAAATGCTAAAAAAATTAACTCTCTTCACTCTTCTAGACAGTCCTTACCTCATCTTTGGAAGCATTTGATCTCAGCTACTGGAAGCACTTCTCTGTGAGACGGAGATCAGACATTACCAAGCAAGCTGCACAACACACATCACATTATGGGATGTTGCTTTGTCACATTTTCCTCCTTCTGATTTTGAGTTTCTCGTTGCAAGACCCCACATTTTGCATACATGCAACATCTAAAATGTGCACAAATACCTTCAGATCTGAGATGGGGTAATTCAGGGCAAGAAAAGCTTGAATAATTAAGGACAAGATCATCTGAAAAGGCACAAATACATTTCACCTGCAAGCTGCCAGAATCACCTGGATTTATTCTGCTATTGCACATCTGTTGGAATGGAAAATGGAAATGCTTTGTGAGAAAGTGATGAATTTCAAGAACAGTAATGGAAAAGTTTGGAATATCCTGTTAACAGTGTAATAAGCACTTCCCCTGGAGTTAAACTTTATGTTAGCCTTAATATATTTAATATCCTGAAATATTAAATATTCATGATCTGGGGTAGTGCTGCTTGGAGAATGATGGAGTTATTTTATAACAGCTTTTAAGGCTCGGATTCTTTTTTCACCATGCATTAGAATGCAGAGTGAAAAAGAGGAGAAGGGTAAACCAACTTCCTGAATATTTCACAAAGCACAAATTTGTGGAGAGGAAGCCTCTCCTCACCTTCTCCCTTTCACACCTCTATCCCCTGTCCTCTTTCTCTCTACTAGCCTGTCCCACAGACACCTCCTTTTGAAAAAGTTCCAAAGGTGATAAAACTTTAAGAAGTTTTTTGCTTTGAATACATGTGGTTTTTATTGAAATTATTCAGTCCAATTAAAGTATATCATAAATTTAACAGACTGTTCTATTATTGTAATAAAAAACCTGGAAGTCAATTGTAAATGTTTCCTGGAAATGAGCATATGAAACATTCAGTTTAGTGGGAAGGCTTGTGATTGGATGAGCTTAAATATGAATATTAGAAATGGCATTATATTGGAAATGGAAACTGCAGCCCAGAAATCTGCTGCACCATTTGTATTTCAGAACATTTAATTCCTTTGTAGCATCCCCAGCACCTGAGTGCTGCCTTTGTTTTGAAGCTGGGAAGTTTGCTGCTCTGGGAAGGCAGTGACACGGCCCAGATTTCCAGAGATTAGGCTGGAAAAAGTGGCAAGTGGGAGAATATTTGAATTATTAAGTTAATAAACAGCAAATTTATGCCCAGGGAAAGAACCTGCAGCACAGGTAGAGAGCTGGAAAAATAAATTATCAATATTAGCTAAGACACATCCTCCCTGAGAGCAATGGACCTGCTGGAAAGGCAGATTCATGGATACCACAGTGTCTCCTGAGAAATGTGGGAATTTACCATTCCTCAGGAATTCCTCAGGATTCTGGAAACAGAAGAGCTGCTCATGGCAAACTGGTTTAAATGGTGCAAGTATATGATGAGTCTGCCTCTTCCAGAGCCCTGATCTAAATGTTTTAAGCTTGAGACCTACAAAGATGAATATTGGGTGTTAATTCCATTTTCTTTGCACTTCTGTTGCAAGACTAGAAGTTAATTCTGCTTGTTGAAAAGTTTATCATCCCATTTCACGTGGCCAAGACGGGCTGTTCTCTCCCAGGCTGCTTTTCCTGACCTCATCAGAGAGGTGGTTATCAAAATCCCACTGAACTAAAATCAAAGACAATTTATTCCACCTACCTAAAGCTGAGGGTTTAGCTAAGCTGTCAGAAAAAGAAAATAAAGAAAAAAGGTCAGACAGGTTAACCACTTTCAAAGCACAAGATCTGTTTCTGGGGAAATGGTATAAACTGAAAGAAGGGAAGAACAATAGAAGAACAATGAAATCCTGGATGTAAACTCCAGAAATGTAAAGTAAATCCTCTCCAAAATCACTAGAGCCCCTTCCTCTGAGCCCAGGACTGCTCCCATTGCTCTTTTTGTGCTTGCTCTTGGCCCGGCCTCGTGTGCGTGCACACACCTGCACCACAGAGCTTTTCCCTGAGCCCCTGCAGCAGATTAAACCATGCTAGAATAGATTCCCATCCTCAGACATTCCTTCTGATGGAAAAAAAAAATCAGTTTTGCTCAGTTTCATTTCTTGCCCACCAGCTGAAGCCCCTCAGACAACTCCCAGGCACTTGTGCACCTCCCCGGAGTGCCCAGGTCACGGACGTGGGGACACTGATCTTGTCATTCCCTTAGATCACTTCTGCTTCTCCAGATTCCTCCCTTTAGGATTTTTCCCCTCCTGTCCCTCCTCTAAACTATTCATTCTTATCCCCATCCCTAGACCGTCTTTCTCAGCATTTTCCCTGCAGTGACTCGATGAAAGCAGGGCTGCAGAAATCTCTGTGTGTGCGTGCGAACCCCTGAGTGGAGAATGCAGCACCAGATTGACTGGCACAGTTGGCAAACACACCCAGAATATCAGCAATTAGCTACAGCCAAAATGCTGATAGTGTGAAAGATGTGTACAGTTGACAAAGCTGAAAAAATTCACTCTGGTATTTCCCAAACTTCAAAAAAAATTACGTTTCAAATATTTCTTTCGTAAACAGAGGCCACTAAAACAGAAACAAACCAAAAAAAAAAAAACCCCAACCACAACCCAAACTATGTAAGAAACAATTGAAAATTGAATGTTTCAATGCACCAATTTTTTCCTGGTTTCCTTAATTCCAACATGAGAAACCAGTGCTTTTTTTAGATCCTCCCTCCAGATCTGTGGCTCTTTTCCTCTCTCTGTGTAGTTGATTATTCATAGATTCCACTCAGAGCTGTGTCTGATACTACTCCAGGGGCAGCGTCTCCCTCATCCCATGGCTCCCTCTCTCTGCTCCCAGTATTGAGGCCATTCACTCAAAAAGTGCTAAATAGTTTTAATTTTCCCCATAATTTTTCCCCTCTCTGAGTGCTTTCATTATTTCTGTTCTTGGTGTTCCATCTGTATTTTTAAATTCTCCTTTTATGTGCATCGAAGCTCTCAGCGACTCTTTTGTGGCACTGAGAGTTTTGACTCCTGTCAGTTTAGGGCAAAACCCTAATTTTGCAGAATTTGTGCACAGAAATCAACACAACCTGGTTTCAGAGCCCAAGGACTGGCTGGTAAAGCTCATTGCTAAATTAACCAAAAACAAAACAAAACCACCCAGCCTCACCTAACAGAATGAGGGGAAGAGCAAATCGTGAAACCAAGAGGAACAAAAAAAAAAAAACCCACAAAGCACAAGCAACTCTTAATTACAATTACTTTTGCGATTTATACACCCCCAAGTGTAGCTCCTCACAGCAATGCAAAATTCCCCTGCTCTGATGGAAATAAATATTAATGCCAACACAGGTTTGGAGCACATCCCGTTAAAAGTGCTGCACCAAATTTCAGCCTCACCTTTCCAGTGGATTTGGTCCCTTTCCAGATGCAAAAATAGCAGATAGTCCAAGCAGCCAGGAGGCACAGGGCGAGCTCCCAGCGCAGGTTCCCAATGTGCTCAATCCCATCAGAAATTGCCAGCACCCTTCGCCTTGCAGGGAGGAAAAAGAGGGGGAAAAGATTATGACATTGAGCTACAACAGCACTAGGTGTGAAATCGTGGGATAAAACTGAATTAATTACAAAAAATTTATAATATTGAAGGAAAACGGCATTACCCATGAAATACTGGGATAAAACTGAATTAATTACAAAAAAAAGGGTGATAATATTGAAGGAAAACAGCATTACCATTGAAATACTGGGATAAAACTGAATTAATTACAAAAAGAAGAAGATCATATTGAAGGAAAACAGCATTACCTATGAAATACTGGGATAAAACTGAATTAATTACAAAAGAAGATGATAATATTGAAGGAAAACAGCATTACCTATGAAATACTGGGATAAAACTGAATTAATTACAAAAAAAGGTGATAATATTGAAGAAAAACAGCATTACCATTGAAATACTGGGATAAAACTGAATTAATTACAAAAAATTTATAATATTGAAGGAAAACAGCATTACATATGAAATACTGGGATAAAACTGAATTAATTACAAAAGAAGATGATAATATTGAAGGAAAACAGCATTACCTATGAAATAGTGGGATAAAACTGAATTAATTACAAAAAAATTTTAATATTGAAGGAAAACGGCATTACCCATGAAATACTTGGATAAAACTGAATTAATTATAAAAAAAAAGGTGATAATATTGAAGGAAAACAGCTTTACCTATGAAATACTGGGATAAAACTGAATTAATTACAAAAAAAAGGTGATAATACTGAAGGAAAACAGCATTACCCATGAAATACTGGGATAAAACTGAATTAATTACAAAAAATTTGTAATATTGAAGGAAAACAACATTACCTATGAAATACTGGGATAAAACTGAATTAATTACAAAAAAAAGGTGATAATATTGAAGAAAAACAGCATTACCCATGAAATACTGGGATAAAACTGAATTAATTACAAAAAAAAGGTGATAATATTGAAGAAAAACAGCATTACCCATGAAAGACTGGGATAAGACTGAATTAATTTGAACCAAGGACTCCTTGTTACTCTCTACTGAAAATGCCCCATGCTAAGGTAGAAAGGAAGACAAAAGGAAAAACCACAATATTCTCAGTGGGTTTTGTATCTGGTTACAGATGAACAAATGTTTCACTTTTTCAGGTTGGTGACAAAATTTTAATTTTAAAACAGCTTTGCCTTAAAGTCAAAGAAAAGGAAATAATTTGAATTAGTTACCAAGACAAATGAGCCGAAAATAAAATACTTCATTAGCAAATGGTTTTTCCAATTTTATTCCTTTTCCAGAAAAAAAATTCTAACCTTTATTTTACATGCTAACCTTTATTTTCATGAGTTTCTTTCCGTAACTGAAGCTATAACATGAAAATATTTTCACAACCTCAACCTTTTGAGGCAGCTTAAAGCAACAGATGCACACATTCTCATACAAGTCCTTAACACCTGCCATCAACCATCCTGAGCAGAGATTTCTTTGAAATCCATATTTCAAGTTAATATAAATTATCACAACCTCAGAGACCTTAGACTTGCACTACTCTCCCTCCACACTGTGAGGGAACACAGATTAATTGATTTTCACTGGTTTGAATTGATTGTATGATTGATGTGTACATAGGTATACAGATAATTTAATTACAATTTAGTAGAAAGGTTGAGTATTATATTTAAAGCAAAGTAAGCAAACTACAGTTAAATATATAAAATAATTCTTCCTTTTGGATTCTGTTCAGTTATTGTCTGAGGCAATAAATTCGGGGATAGCAAGTCTGATCCTGTAATTCCAGACAATAAAATATAATGGTTCAATGATATAGAAAATGTATATGAGAAGATAATATTTATATGGAATATAAACAATAAAAGGAATATAAACAATAAAAGGAATCTGCTCTGGCTCTGCTGTCACCAGCAGCAGGTGAGGATGAAGGGAAATTCCCTCCCTGCCTGTAGGGATGGAGCAGGAGGCTGGAGATGCCAACAGCTGGAGTCACGGGGGGAAAATGAAAATATTGAACTCTTCCCAGGCTTTCCAGGTGCCTGTACAGATGCTGCAGCACCTGGGCAGGTTTCACACCTCCGAGAGCTGCAGCTGCTGCTCCTGATGGATGCAGCCACTCGTAAAATGTGCGTTAAAAACTTCCTCCTTAGCTGGGGAAGGACAGAATTAACTATTAAAACACCACATCTCAGGGTTTTTCTCCTTATTTTCCAGTCAATATAAAGGTAGATCTTCCCAGTCAAAATAAAAGGGGGCGGGGAGTTAACACAGACTTTTTGAATGTTATCTGCCCAAATGTAAAATTGCTGCAACCTCATCCAGGAATTAGCTTTATTCTTCAAATCTTTATTCTTCAAATCTGCCACCAGATAATTTGGGAGAGAAGTGATCCAGCATGGAACACCCTCAGCTAGCCAAGACCTGCAAAGAGCCTGAAGCTCTGTCATCAAAATGCATCCAAATGCAGAGAGGTGGCTTCTAATGAAGGATCATTTTAATCAAGAAGAGGAAGCACAGATTTGATACCTGCAAACATCACTGAGCCATAATTACACAGAGAGGTGATGAAATGCATCGTTAAAATTCAAGTTCTTCTAAGCTATTGACAGGTGAACGTGGAATTTTGCCTAGGATAAAGTCCACTCTTTTTACAAATTCTCATTCAAAACCCAAATGAAATCCTTGAATTCTTAGATCACCTGGAATAGGAATTTATTGCAAGAGAACCAGGACAACGATTGGCATAACATGATATAAAAGGGAATAAATAATATAGGGCAATAAATAATAAAAGGCCTTTTAGAACAGTACATTTTTCAGATGAAAACTGAGACAAAATATTTACACTTGGGCCACAATAATTGTGAAATGGAAACCTTTTTCATTTAGCTTTGTTTCCACTGTAAAATAATGATGAAAATTTTTCCTTAGGTTTTTATGAAACCAGGTTTCTTTATGGCTATTTGGACTTATTTATGTGCATGTGAACCTAAACATGAGTAAGGTTTCTTTTCCAAAATGGGTGTGCCAGACACTTCAATTCCTACACTGTTCTTCCCTAAGTGCAAAACCCCTTCATAAATAAATGTTATTACTCTCTCTCTTGTGACTGAAATATTTCACACACCAAAAGATGCCTTTGCCTTAAGAAAATAATTTTTAATGAAGGCTTGAGATGAAGATTTTAAAAGCAACCAATTCCCGGGAGCAGAAATCAAAGCTCGGTGTTTTCTGGATGCTCTGAGAAGAGCAGAGATATCTCTTTTATCCACCCAAAACTCTTGGCCTGATACTTTTGTAAAGTGTCATAGGAAGCAAATGGCAAATTAATGGGCTCACCGCAATTATCCCTGCGGGTCCCATTTAAAACAGACACGTGGTGCCAATCAACTGGAACTGTCAGCACCACAATGAGGATTTAATTACCCTCAAGTGCTGGAAATTGGTTTGATTTCCTTTGTTCCAGCAGAACAAAGGGTTGGTGTTTCCCTCAGAAAGGGAGCAGCAACAAGTCCAGAACTTATAATTAAACTATAACACACAATGTATGCAAAGGATGGATCCAAGGAGGGGGAAGTCCTGCCCAGAGGCCAGCAGGGATTTCCTCAACAGGGACAACACAGCTCTCCCTAAAGCCAGACCTAAATTCTGCTGCTGGAACCATCTGAAACAGCAGCTGTGGATGAAGCTTTGAAAGGAGGGAGCAATCAGAACAAGAAATTCTTCTCACAAAACCTCAGTTCAGCCATATCTACCCCAATTCTTTTCTTATTCAACTGATATAAAAGGAAAAGGGGGAGCGTTTTGAAGATAGGATTGTCCCCTGCATCTGAGAAGGGAGGTTGATGCCTTCAGGGGTCAGATCACAGCTCTTTGCTTCTCAGCAGTGCAGCCTCTATCCAAAAGCTGCCATGACCTTGCATAAATCACTGACAACAAAAAAAGGTTGTGTAGCTTCCTCTAGGCCTTCGTCCTCTTCTCTCGAGCACCCTGCACTGCCTTGTTCTCCTCAGCTCTTCATGCACAGAATAAAGAAACCAGCAGCAAAATCAGCATTGAATGTGCTCCTCTCTGGTTTGAAGGAGCAAACACTTGAGGAAATGCTCTATAGCAAATCAGCTCAGCTGCTTTGCATCACACCTGGGTGAAAAGAAATAACTTCATCCTTCTGTATATCAAGACTTACTAAAGCTGAGCATCTTTAAAACCCCCTTAAAGTAAATGAGAAATATCTTAAGAGACATTTCATTGAAATATCTTGAAACTTTCTCACTAGAATTCACTGCTGCCACTTCTTTATTTGAAGAAATGAAAAACACCAACAACATTCCTTGATAGATAAAAGCCTGGGAGACCACTGTAGCTGGCAGTACACCTGCAGGTACCCATTTGAATTATTCCAGACCATAAAAATCCCTGCTTGGTACAAGCCAGTTCAAGCAGAGTTTGCTGGCAGCAGCTTAGGACTGTGTGAAACTTCGCTGTGAGAAAGGTTTGTCCTGCACTGAAGACAAAAATCATTAATTACTGTTTCTCATTGAAAACAAAAAATTGATGAGAGTTTGAAAATATTTATTGTAGGTATTGGTTTGGTGTCATAGCTGTTTAAGGGGGGTGATTTTTGTTGTATAAAAATACTCAGCAGTTCAGCCCCTCGAGCTGACCCAGAGCCTGGGAGAGAAGCCAAGGTGGTGGCATTGGAGCTTCTTGAGCAGAATATTGAGGGAAACAAACTCCACTGCCATGGGGGTGAGTTTGGAATTAAAGGTTAATCCAAACCAGGGCAAGGTTTTAATTCAGGAGGAGCAAAGTGTTAATTCTAAACAGCAGCTCTTGCTTGTAAGTAAGAAGAGGGGATTTGTGGTGTCTCACTCTGTGCTTGAAGGTTTCACTGCCTCTGGTCACACAAATTTAAATTGGCTAAATGTTATTGGAGATTCTTACTTTTCTTCCTACGCATAACACAGAATAAAAGTGGTGAAAGTTCCAGGAATCCTAATGAATAAAAGACAAATTTGGGTGGGATAATTGGGCACATCTCCAAAGGGTGGCTGTCAGAAATGCTGAGGTTTGGTCTCAAGGGTCTGTGTGGTTGGACTGAACAAAATCACAACAAAGTTACTACAGTGTAGATTTATTCTGCTTAGAGCAACAAATATTGGAGGCCTGGTTTAAATTTCACTTGAATCTAAATATAAGTGTGGATAAAAAAAAAATGGAAGGCAAGATAGAAAGAAAAAATTCAGCATATTTTCAGCACACATAAAATAATAAACCCAGGGAGAAATGAGATTTCATACAAGGACCTCGTGTTCCCTACATGCTGGGGACACCCTGTTGCTGTCCAGGGTCACCTCTGCTGTCCAAATGAAGATCCCTGCACGTGCCAGATTTACCCAAAATTTACACAGGTAAAATCCCACTGGGAGATGATTTCAACAAGTATTAGATACTTACTGAAAATGGGGTTAATTTGTTTGAGAAAGTACTAAAAATACCTTCCAATTTGGTGCCTCAGTACATGTGAGAGGAAGAAGGGCCCCTCCCTTGTTGGAATTTCTGGAGAGGGGAATGTTGTGAGATAACTGAAAAGCAGCCTTTCCACCCAAGTTTGAATGCAAACATTCTGAAAGCTTACACACTATTTCTTGGCCATGGGAACACTGGCTTTTCCTGGGAAAGAGGGTCTTTATTAAAGTGTTCCAGTGTGAGGAGCTGGAGCAGGCTCTTGGATAGAAAGAGGATTAACAGCTGCCAACACATCTTGGAAAGGAATGTCCTGGGGTACTTCTTGCGTCATTTCATGATTTGGGAAGCTGAAGAACAGCTTCCATCTATTTGGGGAAGCTCCCTTCATGTTCCCACTTTGGTTTGGAGCAGTTTCCAAGACACTTTGCTTTAAAAAACCCAACACCATCCAAACAAGGAGCCCTCCTGAGGTCCCTTGTCCCTGGGGATGTGCCCAGCCAGGGGCAAAGTTCCCTTTTACCCTGGGCCACACTCTGCCCTCAGAGAACTCTGCAGGGATGAAAGGACAACAAAATGATGCCACTGAACAGTGCCACTATAGAGTGGCCTTTGTTATTTTATATTTTGGTGCATTTTATCCCTGCAGCTTTCAAACCCAGTCCATATTTCCCTTGTGAACCTCGTCACTGAAGTCCCCTTTGAAAAGCCAAACACACCTGAGTGGCAGTGCTGCACAGATTTCCCATCAGTTTAGGAGAAAAGGATCGATATCTTTTAGACATCCTCTATTTCTGTGTGAAAGTGAGTTTGTTTCCATCTAAAGACATTTCCTAAACTCACACCTTTCTTTCTCTCCTTGAGCTTTATGCAATTAATATTCTTTAATTTATTGGTGTATTTCCAACCCAAGTGTGTTCAAGTATCCTGTGCAAATAGACAGTTTCTGACTCAGAAACTCGACAGATACTACTGAATTCTGAAAATTGTAGGATTCCAATTCCATGCACCAGAATCCTCTGTGGATGCTTGAAGTGCCAGGAACTTTCCTGTGCCAAAATACCTGTCAGGAAACTCAAACATTTCCCTGTGGCTGTCTAATCTAATTACTGTCTAATTTGGGAGAGGCAGATCCACGCACCCACGTATGCATTTCCAGCTCCAAGGTGGAAAAGAAACAGCTGAGAAGGAACAAGCTGTTTTGGAAGAACCAGAGTACACAAGATATTAAAGATTTGAGATGTTCTCCACTGCCTTATCTACTCATATGATAACTTTTGAAAATGATACTGATAAACTTAAAAAAAATCTATGCTGAATGCTAAATATAAAACTGTGAAACCAAAAGGCTGGCAGCTTACTTGGTGAAATTCTCAGGATTTTTAACTAAAGATATCCATATTTTATATGGCTCAAGGTAAAAAGGAAAATTATCCTGCAATAAAATGAACCTAAAAAGAGCGTTGTTAATTTTTCAGTCAATTCATGACTGCATTTCTCACTTGTGCTGGTTTGCAAGATTTCTCTTCTCTGGTGTGGTTTTTTATCTTTTGACACAGAAAACGTAAAGAATGGTGCAATATTGTCTTAGAGAACAGGTATAGAACATTCTATGTACTGGAAATATCAAAGCTGGCAAACATTTTCCAGTTGTAACACTTAAACATCCTCTTCTACACATTACAGGACTGTATTTTAAAAGATAACTGGCAAATTAGAGATTTTTTGAGCTTCATTGCATAAACAAAAATTAATAGGTAGAAGATCGCATACCTCTGATGAGGGACTTGAACAAAAATGTGTGGGAGACCTCTCCTTTTTCCAGGAAGAGAACACCTATTTGAGCAGTGATAACCTTTCTGGTCTTTAGCCCCAGAGTATCACAGAATCATGGAATGGTTTGGGCTGGAAAGGACCTTAAAAATCACCAAGTTCCACTCCCTGCCATGGGCAGGGACACCTTCCTCTGTCCCAGGCTGCTCCCAGCCCCATCCAGCCTGGCCTTGGGCACTGCCAGGGATCCAGGGGCAGCCACAGCTGCTCTGGGCACCCTGTGCCAGGGCCTGCCCCACACCCTCACAGGGAAGGATTTCTTCCCAATATCCCATCTATCCCTGCCCTCTGGCAGTGGGAAGCCATTCCCCCTTATCCTCTCACTCCAGGCCCTTATAAAAAGCCTCTCTCCATCCTTCTTGTTGGCCCCTTCAGGTCCTGGAAGGCCAAAATTCAGTCACCCCAAAGGTTCTCTTGTCCAGGCTGAACAATCCCAGCTCTCGCAGCCTTTCCTCCCAGCAGAGCTGCTCCATCCCTCTGCTCATCCTGGAGCCTCCTCTGGCCTCTCTCCAGCAGCTCCAGGTCCTCCCTGTGCTGGCCCCAGGGCTGGGCACTGCTCCTGTACTGCCCAGAGCACACACTGAGTGAACATCAGAATTGAGCAGCACGTGACTCAGGCTGGATACTAAATTGGTTCTGACCTCACTTCCATCCAAATTCTACAATCTGGGATTAGCAAGAGAGGAGGAGAGAAGCAGAGAGACACTGGCTGCTGCTGTGCCCTGCTTTGTCTTGCTGCCCTGAGGAGCTCAGTGATGTGAGGACGACATGGGCAGGAGTGGCACGGTGACACATGAACCATACAGAGGGCAGGGATCTGACAGAGAGGATGCCTTACAAAGAAACTATTCCTTTCAGACTTTCTTTCCCCCCCCCCTCTAGAGGCTGATACTTGGGAAACTAAAGATGGGCTGGTTGTGCCAGGGGTTTTCCCGGTGCAGCAGTGTGGTAATCACTGAAACACCTCCAGAACAAGCATGGCTACAGCTGTAAAGTTAAACAAAGGCAATCTCCCAGTGGATTTGTTGCAGATTTAGCCCCAAAAATGTTTAAAATCAGGAGACAGGGTCTGGATGCCAAACTCTCCCTGCAAGTCAATGTGAGCTGACACTTTGGCTTTTCTGGAAGTTGTATATCCAGAACAAGAGGTACAGGCTCTGTGCAATGTCCAAACCTCTCTTTTTAAGGTTTCGTGTCAACTCTGAAATAGGGAATAGAGCACACCCACAGGTTTGTGAAAGAGCTACAAATTATCCTTGACAGATATTGCCTGATACCCACTTGTACTCTCCAACCATCAGCGCTCAGGGGTTAGAAAGATGTAGTTCAGCTTTTAGAGCTAATCTGTGGGTTACAGACTGAGAGAAATTTGTTGGAAATCCTTTAGAGTGTAAGACTTCGTTTCTGGAAATCCACTTAATTCCATACTTGGCTTATTTCTCAAAGCAGCAGACAGACAATTCCCGGTGGCCACATTAGCAAGAATCCCTCAGCTCCAGCGTTATTCTGAAATATTTACCTCTTCTAGCAGATCCAGTGGGACCTACACATACCACAGTGAACCATTCCTAGCTGAGCCACATTTGCTGCTCTTCAGACTGGTTCCTCCTTCTTAAATTCCTGCTAGGGTTGAATGTTGTTCCATTCATTACCCATTTCTCCACACATCCAATTAAAAAGTGAAATTAGGTTTTCTTCTGCAGGTTTTTCTCTAAAATTTCTAGTACAGCTTGCAAAAAAAGACACACATTTCTTGTGCCAACCCCTGTCTCATTAAGGTCAGGACTTAGGTTATTTGAATGTATGCATATATGTATATATTGTTTTTATCATTTTTACTTGTGTGTCTGTGTCTGTCACACAGAGACAGTGGGGGCCAAGCACAGAACATCCCATTCCTACAACCATTCCTGACCTATTTCCTTACCCCTCTCTCACTGAAGCCATGGCACGTTCTCCTTCAGCAAGCCCAAGGGTTTAATCCTGTTCAATCTTTTTTTCACCTCTGCTCTACAGTCTCTTTTCTCAATACATCCAACGACTCCTTCAGGCTTTTTTTTGTAATTTCCCCTCTTCTCCTCTCTGAAGAAGTCATCCAGTGACAAAAATCTCCCTTTTTATTCACCTTAAGTGGTATAAATTAGCTCAGCACACAGCACCAGCTGTGAACTGAAAGCACCCAGAAGAAATGCAAGTCAAGCTGTTGGCTCTCAGAATTTCTGTGGAGCTTTTTAGACAACCTGTGCAGTTGTACTGAGCTTTTCTCTCTTAATTAAATGTCCATCAAATGAGAACTACAGAGCACAAAATATTGAGAACTACTGCATGTTCTTGTAAAATAGAGGTTTTGGCTCCAAACTCATGTAACAAATGAATGGTGATAAGCTCTTATCTCTTCCTCACAGAGCAGGCTAAAAGAAAACCATTACCTGACCGGCAAAAAAAATTTTAAAAATTGAAAAAATCCCTCCTTCAACACATTTCTTATACTCACTGACCCTGGACTTGAGTCTTCACAAAATATCACTCTGCTGTAGCACTTGCAAATTTTGCAGTATTGTTAATTAAATGCAGATAAATTCTACTGACTCATTTTTTCATTTATGAAGTAAAACCTATGGACGTCAGATAGGAGATAATGAAAGAAGAGCTGTTGAAGGGATTTGGGGGAGAGATCAGTTATTTCCTTTCCACCCTGAGGACAGCTATGCCCACACTGCTGTTCCCAGGCCTGCACTGACTGATTGGAAAGGTTCTGTAGCCTTTCCAGGAACTGCAGTGCAATATTTAATGAGTTTCCTCTGGAAGTCCTCCTGACACTGCAAAGCAATTTTGCTGCCTTATAGGAATATAGTAGAAAACAGTGAAATAATGAAAAAAAAAAAAAATTAATTCAATTTAAAATCCCAAGCAACCACCCTTTCTGTTAATGCCCTGAATCTACAAAGCCATACTTGGGAAATACTCTTAAAAAGTGTCTAAACATTTGATTTTTCTTATGATGATACTTTTTCAAGAGCCAAAAATAGACAGAGGCTTGATGAATTGCATGGAAATAAGTCCTTTACACAGCGTCCATGCTGAGATAGCCAAAAACCAGAGGAATGTGATTCCTGCTTGACAATGTTTTCAGTTACTTGTTCATCTCTAAAATTCCTCTCACCAAAGCCCTTCACATTCCCGATTCCAAGACAGAGAATAAAAGCAATGGACTCATTCTTGGACAGCTGGAAATAACAATCTATTATTTACAAGGCCGGTTGGATATTTAAGAGGTTCCAGAGGCATTGAAAAATATGCCTTGGAAGAGTTTCATGTGATTTGTTCACACATCCGGCCTTGCACATCCCATTCCTGTGGTCAGCCACTAAAGAAAATAATTCCTGGAGTGGGCAACTTTGTCAAGCATGGATGTGACTTTTCAGCTTGTGCTAGGCAGGACCTCTCACACAGGGGAGCTGCTGGAGGGGACTCATTGGTTTCAGGCAGCAAATAGCACCAGAAATATCTTATTTTCAGTTTTCTAGAAGATTTAAAAGTTTGTGTAGATACTTGTGGGAGGTTGTACATGATAACTTGAGGAAAAAGGGGATGAGCTGGTTTTATACTTGCATAAAACCAGGTCTAGCTGAAGGGAGGCCTTTCCGTAGAGGGGTTTTGTTCATAAATAAAAAAATTAAAACCAAAAAGCCTCACATGACAAACCCAGCAAACCAATAGCTCATGAGAAAGCAATAAAACCCCTGGCAAAGGCAGAAGAAACACCCCTGGTTCTTTTGGCTCGTGCTGCTCCTTGCTGATTTGGCCAAGCCCATCCTGGCACAACTGAGGTTTTGCTGTTTTAGACTTTTCATTTTATATTAATTTTACCCCTTGGAGCAAAATGTGCTTCTCTCCTATAATTCTTTCCCTACAATAGCAAAACTGGCATCTGTAGATGTGCACGTCTGCAAACACACATTGCTGTGTTAACCACAGCCATGGAAATGCCCCTATGGTTACAAATAAACAAGATTTCCCATTTTGCAGCAAAACTGGAGATCTAAGCCAGCAGCTTCTAAAGATCATAATTTAAGCACCTCACTCAGCTTCTGAGCGTGTTTACCTACTATGAATAGTCATAATACTATTCTAGAACTTTGACAATTATGCAGTTAAGGGATATTTTAAGTGGCTCACGTATGATCTTTGCCACAAAAATTTAGTTTCTGGTTTTGACACCACTGCAAGCCAAAGCTTGACCATATTCTGACACAGGAATCAACCAAATGCTACAAATTCCCAAAGGAGTAGAAAGTCAGGAGAACTTGCAAACTTGAAGGTCCTTTTTTCATTGTCCATAGCAAAAGTGTTATGTACAACAGGAAATGTAAAAATCAAAAACCATGGAAGTTCATCCACCTGGCTTAGGGTTCAGCCCTCAATACAGGAGAAACTGGCAGCATTTTGACACCAATCTCATTTGCTTTTTTCAGCTGAAGTCAGGCAAAGTCAGTGATCTTGAGGCAAACCCAGATGGAGAGCTCACGTGGCTCCAAACAAAAAGCAATTTTCACACGGCCCCTTACAAACTGGGCAGAAAGAGGAGGGTCTGGCACAGCTCAGTGTCCTACAAGACACCCACAAAGGGCTGGTTTGGAGTGGTGCTGAGTCCCCTGGGTACTGAGCACAGCAGGACCAGACTCAGCTCGCCCCTGACTTCTCACTGTGCTGGGGATTAACCACAATGTGACTCCTGCACTCATTTGTAGCCTGAATGGAACAGGAAAAACCTCTTTTTTGACTTTGCAAGGAAAGGGTTTGTGCCTTTTCCTTTTTGCTGAGAACAGCCCCTTTTCTTTTGACCAGACAAAACCGATGTTTTTTCTCACTAGGCTCTACTTGGAAACGCTAAGGATGTGTCACCCCCTCCAGAGAGTGACAGGCCAACAACCAGACCTCCTTTAACAGAGGACTAAGTTGTTGCTCCACAGCCAATAAAAAACTATTGAGGTGGAATCAGCCACAAAACCGTGGGTCCTCTTTCTGTCCAGCTCCCTTCCCAGGCACTGGAAACCTCAAATTCCTGCCCGTGGTGACAGACTGCAGCAGCAGCCAAAGGAGCACACAAGGCATGGCTGCAGCCCCCACACCTGCCAGGCAATTCCCTCTCCTAGGAAAGCAGAAAAGTGATGGAGCAGAGCATCTCCCCCTCCTGTTCCGATTCCTACAAATACACCCTCACCTACGGCCACAGTTCTCTTTAATGTCCTGCTTAAATTTATCAGTAATTATCAACATCGCAGCTACCACTATGTTTGAAATTTGGGCACTAAATTTCCATGTGCCACACCTTGAAACTATGATTATTACTTTTTCTTAGCAAATCCATAAGTAAACTATACTATTGGAGTGAGGGAAATGACTTAAAGGGAGAAAACAGGTCAGTCTCTGAATGCTGGCACCACCATGAAGGGGAAAGTGGAGGTTCAGACTCTGGTCTGTCCTTTGGAACACAGCAGCAGAGAGTTTGAGGAATAAAAAGTGAACTTATATCAGTTTAGCTGCTTATCTTAGGAACTGTACCCACAGAGTGTGGAACTTGTCGAGGCTGTGGTTTGCAAGGCCTTTTTGAGTAAAGCAAGAAACATTTTAATCCCTTAATTTTGATCAGTTGCCAGCGGTTAGTCTCCTCACCCAAATGAAGTCTTAAAACAATAACAGGGATAGATATTTCCAAGCAGGAGAAGAAGAAAAAAATGTTCAAACTCCCAGACTTTGCCTGCTGCTCCTCCAGCAGGATCAGACCGTTTTCACTGTGTAGCCACAGGTAGGTGGTTATCAACCACAGCCTCACAAAAATATTTAAAGTTTTGAAGTTTAATAAGTTCTTTGGCATGTACCAAGAGGAAAACAGCATCTAAGACCTGCTGCAGGTTTTCCCTCTGAATCCTTTTTTTATTTGTTTTAACAAATAATCAATCCATGCAAGGTAAAAACGAAACCCTCACACCCCCTTTGTGTGACAGTTACCAAAGCAGGTAGATAATGATGAATTATCAGAAGAAGTGAGGCTATACCTGCTCAGGGAACAAGGGAACAGCATCCTCTGGGGACACCTGAGGAAGGGGAACTGGAAAAGCTTCATGGCACTGCCAGGTATCCTCTGCCACCTCTGCCCATGGGTGAGTCCCTGCCTGACTCAAGCCACAGCTTTAGGAGTCGCCAAGGCCACAGAAGCACCAACAGCTACAAACATTTCAGCAGAAAGGCTGAAGTTTTTGTTTGCAATCCTCAAGCCAGCTGAGGATTTGGATTTAATTCCAGTCACGAGTAAATAAAGGCTGAGCCTTACAGCATAGTTGGTGGAAAATTATTAACAGCACCAGTTAAAAAAGATTCCTTTCCAAAGCCAGAAATAAAGATGTTTTGGGCCTGGTGTATTCATTTGCACACACAAAACCAAATCCAACTTGTCCCCCTGCTCCTGTACCTCCCTCAGCACGAGTAACTCTCAGACTGGGAGCACTGGACTTGAGAGCAGCACAGAGCACAGCAAAAACGCTGGGGAATTACTGAGTCTTCCCCAAGCACTCTTCTGGTTAGGCTGGGTTTAATTAAAACCATCTGAAGACATTGTGATTACTCTACAAGGCTGTGGCAATGTGATACAGCTCTGAAAGGAAAGCTGCAGCATCAGCCTGACACGTTACAAACGCAGGATTGAGTTTTAGGTGTAAACAAGCTCACGCACAGCAAACAAACAGCATCACTGTGCACAGCAATCCCCACTCTAATCCACAGATTAACTCAACAGACAAAAAAACCCACCACAAATACAAAAAAATCCCACAAAACCCCAATTTTTTTTCCCCAAAGCCAACCCCTCACACAATAAATTGGCTTTATGTGGCCACGACTTGGAGGAATTTCAATGGCAGCCTTGGCATTACAGGGAAAGGTTCTAAATGGTTATTCAGAAGAAACCTCGAGCTTTCCCCTCCCCTTGCCAAGCATCAATTGTATTTTTAACTTAATTTTAATTAATTATATTAATTGTAGTTAATTAATTGTAAGGAACCTGGTGGTTATGCAAATAACCCCAGGTCTGAGAAGGGTTTTTGCTGCAAGGAGGATCCTCACACGCTGCCCATGCGAGCTCTGGAAATAGCCCTGAGCAGCTGCTCTGTGCAGTCTACTCCAGCTACTCGCCTCTTACTAACTGTTTCAACAAGTTTACAACGAGTTTATGGCTCCTGGCACCAGAATTTACAATGTAGTAAAGCATCATCACGAGAACACCACCTCTGGCTGAGGGAAATAACATTGCTGGTAACACTTATCTTCCAAACAAATTCATATTTACTTTGTATTAACTGCTTTGGGATCTGCTCTGCACATTTATACAGAAAGGCCACTGCTGTGTAATTAAGACATATAATTTAATTATAATCTTAATTCCAATGAGTTATTTCAATGCAAAATCAGTCCTAGTTTTTAATGAGGCTCATTCTTCCACTTTGAAACTGTTATGTCTTTTTTTTTAATTTTGAAGCCATGCAACGTCATAACCACTTAAATTTTAAACAAGGCAAACCCCTTCCTTAGCAGGAAGAGAGTATATTTTTCTTCTGTGTGAAGAACTCCAGTTTTGGTTGGACAGAGAAAGCAGATAAATTTAATATCTTAAGTTATTTTGGCCAGTAAACTGTTAGTGTTACAAGTTTGTCTGTGGCACGGTAAAGAAAGAAGTTTCAGATAAATAACAGATTATTTAATTTATCTTTTCTTTTGCTGTTTGTGATTTTTAAAAGGTTTGGACCATATATTTTCAACTTTTTATACACAAGACTGTAAACCCAGTTAAGAGAAAAGTTTAAATCCGATTATCCCTTCTAGTTTCATAATTCATTCCTGACTTAGCCAAAGTCAGGTAGGGAAATATGCCCCAAAATTGAAGGGTTTAAAACCCACTGCAACTTGATTGCAAGCTGAGCCAGAGAATCTTGTTTGGTTTCATTTTTAGAGATCTCTGAGAAGGAACGTGCTTCAAATGGCTTTGGATGTGCTTCAAAATAACACTGACACAGGAATTCAGGCAATCCAGAGATGAGCACTAACACAAAACCCACAAAACCGTAGAAACGTGAGAGTATAACACTTGCTCTGTGCCCTCCATGCAATTGAACTGAACATTTCTTACTTCTCTGGGTAACTGGAGTTACCATCAGTGGCTGAGTTGGGAATACTGCTGAAAAATAATATAAATGCAGGGGTAAATTGGCTAATAATTGAGAAAATATTCTGTTCATTGACTCTAATGATATGAAGTCTTAATTCTCATTATCCCAAAGAGCCATAAGAGATTTTTGCTAAAATAAAACTAAGTTGTAGCATTAAGTGATGCCACCTGAGAAACTCTTGTTTATTCTGAAACACTGGAGCAGGTATATTTTGATTTCAGATTATTGATGTTCAGATTATTGAAAATTTGAACAGAAAATAAAATTTCAGTTTTACCCAGAGAGTGAATACCTCTCATATTGTTCAGGCTTAATTTAGCTGGGGGGGGGGGGGGGGCACGGTATTTTATTTTTAAATAACACAGTATTATTTGCTGAAAGAACCCATGAAGTCTAAGTTAACTGATGTAGCAAGAAAAAGAGGTTCAGGCAGACAACAGCACATCCTAAGATTCAAGGAAATTATGTCCATGTAGAGTTCTCCCCTCAAGGGGTTTTCATTCTTGGTTCTTTCAAAGTGTAGCTGTTGCTGTCCTGAACACAAAACAGCCTCAGAATAAGGCTCTGTCTTCAAGATAAAATGAATGGATCCCCAAGAAATTGTAGTAACCCAGAATTTTGTAGCAGGCTTCAAGTTGTGAAATCACTCAGCGTTAAAAGCAACATTCCATTTGTGTGACTGGCTTAACACACACAACGCCCTGCGAGGAGCAAATGGGAGACTACACTGCCCTGATTAAATATTGATAGTCAGGAAAAATATGTCACCACAAAAGCAGATCATCTTTTGCAAACAGATGATTTCCTTCTCTTAGTCTAACAAGAAATCAGAGTCAGGGGGACAGGAGAGAGTTAAACTCTGCTGTTATTCTGGCTGAATAACTAACACTTACACAGTCCTTTAAAAAATAATGAGATACAGAAGCCAGAGTATTAGTTAGCTGAAACAAGGATGAGGATGCAGCTCTCAAACTCCTAAGGGAAGAAACATTTGGGGGAAAAAAAAAAAAAAAAAAAGAAAAGGAAAAAAGAATATTGTAAATCATCCTCTTTCTTTCACCTTTGCCTCCTCATTAGTATGGATTTGAGGCTCTTTCCTCCAGCAGCAGGAGCCAAGCTCCCGAGCAAGTGGCACACTTTGTTCTATGTCCTTTCAGGATATGGAATTCCTTTCCTTGTATCCTCTAAAAAAAGAGTTAAAAACTCTCATTCTGACTGTGGCAAATAAGAAAATTTCCAGTTGAGCTCACATCCCTAAGTGCTATAGGGTTACGAGGTATCTAACCACGTGTAAATGATCAAATCATTGCAAGGTAACAAACAGTCTGATCAAATATAAAGTTTCTGTGCACTTACTCCCAGAATTCCATCACTGGAGAGGTGGCATTTTGTAAAGAGACTTGACTGCAGTTGCTCATATTAAGTTTTTGAAATTCCACACAGTTTTCTAGAAAAGAACAAAAAAAAAAAGAGTTTGCTCTGTTGACATGCGAGCACAGTTGCTGTTGTTCATCTCCCAGTTTGTGCACCTTGGGAATGGGAAAAAGCCTCCATTCTACACCACGTTTTCTGGGTGGGCTTAAAGTTTCTGGGTACACTAAATGCAACAGCTGCTACTTCTGCAACACCAGATTAGGATAACCCAGGGAAACATCCATGAGGACCCTCCTACAACACTTCCCAGAGGCACAGGGCCAAAAAATCCCCTCAGGCAGAAGAAACAAACATTGAGAAACTGAGGCGATGGATTGGGAATTGCAAGATGCTTCTACTCCAGCTGCTGGTTCAATGGGTTACGGCTACAAATGGTTTAAGGAACATGGCCAGCCATAAACTTCCACTTTTTCCTGGTAAGACAAGTGGATATTTCCTCTGGTTTATCATAATTATCTCTAACACAGAGAAAGGCCAAAGCAGCTCAGCGTTGCTGAGCATTTGAGCAGTGATAACACTGGCCAAGCTCCTTTGCAGGGCTGCCAAAACTGACACCAAAGCCTTCTACATCCACTGGGCCCAAAGTTCATTCCCTGACATAAACTAAGATTTCAGGCAGCTTTAGGTGGGCTCAAAGAGCACAACAAATGGCCAATCAATGAAACCATGAAAGACAATACAATGAGTACTTGATTTGAAATTGGACTGTGATTTAAGGGAAAAATGCAAAACTTCAGGAACATGGGAACATGGCACTGGGATGAGATCCTCCCCATGGATGTTTGTGATCTACAGACTCAATGAGCCGAGAATTACAGATATAAATATCAATGAGAGGACAGATGCAGAGCCCTACCCTGCAAACCCTCATGAATGCACACCTCATCCTTCATGCAGGAGGCTACTTTACATGCAGTAAGGATTATTTATGAGACTAAATTTCCAGAAGTAGCTTGATGAACATTATCCCTCAACATCTGGCATTTAAAAGAGCAAATCCAAAGATCCACATTTAATATTTTTTCCTCTCCATTCAAACTCCTCCTGATCTCATTAGAGTGAAAGAGCAAGATTGCAACCTGTCATCAGGTCATTCTCTGCTGCAGAATTCACTCTCTGTGTTCAGGGAGAATAGATATGATTGCAAATGAGAGTCTTGGGATTTAGCCAGAACATCTTACAGAATTAACGAAATCCACAGTCTTTTTCTGCTGACATTAAATTCTCCAGGAGTAAATGCTTACACAATGACCCAACCCAGAAAGGTCCAAGGCAGTTCCACTCCAGGTTTCCTTTCTCTTTGCTGTAGTGGGATGTGGTTGGCCCACTTCCACTGACTTGGCCACAGCAATGGCTTTGATCAGGACATTTCAGTGTCAATAAATCACTTGGAAGGATTTGTATAGCAGCAATCTCTGCTGAGGTCATACCTGTATTCCATTCATGGCCACAGGAAGCCCAGGGAAGCTCTGTAGTAAAGCAGTTGAACAAATAGAAGATAGCCCATGCTAAAATGATGATGTAATATACATTTAGGTGTGCCTCTATAACTTGGGTAGCATAGCCAATGCCTGGAGAAGCAAAATAAAAAGTGAGATACAAAAGAAAACTGCTTGTCAGGTAATTTAAAAACAAATGCTTATTCTTAAGTCTATCCTAACTTCCATTTTGATACTATTTATTTCATTTTACTTCAAATTGAATGCTTTCTTTTGTAGTAGAACACAGAATTGTTACCTTCAAATAGAGGGCAAACTTTCCTCCAGCATGTGATGCCTCCTTCACTTGTAAACTGTCCCAAGGCTGTCTCCAAGAAAAATACTGGTATTCCACAGCAAATAAAAAAGACCACGTAGGGGATGAGGAAAGCACCTGCAAGTGAGTATTGGGGGGTGTTGGTTAGAATGAATCCAGTTCCTCAGCAGCACAGTGAGGATTTTCCCAGTAAAGGAAGGATCAGCTGTGAGCCATCCCCCAGGCATCACTCTGGCAGGGCAGGATGGATTTACTCTTGCCCCAAATATCAAGAGCTAACCCGTAAGCCAGGGCTAAACCAGACGAGATCAAAGTTCCTCAGCATAAAGTCAGCTCTTGAGGCTCTCAAACACAGAAAAGATCCCAGCCGTGCTCAGCTGCAAAGTTCTGCTCTGCTCAGCACCGCGTCAGTCTACACTACCTCCCCTGCTTTTTTCAGGGGTGAAGAAGGGTTACAGATATTAAATCCAAGAAATCCTTTTCACATTATTTATATGAGCCTGATGATAAGGATTGTGAAAAGGGAATGAGGAAACAAACTTCAGAACTACTTACAAGGACAGGAAAGCAGGGCTTGGCCTCATCAGCCAGAAATATTAATGTGAAATTCTAGGAAAATAACAAAGCATCAACACTTTTGTTGGATGCTGGCAGTAAAGTCCAGCACAGGCAGTGAACCACAGCAAACCCCAAACACAGCACACCCACACCCCGAAACAGCTGTTGTACTTCAGCCACCTCGATCAGAAAGTTGAGACAATTAAATCCACCTGCTCTGACTGTTTCTTTCACATCTCATCACCAGGAGTCTCTTCCCTCAGCCAGGAAATTTCCCTAGAGCTGAATCCCAGGTGCCTCTCAAGCAATCCATGGGGATTCCACAAAGAATGGAATATTTGCATGGGTTCTCTGGATGATTTCCTGGTCAGTATCAAATGCACTTGGCCCTCTCATGCACACAATCATAGTGAGTTTAACATGGCAACTTGTGGAAAACCAAAGTATCAGCTCAGACTGTTTTTCCAACACTGTTCCAACAGGCATACATCAGGAAAATGAGAAAACATCAGGTTTCCCAGCTTGCAAAAAGATCACATTCCAAGAAATACCTAATTCTAAGCACGCAAAGAAATTAATTTTCCTTAAAACCTGAACATTCATAAGAAGAACCTAAAATTATAGAAGATGATTCCTGCACTCCAGTTATGACTTGGAGTAAGTCCCAGAGAGGTCAGACCTCACAAGTTCCATACTACAGCTTCCAAATTTGTTCTGTAAGCAGCAACTTATTCACAACTAGCTCAGATATTTACCACTGCCTCCCCCTACCACACACCAAGGAGTTTGATGCATCAGATGAAAGTACTAAGAACAAGCTCTGGTCTAATTCCAGCATGGGGTTACAAAGCCACAGGTCACAGACTGAGCCTTCATTGACTAAAACTGCTCAATGGCAAATGTCCCATGGTGCCAGGACATGACCAATTCAATCACACCCACTCATTCTATTCTTAATTAAATTAATTAAATATCATATTCAAGTAATTAGTCTTTCATCAAATCACCCCAAGCAATGATTAGAATTCTTTGTGCCTCATGTTACAGCCTTAAAAATGAGAGCATCACCATTTGACAAGCTGGCACATACCTATAAATAGGCACCTAAAGGTGGCCATGTGAACCCAAAAATTACACACCAGAAATATATTTCTGTTATTTCCTCTGCCAGAAGTTCTCTGGGAACACTTTAACAATCAACAAGAAGTGCTGTGTATCTGGTATGCAGCATGTTAATATTCATGTATAACAGCAGGATTTGGTAGCAGCATTCTCTAAAGGGTGAACTATTGCGACCTAAGTTTTGCCAAAATACAGATCCATAAAGAAAGGAACTTCCAACACTAAACACAACTTCCACAGCAGTGTTTGTCTTGTAGAAACAGCAGACAAAACAGGCTAAAAACCATCCCCGAGTTCAGATAAGGAAGGACAAGGAATAGAAATTTGGCACAGCATTGTTAGCAAACAAGCCCGTCAAAGAGCAGATCACCACTTATCAGCCCTGCACATCCCATTTTTCTCCCAGCCTCTGTGTTTACACTACCACTGACCCAGGCCTTAAGTGGGGAGAATGTTGAACCCAGTCCACAGAATTCTAAACTGAGTTTGTAATTTACTTTTCTTCCTTCGTTGCTTCCCGAGCAGAGCTGATGTGCTTATTCTCAACTGTCATACATCTTACACGGTTTATAGTCAGCTATAACCAACACATGGTACATGTCATACTTCTGTAGAAGTTGAGTCTGCTCTTTTCTTTCTCAACCAACATTCGTATTTTACATTTATTAGTGCTTGCTCTCTTTGAGTAACCTGTAGTTTTACATCTTCCCCTACCTTGCTGTAGGAACTGGGGAAGTACTGAGGGAAGAAAAGGTACACTGAGGTATAAAAAATTTCAAGTAACAAAGAAAAAATATTTAGTCCTTGTGGCATTATTAGAAAAAAAATTCATCCTCTCCCAAGTACAGTGTTGTGACAAATAAAGTGCTGCCTCCTTTTCTGTGTCAGACAAACTTAGTTAAGTATGCCTGGGTGTGTATTCACATGCAGAAGACAGCCTGTACTACTATTACAGAACACTGGCTTCTTCTGCATGAAAAATGCTACTGAGAAAAATATCTCAATTTACTAACACAGAAGAAACTTGTAAAAATAAACCACACAGTGTTTGGAGAGAAGGAGAGAGAAACACAACGATTTTTCTTAGTTGTCAGATGTTTAAAGCTTCCCTGTCTGCACATGCACTGAAATCCTGAACACGTATCTCTTACTAGAGCAATAAATCACTGCAAAGCATTCTTAACGCTTTAATTCCCGTGTTTAATTCCATGTAAATCCACACGTGATGCCATCTTACCTCCTCCATTCTTGTAGCAAAGATATGGGAATCTCCAGACGTTTCCCAACCCAATAATCTCTCCTGCCACAGAAAGCACAAATTCAACCTTATTGTTCCAGTGGCCTCTTTCATGAACTTTCTTATCATTGATGTGGACGAGGTTAGTACTTGAAGCTTCTGGGTCCAAAGCATCTTCTGGCTTGCCATTAATTATAGGAATAGTCTTTTCAGCTGTCATGACTTTTCAGCCTAGTGGAGAACAAAAGAAAAACACACAGGTGTGTTAGGACGCTTGCTGGTACTGATCTCCAATGACTGAAATCTCCCAGCGCGGCATTGGCTTCTCATTACCTGTGGAAATCTGCAGGTGAAAGTGAGGGAGGCAACTCCACAGGGCTGGAAAAGTTGTAAAGCAGGGGAAAAGGAAAAGAAAGGGGTGGGGGGAAGAGAGAAGGTTACGTTCAAGGGAAGGGAGTTATTTCCAAGTGCAGACAGACAACTTCCTAACCGAGGGAAGCCTTTCAAAAATCCCTCCCCGGGCACGGATCCCAGCCTGACTGACCTACCAGAGGACAGAGATCTGCTGCACCTTCCAGGCGCACACCTGAGCCCAGGAGCCCTCGGGGACGTCCAGAAAGGGCTGGAATGGTTGTGGCCTGCCTGGAGGAGCGGGGGAGCTCCCGCATTACTCACCCAGGGCTCTGCCCGTGCCTGCGCGCCGGGGACAGGGGCCGGGCTGCGGCTCAGCGCTGCCTGCGGGCGGATGGCCGCGGCTCCGGGAGCGGGGAGAAGGCGTTCAGGATCCCCGGGAGCCGGGAAGCCTCGTCCTGCCCTGCCGCTGCTGGCGGCCCGGCGTGGGTAGTAGGATGCTCCCCGCGCTCTGGAGCCGGAATTTGCAAATGCTCAGCCCTCCCCGGAGCGATGGTTTAACACCCGCCTCCCCCCTCCGCCCACCTCAGGCTGTCCCGCCAGCTCCCCCCTCCTCCTCTTCCTCCTCCTCCTTCTCCTCCACCCAGCATCACCACCGAGCATCACCACCGAGCATCCCCAGCCTGCGCTCCCCGCCCCGCGGGCAGGGCCGAGCCCGGCAGGTTGGCAGCCCCGTTCCGCATCCCCTGCGGATCCCGGCGCTGCTCCGCACCCCTCGGGCGGGGAGGGGCACCCGCATGCGGCGGGCGGGGCGCACGGACAGCCCCGCACCTGCGGCGCTCGGGGCTGGCGCAGGCCCGGCAAGTTAAAAAAAGGAACCCGCCGGGAACAGATGACAGAAACTTCAGCTGGAAAGGGCGGCGAGGGGAGCCGGGGGACAGACGGGATGAAAAAATAAATGGAGGGGGAACATTTGGGAAGTGTGGAAACAATGTGGGCGCTTTCGAGTTACACCAGGAAAATGCAGAACCAGCCCATGTGGGCATTGCTAGCTGGGGCTTGGCTTAAAATTCAAGCTGTAAAAGAGGCGAGAATAGGGAAAAAAATTATTACAAATGGTTTTGTTTCAGGTTGAATCAAATATTTCGAGTAGAGAATTTTTTCCCATTTAACCCTCTCCTTTTTAAAATTTTTTGTAGGTCAGTCAGTTTCATCCCGTGTTTCCAAACCCAAATTAAATACCTCTTCCTGTCTTCATCTCTGCAGCTTCTCCTCAGCAAATGGCAGCACCCAAGCCAGGTTCTTGCTTCAAATCTTCCCTCGGCTCCACACTCTGCTGCAGCTACGATCAGCAAGGCTTTGCTCTGCTGCTCCAGGGGATGCACTTTGGAGCACACAGGCTCCTAAATGCAGGATTCTCTGCTGGAGAATGCCCCAGAGAGAGCCTGCTCCTCTTCCAGGTGGATACTCTCCCTCTCCAGCTCCATGGACTTTTCCCACTGCCTGGACTCCTATTAGCATGGAGGACAGTGGAAAGGTGCCCACGGATAGATTTTATATTAACTTGAGCTGACTTTGTACCCCGCTTGTACATTACACACTGGAGCTTCTGCTGTGGTTAAAGTTTTCAGAATTTTGCATTTCAACGATGCCTGTCACAAGGGTGGGTGCTGGGGCTTCACCTTGTCAACTCTCTGTCACATCAACCCTTGCACCTAACAGGTGCAGGATGAGCCTCTCTCTTTTCTTCTTGATGCCAGTTCTAGTCACACCTATCTTGGGAAAGGAAAAACTGCTAAAAAAATGCAAAATTCTTATATTTTATTTTTTTTAGAAGTATCCTCCCCATGGGTATTACCAGATCTAGGTTGGTCTGGGGTGGTCTATTTGTGGTTTGTCTCTGTTTTTAATGTAGTTGGTATTAATTAATTGAGGATGGAATAGATCAATTTTTCCCAAGCTGACTTTGCATAAACCAAACTCAACTCGAAGGGCTTTTTTTTGTATATTTATTTTTACCCCCTCCTTCATCTTGTTTTCAGCAGGGATCAAAACAGACACTGCTTTTCTGTATTCCAGCCAGGCCTAGCAGGCTCAACAGGATACACTTGAACATCAAAGCTGACAGTGAATTCTCATTTTATTCCTGAGAGTAATTCTAAAACTGGAGGGGAGCTAAGGGACAGTAAACATTTGATGATTCAATACAGAGGAGAGACCAACCTTCATCAAACAGATTGATGACCCCCAATTGAAGGGCCTGCTGCAAGAGACAGGCCACGGGCAGATGCTGAAGGTGTTTATTCACTGCTGATTTGGTCACCATTTGAAATGATTAATTCCTGGTGTCGAGTGTTTTACCCACTGCTGTACTCCTGCACCAGCTCCCATTCAGTCTCCTACCAGCTGAAGTGTTTATGGGAGTAATTGCTGGCTGCTAATCCTTGTCAACACTGCACTGTGTTTGCAACATAAAATGACAAATTTTAGAGCAGGTTGAGAACCCTGGAGTTTTTTAATTCTGGTGGAGCCTTTGCTGTAGCAATGAGAGAAATTCCCTGGATTGCAGGCTGGCTCTCAGTTCATGCTCTTGCCTGTGTCTCTGGTGCTCCTCATCCTGCCCGTTCCCGTCAGCCTGCTGGGAGACCCTGCATAAGTTTCCTGGCCACACCTTTCAGGCCCTACATTAATATGGTGTGCCCTAAAAAGCAATCCAAGTCCTGCTTTATTCAGGTTTATCTCCACACTCCCAAGGAATCCTTTACAACTCTGCGCAGAAAGTACAGGGGTGGGGGTGGAAATCAGATGTTTCTGCTAACCAGAGAATGGTGCTGTGAAGTACCTAATGTTCCAAGGCTACATTTATTTAGATTTATAAACTAAAATTAATCAAGGGAAGTCATTCATACCTAGAGTAACTTGGGAAAGCAACCTCCAAGAAAAATCCACATTTCCACAAGATTCTGCCAGGCTGCCAAAATTAATGTCAGCTAAAGTCATGTGATGTAGTTTCAGAAATTAAAAACTGGGGCTTGGCTCCTTTCTTCTCCTTTTTGTAACTCTGAATTTCTGTGTTGTTTCTGCAATACAGAACCCTGTGACAATATGATTGGGGGGGGGAGGGAACAACAATTCTCTTCGGATTTAAAAACCTCTGTTAAGATTTGCTATAAGCAAAATCTGCACAAGCCTTATATAAAGATTTCATAAAGCTGGACTCTTTGTGGGTAAATAGCTACACAAAAGCAAAGAAATGCCATAAGAATTTCATCAGTGATAACAATCTGACAATATTTCGGATCAAAAGCCTAAAATCACAAAGCCATGATGAACAGCACAGACGCCTTTAGCTGTTTTTGTGAGCTGACTTCAATCAAAAATAGGCTGATTTGTGACTAATCAGTTTTCTGCAATGGGAAAAAAAAAGATTTAGTTGTTGCAGATAATTTTAAGTAAAGCAACACCTGATTGTTTGGCTTCTATTTAGAACGGCTTAACCTCTATCGCCGTAGATATCTCTCCATCCAATTTATTGCCTCACAATGGGTGAGATGCTGAGTTTGGGGTTGAGGAGAGCTGTAAAAATCAGTTTTCCATCTCTTGGTGTTGCCTTTCCTTTGTTCCTTGCTGTCAGTGTGAGATCTGTGTTTTGTTACTTGCATTTTATCTTCCACACCCTCTTCTAGACAGGAGTGGGTGATAATACTCCACAAAATGGGGTTTCTGCTGCAGACTTGTGCTGATCTCCTGGAAGACGCAGCACAAATTGTGGGTTCCTTGAGTTGATTCATCCATTCCCACTGTGGTTTAGGGACACACCCCTCTGCTAATGGGTAATGGTACCTTGAGCTTCCTAAACATGAATTTTGGAGAGAACCTCCAACCCCGAGGTTAAACACACCTTCCTAGAATTAGCAGTCACCCATCTGACTGAACTGAAACCTGGAAAATAATAAATAAATGACAGCACTAAATGAGAAGACACCTTTGGAATGTTTGAATGGGACTTACAGGTGAGACCAAATAAAAGAAACACCAAAGAGACCTGAGGAAAACTTGATGCATAACACCACAACTGTCAATAGTCAATCATTCTTCCAGATCAAAGCCTGAATTTGCAGGTTTCATGAAGATATAGGTGTTATCAGCAGGCCTAACTCGTAATTAGTGGGAGTTGCTCCAGCCTGGAAAAGGCATGAACTCTGAGGAGAGTTTGTGCTCAGGTCCTCTCGATATGTTTTTGATTATATTAAAATGTTTTGTATTATTAAAGGTACTCAATGAAAAAGCCAGAGTTTAATTCAAATTACAGATGCTCTCTGCAGGCACCTAAACTCCTTTATCTTATCCCAGACACTCTTTCTTCCCTGTTGTAAAGTAGGGTAAGGGGTTGCTTTGTTCACTGGATGCTCCAGGTCAATATGGGAAGATTGTCAGGAATTACAGAGTTCAAGGAATTGAATAACTCTCACACCTCTGATAGAAAAGAGTGAGCCTGACAGGAAGAAACATCTCCCCCAACCCTGAGGTAGTGGTCCAGTGCCCTTCTTTTCTACAAGCAGCCCACTGAGCCAGGCTTTGGGTTAAACTTGGAATGTCACAAATCCAAGTCGGCTTTAGGTTGAGTCTATAGCATGGTAATTAAAGAAATAAAATTCCAGCTTAAAGATGAAGCTAATCATCCCATGCTATGAGGTGTCATGCTCAGCAGGAAAAAAAATGGGACAAAGAGGGAGGGAGGACGATGATTTGAGTGGTGGCATTTTTCTTCCCAAATATCCCATGGGATGAAGTCCTGCCTTCCTGGAAATGGCTGAACATCTCCCTGCTGAAGGGAAATAGGGAATTCATCCTTTGCTTGGCTTTGCTTGCACATGCAGCTTTGCTTTACGTATTAAACCATCTCCATCTCACCCCATGAGTTTTCCCACCTTTCCCCCTCTGATTGTCTACCCTCCCAGTATGGGAACCTGTGCAATATTCAGGTTCAGTGAGGGGTGGCAGCAACACTGCACACTCTGCCAAGTGTTGCTTTAAAATGCATTAAAATCCCCAGCAAGTTACCATTAGAAACTCAACCACCGGTGTGAATGAGGGAGCGGTTTTGTTCTGTGTCAGATCTGAAACAAGAACAAAGCTCCAAAACACAAGTCAACCCATGATGAAGATCATTTATTTTTCCTCCCAATGCAAAATAATAAGAAATATGCTTTAGCCCCTAAAATTTCAACTCAATCACGTTTTACTTTTTAACTAGAGTGCAACAGCAATATATTGCTTCAAAAGTTAAAAAGAGGTCCCGTATTCTCAGAACATTTCCTTTATTGAAGTCTTTTTGGCTGATGCTGCACATCAGTAAAGCAAAGTAATTGCCTGGAAAATATTGATTAGCTCTTGTGAAACACACCCTTTGCTATTCAGGATCTCATTTCAGCTCTGCCAGCATTTGAGCACTGGCACAGGAGTTTAAGGGGTGTGTGTGAAGTTCTCTAAAGCAGCCCCAGTCCATTCCCACAGACACTGAGCTCCTGCAACTGCTCTGCCACACAAATTACAGATGACAACTTGGACTAACTCAGCAAACAATCCTTTCCTGAGCTGTCTGCTGGCACATTGCTAATTAACAATTAATTGCCTTCAACAAGATTCCTGCAGAGCAGATGATGTGATACTGCAGATGTTTCAGCCAACTTGCATTTCCGTGCAGTGCTGCAAAGTGCCCAGAGATTTCTTTTACTGTTTTGCTTTTTGTAATGGTGTTTTTAATCAGAAATATATTCCTTTTGTTATTTTTTTTAAATATTTTGCAGTACTTTAATACTGAAACTCCTCTTACTGAAATACTTTCTTTACAGCTGTGAATCATCAGTTCTTAATTGCCACCTGTAGGTTTATAACCTGAAAATTGGGTCAAAACAGAACTTAACTGGCAGAGCAGGAAAATAAATTCTTGTGAAACCCCACACAATTATACCCACCAACATCTCTGTTCCAAGAGCCAAAAGAGAAAATACTCTCAAATTTTATTACATCCACTTACTAAAAATGCATGGACTTGTTTGTCTTTCCCAGCTAAAAGAGGGAGTAGTTTACTGTAGACTCTCATCCTCTGGGAAGGCAAATGGAGACGATACAAGCGCACCAGATTACCCAGAATTTCATCTCTGCTGGATGATGATTCTTCCCAATGACTTGTTAAAGAAAGAAACAAAGAAACTCAGAGAGAGAGAAGAACCCTACAGCAATGAGGCAAACAACGTATTTAGGTGCACAAAGCTGGGCCTGGAGGAACAAAGACCAGCAGGGAGATCCCGACTCTGCTGGCACAGATTCCAGGAGCCTGACAATGGGTGTGGTGGGAGGGCAAGAGGAGATGTGGGAATTGCTGCTGCACTCCTCTGGAAATGGATGAACAGTTCAGGCACAGAGAACAAAACAGGCAGATTCCTATAAATGGGAAAAGCCTTCCTGAAAACTTTCACAAAGTCCTGAGCTGATTTTAGGTTCTTCCCCCGGAGGGTGCTGGGCACTGCCCAGGCTCCCCAGGGAATGGGCACAGCCCCGAGGCTGCCAGAGCTGCAGGAGCATTGGGACAGCACTGCCAGGGATGCCCAGGGTGGGGTTGTTGGGGGGTCTGTGCAGGGCCAGGAGCTGGGCTGGATAATCCCTGTGGGTCCTTTCCAATTTGGGATATTCTGTTATTATTTTGATATTTCAGGGTATTTCTGACAGTTCCTACTGCTTCTCATCTCAGCTCCTTTTCTATCCACAGGAAAGCTGAAACTGATCCTACAGGGCTTGACTATATTGCAAAGAAAAGCTTAAAATACACTTGTCTCAAATTCTTTTCCAAGTGTCTGGCACTGAGGAGAATCATCAAACTACCAGAAACACAGAGCCTAATCCATGGAAAACTGAATGCAGGAGAAGAGAAGGAATTTTGCTGGAGGTCATTTTATGCATGACTTCTGCCAAAGGCCTATGTTTGATTCCCTCAACACCCTGGTGTTTGTAGGGTGAGTTATGGGAATTTATCAGGCAGAGAGGAGACATCCCTCTGACTTTAACTGAGAGATGGAGTTCTGGCTTCACAACAGGAGGAAAAAGAAGCTGGGCTCGTTTCTTTCTGCAGTCTGTAATAAGGAAGGCAGCAATAGAACTGCTCAGTGGAAGGAAATAGTTGGGATTCTGTGCTCCAACCATGTTTTCATTTAAGAACAATATCTGGTGAACATAATCCCCAAAGCAGCACCTATTTCTCAAACTCTTTCTCTAAAGTTTACTTGGTTTTTTTGGGTTTTTTTTTTTCGGGAAAAATTCCCTATGCTGAGGAATGCTAGGCATCACTTTGAAAAAACAACAGATTTTTTTGGTTTAACTTTCTCTGAATATTGTTCTAGGTTTTTTTTTTTTCCTCATTACTAGGTATGTGTAGTTAACTAAAATAGGAAGAACACTTACAAAGATCTCCTTATTCCATGCCACTTTGACTTATCCTACTGGAAAAGGAAGTCTTTGCTGATGGAGTCAAGGAAAATAAGGCTGGATGTCCTAAAATGTCAGAGCATGAGTGACAATGGCACATCCACAGATAGCACATCTTCATCAGCCCTGATATCACAAGCATACCATTTTTGGGAGCATCATTCTGTGTTTTGCAGTCAACTTCTCCACCTGCTACAGAGATGAAATATCATTTAAGAGTAGAAAAACTGCATCCAGAAGAGGAAAATTTCCTCTGCAGAAGTCTCCATAATCACAACCTTTTAACTTTTACAGGCTACAGAATATGCTGCAAATAAACAGTGAAATTTTCCACCAGTGCCTCATTTACAAAACTTTCTGCATATTCAGCCTGAAATTCATTTCTTAAGATGCTTCGCAGACTTGGGGCCTAAAGATCGAGTTTTCAGGAGCTAAATTCCTGAGGTGTCTTTCTGTTGAAGAGGGACAGAATATGGCACTTGATTCATAGTTTGCAGTTTGAAAGGGGTTTGTGCACCTTAGACATTGATTGTTTTGATGATTAAAGTAGCTGAGACTAAGGAGATATGGATTTATATCTGTAAGTGCTTTTATCTCTCCAGGAAGTGTGAGTTTCCTCAGTTCCTTACTAACTTTACACACAGAATAGGAAGCTGTAATACACATAGAAATAAAGGTTTTAAATCAGGCAAGGTTTTCTTCTGAGGTTTGTTTTTAAACAAAGCATGGAGGGTTTGGAGCAGCCAGCTCTTAGTGCAATTAATTTCAGCTCCTTGTAAGTAATGATAAGAATGCATTGAATTTCAGATGATAAGAAAGCATTACATTTCAGCTGCTTGTGTTACATGGATTTTTGATTTTAACTTGATTTCTATTTTAAGTCTCCTTAAGCTGATTAAGAGTTTCCCAGTTCAGCCCTGGGTTTTACAAGAGCCTTGAACAAGGAGCAGAGCAAAGTTTCCCTCTCCAGCTGAGCTGCTCAGCCCTTGGGATGCTTCAGCTGCTTCCAACAAAGGCAGAACTTACAGGTGCAAGACCTGGTTTAATACAGAGAAAGCAGCTGCTTTGGAAACTTTCTCCTGGGCTGTTGTGCACTCAAAGAAATAACAATTTATGCTCATTTGCTGCATGGCCAATACATCTGCAACAGACTGCACTTATTAAATGTGGATTTTGTGAACTGTAACACAAATCATTATCTACCAAATGTTTCTGCACACTGAGATGCGCACTGGGGTTTGGGCACTGAGCTTTCTGCAGGCCTGGGGCTGTGTCACAGCACGCTGACCCCTCGAAGGCAGTGCCATCCCTCAGCAGGACACAGATTGAATTTCGTGTTGATTCATGAGAGGGACTCATGGAACAGTCCAAGTTGGAAGGGACCCACAAGGATCATCAGTCCAAGCTCTGGCCCTGCACAGACACCCCAACAACCCCACCCTGGGCATCCCCCAAACGCTCCTGCAGCTCTGGCAGCCTCGGGGCCATGCCCATTCCCTGGGGAGCCTGGGCAGTGCCCAGCACCCTCTGGGGGAAGAACCTTTCCCTGATCTCCACCCTAAACCTGCCCTGGCACAGCTCCAAACCCTGCAACTCTTTGTTTGTACTTTATACTCTCATGCATACATCATTTTTTAACCACAGGAGCCCTACGTGGTTTCTCGAATTGTTTCAGTGCCCCTTTGCTAACAGCATCCTGAAGCCCTGAGTCCCTTTTTAAATTTGCAAATCAGAATCCTGGCCAGACACAGAAAACAACCCATCTATGAGTCCATTTGATTACAACAAAATTTGGCTGCTGCCTAATGGCTTGCTCAGGAAGCGTTTGAGTTGCATTAAAATGAAGAGGCCAAAGCAAGTTCCTGAGCTGCATTCAAAATCTGATGTTAAAGGTCAAAACACCAGAGTGAATGGCACCTAATCTGTGGAACAGCTTCCAGGAACTCTTTTTTATCACCTTCAACATTTAGCACTCTATTCTTAGCTGAAGCAGATATAAATTACGGTTTCCTATTAACGCAAATGAGATATTCAAGAAAACTTCTTCGAGGAAACTGTGGTAGTTAAATGCAATAAACTTAAGACACACTTGAGTCCTGTAGTTAATGTTATTTTTCCATAAGAAGTTTCATCTTAGTGAAGGTTTTTGTTTTACAAGATATTATTCTAACACAGATGATATTATCAGCTCTTGTCAGGTGCACTAAAATATCTGAAAATCTGCCCAAATCTACAATTTCCACTCTACAAACACCATCCTATTCCAATTCTTGGCTGAAATTCATTCTCACTCTGCATCCACAGCTATGAAGAATCTAAAATAATTCATGGTGCTGAACATACATTCTCAAAATTGGAAAAAAAAGTATTTAAACTTTCCATGTTCCAAGCACTAATTAAGATCTTTCAGGAGAAGTAAATACATCTTGCATCTATTTTTGTAGAAAAAAGGGTTACCTTATAGTGTATTTTGTTTACAGTTGGTTTCTTCACATCTTCCTCTTATGTTTGCAGCTTTAAGATTATCTTAAAATGCCTTTTCCGAAATGATTCCTCATCCGTTGTTCTTGACCCTGTGGTATCACCTCTGCAAACCCTTTATAGCAGGGCCTTACTCAAGTGGAAAGGATTTCCACACAATTAAAGCAAATTAATGCTCATTGTTTTATTTAAGGACTTGGGGGGTGGAGTGTTTGAAAAGCAGCTCCTGGTAAAATTCCCTTTCCATTCCAATACTGGGCTTTCCTTTCTCGTTGGTGTATCCCTAAAGTATGGAAAAATGAGTCCTTGCAAATGCCACCCCAGTCCTGAATATGACACTGAAAACTAAATTGCAGTAGTAGGACATTTTAAAATATTCCTAAAACTTTGTAGAGTACTTCAATCCCTATTATAGAAAGGATATATTTTCCAGGGATTTTCTACAACAAGACATCAAAACCCTTGCACGCCTAAAACTCTCCTGACAAATTAAGGCGCATTTTTCTTCTGCTTTGAATTAATTTTTCACAAAGCTCTTTGTTTTTTCAGAGCAATAACTTCCAAGATTTTTCAGTTCACTGTTAGGAACTAAATGGTTTGGATGGAATAGTCCAGCTGCCTTGTCCTGTCAGCTTTTTGTTTTTATTTCTCTTAATGCTTGATAATGCCTCCCTAAAACATTTTTATTACTGGCTTGCCAGGCATAATTACCTGGATGTAATCAGAACAGCTTTTCCATTGATTGAAATATGTCTCTGGGCCATAAAGAGCTCTCTATGGTTTTACAACCTTATTTTAATTTATTATTTAACATCTTTAACATTATTTAATGCATTATTTAATACTGTAATGTATTATTTAATATTATTTAACATATTACTTAACATGAAAATAATTTTACTTATAAGTAGAATCCGTAAGTATTTTATAGGCCATTTTAACTCTAGCATTATGATGTTGAAATTAATTGTTCAGGTTGCACCTTGCATTTAGTTCTTTCACTTGAGATTACTTTAAAATATATTCAAAAAACACAAAAAAATAATTAAAAAACATTTATATTTAGACATGATTAATTCTGTAGCTCGTGGCCGAAAGTTTCCTGCCCACGGCAGGGGATGGGAACGAGGTCATTTTTAAGGTCCTTTCCAACCCAAACCATTCTGGAATTCTATGAAAATGGGCTTCCCATTTACACTGTCCTTTTTATTAATACTGACCGATTTACTAAATCACATTCCCAATCAGGCTGTGTTTGCTCCACTTCTGGGTGTAACAGGTGACTATTTATATGGAGTATTTCTAGTTTTCTGTATTGTTCCACGCTGTTCCTACAGGTGCTTTCTAAAGACTGCAAAAAATGCCACCATCAGCAAAAATTCCTTGCTGAGGAATGGACTTCCTGCATTTATTTTTGCCATTACCTCGGGAGCACTGTGCCTAATTGCTGCAAGGAGGGATTCACAGAGCTGAACAAAATCTTGGCACTTGAAAAAGAAACCAAGCCAGTCTCGCCTGCTCTCCTGAGCAGCTCTGAACTCTGCCCAGATGTGCTGTGATCCAATAAACTTCCCAGGGAATCGCTGCAAACAGAACAGTCTGGGTCACCAACGGGCTCACCTCAGTGGCTGAAGCTGTTTGCACATCACTGTTGGGATGCCAGCAGGTAAACTGATTTAAAAACCTCACCTAGGTAGAGATAAATGTAGGGACAGAATTCTTAATTCAGCAGGGATAATGTGCGACAGTAGATCAGTGAGAGAGGCAGCAGCAAGGAGGAGAGAGAAATCCCAGAGGAACCCTTTGTCTGGGTGAACCATAAGTGCCCCAACATCCCATCCCTGTTACCTTTTGTGAAGAGTCTGGTTCAATCTCCCCCTGACTCTAGAAACAGCTTAGAAAATCTTTTGTATGACTACTCCCCCAAAGGGTTGACATCTATGATTTACAGCTGAATCTTCATGGCATAACTTATTTTTAAAAGAAAAGCCTCCTCTTGTCACCTTGTCCTGTGCTGGCAGAACAGAAAGGTTCAGGGTTTCTTTAAAGTGTGTGACCTACAGCAGCGAATTTGAGCTCACAGCTATAAAACCTGCTCCTGCCTCCCTGAAACCTGCCTGCTGCAGCTCTGACAGGTATCCCAGACTGCTGGAGATGCACAAGTTCCCCTGAACATGCAGCTATTGAATGAGAGAACTTTCCAAAGAGCAGCATTCCTCCACCCCCTCCCACCCTCAAGTGGGCTCTCTATTATCTACAAAATGAGTTTCTCAGCAGGAGCTGCTTGACAACAAAATGGGCCCTTGGCTCAGCAACCCAATGTTGTCAGAGCTGAATATCTGCCTGGAACAGGACTTGATATTCCTTAAAATAAGTTCATTAACTGCTTGACCTTTTCTACTTCCTAGGAAGATAAAAGTATCAATGCAAACCCAAACACAGCCCTGGACCACCAAGGATGCCAGGACATCCGTTTGTAAGCAGGGACGTGGGTGAAAGCAGAGCCCAGGCTGCCCTTGCCCGCTGCCCAGAGAACACATGGCTCCAGTGAAACCAGCTAAAAGTCATTAACATTCTCCAACACTTTGCTGGGAGCTTCAGTGCCTCGGAAATGCAATGTCTGCTGAGCCAGGGCACAGGCAGTCCCTGCGCCCAAACATCCCCCCCCATGCTGAATTCCCAAGCTGACCAGTTGCCTGTGTGTTTAGCACTTTTACAAGTGACCAAAATGACTGGCAAACAGCAATAATTCTGCTTGTGCTCCGCTAATGCACATTTTGTTGCTGCTGTTAATTTTGGTAACGGGGTAAACGGAGCAACTGCAGGTCTGGGGATTCCATTAACTGAGCGCAGGAATGTGGGACTCGCCAGAGCTTTGTGTTCATGACAACATCGTTCAGGGCATTTTCACATCAATTACATCACTGATATATGGATAAAAAAGTATAAAAATTTATTTTCACCCTGACTGCTTTCTTGGATTATTTTCTAAGGGCTTTTCATGAAGACAATCACGAATTTGTCAGCTACTTGAGCAATCAAAAGGCTGTGTGGCCTCGTTCTGTGTAAGTCCCATCTTTCCTTTGCCTGTCCACTATCAGAGTTCCCCAAGATATCAGCAACTGCAGCCTCCAAGGCCTAACCCCTGCTTAGCTTCAAACATTTAATAAATCCAAATAGCAACATCTCTAAACAACTAAAACCCAAAAGTCTCTTTTTACCCAATGACTACCCACAGACATGACCTTTTCTGGCCACTCACAGACAACTGCTCCTCCTTTAGCCTCTGGAACCACTCTGCTAAAGCAAACAGAAAATGAGTTTTTACTGGTGGCAAAACTGTGTCATTTTGATCTCATTTCATGTTGAGGAAGAGATCATTTTCATCCTGTACCAAGTCTGAATGATTAAACACTTACACAAGTCCAGAAAGATTTCAGAATAACTTCTTCCAGCATAACCAAAACAAATCAAGGTTTTGGATGAGTGTCAGTTCAGATGACAATTGAAAGGATCCTGGAGCTAAAAATAGTTTAAAATTTGGATACAAATATTAGAGTCCTAATACACACTGGCTTCCAACACTCCTGCAGACTAAAGTCATCAATCTACCCATGGCAAATTTGTGTTGTGCAAATACCACTGAGAAAAAAAGGAAGCACTTCTTTAAAATTCCACAATGTTGTGGATTTCAAATGCAATTATACAGAGAAGAGTTAAGAATTGGGGTCTGGACCTTACCTTGTAAGATGAAGTTGAGAAGAGGCCATCTGGGTAAAGCTGGAGTCTCCTAAAGCACTTTCATCTGAAGTGCAAGGGAAGTTGTGCAGCACAAAACACCAACTGTGGGGTGGTACAATACCAATACAATAAAATATCAATACAATATCAGCAAACAAAATCATGAGAACCTGCCTGGGCTCAAAAATAATTTGAGAGATCATAACTCCACTGTCTAAACTGTGAGCCCTGGTCCCTGGCTTTCACTACAAAGGGAGTGGTCAGAGCAGGTGATCAAACCAGTCCCCCTGGATTAATTCAGTGATTTGAATCAGCTGTGGTGGCCTGAGCCCAGCTGGCAGGTGTATATTTCTATATTACCTTGATAAACTCCACTGGTATGCCAAAGAAATTGTGTGTTTCTTCCCAAATGTTTCCACTACTCTCAGAAAATGTATTTTTAAGAACGCTTTTAAACTGACTTCATGATATTCTGGTTTATGGGTAAAAAAAATATAGCTATTCTACCTCTAGAGGGTAAAATATATTCTTTCCATCAGAAGAGGAAACAGCCAGAGCAAAGTTACTTCTCAACCAGAAAATTGCTACATCAAAAATGTCAAGCAAAGGCAGTGCTCCGAACATGGTATGTATATCAAGCATTGCTCACAAATATCACCTGGTGGAAGGACAGGGGTTCATATCCTCTACTAACTGTGTCTATTTGACTTTCAGTTGGAGCACCTTTTCATTTGCTCTGGCAAACAAAGCAAGCTCCAAGTTGTTATACGAAAAATATATGTTCATTCTTATGCTATGAGCAAGGGCAAGTGACTGCTTTGATTGCTCCACACAGCAGACTGAGCAGTCAGAGCCTTGGAGCCCCTTCCTGCAGTTTGAAAAAGGACATTCCTGCTCTGCTCATAGAGGCTCTGCCCAGGAAAGGGGGAAAAGCCAGCAGTAACTCTCAATAAAAATAAAAAAATGCTGAAAATTATAATACAACAGAATCACTTAGCTTGATCCTTCAGAAAGAGTCAGCTTTTCCCTGCCAAAATAAGAAGAAAAAAAAGAATCTTGTCTGCTGTAATCTTCTGGCACATGTTCAGTGCTAATCCTGCTAATGCTGAGCAGGACTTGGGGGATATTTTCTCTCTAAATCCACACATTTGCTGTTATATTCTCAGCCTATTTATTGTATATTTGAGTAGCTTGCTGGGGTTTACAAGTAATTATTCCCTAGCCCAAACTCTATCAAGCTCAATTCTCCATAGGACAATAAGGGACTATTTTTGGTCAATAAAAAAAAATTGATCTGTTTATAATTTCATTGCGTGGCTGCATTTATCAACTTATGCCACAGTCAAGATGATTTGTGACTGTTGCAATTGTTACTTTTTTTGGTAATAGTCCTCTGAGTTATCAAAACTTGTTTTTACACAGCACAATCATTTGAAATCCACAGGAATATAAGAATGCATGCAGAATTTTTTTTATATGTAACATGTTTTTGATAGATGCACTAAAAAACTTAGTAATATGTGGATAAAACAGCTTAAAGAAGAAATGGAATTTGCTTTTTTTTTTTTTTTGCCTTTTCTAACCATGACTGAATGCAACAATAGTTCAGTGAGGATTCACTTGGTTTTGTGGCTACTAGGATGCATTTTCCACACACTTGGTGGAGAAATTACAGCAAAATAAACTGCTTAGAAAAGTTTAGCTGAGGTATATTAAAAGCAGTTAAGTTTTATGGTTTGGCTGGTGAATACCTTGCGAAAGATAAGGACCCTTGGCCATCTAGAACAGATTTCAGTCGAGGTTTGCACACAGACTGCAGGAGAGACTTTTAATAACTCATCTGTAATTTCACACCACTACAGAAAAATTTCTAAATGCTGTGGCTGTCCACAAAGAAAAATGTTATAACCACCCTCAGAATGATCTTTGCAAGTTACGATTTTCCTTTCAGCCAATAAGTAATGGCTGTAATAAGCAGTAGGTGATGGGAAGGCAGAGACAGATTTATTTGCATTTATTTATAGCATTATTTAGAGAGTGGTTAGAGCAAGTTAGGAAAGGACAACTTGGTGAGGCAGCACCCTGTTCCAGATAAACATTGTGGGGAGAAAGGATGTGGGAAATCATGTTCAACTTCAAAAAAACCACCCACGGACTGTGGTGGCACTGCTGAGCTTTAACGAGTTAAAACACTCCACTATTGATTGCTTTGGAAATCCATCATATTCCACTGCAGTAACATCAGAAAATCTGTGGGTGGAGGTGCAATATCAACTGTGATGGGAAAGAATAACCACCACAAAAATCACAGGATATTATAAACCAAAGCCTGGCCAAATGTTTGCACAACGAGGGAGCCTCATTTCACCTTTTTTGAACATCTATATGTTGCTCTGAAATATTCAGCACATTATGATTTCACCTGCAGCTTCTGCTGTGAATCTCAAATAATCCTGACCTCAGTCTGGCCTTGAATGAGCAGCTTTCATGTTCTGTATTTTAATTGCTTCTAAAAAAAAAGCAAAATATTTTTTACCTTTCCTGACTAAAAAGAGCCTCTTCCCTCTCTGTGTTTCTTCCCTGAAGCTGCTGGTGCTCCTCTAAGAGCCCACGGTTACAATAACAACTTACAACGTTTTTCAGATTTCACTAACAGGATTTCAGTCTGGATGTGAGTATTTTGCTTAATTATTTTGCAAGCCTGCAGTTGTTTTCCTGGAGAGTTCTCCTTGTGCCCAGGCAAGAGCAGGGATGGCTTGTGGGAATTACTCTGTGGCAATAGTCAGCATGCAGACCAAGGTTCTTAGAATTTATCTAACATTTATTTTCCACTTTTCTCCTGCATTAATATTTGGAAATTAGCTATACCACTATACAGATATATTCATACTTTCCATGTGGTTCAGTTGTGTCTTTGAGCACCAGCACCCCAAACCACAGGGATTCTCCAAAAGTAAAAATAAAGCCTAAGGATCATTGTGGAACTAGAAATCAACACTGTTTAAATATAGACTGTGAAAAGAAATGCTACATTTCACATGAATCTTCTCTGGAAGAGCAAAGCAATATGAAGTCATTTGAAAAACAATTTCTTTTAAGTGTACCCATGGACAGGAGAAAATTCACAACTGAAGCTACCCACGTTATGGAAAAACCCACACCTGGTGGCCTTGTGGGAAAGACACACGTACTTAGCACAAAAGAGACATCTTGCAATATTCCTTGAGCAATAATCTGATCTTTGAATGTGGAAAACACGGAAATCAAGAGATGCAGCCTTCAAAAAAAAATTAAAATTTATGAATCATCGGGGAAATACAAAAGTTTGTGAGAGGGTACATTCACTGTGAGAAGTGAATTATTGCTTAGCCTTGGTACACATGACCAGGCAATAGAAACATTCAATCCCAGCACTTTTAGAGCAGCATTAAGCTTTGATATTTTTCCATAAATAGAGATCATGTATGTGGAAGCTTGTATTGCCACAGTATATCCAAAGACACTGTTTGGAAAAAACAAACAAAATTTATCGACACATTTACAGACACAATTCAACGATCAAGAAAAAAAAATTAAAATATTAGCATTGGTGATAACTTCTAGAATTTTTTGTTCCCCATCTGGTCAACAGTTTGTGTTACAGAGACGAGGCACATGAAGTAATCTACATTACATGCACTCATTTAATTAAAAACCAATTGAATCACAGAGTTAAAAAATCCCTGTTACAAACTGAAATACCTTGAGGGAAACGGTTTAAAGCTAAAAAAAAAATTCTTTGTCAAGAAGTTAGATATATTCATCTTTTTACTTTTTCTTTCCCATATCGTTCTCCTTTCTTAAAAGGAGAAATGGAGTAGCTTTACAGCAATCTAGTGCATCAGGCTACTGTGTTCTTGAGTTAGGTCTTGGAAAAGGACTGCTAGCTACCTGATGGAGCTATTTTTAGAAGCTGAATATATCATCAAAGTCTGTTGTGCATTCCCAGAGCCAGGCCCAGGTGTCACACGGAGGCTGGATGCATTCCTGAAGCCTGTGGGCAGGGATCCAAGGGTGACGGTGCAGATCAGCACCCGACACGGAGCAGGAGGGCTGCAGTGCACACTGAAAAATCGCTCCAGGCAGCCAGAAAACATGCTGGAGAAAGGAAAATGCTAGAATGGCTTTCTTCGTGTTCATCCTACCGAGAAAGGAAGAATGGGAGCGCACTTCTAGGAGTTTAATCTCTGGGATAAATGCAGAGAAGCTTAATAGATTGTTAGAGGAACAGAAGCTCACACACGTTTTCTCCTCTGAGCAGGAAGAGCAGCAGGCATTAAAATAAAATAAAAAACAAAATTAACTTGTGTGGCCTTGCACTCACGTTACACGTCAGGCACTCACAATAGCGCCCAGAGAGCAAATCTTGGTTCCCAAGGAGCAGAACGACTCCAGAAACACCTTTGAGTGCTGCCACCAGGACACCAGCTGTGCCACAGAATGTCCTGAGCAGGAAAGGACCCACAAGGATCCTCAAGACCAGCTCCTGTCCCAACAACCCCACCCTGGGCATCCCTGGCAGTGCTGTCCAAATGCTCCTGCAGCTCTGGCAGCCTTGGGGCCGTGCCCATTCCCTGGGGAGCCTGGGCAGTGCCCAGCACCCTCGGGGGAAGAACCTTTCCCTGATATCCAACCTAACCCTCCCCTGACACAACTTCAGGTCATTCCAAATCACTGCTCACCACAGAAGGAGATCAGAGTCTGCTCCTCCTCTTCCCCTCACGAGGAAGCTGCAGATCCCTGAGGCCTCCCCTCAGTCTCCTCCAGCTGAACTGCCCCAGTGCCCTCGGCCGCTCTTCACACGCCTTCCCCTCACAGCCCTTCGCCATCTTTCCATCCCTCCCTTGGACACTCTCTAATAGTTTAACATCTTTCCTGTATTTTGGCACCAAAACTTCACACAATGCTCAAGGTGAGGCTGCCCCAGCCCAGAGCAGAGCAGGACAATCCCCTCTCTGGCCTGGCCAGCCCTCCCGGGCATGGTGCCCCCCGCATACTGATGTCCCCCCAGGCTGCCAGGACACACTGCTAGAGCCTCAAGATACATGTTTGCACCTCAAACCCCATCCAAGGCACTGACTCGTACTCATAAATCTCCTCTGGCCCCTTTGGTAAGTTACCTTTCTCCCTCATCCTTGGGATTTTTGGTTTAGATCTTAGTCCTGTTACAAGCAAAGCCTTTCCCTTCCATTGGAAGCTCCCGGGATGAAGGCTTTGCTCCAGACACACAGTGGGTTTTGGGGAGGAATCCTCTCTGTCCCAGCACAAGGTCAGCCTGTCCTAGAGGGTAAAGACCCTATGAGCACCCATCCACTGCCACTCTCTTTGAAAAGCAAACTGGAGGCGTATCAAAGTCGTATAGATTGTGGCAAGGTGAAAGAAAGTCTAATTTAGTACAAAAAGTTGATATTTGGCAATAGTTAATCTCAGCACTAATGGATGTGTAGATAAATGGTTCGTCTGTCTGTTGTATCCACGATACTGGGAGTCTTAGACAAGATGCTCTGGAATTGCCTCTTTGTGGAAATGCATCCTGATATAGCTGGTGGTGTGAATTTGTAGAGAAATGATTCACACCAAACATTACATTAACTGCTGTAATCACACAAAAAGGATTACTACAGGAGTAGAGGCACAGTACCATTCCAGATCACAGCCAGCCATTCTTCTTGTCAAGCCTTGAAATTCAAGTATCTTCAGTATAAATGTGTGAGTGAAGCACAAGATTACAGGTTACCTCTGTATCCTCCACTCCATAAAACCACACCAGTATTTTTGGCCAAATACTCACAATTAATAAGAATTAAGGTTTTGTTAATATAGTGAATATCAGTGTGGATGATATAAGTTAAATTCTTCAGTCAACCAGTACTAAAATGTGCATTTCCTATTAATGAACTGTGCAGTAGAGATTTCCAAACTCAAAAGGGCTGTAGCTCTATTACATTCTAGCATTTGATCTTCCATCTGTTTTTGAGAAATTTATAAAAACATCCTATTTCAGCTTTTATAGCTCAGAGTTTGTTTGAATGCAGTAAACTGGTGTAAAACCACTGGGGCAGTGATTGACTCCTGTCAATCACACGAGCACGGGCAGTGCTGCAGCATGAGAGAAGAGCAAGTCTCCAGAGGGCAAGAGCTGAGATTGTGAGGATTAGCAGACTGAAGGGTTTTCTGCTGTTTCCCTGAGTTTAGCATTGCAACCCCCTTGAAAGAGATGAAATATTTGCCGTTGGAAGCAAAGCAGAGTAACTAATGAGGTGTTAATGAGGTAGTGAAAGTAGGAAGGTAAATTATAGACCCAGTTAAAAAGCCAAGCTACAGACAAAGGCAGTGCTATCCCATTCAGACAGCAACCAAAGAGTAACGGGCAAGATGGTCAACAAAAATTCCTTTTCAGTCTGCCCTCCAAATTAGGGTGGTCCACTCTGTGTGCTACAGAAATACTTCCTCTGCTCACCTCTGGCTCCAGAGCACTTGCTCACACAGCACAGCGGCCAGAGTGTTAAAAATAAACCAAACTTCAAGTGAACAATCACACCACTAATTTCCAAATCCCTGTGGTCCTTGTTAAGTGGCTATGATATTCAAACCTCAGTTAATGACCTATTGATTATACAGCCTCGCTGGACAGAGTTATCTCCCAATTCACAACTAAGAAACGAAGGCCAAACCACTTGTCAGAGGTCCTGTGCATAACTGAGTGATCAGAGTCTCCCGAATTCTAAAAATGTAATGGAGAACAAAAGATCTCTCTCACTCACAGAAGGATAGGCAGCCCTTGGCAGTCCTCACCGTCATTTACGGCAGCAGCAGAATTCCAGCAGCCGTGCTTAGAAAACCACGTGCTGAATTTAGTGCGGAGTTCCAACATCATTTAAAACTGCTATGAAAATGGAAAAGGTTATCAGCCTCATTTGTATGTGCAGTGAAACCTCAGTGGGTCTTCCTAGAAAAGGCTGATTTTACCTGAACTTTAGAAACATAAAACACCCTGAATAACCTCCATCCTTCCTTTGACATCTGCCATGGGGTACCAGCCTAGGAGAGGCAGCATTTACAGTTCTGGGGCTCGAGAGTGGAGGCCCATTGTTCATCTAGTCAGACCAGGATCCCTGTTTGGTTTGGATGAATTACATAATGACTATAATCAGAATTTGGGGATGGTTCATAGATAATAAAACACAGGCAAGAGCTTTTGTGCAGCAGTAAGTGCTGGTAATTAAGCATCACCCATTCTTCCCTTTATTTGGCAAAGCTGCACACAGAATATCAATTAAAACCCCCAAAGTAACCACCATGGAATTCAGGTCTCCCCCTTCAACTAAGGTGACCTAATTTGACTCATCTGTTTTACTTTAATCTCCACACTGCAACCAAATCTATACAGAAAATGGGACATCTGCTCACACAGGAACATGCATGAAATCTAAACTCATGCCAGGAGTTCACATTTGTCTTTCCGTAGCTGGAATAGGAAGGAGTTTCCTCACACAACTCATAAAAGTTGTTTGCTGGTGAAAATAAAGGTGCCTGAGGAGCTGCTTGACGGATGTGAACTGAGATGGGGTTTTGGAAAACATTGTTCAGGTATTTAGTGTAAATAGCAGAAGGGGAAAGTTGGAATATGCTGAGATTGTGCTGGGAAAATCCTCACCGTGGGTCTCTGGGCATGAGAGGAGACTCCTCCTTATTGAGGCAGCAATGCTTCCCAGTCCCAAATCCCTATCCCATTTCCTGGGAGTAGGCTCAGGAAGCAAAAGTTGTGCCCACTGTGCAGGTACAAGTATTTATCTGTGGTAAAGTTTTCTGTTGGCTCCTTCCGTCCTTCTCACCTCAGAGTGACCTTAGCAACACTTCCCTGGGCAGGAGCTGCTCCCTCTGGCTGTGTGAGCCTGAGAAGGGAGAGATTCAGCCCCCAACCTCAGCTTTTATCTCCTCCTTGCATCGGCTTTAAGCACAAGTGTTGTGGATTAAGGATAATAAGGAGCTGTCCCTGTGCTCCCATCTGATGGTCCCCTCTGATGCTCTGTTTTCAGGTGTCTGATTGCAATTACACCAATTAACCTCAGGAAAAGATGAAGGCTTGGTGGGGCTGGCGGTTATTTTTTCTGAAGCCACAATGTACAGGTGTGACTTTGGTAGTCTCTGATATTTGATGTTTCCCCTCTGTGTTCTGGGAATTTACCAGCTTGGCAGCAAAACAGTTTTGAGCTGTAGGACAGACAAACAACGGATCGTGGGTGGAACAAGCCCTTTAAAAAGGCTTCTCAGTGCAACCTTCTTTTTGCTGTAATCTTTATTAAAGATAACCTTTGTATTAAATGCATAAATGTAACCCATGCCCATGTCGAGGCATTCCTGCAACACACTCTCATTTCATCCAAAAGATGCCTTGAAAAACACGTGGAGGGAATGCTTCCCAAACCCTTTCTTGCTGCTGTTCCCAGCTGGTTTTCCGTACGACTTCCAAGCTGCTGGTTAAGGAACAGACCATGTTGCAGGAAAGCAGAAAGTCCAGTGCATCCAGAAAACACAGGATCATGATCTGGGGAGGAACAGGGGAGTGGGGCTCATTCCTGAGGGTGGCACTCGGTTTACCACCTGAGAAAGGCAAAAATCTAAACTGGGAAGAGAAAAGAGAGAGTTATCCAACTTTTTACCACCAAAAACTAAAACTGGCTGCTGCTGAAGTTGTTGGTTTGCAGCACGGGGGTGCAGTCAGCATGGGAAGCATATTTAACTCAAATCCATCAAGCTCGTTTGGCTTGGGGTTTTTTGGTTTCGTTTGGGGTTGGTTTGGGGGTTCATTTGGGTTTAAAGTTCCTACAGGATCACATCTGTACCAGCGCAGGTGCAGGCTCCCTCTGGTGGCTCATTTCCATAAATGACAATTTTTTCCCCAAAAAAAACATTCTGTGCAGTCTGACCCATTGGAGTTGGCTGGATGAGGTGGAACCTGTTTGAGAGCACGTAGGTTCAGGAAGCTCTACGGCTTTTTGTAAAGCTCTGAACAATAAATTCTTTAATTTTGAGTAAAGACTCGGGGGTTGTACAGGCTTCTTGTTGTTGCTATGCAGGCTGTGAAAGCACAGAGAAATCTTCATTTTTTAAAAAATAAAAGCCTTTTAAAACAAGTATATTAACGGTGAAACAGTGTAATTTTATTTAATAACGCTTGAAAATTCTGATTATTAATTCCACCCCTGCTTCATTTGAAAAATTACCATCCTTGTGGTTACTTCAAAGTAGATATTTGCTACTTTTTAGAGGCATAGGAATAAAATGATGTTTAGAAAAGAAGACTGAAAGACGTTTAAAACAACAAACCAAAAGTGTAAATAATTGAAAAAGCTGATACTGGACATGCACATGTCTTTTATCTCAAAAAGTTGTCAAAATTAAAAAAATAAGCATATTCCACCCTTGAAAATAAAAAACCAAGGGCCCTGTGATTGTGTAATCAGCATCACTGCACAGCTTCCAGCACTTGCACTTGGCTATTCAGCCTTGATCCCATGTGGTCCTGCCCAAGACTTACCAGATTTTGACTGAAGTAGTTAAAATTTCATCCATGGCTAAATATAGCCTGCCAGTCAGGAAATGCTGCATGGATAGAACCTTCCAGCAGGTCAGGAGCAGGCGTGGAGCTGCAATAGGTAACCCAAGTGCATCCAGAACATTTCACACCAGACTGGAGTTAACTCTGGTGATGTCAGACAGCTCCTGGGACTGCACCCGCCGTGATGAGGAAATGGTTTCTGTTCCCGCCATCTCTGTGTTGTGTTATTGATATAAATCTCATCAGAGCTTCTGCAAAATCCAGGGGAACTTTGATAGCTCCCACTTCCAGCTGTAAATGTTTGGCCGCAGCACAACAAACTCTGGGTTTGAACAGGCTTCAACAATTTTTTGTTGCTTCAAGTTTTCACTCCACCAAATATTATTTTAAAGGACTGGTCCCTGAGTCTCCATAGGGAATGATCCCTAGCCCTTTGTGAAGCTTAAACCCTTATTCAGTTTAATATTTCACAGAGTCACAAACTGTTGGAAGTTATTCCAGGATTGTTCCTCTGCTTCTTGTCCCCTTTCCCTTAAAACGTGTCGGAATTGTCAGAATGGTACTAAAGAAAATTGTGCCTTTAAGAAATGTTCTTCTGTCAGTTTGTTTTATATTTTAGGCCAATCTCTCCAGAATCCTTACCTAACCTTTACGGTGCTGGGGAAAGGGGAGGAAAAAAAAGGTTGCTAGGATACTTGCAAAAAGGCAAATTAGCTGCACTAGGAATAAAACAAAAGGATTAAAAATCTCTAACCTTTTGAGTTAAACATCCAGTTCCAGTGACTGCCAAAATTTCATGGTCCTTTTTTTTGAGACAGAGGAATGCAGAATGTTATAGAGCCCCAATTTCACAGGCGTATGGGATTTTAAACATTGCCTCACTGCATTAAGATATGACAAACTTTATGGTAAGTTTCTCCTGCTGTTTGCAGAAAATTTGATACTTATTTATAAATTCATATATTTCTATTTCTATCCATGTTTGGAAGTGGAACTTTGGAGTTCCAGATACTCCATAATGCACTGAGCTCAGCTGAGCAAAGCTGAGTCCCTAAAACCAGGTAGAATCTCAGGCTTCAGTTAAAGTCTTGCTTTTGGACACAGCTGTGGAGTTCTCATATCACTTTAGTTCTACTGAACTTTCCTCCATTTATAGCTTTGGCAGCAAAAAATCAACAAGAAGAGTCAAGCTGAAGATGGAGATTCTTTCCCTTCACTAAAATATTCAACATCTCAATTGAAACACTGACAAGAAATCAACCCTTGCATATTTTGCTTCATCTTCAGTGTAGTAAAATTTCTGCTTGTTTCAAGGAAACCTCTTTTTACATATTCAAATCCACTGCAGCAGAGAGCTCTGATTGCCACTCCCTGCATTAACTCCGAGGCAGAGCCAGCTCTCGTGGAAAGCTGTTGGGATTATCAAAGCCCATCATTTTCAGTGCTCCCTATTCCACTGACTTGAGCAGGTTTTGATCAGATCTAGGCAAAGGATGAAGCCACCATTGCTCTGGCCCCTCCAAACTTTGGATGCAGTTGTGATTTGTAGGCCAGCAAGCACAGCTGCCTCGATGGCTCCTTCTTCTTCCCTTTTTCCCTGAATAATGCCTGAAGCACAACTTTTATGTACAATGGGAGATCTTCAGGCACACACCACAGCTGGGGCATGTTTGGCTTTTAGGCCCAGAGAGATCCTACACAATATTTACCCTGAGATATTAAGAGCAAGCACAAAGCAGAGGAGCCTTAGGCTTTAACAAACCAATATTCTTCAGGAAAACGGAGCAGGAATTGCTCCTTGCTCAGCCCCAGACAGGAGGACTTGCTGGCCTCAGCGCAGGGTTGAAGGAGGGCAGTCCTGCCAGCTGTCTGCACTGCAGATGCTCGGCAATAAAAGGCAGCTCTGCCTCTTCACGTTGTCAGAAGTTGTCAGAATGCACTTTCCCTGGACAGCCAGTGATACCTTTAAAACTTCCAGGGGGGGAGAGTGCTGCCAGTTTCATAATCAATTCCCGTGGCTCTGCCATTCCGATGTCTGATGCCAGCGAGGATTTGTTCTGCACCCCTTCTGATGCTGCACGAGCCACAGATGAAAGGTTAGGGATTCCTTACTTGCAGAAGGAGTTGGAGATCCTTACATTGCTCTGGCTTGACAATTTCCTTTCTTCAGCTTTCTTCAGCTGAGGCAATACATAACATTTCACACAAGAAAAATGTATATCAGGAGCCTTCCCTTGATGTAGTTTCTCATTCTCGTTTATCATTATATTATCATTTCTTTCTCATTTATTTTTTTTTAATTTATTATTTATAGAGGATTTTACTTCCTCTTCTTCCTCTTACCCTGATGTGAGTCACAAGAATGAGCTTGCAGGGGTTTTTTTCAGATTGTTTGTGCTTTTTTTAAATTAAAAACAAAAAGGTGTAATCTTTGCATGCATAAGTGGAACTGGAGTATTGACAATCTGAGATGGCAAATTGGGAAGAACCCGAATGCAGCTGCATAAAGAGAGAAAACAGCAAATTGGAATGGAAACACATTTGGATAATTACAAACATGCCAAATCAGGAAATGTAAATCTTCTTTTTAAAAAAGGCAAAAAAAGTAATACTGTTGAGTTTCTGCAGTGCCTACTGAATTAAAAATGCAGAGGCTGTAAGAGTACAAAGCTCAAGATTTACAAAGGAAAGTGACTTGTATGAATTAAGAATTGCTGAGGTCTAACAGGTCGTTTTAAAAGAACTCCAGAAAGCAGAGCCAGGGCATTACACGGGCTCGCTGCTCCCTGAGGAATGGGAAGCAAAACCCCCATGGAAGGAGCATCAGCAGCCAAAGCCCTGCCCAGAGCAGCCACGGGAGGCAAGAGCAGCCCCAGAGATAGTCCCAGGCTCAGCCAGGAGCCCAGGGCTTCAGACAAGCCATGGACTTCTAGGCTCAAAGGATCCCAGAATCGTTGAGGTTGGAAAAGAGCTCCAAGGTCAGCGAGTCCAGGCTGTGCCCAATGCCCACCTCATCCCCAGCCCAGAGCTCTGGGTGCCATGTCCAGGAATTCCTTGGGCACCTCCGGGGATGGGCACTCCAAACCCCACTGAGAAGCTCCAAGGCCTGACCACCCTTTCCATGGAGAAATTCCTGCTGATGTCCAACCTGGCGCAGCCTGAGGCCGTTCCCTCTCCTCCTGTCCCTGTTCCCTGCGAGCAGAGCCCGACCCCCCCGGCTGCCCCCTCCTGTCAGGGACTTGTGCAGAGCCACAAGGTCCCCCCTGAGCCCCCTTTGCTCCAGCCTGAGCCCCTTTCCCAGCTCCCTCAGCCCCTCAGGACTGACCCCGAGCCCCTTCCCCAGGGTCACCTTTCTCAGGAACTCAATAATCTTAGGAAAGGTATCAAGGCAGTTTAGAAGCCATTATGCGTAAAGCAAAATTTCATTCATTTTTCTATTCCAAAATCTGTAAAATGCCTTTTTTTTTTTTTTTTTTAAACTTTAAAGATGGTGCAAGATGTTGGTTCCTGGAATACCTTGACAGTTTAATATTTCTTCTGTCCTGATCCTCATTTCATTGACCATGCTTTTGAGAGGACATTAAATAGAATATATATTCTTTACAGAATAAGTAGATTTTAATATGCCAGACATTTTTGGTGGGAGTAAATATTAATAATTCAAGCCATCTTAGTACTTGATGAAGCCTCTAAGAATTTCAAATTATTTGTTAGGTAGCTGGAGCACTCCTTCAGAATAACTATTTCTGTTTAAGAATCATCAGATTCAAATGAGTGGTGTCTCTCTTGTTCACTTAAAAAGATTGAAAGACGAACTTGAATTAATTTGCTTTTATTCAATCATATAGGACCCTTCTGGAGAAAAGAAAAAATGTAAAAATATGGTAGGCATGGCTGTAGATAAACTTTTGGTAATAATTTGTGTTTGGTAGGAAAAATATTCAAAATTAGACATGTATTGAGGTAAAAAAACCCAAAACATTTATAGTGTGAATGCCTTCTCCAGAACTGAATTCCTGATGATTACAGTGAAATACAAGAGCGTGTGTTGTTCTGCGTGCAAAAGTGAAATGAGGTCTGGGAGGTTCCAGCAGTTTGGATTTCAGTGTAAATGAGGAAATTAGAAACCTAATAGGCAACATAATTTGGGAACCTGTTTGCTGGTTTTATTGGGGTTTTTATCCTGTTGAAATTCCCCCAGTTTTTAATCACACTCTAAATCTTCCCCAAGCAGGGTAATTAGTGAGTGCACTGAACCCTGAGGGAGGTAGGCTGTAGTCACACATATCCAGAGGGATGATCAATCCCATCGATTCTTTTCTGTGGTATCCTTGATTTCCATGCTGCCCCATTGTCTTAATCCACATTTAGCTTTAACAGAAAATGACAAATTAAACTTATTTGCACCTAAATAGCTTTTTAGGAAAGCCATTGCTTTTTAATTCCCAAAAATGTCCAGGTATTAAGGCTCCCTTAAATTGCAAAGCACAACCCAAGAGTTGTAAACACCTTCCTGGGAAAGCTTTGACAGGAAAGGCATTTGCAGGGTGCTGAAAGTCTGGTGGTTCACACTTCAGTTTAACAAAGTAAAACCTGGGTTCCTCTGAGGAACTGAGGAGCTGATATTTTGTACAGCCTGTGCAGAAATAACTCATTAAACCACTCCAAAATACGGGGCAGCGATCCCACAACCCTGCACTATAAAGAGCTTTTCTGCTGTAATCAGGAACTCTTTGGTGATATTTTTAAAGGCTTTGGTGATTATTGGCTGAAATTTTTCAAGAGGTGCAAATAAAACATTTTTGCTACTCCCAGTCGTGTGCTGCACAGTCAAGAGTGACAGGGGGAAGGGGGAATCCTGGTGGGATTTTAGAATTCATAGCATAAGTTAAAAAAATATAGAAATTCTCTGAAAGAGACAACTCTTGTATTGCTACTAAGCTGATACCTTCCCATTCCCCAGAACACAGCCCAATTATTAAATATAGCTTAAATATAAAAATAAATATATTTCTATAACATCTGTAGAAACAGGGGAAATAATAACCCTAATCCAGCCTCAGTGTTTCATGTCTCCAGCAGGAATTAGGTCCATTTTTATTCTCTTTAGAAGCTGGTATTAAAGCTTTGCAAAGGCCTGAACAAGTCCTGTAACACTGAAGTGTTTTCAGGGGTTTCTTCTCAAGGGATGGAAAGTTTCTTTTTTCCTTCTAAGTCCAAACAGGAGTTTTCTGTACTTTCTCCCCCAAATTAGGAGGGCTGCAATGTTCAAATGCCATCAAGCTGTCACCTCATTCCCTGCTCCATCTGGATTGCACATCCTGTACACTTCCAGCAGGGATGAAATCTGCACACTGAGGAGTCTGTTCAGCCCTTCCTTGGTTTGCTGTGAGCCCCAGCACCTGCCAAGGTTTGGTTGCCCCCGCTCCCAATCCCTCTCCTGAATTCCCCCGGGAAGTTCATCACAGGACAAGCTGCCCTGCTAAATTCCTCCTTGCTAAAATGTCCATTTGTGGGATGTTTCTTATCTCATTCTAACCACACAGCAGAGCCAGAATAAATGCATTAATACCTTGACAACTCTCTTGTTTGGGAGATGGAGCTATGCAAGCAAAAGATAAAATAAATATTTCAGAGGGGCAGTTAAGAGGCAGAGGGTGTAAGACATGAAACTTCCGTTGAGCTCCTTCCAGAGACTTTTAAAAACATCCTTCTTCCTCTAACAACATACTTAACTTGTTCCTCCCCTCTGTGTTTGTTGGGGATTTTGCATAATGCAGTGTTACTAGAAACTTTCTGTCTAGCTGAATTAAGAACCACCAAAAGTCTCTCTAGAATGGAGTTCCTGAGTGAAACTGAAAGGACTAAGTGGCTGAATAACTTTATTTAAAAAAAAAAAAAAAAAAAAAAAAGAGGATATGACCAGTTGCTTTGGAAAAAAGGCCATTCAGTTGCCAGAGGACTTGGAGATCTTCAGACCACCCAGAAGGGAGGTACCCTGCCAAATCAAAACCCCAAGGACATCATGCAGAAAGAGCTGCAGTTGGCTCACAGGACTATTGGGATTTTACCTTTTATACCCCAGTGTTTAGAGCCATGAGGAGACCTTGCAGCTGAGAGTTTGTCTTTTATCATTAGTAAGTCCCACCTGCCTGCAAAAATGGGTAAGAGCAGAAGCAGAGGTGAGGTGATCACTGGGAAACTCAGGCACTGAGTGTCTGCAGCTGAATGGGATTGGGAAGGTCAGCAAGGCTGAGTTTTCCTGCCCCAGGACGCCCTTGCCCTACACAGCTCTTGGGGAAAAGAGGCTCAGCAGGTGGAAGAAGAGACCACAGGAAGAGCAGAAATTTTTGTACCAAACAGGGGCCACTCAGTGAATTTTGGGAGCTGACACATGAAGTCACCCAGACTTCTGCTTGGGGTTTGGCACTTGTCATGCCTAAATTTCCAGCTGTGCCATTACTCCGCCTCTAATTGCCCTGAACTCAAATAAAGCAAAACAAATTACGAATATTTGCCAGTCTGTAGAGATATTTGTTGTGAAACCAGTTGCACGTGTCAATAAAGGGGGGAACAGCACTGTCAGGAATGTTGCAGGGTAAAGAGTGGGGGCAGTGGTTGTTCTGGGAATGCCTTCAGAGCTGCCACTCCATTAAAATCAATCCTAAATTGAGGAATATTAGAGCACAGCTCACACTTGCACTTTAAGGTGTGATAATCAGATAAAAAGCTCTGTAACATTTATAAAGGAGCATTCATTTAAGAAATGTTTCTTGGTTTCCAGGTCTAGGTAATGCAGCTTGCTCTGGTGTGCTGGGAAAACAGGGAAGCAGAGCCTGGCATTTCTGAGCTGGGATGGTGCAGCAGCACCTGCTCAGCAGCACAAACCTGCCAAATGCCAGGCACAAGTCCTGTCATGTGTCTGAATCTTCATCATTCCAATTTGGGTTGGAATGAGAACAGCAACTGCTGAGGAGAATACCACAAAAAATGCAATTGTCAGCGATTTGTAGGGTGCTGGTGATAGCTCAGATCTACAAATTCTTTTATTAATCTTTAAAAATGTAACTGCACATTAACTTGAGGCACAACAAGGTCATGGCAGGGAAATACACTGCTCTGAGGGGTGGCTGTGGCCTCCACCATCTGCACAGCACCTCAGTCAGTCACGTTAGGAGCAAGCCCAGGCATCCACCAAGATAAAATTATAATTCCTCCAAAAATATACCTGGAAGTTTTCCAAGGGTGCGAACATTCCTCTTTCAAGTTTCCTATTTGAGTGCTCTATTTATACTGTGAAGTGTTAAAATAATTAAATTTTTGGCCAGACTATGAGAATCTCTTTTGACAACTTAAGTGGGTAGCACAGCCATCCATTTTTTCCTGGTAATTACTTGAGTTCTAGACCAGCTCTTGGAAGAAAATCCTATTCTGGTTAGGACATGCAGGTGTAAGAGAGGCAGAACCTCAGGAATTTGTCACAGCTGGGGTAATAGGTCACTGGAAAGTTGTGCTTTTATTTGACTGTGGGGTTTTGTAGCCCCAGAATTAGTTTGTCATTAATAATGATTAATTAGTTTTTCATGATAACAGCTTTTCTTTAATAGTTTCAATTAATGGTTCCAATAATAGTTTTTCATTAATAATTAATAATTTTCATTTCTTTCCTTCAGCAGTAAATTCCACTCTAGTGCTTCTGAATGCAGAGAAAACCCTACAAACACCAAGGAGGAGGCAAAGATTAAACCTCTATGGGAAGTAGATAGAAAATAATTTTTTAAAAAATATTTTTAAAAATCATATTTTGGGGGAGGGGAAATATTTGTTCAAGCAAATACACAATTTTTTTTTTCTACAATATTTGATGACCTCACCTGTCAAGGTTGTTTTTTGCTAGTCCTGATCCCAAATTCTTAACTGTAGTCACAGTAGAATAATCATTGAGTAAAACAGAGAGATGCTTTCCCATTCCTCAGGGGGTTTTGTCAGGTATATGATGAGCAAAAGGAAAGTGGTGAGGACCAAAGAAGATATTCCTAAACTGAGGTAGAATTGTACCATTTCCAGAGAAGGTGCCAAGTGTGGGCTCTGCATTTCACACAGTGGGGCTCTGCAGGGCTCGGAGGTGACTGAGCAGCCCAATAAATGAAAAAAGAATTGTAAATTATTGTAAAATAATTGGTTTTTCTGAAGTAGAGACACAGAGGTGTTAAAGAGAGGGTCCCAAGTGTTCCTACACCACACAGGGTCTTGTGGTCTTTGGTTGGGATAGTACTTCCAGAAAATAAAATGTCGTCCTTAAAGAAATCTCATTGTGCATGTGAGGCTTTCAGCTGGATAATACAAATATTTGGGGGTTATATTCCTCTATTACAGCCACAAATTCAATTTTTTGTCACAACAACATTGATTCTGCCTCTTGTGTCTGTCTTTTTCACTGGGTCACAGAATAATCAGGATTATTCTTATTTTTTCTTACTCTATCCCAAGATGATTTACAAGGAAAAGCACCTCTCTCCTTCACTTTGAAAGGGCAATAAAGCTAATTTGGATATTCAGTGTGCTCAGGTGGGAAACCCCATCAGAAATTAGGAAAGGTTCTCTTCACAGCATCAGGAGGTTGGAATAGTCTAGAGAAAAAATTATATTGCAAAAGTGACTTGCACAAAACATGCTTTACTTTAAAATATACTGTGTTTATAAATGCAAGTACTGATTCCACTGTTATTTAGTGCAAAACCAGGTACTTGAGGTAGGACTAGGAAAAAAAAATTCACTTAGCTCTAATTGCTGAGTATTCTTCTTGAACACTCAATTGAAAAAGCCCAAAAGACCAAACTATTATTTAAAAGCTGAAAACATTTGATTATTCAACTGGATATATTATCTTACACTGAGACAAGACTGGAATTAACTGCAGATATTGCTAAAACTCACTGAGAGAAGGCTGTGACCATTCCATCAACTCAATTGTTGTGCTACTAATTCTCAACGATCCATTTAAGTTTCCTTTTCTTTCACTTTGATGTAGTGGAGATCACAGCCCTCCAACGTGTGCAATTTGAGTTTTCATTGCTGATGACAAGTCGAAATTGGAAGCAGGTTTGTAAAATTACAAGTGTCAGTGCAGACAGACAAGAACAATGCAATTAACTGCAGAGCAAATCATTAAAGGGAGAGAAGAAATGAGACTGCAAATCAGCTGCAAAAGCAGACTCTGAGCTGTTGGCATCACAAATTGCTAATTCATTATCAGCACTGTTGTTAGCAGCCCTCTGAAATATTTGGTGACCCTTGAGTTTAGAAACGGAGCTTTGGGAGTTTGAGAAACTCAGAGCCACACTATGACAGCACCTTTTCTTTTTGCTTAATTGAAACAAGAGTTTACAGATCAGGGTTTATATGGAAACACAGCAGCTGTGCCGTTCAGACCATCAGTTTTGTGGGATCACTGCATAAATTCACAGAAGGCCACTACAAACTGCATGCAGCAAAGCCATAAATATGGTTGGGAAGTGCTTCGAGCCATCACAGGCAGAAATTTTTTAACCAGAATCTGTAATTGCTTCTGAAGTTATGGGTTTGTACAGCTGGAGCAGTAATTTATTTATTTATTTATTTATTTTTTGACTTATGGAAATGAACAGACTGAAAACAAACAAAACAAAACCATTTGGCTCCTCATGGAAATAGAGAAATTAAAAAATATCTGGGTTTAGCCATAGGTAGTTCATGTCAATAAGATGCTTCTGAAGGACAGGAAATAAGGACACTAAGGGAATTATGGGCCCATTTCAGTGTTTGCAGAATTTGCCAAGGACAGTTGCAGACCCCCCTACCTAGGGAGACAAAAGCATGCTGGAAGTCATTCACTCACAGAGCTGCACTTTGTACAAACAAAGAGACACCACATTTAGGGCCAGAAATCAGAAAAAATTCACCTCCCAGGAGAAAGCCCAGCCAGAAAGGCTGCGAGGCTTTCTGCATTTGCTGTGTCCAAGACACTGATAAATGTTTCTACAGTGTGAGACCATGCCAGCAGAGAGAGTTGAGAGCCTTCTCCATGACCAGAAAAAGTGGGAATTACAGCACCTGCAAGAGGAGCCCGTGGTGATGGAATTGCAGGATCCACATTTATGATTATTTACTTACTCCTCTCCCAATCAGGAATTCTAGGGTTCTGTTTTGGGGTGGATTGGTACAGCCTGCTCTTGTAGCTGAAATTTTTTAGGAAATTTTAGTCTGGAAAGAGTATTAGAATAAATCTGATTTTCTTACAAACATTCCCATTGCCTCTATCGGTTACTGGAGAGAGGAAGAAAGACACTCAGAGTTTTCCTCAATTACTTTAATTCTGGTGTCTATTTTGTCTATGAAACTCTGCCCTTTGCATGCATTTGGAGAGCACATATTTTAAGGTCCAAGGAAGAGTTGAACAAGAAAAAAATTCAAGAAAAATGGGAATTATTTGTCAAGTAAAACAAAGCTTTTTCAGGAGCTCCTTCTTAATTTCTTTATTATGATCCAAGCAGATGAAACGGCAATTTTAAGAGTTAGGAAAGAGTAACAACAACACAGCACCACCATGAACCAGGGGCAAGAAAACTCTGACCTCAATCTTCAGTTTTTGGGCTTTTTAAAATTTTTTCTTTTACCTGTATGTTTACATAAAAGCATATATATATATATTTATAGCATTCATATTTATAGTCCCTGTTTGGGCTGCTTGTAAAAGCTCATCTACCTCTGTTCAGCAATGAAAAACAAGTGTGATTCAAGAGAGCTCCAACAGAGGTCTTATTCTTTAGGAAAATCAGATTGAGTATGGACTTGAATAAATTCAGGCTGGAACTCCAGCAGCCTGTGGGTGTCTGTGAATGGCTCATCTCGTATTCAAGACACACTGTGAGGTACAAATGCCAACCACCAGAGCTGCACTACAGAGATCAGACTCTTTCTCCATCTTAAAGCAACGAGTTCCTTTCTGAAAGCACACTAAAAAAATCCTCGGAGGACAGTGTGCTTTATTTTGGGATTTTTTCCTCATCTAATGTTGGGTTTTTTTCTGATTTCAACACGAATGCTGTTCAAATAGCGAGGCTGTGAACAAGGAAAAGCAGCAGTTTACAAGCAGATTTGAAATGGGGAGAAAAATTGGAGTTTATCTGTTTTGGCAGATAAGAGCTTGCTGCTGTGATCTGTTATTTGGGTAATTTTCCCCTCCTAACTGGGAACTGAAATTCATTTTTCTGAGATTTCCTTTGAAACTCTGCATGCAGGGAGGCTGGATTTTCCCACAGGACAAAGTGTGAGTTATTTTACCCCACGTTAATCAAGACTTCAGCACCCCTGGTCCCCTACTGTGCCAATCACCTGGACTCACTCTTCCAGATGAGGCAAATTGAGGCACTTTTCCCAGCAGCAAACCTGGGGTGGGTTTCAGAACAAAAGAAGCAAAATTAACCTGATTTATTTATGCACTGAGCATGCTCCACCAGCACTGGCCATGATGTGGTTCCTTGTTTCCAAGGAAACTACTGTGATGCTGAGCACATCCTCTCCAACCACGAACTGCAGGAGGGTTTGGGGATTTTTTTTTTCTCGTCCTCACAGAATTTTTTGAAGACAGCAATCTGAAATAATTTGCTGCACTTGATTGGCATTGACTTCTATTTACAAATATGTAATTCTTACCACGAATGGAGGAGATTATACAAATCTACACTGAAGTGAACTGCAGCAAACACATGGCACAGGCAAATTAATTGAATTGTATTTGGGATGGGATTGCCACAGTTTACAAGGGAATGAAGATGTTACACAATTTCTGTCCCTAGATGGGGCTTCTACTTTGATTCTTTGGAGGCATCATTTGCATTATGGCTGATTTGCATTTTAAAAAGAAATCAGAGAGTGACAGAGCAGCTGCTTCCAGTGATCATGTCTGGAGCACCTGGGAAACACTGAGGAAAACAAGGGAGAAATGGGGAAAAAGTGGAAACAAACCTGAAAATGTAGCACATCTGAGGGAAATGGTGCTCATGCCTATTGGAGTGGATGGCAAAAATAAAGAAAAAAGGATTTACAGACTTACAGAAAGACCTTCAGCACAAGGATTCTTGAAGGATGCTCTTTCCCCTCTTGTTAAAGGCCTGGACTTTAACACCCAGGATGGTTTTTACGGCATCAAAACTTGTTAAAGATGGCTGCAGAGTTACAGTAATTAGGTTTCTAACTTGAATCCACATTGTAAGCTATGGACTGCAGGTTTTCATTTCTTTGTTTCTTTGTGTGAACAACACTAGTACAATAAATGACATTATTAAATCCCCCACAGAGTATCAAATTAAATTCTAATTAAGGTGAAGAAATCCTCCAAAACAGAAATAGGAAGTGCAAATAAACCTTATTAAATCTATAAATCTGAAATGATACAAATTTAGGTAATTTCTAATGTCTATTATTAGGAGCATTCGCAAGAGGGCTCTGAGGTATGCAAGAATTAATTCTTTTTAATGAAAACAAATATTCAGTATATCACCAAGCACCAAGATGGAAAGGAGCCAAGCAGCCAGGAATTTTTCCATGCCAAGGCAGGCAGAAACTCCAGGGATTTTAAGAGGCTAAGCTGGTTATGTTTGGACACTTGATGAGAAGGAACATAATTTCCTCTGCCATGTTAAAAATCAAACAAGACCTGCACAGCTTGTAGGCCTCTGTTAATACCTGCCAGGCCTCAGAGCAAATCTCCAGGTTATTGGATACCACATTTGGCTGTAAGTGCTTCCTGCCTTATCTCCAGTGGGAAAGCTGATAATGTGCCAGATATTAGCTGTCCACTAATAACAGGCAGGGAAAACGAGCCTTGGGCTTGGGCTTTAGGGAGGGACACCCAAGTGACAGGCCTTAAGTAGGTAATTTAATCTAAACACACTCAATTTGTCGTGCTGACTAAAGAGAATCAGCATTCAAGTAGGCAATTGATTTAAATATTTGTATGCTGACAAAAGGATCCCTCAACAAGGCCATTGCCTATTTTACAGCCTTTGTGATGAGTTGTAAAATCTTGCCCAGAAAAACCTCTTGCTTTATTGTGTTCTGTTCAAAAGCACAGAAATATTCATAAAAGGAAAATATCCCTGTGGAGGTTTACAGAGAGAAATATTACTCCAGCTTCAATCAGCTGCTTTCACTGGAGGTTGGGAGGGAGCCTCAAAAAAAGAGCTTTAGCAGTAGAGGCTCCCTGAAACTCAATTTAGCTGCAAAATACTCGAAAAATTTCTCATGAGTGGAATGAAAATGAACAGCATTTTTTCAAGTTGAAACTGCTACCAGATTGTTTGATCAGACTCCATATCAGAAAGCAAACAGGTGGGATTTCTGTGTTTTTTTCCCCAGGAATTAAGGACATTTGAAGGCCAAACCCAAGGACATGGTGAGTCCCAGACTCTTCACTGATTACTCTGTTAGAAAGGGTAGAGTTGATGAGCTTCTGCTCTGAATTCTTTCAATGCAATTTTCTATTAAAACAGAATTAAAAGGGACCAGCATTTCTATTTAAATTTAAATCACACATATAAAAATTTAATTGAAAGAGGAAAATTCTTTTATGCAGCAGCATGAAAATCAGAAACCTCTTCAAAGTTTGAAACTCTTTCCCAGCTTTTTTGTTTTTCCTGCTTAAAAATTGAAAAACTGATACTTGCAAGTTGAAACCTCCACAGGAAACCTCGGGGGGTTTAGGATAAAGAGTTTCTGCTCAAAATTGGTTTTGGGGGGAAAATTTAAACATTTCTTTATCTGTCCCTGCACAGTGTAATATTAAAAAAAAGAATTATTTCCTTTAGAAGATCTTATGCACGGATGTAACACAGTAAAAAGAAAAATTTAAAACTCTCTTCCTCCTGGGACATCTATTTTGGTTTGACTTCCACCTTCTGATATCCAACTGTACTTAAATTTAGAAGGAATAAAACACTATCCTGAGTATTGTAATCAAAGATTTCCCTTATTAACCCACAAGCAAAGAACTGTGCAAAAAGAAACATTTCAAAACAGAGCATCTGACCTTAGAAGCTCTGATTGAATTCATTGATTACTGAATAGTTTCTTTTTTCAGTGCTGAAGACTACAGAATTAGCCCAGGTTTACAATAGCACCGTTAGGAAATTAATCTCACTTTGGTTTGGAAAAAAAAACTCTGTCAAAAATATTCTCCTCTTGAGTGTTTATCCTGAGTGGGGCCTAAACTACCCAATTCTGGGAAATATAACAAACCTGGCTCCATTTTAAAGCACAGATTATGGACAAACTGGCAAGAAAACAGTGCTCCAAAATAATTTTCCTTTTTAAATGTAATTTTTTTGGGCATTGGTCTTGCCTTAAAGCTGCTCATCCATTTTCTATGTGTGTTCAATGCTATTTTCTTGAACATGAATGCATTAAAAAATAATTCACTTTTGGTCCTCCATACAATATTTTCCTCTTTGTAAACATTTCAAACTTTTTTTTAATGTATTCTCTCTTCTACTTGTACCTTTCAAAGCTCAAAAAGCCAAACCCCTGATTCTCCGGACTTCAAAATGATCACTCTTTCAAGATTTTTGTATTATCTAGATCTAAATCTGGACATAGCCAACTTCATTTTAAATGAAAGCTCTATGGGGAAAGCCAGGAATATAAATCAGTTTGTATTCCAAATAATGTCAGAAACCGAGGACAAGGAAGCCAAATGGGAGGTTTTGCTCTGGGATCTCCTTTCAAGCACCACTGGAGTAATTATTGGAGTAAACCTGGAGGCTTTGTGCTTTTTCTGAAAGAAATGCATGCCTGCAGAACCTCAATTCTATTTTAAAGTTTGGAAAACTCTGCTTTTGACATGACATCCCCAGGAATCACAAACAGCAGAGTTAGCACATTCCCTTGGAATCGGAAGAGTGCAGAGGCCAAGACCTCAGGAGAAAGGAACTTGCACAAAGCATTGCAGGCGGCTCCTGTCCAAAATTTCAGCACCACCTGGGCAGCAAGACTGGCTTCAGATGTGTCACCCAGGATGAAACAGATTCACCTGGGAAGCTTTTACATTTATTTATTTAGAAGCAGAAACCTTCTTCCAGCCTATTCCCAGCACAACTTTGCAAAGCTGGGGATTCAGTAGTGCCTCTTATTAGACTTTGTGATGGTCTAGGGTGACACTTGGTGGCTAATCCGAGCACTGAACTATCAATTGCAAGTCAGCTCTTGGGATAACTTGGGAAGAAACTGATCTCACCTCCTCATCAGAATCCTAAGCAGGCAAGTTTGGAGCTTCTCAGGTTTTTGGAGTGTGTTCTATGGAGTGGTGAGCACGTTGGAACTTCTGTTCTCAACTAAAACCTGCACTAAGGGAATGATCACACTGGAAGTGTCTTTAGTCTGCCTTAAAAAGGGCAGATGAGATCGGCTGTGCGCTGGAAAGGGAAAAATGGTTCATGGAATTTCTTTGTCACTGTCCTGTCCTCTTTATCTGACATCAGCTGCGTTTTCCTAAGGGTTTTAGGGAGCAATCAGCAGGAAATGCTCCCAGTCCAACACCTTGATCTCTCTCCTGTTAGCTTAACTTTGTTTTTTTAAGTTTATTGCTGCCCACCTCTCACACACACCCCCTCGCTTCCCCCATCACTGCTTGTGGCTCACCCACCCACACGGATGTGCACACTCACAGTTTATTGTGCAAACAACACCAGACCTCCCTACTTCCATGGATACCCCTTTATCCCTACAGTTCATGGCTGGCCTCACACATGGTTGGGTGAGGGTTTGTTTCAGCTCACGCATCTTGAAGGAAATGTAGCTCAGAACTCCACAGATTTCAACACAGCTTCACCAGTTCTACCCTTAACAATGCAAAGTCACCAACTGCTCAACTTATCCAAGGAAAAACCCCTCTATAGGAGTCAGTGGTGGATGCAGCCATAACTTTTATTACTGCAAATATACCAGTTCCTGTTTAAATCTTCCAGCAGCACGTCAGCTGGGAGAAACAGTCCCAGTGTGACACATTGTGCAGCACCCTCCAGGAGAGGGGCTCAGCCTGACAGAAACCAGCACTCTGAATTGCCTTCGCATGCTTTGAGAGCAGCTTGTGCTGTCCTTCAGCTGCACCTCCCTTTCCAGGTATCCACTTGTGAGATTTAGGGCAGAAAAGAGTTTGAGGCTGTTGCAATGTGCAGGCCTCATCTATTACAGCAATGAGTAAGGACTTCCATAATTAGTTCAAGCATTTTTGTATAATCTCTAATAATTAGATTCTGCTCTTCTCTTTGAGTTAAACCATGAGTGAGTGAGGCTATTTTAGCAGTGTTTGCACTGCAGTTTCTCCAAAGGCCTGCCCTGCCCTCCTCCCAGTTTGCAGCGGTGTTTCCCTCAGAACTAACGTGAGCCTGGTTAGATTTAGAGACTGTCCTAAAGCAGATTTTCTCCTCAGCTTCTCTGCTCATGCCATACTGAAACCCACAGCAGGAACAAATCTAACTGTGCTTCTGGGAAAGGTCCTCCTTTGGTGTCCCTGCACAGCTGTTTTGTATCCCAACCTCTGGTGCAGTTTAGGATCACAATTCCCTGTCTCATTTCCGAAGTCCATCCATCCCTCCTGCAGAGCCATGGAAGTTTTGCTGGTTAAGGATCACCTGAGACATCAATGCTCACACCAGATTTCAGCCCCATCCTGAGCTATCACTGCTGCTCTTGGAATTTCTATCCCAAGAGATCACTTTTATGGCAGAGCAGGACTTTTCCAAACGTTCTCTTTGTCCAAAGGGAATTTCCACAGTTACTTTGCTGGATGCTTTTCCTTGCGTTTATAACACAGTAAAAACCAACCCGACAATTTTGGCTTTCTGTAACTCTCTCTTGAATTTTTACACTAACCCCCATTTAATTTTCCTAAATTCCTTCCTGGATTATTGCTGTTGAGACAAATAAGTATCCCAGTGGGTTTTCCACTGGCAGGATGCTGTAGTGTCCCTGTTTCATTGTCACAAGGGTTCCAGTGAACAGAGCAGCCTGATCACCTCTTTAAAGGTGTGAAAACACAAGTGTGGCTGTTAAATAAAGCTGTGATGAGCTGCATAAATTGTGGGTAAATTTAAAAGCCTGCATTTAAAACTACGATAAGAAAATACAATTAAAAAATCAGATGAGATTTAATCTGTTAAAATGATTAGAAATTAATTCAGACCTGCTGGAAGGTGCTATACCCGTGCTTGGAAAGGGATCAGAAGAGCTCCCAGTCTGGGTTTAGCAGTTCATCTATAAAATACGTGAAGCATTGAGTTCTTGTACCTGGGGCACAGAGCTCTGGTTACAAAACCCAATTTGCAATTTGAATTCCTGCCCACTCTGCAAGCCAAGAAAGAATTCTCCACTTGCACCTCCCCAAACTCCTTGGTCCATGCTCCTTGTCACACCTCTGAGTGTCCCTGTGTCCTTTGCCCTGTGAACTCACCAGGGGAGTGACAGAATTCCCCCTCTGGAGAAGGGTTTGTGAGGTGTGTGATGTGTATCTGTACTTCCAGAAGATCCAGTGCTCCTGCACCACACTGGGAATCTCACACAGGGACTGCTGGATCTGGACAAGCCTCCTCTTTCAGCTCAGTGGGAAAAGAAAAATGATTGGATGGACTTTTTTCATCTTTCCTATCCTCAACATGAATGGTTTAATTAATCTTTGTGCGGAGGAGTTTTAATCATTGTTTCTCAAAGATTTAAAATTACATTACTCAGCCATTAGACCATCACCAGCCTTTTCTGCAGCCACACTGAAGCCAAGTGGAAAAGAAGAACCCCGAAAAAGAAGCAAAATCAAAGAAACTTGGATCACCATGTGCATTGCTACTGAGCGTCTCTGGGTTGGGGTTGTCATGGAAAAACCTCCTGAATGGGAGCATAATCTACTGATATGATTTTTGGTTGTCCTACTTTGATAAACCAAAATCAAAATTCCACCCACAGCAGTTATAAAAAAAACAAATTAAAACAAAAACCACCCCAACAAAAAGAGGCAAAAGGAAAAGAAAAGAAGAAAAACAGATCAGAAAGCAAAAGCAAGCCTTAGAAACAGTTTTTCCTTTTGATCAGAATAACCGCACATAGAAGGGATGCTGCACAGAAGGGAAACTGCTTCAAAGCTCAGCAGTTTTCTGGGAATTATTGAAGCTCGAGGAGAGTGTTTCAAGTGATAATCTGCTCTTTTCGTGGTGTGGACTGCACAAAATGGCCCTCATGAGATGCAGTTCTAATATCACAGGTCTTCTATGGCTGCATTTTAACCTCTGCTGAGGGCACCCAGGATGGAGGAACGAACACCGTTTCCATTCTAGAGAAATAAAAATTCAGTTTGAAGATGAGGTTTAGATAATTTGTGCATTTCTTCTCCACACAGAAGTGCTGATGTGGGGGAAGGAGTAGGAATGGAATGTCAGGGTGTTCATTAACCCCTCAGAGGGACAAGCAGTGGTGGCACTTTGGTGACACTGTGCAGTATGGGCTGGGGGGGTGGGAATTGGAACCCCACTGATTTCCCACTTTTGCCCTCCCTCATTATTCCTAAGACGTTCTTCCAACCTGGGATGTCTCAGCTCCATTTGAAGGAGAGTTTCTCCCAGCCTGGACCACGGGCATGGTGACAAATGCCCTGGCCCCTCCGTGGGGAGCCCATCAGAGGCTGCGCCTGCAGCACGAACCGAGCCTGGGCAATCCCCACAGCGCTCAGCACACGCAGACCCTGCAGCACTCAGCCTCTGCTGGGCTGGACAGGAGTGAACAGAAGCAGCTTCTGATGTGTAAAATTCCACCACTCTGGCACTGCTCTTGCACGGCAGCAGAGCAGTTCCCCCTGTGACTCTCAGATCCACACACAGCCTCTCTGTGCTGTTAGAAACCAGAGCGATCCAAATCTGGGGAGAAGAAGTGTCTGAAGGATGCTGCTCTGGTTCATATCCTGCCCAGTGCCCCTCCTGTCAGCCCTCTGCAGCAAATGTTTCCCTGCAAAGATGTGCCACGAAGGTTAATGGCCGTGCCACAAAGCTGACAGCTTTACAAGCCTCTGTGTCACTCTGTTCATGTACAAGATCAGTTTTTCCAATCCAGAGCCCCTGAGGGTTTGTCAGAGATTGTCAGGACAAGAACAGATCACCATCGTTTCTGGAAATGTGGCATTGCCATTTATTTCCTGTTCAGCTCTCCATCTCAAACAGCACATCTCTGCACTCTGGCTGGAAATCAGATATTTTTCATTCAGAAACCTGTTCCTGGCATTTCCCTGTGTCTGAATCAAAAACATATAAACCTTGTGGCAACAGTTTGTTGCATTTCTATGGCATTGTCTCAATCTTTAATGCCACAACAAGCATGTAAAAATGAGCTGCATGCTTTCTTGCTTCCAGCATTATAATCTGAGGAACACATCATAAAACCTAACACAGAAGCTACCCCAAGAAATAATAAGACAACAGATTGTAATTTAAAATATCACTGCAATAAGAAATCCACTATGAGGAAGTTCAAAAAAAAAAATCCAAACCCAAAAGAACCCAAACCCCCACAACCTCCCTTAAAGCTAAACCAACATATTAATGTCCTTGCTCTGCATGAACAGATTTGAAACATTTAACATCAGCCCCAAAAAACACTACTGCTTGCATTGTCAGTGGCAGATTAAGCACAAGAATGAGCAATAAGAGGCTGATGAGATCAGTTTTTCAGTGAGTTGTAAGATGTGTCAGAAGAATCTTTGCATTCTGATATTGATTTCCACTGCAGGTAATTCCTGTCTAAATTCTGCCTCCCTGTTTAACAGCAATAAATCATTAATATTAATTTATGCCTTGCTTGTACTCCAAGATTGCTTTTAATCACTGACCATGGCTTCCACATCAGTGAAGGTATCCTAAAACACCAAACAACTACAAGATTAAAGTGCAACTCCACAGTTTCTGCACACACTTTCCTGGCCTTATTTTCTATTACACAACACCCATAGACACTGGTGGGAAATTAAGGATGATAAAGAGGAAAACTTGGGGGAGCTCACAGCAGGGAAAAGGTAACTACTGAAATCAAAGATATCTGTGCTCTCTCAGTTGAAATGTGCAGCAAAGATGAATTGAGATACCAAAAGCTACAGAACAATGCATTAATTTTGGAACACTGTAATTTTTCATGATTTATGGAAATGATTGCCATTATAGGTCCCTAGTGCAATTTCAAACCAGCAGATTGGAAGCAAAAAACAACTGGAATAATATTCCAAAGAGCTGAAATAATGTTCAAGGATCCAGACTACCAGGTTGCAAACACCTCTCACTGCTATCAAAGGTAATCACGATTTTGGGATGAGAGAGGAAAAGCAGGATTTCCTCACTGGGGCTTTGCTGTACTATTCTGCCCCATAAAAGCCCAAATCATACCAGGAAGTTTCTGAAAGTCTCTAATGGCAAACAGCAGAATAAAAGCAAAGAAAAAAAAGAGCAAGGCTGTGCCAGATTATAAATCCCAGCAGGGGGGTGGGGGATGCAGCAGACAACCCTCACTATTCCCCCCAAACCCCATTAGCAACACCCTGCAGGCCACAACAGCTGAACAAGAGGGAGTCACTCCCCTGAGCTTCCCAAGAAAGAAAATGTTCCTTCTCTTCCCTTCACGTTGCCAGCAACCCAGGCTGAGCTGCTGCAGCTCATCCCACACCCACCCAGAGCAGAGTTTCCCTCACCTGCTGCAGCCTCTCAGCCTGACCTTTAATTCCCGTGGGCTTGATGCTCATTAGAGATGCAAACTGGATAAATCTGTCATATTAGGAGCAGAAATGGTGTAGCTCTGAATTTAATAATTGCTTACAGAAATTAGAGTTTCTGGGTACCTTTAAAAGATTTCCTTTCAGCACCTGCTGTTTCCTTTGTTTACCAGCAGTGCCCTCATCACAAGATTTCAAACACTTGTTGTGCTTTTTGGCTTAGCCTGGAGTTGAGCTTCAGCTACTCAAATCTTGACAAAAATTTTAAAAGCTGTTACCTACACTTTTCTTTTAAAAAGGGACTTCTTTCCTGCGTTGAAATCACCTTGATCAGTGTTTTATTATTCTGACTTTTCTGCCATTCTGGCACCATTTAGCTGCAGTTTCAGGAGCAAACACAGTATTTTTTAAAGCTGCTGCCATATAAAAAACAAAGTTTCTTCTCTTTTCCTTTCCAATATTGCCTGCAAAGTCTCAGCATAAAATGTAGGCGTTTTCTGAGCCCAGGATAATTCAATGACCAGTAGTTATTTTCTAAAGCCAGTCAGATTTTATTCCACTTTGGTAGCATTTTTGGAATGATGTTCTGTGGAACTAATTTACAAGGAGAGCTCATTCAGGATGTTTAAGTACCTGCCTGTTTTCCCACCAAATCTCAGATTGCTGGGGAACATAAAGAATGGGTTTTTGGAGGTTTCTTTCAATGAATACATGATTTGTAAAACGTAGTGTGGGCATGAACTACTGAAGAAAGGAAACTCAGATTGTGACTGCAGCTTTGTCCCATTTCAGGATTCAATGGTGCAACCAAACCCTTCAGCGTGGTGCAACTGCAGAGGTTCTGCATTGATAAACAAATTAAATTAATTCTTGACTATAGGTAGCAAGGTGTGAGGTGACTCAGGGCTGTACCAGCCATTATTTTTGGTGTCTGCTCTTTGGAGGGATGGCAGGTTTCCACTGGGCTCACCATTAGCATAAGGATGCTCTGCCAGTGGCAGATCACAGATCAGCCTCCAAATTTTCGGGGACAAAATGTCCTGGCAGCATCAGCTGGCCAGGAACACGGAGGAGATAAAATGCTTTGGCATTATTGGGGAGTGCTTCTGTTCTGATACATGAAAATGAAAAGAAAGGCAATTGAATCATCCCTGCAGCCTGCTCAGCCAAAGTGGGTTTTCTCTGCGTTTTCTCATCCAGTGAAAATACAATTTATATCCAGGAGTCATGGGATTCAGGAGGCTTTACAGGAGTTTAATGCAAGGAAAGAAGTCAGAAGGAATATTTCACTACTTTTATCACCTCAGGCTTACAGAAAATAGCACAGAAAATGTAATAGAGAAATACAGAAACCATCCAAATCCCTCACAAGCACAGACAATAGGATAAAACCAACTAGAAGGGACTTTAATTCCTGATGGCAGATTAAACCCCTCCAAACAGATCTCTATGGCACCAGAACCAACTTCCCAAGGTCCAGCCTTGCTTGTCCTGCCAGCCTTGCTCGTCCTGCCAGCAAGGACGTCCCTTCTGGGAAGTGTGAGGGGGTTGTCACACGTGAGCATCTGCCTGGCAGGAATCCTCCTGCTCTGCAGCAGCCACCCAGCAGATGTTTGTGGCTCTGCAGCTTTGCCTCTGAAGCCAAAATTCTCTCTGATAGGTGGCCAGACACAAAGACAGTCAAGAGCACTGAGTGCTCTGTTGGGGAGCTCTAGAGGCATCTGTTCAATTCCCTGCTTTTTTGTAGGCTTGGTAGAACAGACATTTTATTCTGAATTAATTACGGCTTCGTTCCCTGATCAGCTGCCCAGGCACCCCTCCCCACCAAACCATATGGTGAGACCAGGCCTGGAGCTGGGGAGAAAGCGACTGAAGCCACCCAGCAACATCCTAAACAAACAAACCAGTGGGAAACCAGTCTGTCCCAGACCAGGAGCTCCAGTGTTCTCCCAGCCACCATGCTTTCCGGTGGAACAGCAAGCTTGTCACAGGGCCATGCAATAGTGCTGGGCATTTAGCAGGTTCATTTGGGACAGAACTGATTCCCTTCCTTCCCACAGAGCACTATTTATGTGCACGGTGACACCTCCTAGAATTCCTGTAATCTTTGTCTTCTGGAAAATAATTCCAAACACGTATCAAATTAAAAATCGTGATTAATTATCCATCTGCAAAGAAGGATGAGACAGCCTTCCCAGCTGACGTGCTATGGTGAGAAAACACCAGTAACTCATTCCTGGGACTTTTCATCCCATCATGTTTATTATTTCTTTAATAATTTTAGATCATTATTTTAAATGACTCTTTTGAAACTCGAAGCTGGAATAATTTTAAATGACCCACTGGTGAAAGCACTATAAATCCATATGTGACCCTCTGGGGAGACATTCCAAACCCACCTGGCTGTGTTCCTGTGTCACCTGCTCCAGGTGACCCTGCCTAGGTGGGGGTTGGACCGGGTGGTCTCCAGAGGTCCCTTCCAACCCTGGCTGCTCTGGGATTCTGGGAAAAAGGCCCATCTTTAACAGGTGCCACAAATGCTCTGTGAAACTTTCCAAGAAAGCTGCACAACTCATTTTTCTAGTTTTCATAATCTTGTAAAAGCTCTTTGTTGTGCCCCAGCAATGCTGATTTTATACTGGCTCAACACAGCTCTCTTAGAGATTCTTAAATGCCCCCACACAAGGGCTACAGGGAGGTGCTTTGTAACTTGCTGGAAAAGCAACCAAATCCATCAGAGAGAGAAGTGAAGTACATTCCCCTACTTGGAATTTAACACCTCGCTTATTACCAGGCAAACATGGGCTCCCAGACACACAGAAAATCAGTTTGTTTGAACATATGGGAGAAAATATTGTAAACACTTCCTTGGGTGTGTGTTTTTCAACAGTCTGCCCTGTTTAATGAATGAGCTGTTTAATTATACTTCTCTTCAGTTCCCATCACGTTAGATCATAATGTGCCTGTTAAAACCTGCTTGCAAAAAGAAAACCAGAATCAGACACTTCCCTATTTTTCCCAGTACCTCCTGTAGCAGTGTGCTGGTGATCAAACCCGAGCACTCTCTACACTGATTTCATAAAATGGGAAATATGGATTTGGAATTGATAGCCCAGGGCGATGCACACATGGACCCTTGTCCAGATCTGAGCCAGGAATACATTTTATTATATACTTATTATTATTGTTATTGTTATTATTATTATTATTATTATTGTGTTCCATTCTGCCAATTTCTCACACTGCTGCAGGAATACAAACACAAATGGGAAATATCCAGTGCTTACCTTTTGTGGTTCCTCAAAAGCAACTCTAAAAATGCTGGAATACCAGGAGGAAGTGGGAAGAGTTGGGCCCTGGTCCTTCCCCTGTGCACACATTCACTGCTACAGGGAGGAACCAGCACCACAGAGGGTGCCACTCATCCTTGGCATGGGGTAACAGCAAATATTCAGTGGCACAGGGATGCTGGAGGTCACCTACTCCTGGCTGGTTTGGGAATCTCAGCCTATTCATGAATGTGGACTTCATTGGAAAAGGCCCTCAGACAGGGAACACTCTTTGAGCATCCTTGGGTTGGAACTCAATGCCAGATCAAGCCAGTAACAAGCAATTACGACTCCATTTCATTTCATTATATACCAAATTATAGATGCACCTGCATTTTCTTCCTCTTTCTCCCTCATTTCCCCTTTTTGCCTCTCCCTCATCCACTATTTTTGCACCATTTTCCCTCTCCTATATCAGTACAGCACCTCAGAGCAAATCTGCACCTGGTTTTCCTACGGGGCTCTCAATGTTTACCCTCGTAGTTTTAACACAAAACAGCTAAAACCTCCTGGCATTCCTATTTTGAGTCAGGGTATCTGGCCTGCTTCTCCCTCATGGATTAATAACTTCAAGCATGTGCCTTTCCCAAGCCTCGGTTGGATGCACAGAACAGGAATTCAGTGTTGTGGGGAATTTCATTGCTGCTCTTCTTCCCAGTTTGCACCTACAACTCACATCCATGCCCTGCTGCAGAAGAACTTCCCAAACTCTCCTGAGAAGGTGCAGCTCCTAAAATACATCTCTGAGGCTCCAACATTCCCAGAGGGCTTAAAACACACTGAACAATGCCGGCCTTTTTCTTACCCACGCCTCCTCACAGACACTTCTTAGCAGAGATGAAGAGTCCTGCCAAAAGCACTTGGACCAAGGCTGCAAATAAACTGATGTGTGTAAGGAGGAGGTAAATGAGTGACAGAGAACTGAAAGAGAAATATTTTCTGACTATCACCTACACTGAGCTCCCAAAATCAAAGTCGAAAGCAGTTTCACTCCAAAGCAGCTGTAAAGCTCCATTCATCCAAGAAGTCTGCTGTCTCAATAATTGTTTTCTGTGGGGGTTTTGTTGAGTTCACTGTGTTGAGTACATTTTTATTTATTGGTAACTTTCCCCACAGTGTAGCACTATTTCATTTTGGCCTCTATCAAATCTTACTTGTCATAGAGAATCGGTGAGTAGAAGTTTGAAATCTAGGGGAGAAGACAGGAAAATCTGTAACTTAAAGCCTTTTACCTTTACAAATAAGATAATCTGACAGCCACTCACCTCATACCTGGCCTGCTTGGCTAACTCCTAAAGCAACAATATTGTGTGAGCACAGCTGCACTGCAGTTTATGAACAACTGCATCAATCTAAGCAGAAAAAAAAAAAGGGAAAGAACTTCTGGGCTCAGGGCCAGAGCACCGGAATGACAATTCCCTCCTTTTTCCCTAGGTCTTAAGTGGCAGGATGAGTCCTGGACTGAACTCCCCAATTCTAGGAAGGTTCAAAGATCATTTTTCTGGTTTTGACAGAGGGAGAAAGAGCTGAAAAAGTCAATGGAAGTGCAGAGCTGTCATCAATGACAGGAAAAGCCTCAGAGAGCTCTTGGTCTCAGGGCTGAGATTAAACTCATTGTTTCCTAAGCAAATTCACGTCATCATTTGACTCTGTTGCACACTCATTCCAGCTGATTTCCCTGCAGCTTTCCCAGGAGCCGTTCCCACCTCCACATTTCCCAGCCAGGCAGGAATTAAAGCCCTGGGGGCTGCCTCAGCCCCTGGGGCAAGAAAAGCAAACTGCCCGGGGAGCAGGGTCCTCACTGCCAATCCAGAAGATTTACATCCACCTGCACATCAAAATAGCCCAGTGGGAATCCAGAGCTGCATCTAGTGACTTCAGGTGAGAATAAAGAAAGCTGTTACATTCAGACCATTATTGTTCATGCTGCTTTGTGAATTTATTTCTTTAAATTTTCCACTTGTGCTCCTGCCAAGAGAGATCTATTAGACAGAAAGCAGCAAGAGTAAAACTTTATCATTTTGTTTCAAACTATAAAATAATTTACATCACATATTTTACTTACTTTTGTCTTTTTGTTTGTTTTTTTTTTGAAACCACAAACATTCCAGCATCACACTGTAGGAATAAGAATAACAATAGAAAGCATAACCTTTTGCATAGTATTAAATGAACAGACAGAGTAAGTTCTTTATTTACAATTATTGTCTAGATAAAAAAATTCATAAAAACAGATGAATGAACATATATTAATAACCCCTAGTGGGATGGATTGCCAATGTACCACTGTATTGTTGTCCACAAATCTCATGCTGCTAAGTACAGTACGTAGAGAGCGAGCATTTATATATTGCAGGGAATTTTAACAAACTGATCATTTTGGTTTTTGATCCATTGTTCCCATCACAGAGAGGTCAAGCAAGAAAAGAAAGGAATTGTGATGCACGACTTGTAGTTGAAAGGTCATAGCTATTCTGCTTTAAAAAAAAAAAAAAAAAAGTCTATCATTTATCATATACATAAAGCACAGTCTCTGCTCACAAAAGCCCAAGTTTTCTATGCATCTCAGTTTATATATGTTTTACTATATATACACAGAATGCAGTGTTCGTTTTCTTAACAGTTTTCAAGTCTGCGAATGGTACCTTAGGGAGGGGTACTCCTACAGGAAAAAATTCAAAAAAAAAAAAAAAAAAGAAACAAAGAAAAAAAGAAACCAAGAAAAAAATATGAAGAGTGTTCGGAAACAAAAAGGCAAACAGTCAGTGTGTTAAGATGCTGAAAGGAAACTGTTCCAGTATTAATAGCTTCTGTAGATGTTCGAGTCCAAAGCTAGAGGCTTCCCTGTAAATAGATACCACTTTTGTCTTCTGAACAGAGATCCCGAGCGGGCCACAGAGAGCCAATCCGTGGTGTACAGAGGGGAATCACCGGATTTACAGAGCCACCGATCCTGACTGGCTCCCATCCCGGCTTGCTGGGAGCCAGCTACCACTGGCTACGGGCTCCTGCCAGCTCACACTGCCCGCAGGGACCTGGGCACCCTGCCGGGCTCAGCCCGCACCACACACAGCTAAGGACGAGCCAAAAGCATTGGAGCTCCTACCCCAGAGTCCGGAAGCTGGCAAGGGAAGCTGCTTAGAGCTTTACCTGGCTGATAGTCCTGATGCACCCTGAAAACTTCTGAGTTCAGTCTGCAGTTTGGCCATGAGTCTAAGCTTGGTTTGGAGAGTTCTGGCTTGGTTTAGCTGCTGTGACTGCAGAGATGCACCACTTTATGGAGCCAACTTTAAGACAACCAGAAAACACCTTAACAACTCAATTGATCGAGATGGTTGGAGGGTGTTTGGTTCCAACACGCCTGGCATAATCAATTGTGTAATTCAAAATGTCTTTTGCACTGTACAGTTATGGAAAAAATCATATGCTGAAAAGTCTCCAAGCAAACTTTATATTAAATACAAAAATTATTTATGAAAAATCTGTGATCCACAAAGTGCTTAGCATTCAAGTGGTTGACATAGCAATTGTATAAGCTCATAATTTTTAAGTTTTTTAGGGCTGTTACCATCTTGAAAAATGTTTTTCACCTTCCATACTGCAGGTTTTCAAAGCAGCTTTCTTGGTAGAAAGCTCAAGGTAAAATAATGTCTTTCTGTGTTACTACAGGAACACAAGCTTGGTTAAAAAAAAAAATCACACAAAGCACATCTCAATACACAATTAATAAAGATTTGTTCAGTCCTAATAGTGCAGAAATTACATTTTTCTTCAAAAAAAAAATCGAAGCAACAACCTACAGTGATTTTCATCCAAAATGCCAACAGCCCATACCTTGCAAATAAGAAGGAAATAAATGCCTAAAGTACTAATTGAAAAGGATTAACACAGTATATCACAAGATTTTAACATTTGTTTTATCTCCATATAGACAAACCAAATATAACTTATTTTAAATTATAAACTCATTTAATGTCTCTCTAAAAATAGTTTTAGAAGCCATTGCTGTATGTCTAAAGAATGAAGTAGCCTCCATTATTGTATGTTGCACCAAAACGAGTTCAAGCAGATTATCAGAAGGAAAAAAAAAAAAAGAAAAAGGAGAGAACCTGATCATTTTGATTTTTATTTGAAACAAAGGAAGCCTGGTTTACCTCCCTGTATATAGGATCACAATGCTACATCCAATGTGTTATATTTTGGCTTCTTTTGTTATTTACTAGCAGTATCTACATTATTAACAAAAAAATAACAAACAAACAAAAAAAAAATAAAGAAATCAGGCAGAAATCAGAGCACGGTTGTAATAAAATATCCAGGGTGCGAGAGTACAGACATTTTCAATGAGCTGAGCTGAGCCATTTTTATACTACTTCGGCAGGAAGTGCTTTCTTAACCCTACAAATAGTTAAGGATATTATCTACAGGTTTGTAAACAAATTACATTCTTTTTTTAGGACATAAATAAGTTAAAATAGTCAGAGCAATTTGAGCAGAAACAAGGCAACATGCCAACAAAGAAACTTTATATATATATAACTATATATATATAGATAGATATATACATATATATAATTAATTATCTATATACTTATATGTATATATCTCTATATATAGTCTCATAAATGTTTAAGTTCCTCTGTCCAACTGGTGCAAATCTACTGTGCAAGTTAAGCTTCGCAACTTCAAAAAAGTTATTTAAATTAATCTATACAATTGAGTCCATGCCACACAAGCATTTCAAAAAACTCACAGACCAGTGAATTGGATAAATAGCCTCAGAAAGAAGTCCTCTGCAGTTCCTGCTTAAGGAGGAAAAAAAAAAACAAAACAAAAAGGAAATAAAAACAAACAAAAAGAGAGAAAGAAGGGCCAGCAGTGTACAGTACATTCATGCAGGAGGATTTTTTTTTGTTTTTGTTTTTCTGAAAGGGAACGGGGAGGGGGGGGTATGTAAATCAGCCATTCATTCTTTCCCCAAAACCATTGTGATCAACAATTCATTCACTTGTCTCAGAGTGAATAAGAGTTCAAACAGCTTTTCAGCCAGCAATGTTTTTAATATATATATTTATATATCTCGGTTGCTGTGGGGTTTCTTATTTTATTCGACTTTAACTTTTCTTTTTTTTTTTTTTTTTTGCAAGTGACCTTTTCAGCTAAAGTGATGTCTCCAGGCTATGTATTGGGCTTCCTGGACTAGAAGAGGTAGCTGATTTACTTGTATCAGTTGTAAGATTGATTCCACTGTCGATAGCACTGTTGTTCTTGTTCAGCGAGGACGGTGGACTCGAGTTTTTCTTGAGAGCAGGGTCTTCTTCTAGGTCTGTGTCATCAATGAGTGGGATGTGGGGCTGGGAATCTTCTATCCTAAATTCAGGATGAGTCATAAAGTTGTGAATAGAGGTTCTAGATTCTGGTTTTTCTAAACCTTCATAGAGAGAGCTACGGAATGCCTTCACGACGCGGATCTGGGGGGAGAAAAGGAAAGGGCTGTCAGAGGGCACCTCCCCAGGGCAGCACCGGGGCAGAGAACACTTGGTGAAAAATGTAGCACATGGTTAGGGCAGTGCAGGCAGCTGGAGTCCAAAGTCTCTGGATGTTATATGCATAAACGAGTGGCTCAGTTATGTGCATTTTGAATGTCTGTGCCAACTGCAATATTAAAATAAATCAAGGTTTAAAGCCATCAAAGAACTGATGGGGAGGAGTGGTTAAAGAAAGCCAAGGTCCACTCGTGTGGTACATCCCTAGTAAAAGACAAGCCATGTTAATTGAAATGCAAATGTCAAACCATGCATGTTGATAGTTTTTTTGCAGTGAGTAAGTAGAAAGGCTTTTTTTTTTTTAATTAAAAAAGTCTCTTTTGTATTGTAGTTAAAAAAAAACCATTACACATAACATATCACACTTCACAAACAGAAAAGCACGGAACACAGACACGGTTGGATGGGTACGTATGAGACACACACAGGAGCCAAGTGTAAAAACTAGAATATCAATGTTTTTAAAGCAAAATCTAAATGGATGCAGCCAGGAGCACAAAAAGCCAAGCAGACAAAGTACTAAGCGTAATCATGCCACCACAGGGGAAAAAGAAAATCACAGTTACCACATGAACAGAGATAACTTGCACACAACAACTACACTTGGAAGCCTGGATAATGTGAACATAGTATCGTTGAACCAACTTTTATTTGTCCTTCATGCAGATGTGAGGTAAACACTCGAGTATAGACCCACTGTTCTAGCCATTTAGCTTGTTAATAAATAGAAGAACATGTAATAAAATAATGTATTGGTTGTTGGGTTGAATTGAGTCCCATTGTTAACAGCGAGCTGTTTTTGTTTGGTGTCTCGGTTGTGCAGTTAAATGCTGAAAGCCACACGATTTATGCCATATATGCAGTCTTTAAAGCAGGTCAGTGACCTGTGCCAGGGGCCATCTAATGCCAGCAACCACCTGGCAGTAAGAACAGAGGAGAAAATCAACTCAAGACTCAGCCCAGCGATTCTCAGGGATGGTGCCCACAGCTTTCCCAGTAGGAAATGGGAGGAGCGGAGTGAGGAGTGGGGACGCTACATCCTCTGTGGGTGGGCAAAGGGAGGGATGCTCTCTACGTCCCAGGGACCTACCAGTTCTCAAAAGAAGTGAAGGGTTGTGCTGGGTTACTGCTGAAAAAAACAGAACCTTTCGGAAGGGGGTGGAGGGGCAGAGAGGAAAAAACAGAATGGCAAAACGTGATCTGTTGGCAAATGTTTCATGACTAAGTATGAATTCTATCCCTCCACTTCCATGTAGTCCATGAGCAAACCTTGAGCATTTCTCAGGGGGGAGACCAAAACACAGGCAGAGGCAGAAAAGGTGCAAGCAGGTACTGTGAAAGCTTCTCCACACACATTTGAAATGGTTTGGTGGTTGGCATGTGGATCTTTTTACATGCAAATATGCTGCACATTGTTGGTTGGCCTGATAACACCACTGCTTTGTAAAGCTCTAATTCCTCTTTTCCTTGGCAGGCTGCACTTTAGTAATGGCATAGGGCCATGGGGTTCCAGCTGTGGGGTCCAGCTGATCCTGTGCTTGGAGCTGGCCAAGTTGGACAGAATTTCAGCACATTTCAGGAAGAGGCTGCCTTGGTTTTTTTTTTCTCTTTGAACTCGGTCCTTGTTTATGCTCTCTAAATTTGGATATTCATCATCTTTTAAAAATCTTAACAGCTGAAGTCCTGCCAACTTCAGATCCTTGGGTCAGCCCAAATACTCTCCCGTCCCTTCACACATACATTTGGTAACAGCAGGGCACAGTACAAAAAGTAGTTCATGTGACTGCTTGTGCTCCAAGTAAGAGGATTGGAGTGGCACAGAACAGCTCAGCCAGATCTTGGCGTGTGAGAACATTTTAGGTTGGCAGAGGTGCAAGAGGGAAGATTGTCTTGCACACTAAACCCAACAAATAAATTTGGAGTCAATTTTACCCACACAATCACACAGTGTACCTAAGAGAGCTCCTGGAGTTATAAACCAGGGGTTTGTGAGAGCTGAATCTGAGTTGTGCTGAGCTCTGTGAGGGCTCTGTAGAGTCAACAGAGTGGGGTAAGAGATTCATCTGCATTGCTAGAGGCAGAAAGGTGACAAACTAATTCCTTCACTATCTATGCCTGTCTAGCTTGTCTTTTAAAGTGCAGAATAATTAGTCTAAATGATGGAAAAAAAATTGTATGATTTTTGAGGCAGCCTTAAAACCATATTCCCATATTGCCCTATTTTAAATCAGGAAACTTTTTGTACCGTGGGTACTTTACAGGATGGGCTGATGAGGGGACATTTCTGCAAACCTCCCCTCTACTTCTGCTTTCTAAACGCAAGTACCAGTCCCCTCTTCAGCTGCAGCTGAATGCTAGAGCTTATCAATCAACAAGATAATCAAGATAATTCCATGATCTTGAAAGCAGCCACTTGTGGCATAGACTTAAGTTCTATTTGCCAGCTGGATTCTTTTTAGTGAAGGCAGATTTTTATTTGAATAAAAGGGTTTGATATTATCCTGAACAGATCCAGCAGAACACAGTGAAAGGAAAGCTTTCCTTCATCACACAAACAGTATTTAAGTCTCCGTGGTTTAGCAAGAGAGGAACTGCTCTCAATTTGCGAGCTCCACGTCCCGGAGCAGGGAACGCATCTGCATTGCTTTAACACCAACATTTGGCACCTCGTTTGGATTGAATTCCAAGCCTCTAGTCAATGCAGGGAAAGCTACAGATCCCAGTTGTGTTTGACAGGCAGCTCTGCAAACGTGCCTGCCATGACCTGGATTTGGGGCTCTGCAGTGGCTCCTGAATTAAGAAATTAATGAGCCATTGCAGGGAAGCACTGCAATGATGACTTTTGGCTCATGGATAGAGCTGCAGCCTCTTACTTTGGGTGAAGGTGTGTGGCAAAATTTTTGGCCTGGACTGTTTGGGTCCTGCAGGAACATTTAGATGTTTCTAGAACGGCTTCTACTTGTTCACATTGTTTGTACTGGAAATATTAGCTTAGAACTGCTTCAGCTCTGCTGACACCTAAGGTAGCTCATCTTCTGAAGGCAATGGTAACCTAAGGGCCAAACTGGGCACGTCCCTAAAGCTGACAATAAATAATATTAGATTTCTAAAGAGTTTTCTTCACAAGGCAGCTGTGGATACCCACGTTCTTTTCTTAAAATTTCTCTACAGAGAAATTAGTTTTCCATTAATTTCTCACTTTAGAGGAAACTCCCTCCTCAACTTAAAATTTTGCATATTTAGCTTGGCATCCAGAGGAAAACATTTATTTTTTTTTTAGTGTCACACCTCATCCAGTGACAGAATTTCAGCATTACAATAAAATTCAAAGTCTCATTCAAAGCCTGTCCCCAATGGATCAAATTATTGCTTGCAGGGACAAAACTTAGTGGACACAAAGGCAGAGGGTTTGTTGCACATAAAGGTGGCATTCCACCTTCTCTACCATAATACTGCAATATTTAATCTACTTATTATAGCTGATCCCAGACTTAAAAATATGATTTACCCAGAGTTACATGGCCCAACAGCAACAAATTCTTTTAATACATGCTTAAATTCAAGATTTGAGGTAATATCTGGTGTAAAAATGTTTAGGGGCTCTGCTGAAACAAAGCCCACCCAGGTTTTTTTGAAGATAAAATAAAGCAGATGAACTTGGGATGTTGTTATGGCTGTAAAAGCATGGAAAAGCAGGGACATCCATGATGGATAGAACCTGGGAAGTGTTGGTTTAGTATGAACTATGTAGAGTTCATGTAATGGTGCTTCTTTATGAGACTGACAATGCCAAGGGAAGACAAACAGTGAGATACAGCTCCCTTTTCTCACAGTAATGGAGACAACAGAAAAAAATGAACTGCTTTTAACAAAAGACTGTGGGGACAACACTTCAGGACATTTTTGACACTGCTATAAGTTTCCACTTCTTTCTTCTCTGGAGCTGTAACAGAAAAAAACTCTTCAGCTTCATCCCACCTTGAAAGTCAGATTTAGTATACTGCATCAGGCAAGAAAAAAAAAAGCAAAAACAAACAAAAAAAAAAAAAAAAGAAATAGAATTTTAGATACTACAATTGGTTTTTTTTTTTCCCATCAGAAGAAAAAGGTGATATTCAGAATGTCAGTCCTATGTACAACCATCTAGGCAAAATATCCAAAGCCTGGTAAGCACCAACAGCTGTTTATGGTTGGTAGTGTGTGGGCTTATACTCGAATGTTTACCTGGCTTCATCTAAGCCAAGTATCTGGAGTTTGGTTCACATTCATTTCAGGCTCAAGGTTAAAGACTCACAACCTCTTTTTATTTCACTCTCTCCTGCTGAACCCTTTTGTCCAATGTTCTCTAGCCCTCTGGGAAAACAAACACATTTAATATTCAGACAGTAGAGAGTAGGGCACTGCAACAGCAAATAAATTCAATACTGAAAGGTCAGTAAGGTGATTAGTATAAAATTGTAAACAAGAGGTCAATTTTGCGAAGAGATGCCAACTCTTAGGTGTAACTGAGACTATTCTAGGTCAAGACTAAAGCTGTACAAAGGTAAAGGAGTTTGGTCAAGGACTATTGCATATGGAAAGCTTTGAAATAGGAAACCTCTTCAGTATATTGGTATTTATTTCGTTTTGAAGCCTCCCAGTTTTAGGTGAGTAAAATCAGATTAGGTCTCCACAGGAGATGCTGCATGGATTGGAGTCACCCATAAATTTTGTGCCTCGTATGTTCTGGAGAGCAGAAGTCAAGCAAATTCAAATACAAAGTAAAAAAAAAAAAATCTATAAAAATTAGAATTCTAGTTTTCTGCTTTAATGAGTGAAATGGATGCACAACATTATCTGTGCTATACTCTTTCCACATAAAGATGCAGTAAATCCTGCAAGTGCTGCTGAAAATTCAAACCACAGGCAGCAAGGAAAGCAGAGCACCCCCACAGGCCTGATTCTCATTCCACAAAAGGCTCACAGGGCTGAATTCCACTGTGCTTTAGAGTATAAGAGCAGAGCCATATGCAGGGCTTCCACTTCCCCCAGCAGGATTGCTGCAAAATTATGGAGTTTGACATTTTTGTATCAGATTTAAATAAATCGCACAAGCCTTTAAGAGAACGTGTTTGTGCTTCAGGATCTAACCCTTCTTGCCATGGCACATCTCCACTTGAGGGCTTGGCTTTATATTTAGGCTCTAAATCTGCTTAATTAGCCTTCAGGGAGGAGATACAGGAGTTGATTTTGATTTTTTGCATATCCCTGCAGGGTTTGATCAAACCCTGGTTACAGCCAGGGGAAGTCCTAAGCTTTAGTATGGAACCCCAATTCAACGGTGCAACTTTTATAAACATATTTTTAGCTGTGGGTTTCAATTCTGCTTGGTCCATTTCCTCCTGTGATGGTTATACCTTCCTGTACTGAAAATGCCCACTGGGCTTGCTCTGGGATCTGAATGTAGATCGATATTGGGCAGCAATCTTTGCCTCAACATTTATTAAAATAGATGATTTCTTTAAAAGAAAATTGTTCCCATTTTTCTTCATGAAACGATTCCCTCCAAACAAGATTTTGCCTCAAGTTTTAGCTCTAAATTCTCAATTATTTCATTTACAGAAAATTAAATATGTAAGAAATATAAAAGCTCTTCATGCAAAGCAGACTGCAAACGGTTAAATGGAATCTTTAAGATGATCTCGTGGGAAATGGGCTGTGAGAGCCACAGGAACTCAGCTTGCTGAGTGCCTCACGTTGGTGTGGCACAATTTGCAGATGCTCATGGCCTTGTGCCAGCCCAAAGCAAACCCTGGGTGACACCTGAACCTGTAAATGACAGTTCCTGCCCCTGTGCCACCCCAGCAAAAGCTGAATGTCCAACACTGCTCCCTACGCACGACACGTTCTTGGCACGTCTCAGAAATGGCAACTATTCTTTAATTAAAAGGGGAATGGGAAAGGTCGTCTGGCCATGCAAATGAAGCCCCAATTCTGAAGGCTCTGGCCCCTCCAAGTGAAGCAGAGCACAAATCCAGCCTTAGGGGTGCTGAGCTCTGCTCTTGCATGAAGACACTTCTTAAAAACCAACCAACCAATCAACCAGGCATAAAAATAAGCCAAAGAAACCTTCTAAGCTCTGTATGATGGACAAACACCTCTGAGACAATTCTGTGGTTGACTGGTGAGATTTTAACTGCTGCTATAAAATTTGGAGTCGTGACTGTGTATTTTCTCCTGTCTCACCACACAAGTGGGTCACTAGAGGCCACTGCTGCTGGGGTTCATGCAGTAAAAAGTTTCAAGGGATTCTATTAAGTATTTGCTTCTAAAAACCTCTGACAAAACTGACAGTTCTCAACAGAACCAAGAAAAAGGAACTCTGGGAGGTCTCCTTTTGGTGGGGTTTGGTTTGGTTTGTTTGTTGTTTGCCCAGTGCTTTCTAAACTTAACAATTACAACCTTTTCTGAAAGAAGTGAGGGGGGTTTTTTAAGAGACCTGCAGTTCCTGACTGCTTCCAGTTGGGAAGAGTAGGAGCTCCATATGAGAATGAGGGGAAGAGCAAGCACAAAGGAATATTAAATGTGTGTCTTTCTTGGAAAATCTGAATCGGTGCTCTTTTGCATGGGTTACCTATTGCTAACACAAACCAGGTACAAACAGAGTGGGATAAAGACTTGTTTACTTTGTGTACAGTTAGATAGTCTCACCCTCAGTCTAATTAAAAAATCTAGCCATAAAGCATTAATCACATAATTTTAAGCACAAGATAATTTTTGGGGTTACTAATTCTGAGCTCCAAAAAGGAAAAAAGATGCTCCACTGCCCCAAGGTTCTGGGTTTTTTTCCCCCAAAATAAAACACAGAAAAAAATGCATATAAAATACACATCCACCAAAGGCTGTACCTGAACCCACCCCTAAGTCTGCTGTGTAAGAGCTTTCAAGTGATAGAAGTTTGTGTGTAAATCTGAGTGCTCATGCACTCAACAAAAACTAAGACTACATCCACAGAGAGCCTTAACTTCCCCATATTTTCATTTTCTGTAGTTTAAATATTTGCATATTAAACAGGTGTGCATATTTAGTGGGCATTTAAATGAATTTCTTGATTTTTTCAGCATATAGAAAATGCCAAGTTTTAATTTGCAGGAATTCTTGCTCTGTTTATTTAAAGCTTCAACACCTTTCAAAAGAGACGAGGGATTCATGGATGGACCCCACTGTTATCAGTTAATGGTGACATCCAGGAGTTTGTAGTTTGTGATTGGCAAAAACACCTTGACGGCTAACTAGGGAAACTTTTGTATTGTATTAAATATTCCCTTAATTAAAGGATTCCACAACTCTGAATGGGCCAAATTTGTGAATGGCTGCTAACTACATGTAATAACTTGCTAATCTGTTTCACAAACCACTGCAGGAGTGGATTTCACAGGAAGATTTCTCTTTAAGCAGGCACTAAGCTTTGAGTCAAACATTAATTTGCCCAAAAATACTAGAAAAAAATTCCATTTAAAAAAAAAAAAATTCCAAAATGTTACTATAAGCCTGCAGAAGAAATCTCACAGATTCCTGAGGAGTCACAATTAACTTTCTATTAAAAAGAAATATAATTAGTAAAGAACTTCATAAATGCTCTGTTAAATTCGACTGACATCTTATCAAGAGAGCATCATGTGATTCCTCTAATTTTTTGCTAAGTATTTATTGACATCAGACCCTCTCCATTTTAGGCACCCAAAATGACACCTGAAATACCCCAATTGTTGCAACTGGCTCAGCCATTTTCGAGAACTAGACCTTGTTTTCCTTCCTATACTCTCCCTTGACGCTCCCCAAAATATATTTACATATATTTTTTAAAATCCTGAAGAATGGGAAAGCCTTCAAAATCAGAAGTACAATTATCCCGTTATTCCCTCCACCCCATGGGAAGAGGGGAATGATTTGGGGGTTGAGCCACTCTGAGCAGCTCAGAGGAAAGCAGCCAGTCCTGTGTGACCACACACAGTTTAAGCACAGAGTTAAAAGCAGACCTAGGTGAGCACTTTGCAACTGGGATTTCCTCAAAAATGCCAATTCATAAAAACATACCCCATTTCTATGAAATTTGGATTAGGAAAGGTTTTCCAGGTTCTGGAAGATGAACAACCCACTACAAATACCCCATTTAAAATTAAAAACCGTGGGGCTTTTATTTGTTGGTGTTTTTTCACTGCCATTCATAAGTTTGCATCTTTGTATGAATAAATCAAAACTTTCCCTAAGTGTTATAGTTCCGATTTAATACCAACAGGCATTCTGCTGTGGTAATAAAACACCAGCAGTCCAGAAAAACCACTTTAAAATCCCAGTGTCCAATTGGCCTCTGCCATGGAGATCCCTATCTCTGGGCAGTTTAACAAATCAATCATCTGGCTTTTATTGCCCTGAATAAACGTGGCTATAACCAGAGGAGCTCTGGAGAGCTGTTTTATTTCTCCAAATGAAAGGTGACAAAGGCTGGAGCAGATTCTGCTTTCTCCTATTAATTAACTGCAGCCCATAAAGGAGCGAGGCCCTTGTCAAGACACAAGAACATCCAATTCTTGTTGCTTTGCTGCAGTGGAGAGTGGAGAGGGAAGATAAATTGTCTATTTAAATTCTATTAGATCTTTCCTCCCAGAGTGCTGGCTACAGCATGTCAGGGAAACATTTCCCACAGCACCACGAGCTGCTCCCAGTTTCCTGCTCAAATGGAGAAAGTTTACCCTGGGAAGTCATTCCCTGGGTGAAAGGCAGCTTTGGAATTTTGGTGGTTTGTGCCCTCACGTGTGGAAGCGAGTGAACCTGGGCTCAGGAACCTGGCACAGCTTCATGACTTTGCTTCTCCCAATCCTGCTGCTGCCATGGAATAGTTCAGGTGAAAGTTCTCAGGCCAAACTTCCCAAGATAAAAGTAGGAAAATCTCCAAGGAGCAATTGCCAAAGTTGGAACTGAAATAGCTTTAGCAAAAATGATGTTTCTCCTTTAAATCCGACAGACTTTCAGGTGGCTGGTTGCCTGCTGCTTGCATGAAAAACACCTTTAAAAACCAACCAACCAATCAACCAGACATGAAAAAAAGCAAAAAAAACCCCTTCAGAGATCTGTCTGATGGACAAATACTTCTGAGACTATTTTGTGATTGTTCGATAAGATTTAATTGCTGCTATAAAAGTCATGTCTGAGTGCTTGGTGTGCAAATACTGAGGGGGTTTGCACTCAAACTTGAAAGGTCAAGCTTCCTTTTTCCTGCAGGAGTTCTGGAATTTTATGCCTTTCTCTTGTTGGCCTTATCTCTGTCTGCCTTCCCTCTCTGTGTTGGCCAGAGAGAAAAGAGCAGTTTCTTCTCTGTCTGGCCAACTTCTCTCTAAAACTTGTATAAGGAATATGCCCCGTTATCTTCTGCAGCGTGTGACAAGCTTGTAAACGGAGTTCTCTACATTTAAATATTCTTTTAATGCTCTAATACAAAATAGCCACTCACAGTCCTGGATAAATAAAAATCTAGAACCAAAGTCTTACTGAGAAACTGGAATTTTTCTGTTACTGAAGCAGCCCTTCCTTATCAGCTGCCTCAAAGATGTTTCATTCCCTTCAGTACCTCTCCAGAAGATATTTTGCATCTAAAACCAAGCTGTGTCAGGATTTTAGGATTCAGAAATCTGCTTCTTCTAAGAAATTTGTTACCACACCAATTTTGCTGTTTCAACATTGTCCTTTGATTTGTCTAGGTCCCTCCTGCTTCAATGCTTACCTGCCAGTGAACTCAGAGATATAAATCTACACCTAAATAAGACAGAGAGAATAAACCTAAATAAGGTGCAGAGAATAAATCTAAATAAGTCTTTCACCTTTCATGTAAAGTTTAACCCCTTAGCCTGGCATCATAAACTACATTCCCTATTTTCTTGTTCCTTCCTTTCCGTGTCTTTCCTGGACATGTTACTGAGGATTCCTGGTGGAATGATCTGATATCTGAAAAGCCCTAAAATCATTTAAAATCTATCTTTTATAAGCAGTAGAAAATACATCAATGACACTGAGAAAACCTGACAGAACCCTCAAATAAAATTGAAATCTCCTCACAATAGGTAAAAAATGACCAAAATTCCTGTCCTCACCGTGAGTTAGCAAAGAGAAAGAGAGAGCAACTCCTGGGGAGTATCTACTGTACACAAAGTAATCACGTCCCAGGTTTTGAGCTAATTAAAGTCAGAGCAGAGACTGGGGAGGGGCAGAGGAGCTGAGTCTCAAGCGACTCTGGCTAAGTTGGCATCTCTGAGGGTCGGGTGCAGTAAGAATTCACACTCACGCCCAGCCGCAGCAGCAGAGGTGCTGGTAGGAGAGGAAAGAGCATTGGATAACGATACGTGACTAGGGCTAGAAATATTGGTTACATCCTGGGTCTGGCTTGTGACGGAGGACTGTCTCCTGAGAGCCCCCTGAAAGGAAGTGCCACTCTTGAAAGTATTGACTACTTCGATCTGTAACGGAGGAAAGAACGAGACAAGTTGCTTAAAGTATGGATACAGTTGCATAACTGACAGGAATAATCATGAAAAACAACAAATCAACCGTGCACACGTTTCTACTTCAGGTGGAATCAATATTTTTAAGGGTCCCTTTTCAATGTTTTTAGAAACGATTCAAATTTTCTGTCTGGATAAAATGAGGCAGCTCCGGACGAGGCAGTGGAGCTGCAGCACTTTAAACAAGTAGAAGATTTGAAATAACAGTCTTTTAAAGTTTAAACCATTTTATTTAGGAGTAAATAGAAACATCTGGAATGTTTGATATCACTAATCTCCACTCTTTTTTTCCTACTTAGATTAAAGTCACACTGTTATTTCTCTCCAGGGGGAGAAAAAAGTCAGTTACTCAGTTGGAATTTGGGGGAGGGGGATGGGGATGACACTCAATCAAAACAGAAAAACTTTAATACTCAAAATATGACTCCATTTTGTCTATAAACCCAGGGTTTCCAGTACACAAGTTTGATAAAATAACTCTTCCAATATTTTAGCTGACTTTTTCTGTAATGAAACTTTGCATAAATTTAGCATAGTTGTAAAGAATGTTGGGGGTTTATAACCAGAGGTTTAAAGAGATTAAAATTGTATCTTTATACAAAGCACTTAAAATCACCCAGAAAATGATGTGGAACTGGATTGACTATTGCAGCAAATAACATGACAATTTTCTACTTGTTCTCATATGCCTGTTTGACAGATCCATCCTGAGCACTTTTAGTCCTCACCACAGAGGATGAGTTAAAAACAAAGCTGAGTATTTCAAGGCATCCTTTGGCACCAGTGTAAACTCCTAAAAAGCAGGCTCTGGGTACAGAGGGAAAGCCAGGGATTGGCAGGAGTAAATCCCACAAATCCCTACAGCCCAAAATGTCCTCTCTGTTGCATCAGTGCAACCACAACAGACAAAGCGGCAGGAATTCCCATGGGAGGAATTCGACCAACTACTTGTTTGAAGTAACCCACTGTTACCAGATCATGCAGCCCACATTTCTGGAGATAACCAGCCTAGAAAAAGGGAAATTGGTGGTATTTTTATCCATTTAAACAGCACAAATCTCGGTGCAAACCCTCCTACATTTTCCAAGAGGGAAGAACTAAAAGGAATTTATGATTTTCTGCTGTGGTCAGTCTTAGGAATAAACCAGTTTGTAGGGCTGCATCTTCATTAATATGGATGTTTCCCATCTCTTAATCTTATCTTTGGCCATCATTGTTTCTTTTCCTGTGTGTTTTTATGGGAATAATCAACCACAGCCAGCTGGAAAAGGGATCCCATGTTACTGCTGTGAAACTGGCACCGTGAATTTTCCTACACAAAGCCCAACTGATTTGTTCTGTCTGAGCCCTGGTACCATTTCACTGTGCACACCCAGGGCTGGACAGTGTTCAGCAGACCCCACAACTGCAGAGCTTTGTTTTTGGCAGCAGACTTACATGTCCAGTGCAAATCTCACAGTAAATCAGGCAATGTGAGGTGATTGGCACATGGGGTAGGGCACGAGGGGGGTGTTAGCTAAGGTTCATGGAAAAACCACATGGCTCAAACCATGGCTCATGTGGCAAATTCAATACTCACCTGAAACGCTCTACAAAAGTAGAATTAAATACAGATCTTGGGTTCTCGGGGTCAAACCCAGGTGACAGAGCACTCTTCAAAAGAGACCATTCAAAAAAGACTTCTGAGACTCCCACTGAGGGCATGAAATGTGCTGATAAACCCTGAGCCAAAGGGTATTTCTAGATGTGCAAATGCCTTCCTAACAAACTGAAAGCCTCTGGTACAAGAGTGAAAAGATGAGGGAAGATCTGTATTTAATGGTTTCTTCAGAGAACAAGAATTACAGCCATGTAATTTGCTTTTCTCCTGAAGAAAGGAACTCCAGCTCTTCATGGATGTAATTCATGGGGGGAGGATGACAACCTCCCCAGAATCGTAAAAGCTGAACATACAGGACTGTGCTCTGCCTGAAGCCAAGAAAGAAGAGAAGAACTTGGCCCAAAAGTTTGTCTTCTCCAAGCAGAAAATAACAAAGAAGAAAAGAGTTCATGGAAATAAATAGTGCACTTTGAATTAAGATGTAACCTTTTAATGACAAGGGAAAGCATTTATTTAGAACAATTCAAGCTGCTAAAGAGGAGAAAGGAAACAAAAATTCTTGAGTTTAAAAAATTTCCAACACAATATAGGATGCAGTGGTGTTTTGATTATGGACCTTCAGGTAGAGAAAAAATACTGTCCTACATTTGAAGCTTATCCATAACGTTGAAATTTTTCACACCCTTCTCATTTTTCCCTGTGTTCTATCCTGTAGAAGATCCCATTTTTTAAGGTGTGCACAGCCTGTAAAAATATCAGTGATTAGCAACTAAAAAACATTTAAAATCTAATAGTAGCAGAATAGTCCTGGCAGAGCAGATTTTTTTTCCTGATTTTTAACACAAAACAGATTTTCAGAATGATTTCTTTTTTCATTAACATGAGTAGGACCCAGGACTCATTCCCCTAATCTCCAAGCAGGATATTAATTTAAAATTTAAAAAAAAACCTTAAAAAAAGCCACCTTTCTGCACGAAATAGAACTGTTTCCATTCCACTTACACAAGGCTACCACGATGTTTTCTATATTAAAAGCTACATGGAAACCATAAAACGAAATTCTGGCTTTTCATCCAACATCAGAAACTGTTGCCAGGAGTGACTTTCACTGCTGGCAGGTTTGAATTGGTTGAAAAGAAAAGTTTTTATGTTTTCTACATGAAAAATTAAGGGTGAAAAACGCAATACAGCACCGCTGGGTGGTTTTTAGCATCTGAAGAGGAATAATCTTTAAGTAGCAATTGCCATGTCACCTGTATTCTTTTCAGCTTTTCCTTTTATTCTCAGAACATTCCAGGCAGTTGTTTCCCACCTGATGCAGATAAAACAAACTGAATTTCAGGATGAATGAAGCAGCAGAGGAAAGAATCAGACTGGGGGTGTAAAATTCTGAGAAACTTGAGAAGTTTTTGAATCTCCTCACTTCAGAATGTTTCCATTCTCAAATGTGAGGGAACTAGAGAAACTTTCAATGGACAATTACAAGAGTTGAGATGCATTTTTTTCTCCTGGTTTTCACTCAGCTGATGCAGTTTGGCCTGGAGGTGAACTTGGTGAACTTCCCAAAGGCTGTTAGACCCACCAAGAGGGTGTGATCAGTCTTGTCTGCCTTCAGAATGAAAACTTTGTGAGAAATGCAACAAAGACTGGAAAAAACTGCAGAAAACTTTTGCAAAGTCCTGTCTTTATGCAATTTCAGACCTCTTTTAGATCCTCCTCAAACCTGAATAACTAAAATGAGCCGTTTGTGAAGCTTCACACCTCAGTGGTCATCTGAGACAGGCTTCCAGTGAGGGAACTCTTCCATTCAGAGAAGGAGAACACACATCCATCCAGAGATTCCCTACTGCATGTTTATAAGACAAGAAAATATCTAAATTAACAACAGGAGGCCAAAAAGAACAAATCAGAAGTTGATAGCCAGTGTCTGGCTTAGTTATGTGCATTTTTCATACGCCTTTCAAGTAAATTTATGCAAGTCTTCACAGAAACAGAAAAATCCCAGTGAAAATCCCTTCTCTGGTGTCTTGGGTTGAACCCTCTGTTTGAGAGGGGATGTGGAAGAAAAATCTCTTTAGCAGTGCCAAGTTTTGTCAGTTTGGATGGGCTTAAATGAGAGCACTGCAAGGGAGATGTGTTGGTCACCTGCAAACAACACCCAGCCTCTTGCAGGTTCTTTATTTCAGAAGTGAAAGCTGTGGCCATCTGTCCATAGTGACTGAAGAGAAAATAAGGGCAAATCATCCAAATTACAGCAACAAGTGTGAAAACTGGTCTTGGTAGGATTGAATGATCAACCTGATCCTGAGCCCAGTGTTTATTCCTAGTCTGCCATCCTCAGAGAGATATAAAATGAGGGGATGCTCTGCCTTATTCTTCCGCCTCTCCAGGAGTGCAGAGGACTCCTGCAAATCCTCCCAGGGATGCTACAGACATCGCAATCTTCTTCCAGCAGCTCTTCTTTTGCTGGCCTCCTGAGAAATGCAGTACGAGGGAATTAATCCACCTGGAAGGGCCCCACACACAGCTCAGGGATCAAATCTGACCTAAGTCCATCACTCTCCGCTGCACACCTAGGCACTGCTTTGGAATCTGCTGGCCCATTTTCTTTTCTTTCTTTCATTGTCATTGCACAGATGTGAAATGGATGCAAAAAAATCAAAGTCACTGAGTAAATAAAATGAGAAGAAAAATCACAGAGGCCTCTTGGCAGAGAGGAGGGAGACATCCTACCAGAGGTGCTTCTACAGCTAAGAGCAGAAAGGAAACTGAGATGGATGTTAGATAATTAATGTTAGAGAGATAATTAATGTTCATTTGGGTTTAAGTAGTGCAAAAGAATCATTTCTCTGTGAATTAAGTGGACAAAGAGATGCAGAACTAAAAGCTACCTCTCAGACTAGAAAGAGAACTGAAAGGATGTAATTTGCTTTGTTTTGCTTGAAGATATTTACACTCACCCCAACCAGAAAGACATCCTGACAGAAATGCCAACAGGCAACACTCCTCCTACAGCCACCAGGGAGAAAAGAATGCACATTTAGAGGTCATCTTTCCCTGAAGATCACCGTTACCTGGGCACCTGCCTGTCCCAATTGAAATTTGAATTTGAATTTTCTCTAGTGATGAGTGCTCCTGACTCAATGGAGTCAAGACACACAACCTCAAAGCTGAAGATCCGTATTTAACCACTTACCACAGAACCCTGGGAATTCCCCAACTCTTAATCTCTACCAGCAGCTTCCACCCTCTTTATTTCATGCTCTGCAGATGCAGCCAAGAGATTTCACTGCCCTAATTTGACTTCTTGCCATCATTTTCTTCTAAATTCCTGGGTGCATCTCCCTCCCACCCCCCCAAAAAAACTATCAATTTGTAGAAGTGAAAAAGCAGAATGTGCTATTTATCTTGGATGAAGGCAAAACCCCCAAATCTTCTGAGACAAAAATGTTCTTTAGAAGATTCTTTCAAGACAAAAAGATCTTTTTCTTAATTATTCACCTCTTTTTCTTGTCAGGCTCATGTAAAACATGCACATCTGATGTGGTGGTATCTGTTCTCTGCTGCAAGCTGGCAGAAATACTCGATCTTAGAAAGATCAAGCAGAGCACACCTGAGTGCAATGAAACACTTCACTGCAATGGAAAAGGCAAAAGACTTCACATGATTTTCTTCAGCACTCCAGCACAAATTTTACAGCTCCTTAACCTGCACTATATTTGGCACCATTGTTCAGTGCAAAGATCTGGTATAATAAAAAATGCCGTGGATTTTTGTGTTTAGCAGAATTTGGGCAGAGATATTTCTAAGGAATCGTTCCTAGTAGCCAACTCTTACACCTCAATATTTGCCTGCTTAGGCCCTTCCTACTAAATTCCAGAACCACATCTTTCATTACCTAATAGGAAAGAAAACCAATCCCTCTTAATCGTGATTGATGTGTGGCAGTGCCAGAACTGAACAGATTAAATTTTTTAATCAAATTGTTCCTCATACTTCAGACTCCCCAATTTCAATTATTCTGTTAGTGCAGCAATGGCAGCAACAATATATTTTTTTGAGCAAATCAAACAATATGTTTTAGAAAGCTTTCAGAACATTCTGCGAGCTGATGCTGGCCAAGCAGCACAATTTTATGAGCTATCATCACTCAAGGAGAGAAAGAACATCCAGTCAGGGTATTCTCAAATCACAGATTCCTGGGTTTGCATTTTATCATTTTATATCTTTGCAGTTTATCCCTTCTGCTGCACACAACCCCTTTGCTCAGATCCTCTATTTTGTTTTTCATGGTTTTCCTTTGGAAACAATCAACCAGTGCCATCCTCCAAACACACAAATACTCCGTGGCTTCCTGTTAACGTTATCTTGCATCGATCCCACATTAAACGTTTCTTTGGGTGGTTTTAGACCTTATGGGCATTTATTTTTAGCATACCTGGGTTTGGATTCTGTTGAGCCCTCGGAACCAGAGGATTTGTCCACGTCGGAGTTCTCTCTCTGCATGATCAATTTCTTCAACATCTTCATTGAGCTCTTCCTCAGGGACCTCCTCCTTCTCAGTGAGCCTCCCTGCCTCCTTTAAAAACTTTAGCCTACTTGTTGGGATGGTTGCAATGACCTAAAATTACAAAAAAGTACTGAAAACATAAGCCTCATTCAAGAGCAACAGTATAACAATCTGCTAATTACAAAAGAGCAATCATAATTTAGTAAGATCTAGAAAAGCTGAGCTAAGCCTGTTCCTAACAGCACTTTGCACTTGGACAACTCCATTTTAGTCCCAAAATATTTCGTTTACTATGTGAACAATCAGCATGATTTGCACCACTAAACCACAGTGTGGAGCAAGATCAAGGCTGGGAAAATTGTTACCAATAAAACAAACAGAAAATAAAACAAGATTGAAATATTTTAATGTAATTACGGAAAGAAAACTTAACAAGACTGATAGCTCTGCAATTAGAGTTTGGGTATTTGTAATGAATTATGGTAATGGGAGCTGAAAATTCATTGCATCTCATAAATCTTGCACTCCCTTGGTTCACGGCTTCAGCTTCCCCTTGTTCCAGCAAGTCAGGATTCTTTCCTGGCATTTCTCAAAACTGAGTTTTCTGAAAGGTCTGGATCTGGCTGTTGGACTTCTCATGGGACTCTAACTCTGTGTCCTTATCACCAATAAATTCTGATTAACTTAACCCCTCTTATTCTGTTTGCCCACCAACACGGTCCTTGGCAGTAACTAATACAGGAGAACAATCTTCCAACATTGCAGATACTGCAGCTGGACAATTGTTTTCAATGGATTTCAGTGTTACCCTCCTGGGCAGTCATTTTCTCTTTGTTCTGATTCCTTGAATAAAACCAGGAGCAGATTGGGCAATTTAAACATTACCTGGAATACACTGAATGCTTAAAGTAAACCACCTACAAAGTCAACTATTAGACCCACTTAGCAAAAAACTGCTGCAATTTTCTTTTTTGTCTTCGTTTCAGCAGTGAGCAACCACAACTGTGAAGCCCAGATGTGTGAAAAATGAAGAGAGAACCAAGACAGCTGAGGGAAATTGGTGAGGAGAGCTTTGGAAAACTGGAATGGATGCAGTGAAGACACGTGGAAAGGTTCCAAATATTTTCAGGGTGAAAGCAAACTTTTGAGTTTGCTGAGGGTCTCCTTGAGCTTCATGACCCACAAGGCCACTTTTATTATAATGTTTTCAAAGACAGATTAGAAAAAAAAAATAAATAGCCAAACCAAACCCAGTTTCTACACTACTATAAAGCCTTTTTAAAAGGGGGTTGAAAAATAAGATGCAAACCTGGAAAAGGAATGAATTGGTGTGACATGAGTAAAGACAGAACAGCAGAGAAAATGAAAGGGTAAATCTCATCAATTCAATACTTACTGAAAGTTCTTCAGCCTCCCAGCTTTCAAAACTACAATGCCAGCACTCTACAGAGAGAAACTGCTGGAGACTGTGGGATCTGATGAAATTGATGGTGATAAAGGATTTTTAAGCCAATATTCATAAAAATAAGTGTATTGGATCAGGATTCTATGTGATAGAACATTCCTCTCCTGCACCACCTCAGCCAAGCTGATAAGACTCTGCTCTGATTCTTTCCTTAAGGTGTTTACATGGCTTTTTTCATTATTCATTCATTTTCTGTATCTGCCAGCACCCACACTGGTCAGGGCACAGACTCAACAGACTGGAAGCAGATTAAAGAACTAAATATTATTCCCAGAAAAATGAACACAGCTTTAAAAAGTGATCCGTAATTCTGGGAATGGGACATGAAATACTTTAGAAAGCCTTGGTTGTCAGAAGGGATGGGAGCTGTTAGAAACCTGTCCCTCAAAGCATCTCAAATTGACTTCCTAGAAACTGCTCCTTAAATTCCTTTTAGAAGTGCCTGCTTTGACACTGGAACTTGGAAATCTTGATTGCTTTCAGTGGCTCACAAGAACAGTGGGTTCAGGAGGTAGATTAAAAATAAGAAGAACAAATTTGTTTTGTGGTGAATTTGAATGAGTCACAGCAGCAGAGAAAAGGCTGAGAAGGAAGAGAAGCATCATAAAGGAAAGGAATTCTCTCTCACTGAAGAGCTCCATGAAGAAAGGCCTTGCCACAGACTGCAAATCATGGGAATATGGACATAATTATTTGGTTTTAGCTTCTGTTGTTCTTTTCTGGTCACTACATACTGACCACAAGATGGATTTTTTTTTCCCCCCCTCTATATTTGCTTTCTTTTCAGTGATAAAATTGTGGCGGTGTTCCAATACCAGTTTTAATTTAATGTCTAGGGTCTCACAATAAGCCTGGGGCAACTAAATTATAAAAAAAATGCTGATATTAGTATTAGTTCTCAGTGATTATGTAATAGCCATGGATAACAAAATTTAGAAGCCAAAAAATTGATCAAAGGCCGTGGGAAATTCTTCACAGCTGAATGAAGCAGATTGGATTCTTCTCCCTCTCCCTGCTTTACTTCCCTCTTCTCCAAAAGATGGTATTTTCCAAACAGTTGGAAAAAAATCTTTAAAATCCTTCCTTTCTGAGATTATCAAACTGATTTTAGATCTTCCTCCAGCAAGGCCTTAAGTCAAATCCCAACCTCAGGTAATAATTATAGTAGAACCCTCTAACAGTGGTGGGTTTCAGCCAGATATGCATTAAAACCTGTTCTGAGTCTGAGCATTTCTAAGGAAAAATGAGGCCAAACTGTCCAAAAAGTGAATTTTTTTTTTCCAGGGGAGAACAAATAATCAGATTTGAAAGCAAGCATTTATTCCCTGCACTTCCAGCAGAACCGCAGCAGCTTCCAACTGCAGCTGGCCATTTCTTGACTCTTCATAGAGGCAAACTCTGGATCTACAAATCTATTTACATCTGAGAGAACAAAATGTAACTTCACTTTTTTCTTTACTGCACCAGGTGGCAACAACTTAAATACCCCATTAATGTATTCAGAGGTGAAAAAATGTTAATATTATTATTATTAACTTTGTAATCCATGTTTGCACATAACAGAACAATGTAGGATGTTAACAATAGTGATTGTGCCTGTATATTACTTCCAGAGAATGGATCCCAATTTATTTAATATCATCTCATTGACATTTATTTCTTCATCCATATACAATTATATATTAGCCAATGATGACAGAGGATATAGCAGAAATTTAAAAGGACACACTAATTTAACTGCACTTTTCTACAGCTATTAAAAGCAAAATAATCTCTTTTTTTTTTTGCACTTCCACTTCCATTGTTCACACACAGAATTAGGTGGATGGAGAATCACTGCAGGAATATTTTAAACATGCTGGAACTTTTCCTATGAGTTGGTTGACCTAGAATTGGAACTTCATTTCAGCTCCAAAACTTTGCCACATCCTATGGAAGGAATTCTCTTCCAGGGAAGGAACAGAATTGCCTTTGTTTCCTTTTTTTTTTTTTTTGTGACTAAAAGATTTAAGTTGTGGCTCAAACATCTCTCACCAAAAAGCCTAACTGAAGATGGCCCTGGTGACAGCACACCCTGCTAGAAAGGAAAGGTGTGAAAATTAACAAAAATCCCCAAAGGAACAGAGGGATAAATTATCCTTACTAATATATCTCTCCTCGAAGCTCTCAGAGAGCACCCTGGCTTTCAGTGAGGGCTGCACTTGACACTGAGAGAGAGCAAGGAAATAACAGGAATATCAACAATGTCACACCTTATGATGTGCAGGTTCCTGAATGCTTACCTGACCCCACACCAGTTCTCCTAATCCAATAAATACACACCACATCCACTGGTCAAGCTGCAGGGGAGAACAGCTGAAGGGTTTTCCTCCAAACTGGACAATTACTATCTACAAAGAGAAGCACAGAGGAAAAGGGGTCAATTTTTCAGGAGGAAAAGGCAACAAAACAAAAACAACCAAACAACCAAATGAAAGAAGCTGCAGAATTTTGGTCCCCAAAAAACCCCACCAAACTCCACAAACTTCTGCATCCCCAATTAAAGGTCAAAAAAAGCCACAACAGTTCAGAATAAACTTCCTCAGCCTCATATTTAACAATGCTCAGGTATGAATGGTCAGGAAGAAAGAGAACAGGACAGTCCCCACGTGCTCTCCCAGCTCCTGAGAATTCTCAGCTGGGGATTTATTGACCGTGATGTGGTTTATTTTGGAATGCCCATTGCAAGAGGGACTTTTCCCTCTGATAAACATTTTATTGTGTATTTATAGATGTGCCATCATAGAGAGACAGATGGTCCACAAAAGTCTGGTCCTGCTGGAGAAACGGGGTGGGAAAACCCCACACCTTCAGCAGGATAACACCACACAGAGTCTGAGGAGGTCGTTAGGCTGAGAAGGTTTTGCTGACTGAAAAGGAAATATTATTGATATTTCTTTTTAATATTGCTGCTGCAAAACCTGAAATCACAAGCCAGAGATTTAAATTGTCCAAGTTTTAAACCCATGACTTTGAATTATTTGTCAAAGACCATCACTGTGAAGTTGTGCTCCTATCACTGCTGCACTTCCTCCAATATTCAGTTTATTGAGGAGTTTCCCTTTTCAAGCCACTGCAGCCCAGGTCCAAATTGCTCTTTCCTCCTCCTTGCTGCTGCCAGGAGAAAGCTCCCAATACTGAGCTGCCACTGCAGAGCTGAGCAATGATGTCAAGATAGAAACAGATTTATAAATGATAATATCAAATAATATCAGGTACAGGACGGATGCAGGAGCAGAAGGAGGAATTCTTACAGAAAAAAAAATTGGCAAAAATGTGTATTAGTGATCATGTCCACTTGTGACTGGCACAGCAAACTCAGGAGAGGAACATGAGGTATCACAATCCAGGAGCATTATTGCTGGGAATACTGAGCAGCATTGGGCAGTGGCATTGAACAGAAGAACAGTTCAGCATCAGCTGTCTGAAGGTAGATTTGTCTTTTCATGGAGTAATAAATAATTGTAAAATGCTTTGTTGATATACTTTAAATAATTTCTTCTTTAAAAACCAACTACAATATCAATGATGGCTGCTATTATTGTACATGCTAAGATTAAATTAAGAATTAAGCCATTCATAAGGATCAAAATTGATGTTGTATTAGTACAGCTACATAACATTTTCCATTATTAATGCTTGCATTGGTTGAGAAAATACATGCAACCAGGTGGTTTACCATTAAATGGGCCTCCTGCAGCACCTAGATTTAAAATTAAAGAAAAAGAAAACACACAGCAAAAAAAAAGCCCAAACAACTTCAGGTAGATTTCTGGTGGGTAGTTACTACTTCTTGCCCAAAGCACTACCTGAATAGCGAATGTCCCCAGGACAATAGTGCAAAAAATGGGATTTCTGAAGATGCCATCAAAGACGTTCCTCTCGCCGTGGATTTTGCGGGCGTTGATCTCGTTGAAGAGCTGCATCATGACAAAGGTGTTGAAGATGATGGTGTAGTGCTCAGAAGGAGGAGAGTGAAGCGGGGCGTTCCTCCCACTGTCAATCTTAAACATTTTCTCACCTAGGTGTAAGACAAAAATAGAAGTTCCCACTAGAACGAATCAAACCAATTTCTATTCCCCGTTTTCCTTAGCCTACTCTGCTTTTCCACCTTTCTAGGTGAAAACATTTCTTGCACCACTGAGCAAAACACCTCTCAAATTTCTGAGCAAGAAGCTTTTTGAATGCTGACTCCTGTCTAACAACTCTATGCCCCCACAAGGTTGCCAGTCTTATCTACTCCATAGGAATTATTCTAAGCACTCAATTCTTTCAGGTGGAACAAACCCTTAAGGTCATTCCCAGTGGGTTTGCAATTATCTCCAGTGGTTAGAAGCCACCCCTCTTCAGCAGGTTTTACCCATTTACCAACCCAGTAATTTCTGCCAAGCATTGAAGGGTATCAGTGATAAAAACCACAGATACTCGTGGTTTTAAATAGATTTGGGGTTGATCAGCAGCAGGCACTGCTGTTTGTTTTGATAATTTGGCTTTCACTCATAGATCTGACCAATAAAAAAGCAAGATACAACCCATGGCAAGTAACTAAAAATGTGGTGAGTTTTGAAAAGGTAAGGTTAAGATTTTTTTATATATATATACCACAGCCTAACAGGAGCAGACAGTGAATTGTGGATTTCTGATGTGCCTGATGTCTCAAACACATTTACTGTATGCTCAAGTACAGTCTATTTCTAAAAAAAAAAAAAAAAAAGAAGATAAAAACTTGATGGACTGGTCTCTGCAGAAACCTACTACAAAAGAAAGGAAGTATTATTTGATCAAAATATCAAAATAGAAATAATTCTCAATAATTTGAAATTTAACTATAGGAGCGCTGAGTTTAGAATATCATGTTACTGCAAAGCTGAGCCTCGTGGACCTCAGAAAGGAAAAGACTGTTTCCAAGGTTTATCAGAGGATTGCCTGGGCTGTGTCCTTCAAAGTATACAGGAGTTTTCCAGAGACACACAGGAGTAAGCAGAATAGGGGAAAAAGCCTGGTTTACTTTTCATCTGGCTCATTATAAAGTATCTTAAACCATAAAACTCATCAAGAAGTCCTTATAACCTCCCCATGAAGTTCACAGAAATTCTTGTTCCAAGAGTCTTATCACGTGAATTACCAAGACTTTCTTCACCGATTTTAGAGAATCTGAAATTCCAATTTCCTAACGCAGACATTCTCAAAATTCCCTGTAAATCTAACAGTTTTAGAGACCACCTCTCCTCAGAAACCTGGCAATTCTTTTGGTTTAACTCCTCTGTGAACAGACTATCACCTCCTCTGAGCATCCCAAATAAGCTGCCAGATTGCCATAAAATGGACAAGACTTTCACAGTGGAGCTCAAAAACCTCCTGAAAATCATAAATTTACATTTGCAGCTTATCTCAAAGTCTGGATATGCAGGAAAAAAAATCTGAAAGACAACACGTGCGATTTAACAGCGACTACAAAGTGACAAGAAGATAATGCCCAACAGAAAAAATCATCAGTCCTCTGATGCTCCACATTATTGTGGAGCAACAGAATCTATTATTAGCTCCTACTATTCCCTGCAGCAAGAAACATTTCTTCTCCTTCCCTCCCCTCTCCAAAATATAACCTATAAAAAGCATCCGTTGCCAGCAAGGCCTGAAGAAGAATCCAGTAATCCAATAAATTAGACTTTTTGCCCCCTTTTAATATCCATTCCCGAAATTAAATGTCAAAGCAGAGTGTTATTTGTATCACTTAATACTGATTACTTGCTTTCCATACTACTTTAGATCAGCATTATTTCTGGACTGTGGACAACACTTAGCTCTCTTCTCTCCAGCTCTTGGCAAAATGGATCTTGATTTTTATTGTGGTTTGTTTTGTGGGGTTTTTTAAATTTGTTTTTACATCCCTGCTCACGATGACAGGTCTACAATGAAATTTCAGCATAGAAGCATCAGGGTGGATACTCCCATTACAACATAACCTTCTGTGCTGTGTTTCGATATAAACTTTTGCCAAAGCTCAAACCTGTGTTTTGTGAGGGGAAAAAAGCTCGATGGGGCCATTCCCAAGGTAACAATATATGGCAGGTGACAACAACACGACACCTGCTGTGTTTCCCATCCCATTAACCAGCTGGATAACGAAGGCACACAACAAACGTGCATTAATTTGTTACATTTAAAGCGCATTTTCGACACTTGGGCTGCACAACCCAGCTGCTTGTGAGCTGAGCACCGAGTCTGGCCGAGCTTCTCACCGACAAAGAGCAGGGTGAAGATGAGGGTGAGCTGGTAGACGGCGTGGCCCAGGATGTTCTTCATCATGGTGCGGGAGATGAGGGGCTTGTTGCGGCCGTAGGGCTTGCGCAGCAGCAGCGCCTCGGTCGGCGGCTCCGTGGCCAGCGCCAGCGAGGCAAACGTGTCCATGATCAGGTTGACCCACAACATCTGCACAGCTTTCAGAGGGGAGTCCTGTGGGGGGAAATGGGGGAGTTTTGTATTTCCCTGGAAAAGCCTCGCTGGGGGTTTGTTTCTCCCGTGGGGTTGAGCTACTGGGAGCCTCCTTCCACTCGTTCTGCAGGACCAGGAGCACAAGGATGTGAGCGAGGAGAAATGATTGCCTGCAGTCATTTAAATCAGGGCCATTTGCAACCACCAAACTCACATAAAGCTTAACAGTAACTCTTTATAACACCTACTGCAACGCTCTCCGTTGCCTTCATGCTTGAATTTTCAGCTGAATTTAGATAACCAAATAATCCAAATTTCTTTCTTGGAAGAAAAGTTCTATTAGAACAATTTAAAAAGTAACATTTCCTTTTCACTAAAACCTACCTATCTTTTTTTTTTTTTTTCTTCAGAGACAGCTTGAAGTTATTAAAGATTTATGGAACAATTACAGAGACATCTTGACACATTATACTCAAATAAGACCTTTAACAGTAGTGACATAATAAAAAAAGAATCTGATCTTTTGATTTAAAAGTACTCTGAAATTTATTAAACTATATCAAATGTGCAAAAGCAACACAATCTATTATTTTACTAGTAAAAGGAAAGCAGATTTGGAACTATGGAAATGGAATGAAAAACCCCAAATACTGGTATTTGATGCAGGCTGCAGTTTCTGAAGCAGCTCTCCAGTCACTAGAAGGAGCTCTTTCCTCATACAATCCCATAAAGTCTGTGGTTATAATACAGAGGACTTTAGGTCATGTTTAAAACCCTCAAAATTAACTAAATAAAGCAAACTAACACAGATCTCAGGAGAACTCTGGACAACTCTTACAAAGTTTTGGTGTGTAACTCATGGGGGCAGCTGTAAGGGGAGAGAGATGCTTCGAGGAGCCAGGGGAGGAAAAACAAACAGGGATTTTTTTTTTGTAACAACCTCCTGTGCCTTTAGACTCTGAGTAAAACAGGCAGCACTAGCAAGGTCCGCTTCCTGTTCCAAACAGACCATTTTTATGAGGGAAAAAGGAATCACCAAAGTAATAAGGCATCAACATGACAAACCTCACCATGAAACTGAGTTACTCTGCAGTGTGAGAGCTGGAAGAGGGAGCACTATTTTTATGTACTTCATTACCATGGTGCTGCAGCAGTGAAGGAAAAAATTGTAGAGGACAGGATACGAACCAAAGCAAAGCCAACAAAACTCCCTGAGAGCTCTGCTCTTTTCTTCAAAGGGTTAAATGTTCATTTTTAATGAAATGCCATAAAAGAACAAGGGCCAACGTGCATTCAGTATCCCAAGGACTTACAGAAAACAAGGGTAAGTGCTTTGATCTCTTGTGCATCTGGTTTAGATTCCAACTTTCCCCTGAGATAAAATAATATTTCCCCTTAAAAACACATTCTTAACACATTTACACAGATTTTGATGCATTTCATTTATTATTAAAAACAAAAACAAAAAAACAACTTTTGGCTTATTCAAAGGGATGGAGAAAAGCAACCTCCTGTTTCTGACAGGTTGGGTTCCTCATGGCCGGGAGGACAATTAGCATTAATAGATTCTTGACCTCTTGGTTATGGGTTGCATTAACAGGGCTTATCTGGAGAGCTCAGCTCACTCATTTGAAATGCAGCTGCAGAAACAGGAAATGTCTTTGTCCCTAGAGGTGGTCAAAAAACTAAAAGTGATCGGGACAAACTTCATCCTAAATCGAGACTCACTTATTTTTATTAATATTAATGGCTCCAACAAAGAGAGTACCTGCAGTAAAAGCAGTTCGTGGCTGGGGCTCACAGACCCTCTGTGGGACACAGGGAAAAAGGAAAACATCTTTTCTGCTGAAGAATTTTCCTTGTCATGTTTTTTTGCCTGTCCCATTAATAAGTTTGAGAAACATTCTGTGCTTTGATCTGTTACAACAATTCAATTTCCACTTCACGCACTGAATTCTCCATCAATAAAACCGAATTTCCCTGTTGCATTTCACAGACAGAGTCAGAGATTCAGGGGTCTATCAGGGCCTGCCATATTCCCAGCAGAAGGGGAAGGCAGATTATTTCAGTCTCTAAATCACACAACTGTAATTGGCAGCCATCAGTTTTGGCAACAGCATGTTCTCACCATTTCACACTGCCAATCACCTTGGGTGGCTGTGGTGCCCCTAATAATTATCTATTATTGGCAGTGCTACACTGCTCAGTCAAGTGTGAGAGCTCGTTCGAGGCTGAAGCCAAAACATTAAATACACATTAGTCTGGGCAGGCAGTGGAATGAAATTTCCACTGCAACTCTATCTGATTTCTGATTAGTTGGTGGAAACTGAGGAAAACACATATCAGCTAAGGAGCTTAGGCTTCCACTGCGGATTTGAGTCACTTGTGCAAGTGGGATGCAAATCAACCTTCTTTTCACTGTGTTTTAGCCACTAACTGACCAGCCAATAATTCTTAATTCCCTCTCTGAAAACTTTGGGGATGTGAACCACCCAAAATCACCACTTATTCATCAAATTCTTTTCCACTTGACCTTGGAATAGGTTAGCCTTGGCCTAGAGGTAAAAGGAAAATGTCCCTTAAATCAAGTGATGTTACACTTCATCTTGGAAACACTTAAAAGTACAAATCGCCAACAGCTGGAAATAAACTACAAATCTTTTGTGACATGCAGAGCCTCACAAATTTTAGAGCTTGTTACTTTTGATTTAGATGACAAGCTGCAAGGGAACAAAAAGGTATTTCCACCCTTACCTCTTTATTCCCGTTTGCCACAGAACACATGCAGGGATTCACAAAAACGAGCGTTTCTGGGAGTTTACCTTTCTACACATTAATGCAAAAAAAATGGCAGCCCTCACTGTGCTGCTAGATCACACTGTCTGCTAATTCTATGGAAGTGGCATCCTCAATTCCATTTCCATGCCTCTAAGCCTTGCCAAAATAAAGCTAAACAGTACGGACTTTGATTTTATATTACAGCTTTTTCAAGTTTGCCAGTGCTATTATTTTGGAATTTGCCAAGTACAGTTCTGCAGTAAAACATTATAACCACATAAATTACTGCCTTATACATGTAAGTATAGATCATCCTCATTTTTTTGAACAAGACATGTAAAAACAATCAGTGATTCATGCAGCAGCTCATTGCTACAGTGCCTTTTAATTAACATTTAATTTTCCAAATATCGTGTCCTATGGAGTCACTGTTTTCAGTTCCTAATGTCTGCTAAAACATTAAGTCTCTCTCAAAGTGCAAGAATAATAATTTGAATGTAAAATGTTAAAACACAGCCTTTGTGCTCCCTTTCTTCAGTGGAACCTTTCTGAAGAGTTACAATTGCCTCAACGCTTGGAGCCACAGACTGAATCCGGCACGGAGAGAAACCCGCTTGCTTTTTGGCTCCAGCAAAAAACTGTTTCCGTTTGACTGAGCTGCATTTTAAAATCTTCCTTTCGTCCACACCCAGATCACTTTGAACAGCTCCAAACATAATGAGCTGATATCTTCTGGGTGCTGTGGGTTTGCTGGGGACAGGAAGAAGGATGAGCCCATACAGAGCTCCATAGGGCACCCAGAGATGTGGAGCAGTGACTCACTGCAGGCACAAAACTCACAGGAATCGTAGGCAGAGCTCCAAAGAACCACCCTCACTGAATCAATCAGGGGCTCTGCAAAACTGTTATTCAGAGAATGAAGTCAGAATATGAAAGTTTCTAACTCCTAAATTCACTGGAAAAACAAAAGATGGGTTTCAGCGGAGGCAGTGGCTGCAGAAGAGGAAGGACAATTCCACAGGAACTGGTCAAGACCACCACACCCTGATCACACTAAAAGTGTGCACTGGGCACCTCAGGGAAGGCAGCAAGAGGGAACTGGATTGGATTAATTAAAAATAAGGTGAATGAGCCCAGCTCAGCTGCACTGAGCCACACAGACCTCTCTGGGAGTAAGCAAAGGTGTGAACTCCTCTGGGGTCTGTGCACACAGCCACAGAGCTAAAACACCCCTGCACCCCGGACTGAGGGCTCCTGAGTCAACTTCTCACCAGAGACTTCTTCAAGCTCTGTTTTCCTGGATGACCCAGATCTCAGAGAGCCTTACATAATTACAGACTCACAACACAGAAGTTCATTATTCTCTGAAAATTCAGATCTTGTGGCTTATAGATTGAGCTGCTGTAAACTGAAACAGGGCCCCATGTAAGTGAGATCCCTCGGAGGGGCAGCTCTGGCAGCAGCTGCACTAAGCTTGTCAGCAGGTGACACTGGATCTGTAATTCTTATGCTGCTTAGAATATGATTGCTGTCACCTTAACACGACTTCGTGCTGGGAGCCAGGGGAGACAAGAGAAACAACCATTTGCATTGGTCCTGTGCATAATAACTTCTTTGACAGCCCCCTGCTTGTCCTCTATAAGCTTTATCTGACACTGGAGCAGTGCAGGGGGTCACAGACACTTTGTACACATAAGAAGACCAGGACAAAACAGAATTAGTAGATGTGGTAGATACCCTCTAACAGCGGCACCTTCTTGAAGCAGCATCTATCTTGAAGCAGATAAAAAATGAAATGATGTTTGCTTAAAATGAACAGAATTAAACTAGACAGCAGTTCCCTGAAGTGGAATTGGCAAGGACCCCCACTTTATTAATCTATTTGAGGAAAAAAGCAGCAGACTGTTAAAATGACCACTAATGGTCCCAGGTTCTGCCTAATGTTTCTCTTAAGCCTCTCCACAACCCTCCTAAGGTGCTCTGGAACAAACAAATCATCTCCTGTGTGGGCAATGCATTCTCTGGGTGCCCCTTGGTGGGCTGGCTTCACTCCCATCAGTTCTCACACAGTCATTAATTAATTTTTATACAGAATTGCTGTGGTTTCACTTAAAGTCCTGCGGGAAGATGACCACAGCCTCCTATTTACATGTACACCAGAGCAATTGCAGGATCAAGGCTGAATAAAGTTAAGCCCATTAAGTTGCAAAGCACAAGCCAAGTGTTAAAAAAGATTAGTCCAAGCAAAGATTTTTTTATCTTTGTACTTCCTTTAAGCATAAATCAGAAAGAGTAGATGAGTGTAAAGGCAGCTTCATCCTGAAGCATCCCAGTGTTTCAAGCTGGTTCCAAACTGCAGAACAGATTATTTGAGAGGTGGCATGAGGAAGAACAGAAGAAATGTTATTACCTACAATTTTTCTCATTCTATATCAAAATGTCATCAAAAGGACACCCTGAATATTAATATTAATGATGGATTGAAATTATATTGTGTGTGTCAGAGAAAGCCAAACCGACCACCCAAATCAAAGGAAAATTCAGTCCAGTGTGGACTTTCTTCGTGTTCATTTTGTGCTGCCTTTTAGGAACTGTAGACTTTAGCTCTGTTTGTTTGGTAAGGACTAAAACATTTTAGTCAAAATCTTTCAGTCAGGCCTGTGCACAGTTCTGCAGATGTGGACGTACATGTGTGCACCTAGCCTGTTGCGGGCAAATTTTTTTTTGGTAGAGTCCTGCATTTTGTGCTGGAGCTATTTTCATAGCAACCAGAGGGTACAGCATGTTCCCAAGTGCAATTTTTAGCAAAGCTTTTGAGCCAAACAGAATGTCCTTTGGCTGGCTGGAGTCAAAGCCTAACATAATAATGTACATTTGTGAGGCAAAATCCTTCTTGAATGAGACAGAACCGGGAGCAGCTCGAGATTAGCCACAGTCAGGCTGGGTGTAAACAGTGGCAAAAGGACAGAACTGCTGCCTTTCTGCTTCCATTTCCACTTCGGCTCCTTCCACGCTTCTCGTTTGGGTTTGTATCTTTACTGCCAAATTCAGGAATTGCACAAGAATCTGCTTGCAAAGCAACACAGGAGTTCCAGGAGGTGTCCACTAAAACCTGTGAGCAGGGACAGCAGGCCCAGGGATGGTCTCACAGACCTCTGGGGCAAGAGAAATGCACTGGGCCTGATCCAAATCCTAGAATCCAAAGGAATGATTCAAAGGATGAAAAAAAGCTTCAGAATTAAAAAAGGAAACATATTTGCACTGGTTATGCACTTCACATGCACTTAGACTTGATTTAAAATAGTCCTTGCACTGATCCAGCACTGTTTAACCTCTTCAGGAATGGAAAATTCTTTGGTTAACAAATAGAATGAGTTTCCCTTCGTGCTTTCACAGAACAACTGAAGAAATTCTGGGCATTGACCAGAAGATTTCACCTTAAATAAAAGTTGATATCAGTGACAAAATGTCAGTAAAACAGGGTCTTAAAGGAAGCACTGGCCTCAGCTGCAGCGATGGTGCTGCCACCACCCTGCTGTCAGCACCTTGCTCTGGGTGCTTCTGTACCACTTGTAAAAACCTCCTGGAGTTTTAGTCCTTGTTCTTGTGTTACCAGCAACAATCACTTCACAGCTGGACATTTTCTCAACATGCTTGAAAACATTTCCAAAGGTAAATTTATCCAACTTTGCTGCAACACCACAGATTTCATCCCTCAGCACAGGCTCAGCAGTGACAACAAGGGACCTCCGAGGCCTCGGAATGTCAGCCAGGTCGTAGGAGAAGTCTGACCTCGTGGGTTTGTTAAGGTACCTGGGTTTCTGGTTGCAAGGATCAATTCCATGATTCCAATGTAAGTTTAGCCTGGAGCAGAGCTAATGACTTATTCATTGCTTTGCTCAGGTGTGCCTGGGCTGAAATGTACCTGCTGAAACAGGTATGGGCATCTGGATGATGCACCATGAGGGAAGCATCAGCTTTCCCACAGTGCATCCCAATCCAGGGAGGCATTTTGTGACAGCACCTGTCTGCAACATCTAAAATATACATTATTTTAGGGAGTGACAGCACTAAAAAACACTTTTTGTTATTTTCTTATTAAAGACAAAAACTTTATGCTGTACTACATATATCCTGTTTACTCTCTAGGGGAAAAAAAATAATTTTATTGCCCAAAAAGTTATGATTTGAGAAAAAAACATGGTTTGCTTTGAGGCATGCTTCTTGCAAATGACCTGGACATGTTGCACATGCACCAGGATTGCAGTGAGGGATTAATGGAGTGGAAAAAAGAGAGATCTAAGTCCAACTCTATGTGTCATTTAATTGGTTTGTGATCTGCATCTGGAATTAAAAAGAACTGCCTGAAAGCAACAAAATCATTTTATCAGTCAAAAAGATTGGGATTACTAAAAATATATATTTATTAGTGAGTATATTCTAAGAATAAAAGGCAAATTCATGTAACCTGCTCCTTCTCCCCACCCACGGTGTTTTCTGTCTGACCATCACAGGCTCAGGGATGGCAACACTGACGGAGGCAAAAATGAGCAGCTCCTAGAAGCAAGTTCCTTTGGGAAAGAGCTGGATTCATCCAGCCTGACGCCAGCAGCTCGTTAACCCTCAGCAGCCTGAACCTTGGAATGCTCAGGAGAATTTCCAAAAGTTGCCCTGTGCCGAGCAGGAATCAAACGCAAAGCTCCATCCAGCAGGAGTGACCGGATCCTGGCAGATCCCGGTGGATCCTGGCAGGATCCCAGCAGGAATTGCTCACCTGGGTGATGCAGGCACCGGTGAAGGCCACGATGACGGCCACGATGTTGACGGTGAGCTGGAACTGCAGGAACTTGGAGATGCTGTCGTAGACGTTGCGGCCCCACATGACGGCCTTGACGATGCTGCTGAAGTTGTCGTCCGTCAGGATGATGTCCGAGGCCTCCTTGGCCACGTCCGTGCCAGCGATGCCCTTTGGGGAAAGGGATTGGGAATGAGATTCCCTGCTAGACAGCATAAATCTTCATACTCAAAGCCCACAGTGGCTGCTGAGCATATTCTGCTTTTTATGGAATTTGGCTAATTTGGCCTGGTTTTGAAGTGAATTAGGCTGCAGAAATGGAATTTACAGAGAGCAGAGGAATTCATGTGGTGATGGCTCGGAGTGTTTTAAGTTGTCAGCTTAAAGGTTGCTGATCATGTGAGTTGCTTTTGTCATTGATGACGTTTTATTGATATACGTGAACAGAATTGGCAACAAAAATGAGAATTATGTGTCTTTAATACATGGTCAGAGTACACATGAAAGACACCTTTGTAACTAGTGGGGGATTTTACCACAGCAAAAGAGAGCTCCAGTGTTGTGAAGAAAAAGTTCATTTTTCTGTATGTGCCCAGGATTCTGCATAAAGCCAATAATTAATTAGGCAAAATCCTGAAAAAGTATCAAAACAAGCCATGCCAGTGAATCCAAGTGAATTAAAGGATTCTGATGCAACATAACTCACTCCCTCCAATATATTCCTTCACTGACAAGCAATAACTAAGCAACTTCACACTTAATGAATGGAAAACTCCTCACAGCAAATTCATAATGGCACAAACATCAAGATTATACCATTGCAAAGCCAACATCAGCTTTTTTAAGTGCTGGTCCATCGTTGGTTCCATCCCCAGTCACAGCTACCACCTGCCTCTGTTCCACCTGTGTGCTGTCAATAATACCTGCAAAAAATGTATACATGGGTGGGTTTACAGACATTTATGGGCAATAATTAGCAAGATAAAACATCCCTGTAAAAAAGCAGAGTCTGTATGAAATAGATTGGATAACACCACACAGTTTTACAGAGATTAAAAAGGCAGGTCTTTAAGGAAAATAATGATGAAAGCTGCAGCATCACCACCATCCACTACTAAATATCACCATGAGAATTTACATGGAAAGTTCTGATCCTGCATCATCAACACATCAACAAAACCTGCACAGGCTTCAAAGGGAATGAGAGCAGCTCATGATGTTCTTTTGGCAGATTCCCGCTATTTAAAGTTTTGTGTCACAGCCCAGCACAGATCAAACATAGTGGAAAGGATTTGCCAAAAACTTAAGGTCATGCTTAGGGCTCTCTTAAACTGGGACCCAGCTGTAATATCAGCTTTACTAAGAGTCTTTCTTAACCCAAGATAACAAAAGTCATTGATGAATTTTGTTTAGGTGGAGCAGCCATGTTCAACTCTGCCAAACAATGATTAAGGAGATATAAAAGAATTCTTTAAATTCTGGAACCAAGCATTTTAATAAATAGCTATAATAAAATAATTTCTACTTTCATTTTGAGATCATTTGAGAGGAAAAAACCAAAAGCACTTCTCATGTGGTAAATCAAGTTTCACACAACAAGGCTGCATGGAATTAATTTCCACTTATGCAGATAGGGAAAGCCAGGAAAAGAATGAAGAATTTTTCTGAGGCTACAGAAGCAGCCCAGGTTTTTAATAGGATGCAGATCCTTCACCACTCATGTTTCTGTTTCCATGTCAGGGCCCATTTGAGCATGAGTCCAGAACACAGGATTGTTGTGTAGGATACAAGAACACCTTTCCATATTGATAACTTACGGGAGCAAAACGACAGAATTCCTTTTGCTAACACATTTTGCACAAAGTCATAACCTGCAAAAACAATTATCCAAACCTACCCAGTATGAAAAGCTTTCACTCTGCTCAGAAAAAAATCCCTCCCCTATCAGATAGGCAAGCAGAAATAGGAAATTGCAGATTACAGAGCAATAGCTGCCTCTTGGCAAGGTTCAGGCTTATCAGGCACCCGAAGATTGCAGTGCCCTGTGCAAGCAGTTACTGCCCTGTACTTTTCAGACTTATGAAAATGAGAAAAAAGCCCTATTCACTTTCCACTGGCAGTGGGATCTCAGATGAATGGCACATTACTCTGATAAGATCTTACAATTAGAGCTTCCAGTTTGTTGGGGTGATTTGCCTTTGCTATTACTAAATAAGCAGGAACATCATCTGTCACTACTGTTAAAAGCATTTACTTGGTCTTCCCTTCTTGTTATTAACACATCCTTTGATGTTAAATTAATAGTTTAAGCTCCTAAAAAAAAAAGTCATTAAAATCTCTGGCTCATTAAGGTATTAACTGCTCCAAAGAGGTCGATAGAATCTGCTCACAACTGGGTTCCAAGTGGGAGCACAACCCAAATCAAGTTGAAGAGGCTCAAACAAATGATCTCCTAACAGAGATAAATGGATATAAATAGTGACTGTGTTGATGACTGTGCCACCAACTGCCCTCCATCAGCCAATTCCTGCGTGCTGCCAAGTCATTCACAAGGTTTAGCAGTCATTCACAAGGTTCAGGAGACACTTTCATCCCAAAAAACACAAACTATGCAGCCAGGATGAGCCCAGCACCGCCCCGAGCACAGACCTGCATAAACAGCAGCCATGGAACAGCAGACACAAAAAGGTCTCAGGTATCATCAGCATCTGAGCCCCAGACCTCCCCTGCAGTGCCCACTGCGAGTGCCACTGGAAGGACATGGAATGGTGGGGATGGATGTCAGTGCTACCCCTGGGAAGAGAGAAGGGCTTTGCGAAACTCCGTCCCCACGCCAGACAAATTTCTAAAATGGAGCAGCAGCGACTGTTTGGGATTCAGAGGATTTGTCACAGCTCTACTGACACTCCCTGACTTCTGCCTGCTCTTTTGAATCTGTTCCTCCTCCCTGCTTCCTCACATTGCTGAATGTTTGCCTTCTTTGCAGCATGTGCCTCCTTCCAAACACATATAGGGCTTGTTTTTAATATTCTGTTAATGGCTGAGATCAGGTTTCACCTCAAGGATTTTCTTCAGTATTGAGAAGTGTGCCTAGATAAAATTCCCAGTGTGAGGAGACCAAAGAAAAGAAGGATGTCCAGGAAGGGCTCTCCTCTCTCTCTCCTGAGCCGTGGGGATCAACCTCTGGTGTGATCAGGGAAAAATGGGACTGAGGGCATGAGCCAACAGGCTGGCAGTAAAGAGAACGTTCCCTGGCCATTGCACTCAGTCCAAGTGGCTCAAAAGAAGCTTTAACATTAATTAGTCATGTCTAACAACCAGGAAATTTCTTCGAACTATACAGCTTTACTCCAGTTGAATGTTTACATGCAGAATTTTAATAAAAACAGGTTTTCATGGGGAATTCTTCAACCCTCAAAGCTTCCTGCCAAAACAGCCTTTGCTCTTTCATTGGCTTCTTCCCTCATCTGGAGCTGTTTGGCCATGACTTCCTTCTGTCAGAAAGAATTTCATCCAACAGCCCCAGGAGCACACCCAGAGCAGAACACGACAGTGTGTTCCACACAGGGATCCCACTGATGTGGCAAGGAATTTGGGAAGGAAATTTGGGCAGGAATTTGTCCTGCAGCTTGCATAAGACACAAGTTTCTCAGCGCAAGCAGCCTGTGTCATATTTAAAACAACCATGCAGAGCTGTCAAGAGGGGCTCTAAATGCATAAGCTTGCTCTAAAAAGTACAAAATACAAGGTACAAAACTGAAATACATCCTACATCTCCCACCTGCCTCCCATCTAACACTAATCAAGCACTAAATCAAATCCACTCAGGACAATAACTTAGGGAATATTAACCAACGACGTCTCTTCTGCACCCATGGCTCAGCTCAGACCCGTCCCACCCAGCCCCAGGTTCTCCCTTTGTCACAGGACAAATGCTGCTCCATTTAAACAACCCTCACTGGCATTGTCGCCCTCAGAGCTGCAGCAGTAAGAAACTCCTGGGAGAAAAAAAATTCCTGGTTTGGAGATTTCTTTCTGTCTTGACTGCTTAAAGCAGGCAGGAAAAACTCAGCTCCAGCTGAGCACTTTGGAGCTGCAGCCCCGTTCAGGTGTTAGAGAGGCAGGAAAGCTGATCCTCCCACAGGCTCACCCAGATTCGTGTTTCTTTGACAAGCTAAACATAGCACAGCCACGTATTTTCATAACACACATCCTCTTCAGGCTATTTTTAATATTTCAGGCTAGTTTTTAATACTTCCAAACTTTCGGAAGCTCCCTGTTAACGTGACAAGAATTTGCAAAGTCTGTCTGAAGAAAGCTCAGATTTATTTCAGTTACATGCTTGGGTACGTGCCTGGATAGAGATTCAAAGGTTAATATAAAAATGTTCTGTATGACATTACAGACAGCACTGGGAATTAAGTGAATAGTCCTCCCCAAAGTTCAGGATATCAATTAATTCAATTTTCTGTATTTTTATTATTCTACCCAGTCTCGTGGCTTTCCACATTAATGAGGTTATGAACATACTACTATCCCATGCAATAATAGCTGAAATATTTCAGTAATTAAGGGTAATTATTAAAAAATCTTTTCTTCTTTAAAGTTCCCCTTCTGCTTGATAACAAATTAGGCCTACATGAGAATAGTTGTTTTTAATATCACACCAAAAAAATTCCACTCTAATTTAAATATATTGGAAGGCACAGCTTCTTTAATTGGTAAAGTATTTCTTTGATCTTTTCTATACCTTCTGATGATAATTCCCATCAGTGCTAAACAGTTGTTTCCCACAGTGTTTTTAAGAGATAAACTGACGATTTTGAATTATTTCAGCGATAGCACTGTAACCTCATATCGGTATAAATGATATGTGGTTTTACTTGGGATATTTTGAAATAGAGCAAAAAATAAGAAATTATACCAACAGGTATCTTAAAATCCATCCCATATTTTATTTCAGTGGGACTGAGATTTTTGTACTAAAGCAGTTTGTGATGATAAAACGTTCTGATGGGTGTTTTTTCAATCTACCTCTACTTCAAAGCCATAAACATTTGAAAGCAAGTGTCTGCCCAGGCTGAAATGCTGAACCATGCCTTTCTCTGGTCCCTGAGCAGTAGTAAAAACAAAAGTAAAAAATAAAAATGATCCTTCTGCTGGGTGGGATTGGGCTATGTTAAGGAGAAAAAAAGATTCCCTCCAGCAGCTGTATGTCATTAAAAATTAAATATAAAAAAAGTTTATTTTCTGATGTGTGTTTTTAGCCTAGAGCAGACAGAATACATCAAAGGGGAGAAAATCCTCTCAATCCCTCAAGTGTCTGAGAAAAACATAACATTTTAACAAGAGGCCCAAAACTAGTGAACATTTAAATAGTTTCTTGTAACTTTTAATGGCCCTTGGAGTATTACCAGCCAAAAAATTCCATCATGATTTCCACAGCCTTGTCCTTGAACTTTGTGAAGATACTTAATTGCTCTCTCGACCTTGCCACATCTTTAAAACATGAATTGTGTTGCTTGCATGCGGCATCCAGTAGGAGTAAATATCTTTTGGGCTGTCAAAGTGCATGTGCTACAAACCACCACCAATTTGTTGTTCCCTTTTTCTCCAGCTCTCTATTGATTTCAATTTCCCTGGCAAAGGTTTCCTTCTCCTCTTGAGGGAAAATCCTGACTGATTCAGACGAGCACTCCCGAGGGACTTGGTTAATCCACTTAATGCAACACAAATTGTTGTGTTTCTGAAACAAATCAGCTGTGGGGCTGTACAAGGGCTGTTCTGAGAGCTGTAACAGGATTTAAGATGCACTGGGGAGGGGAGGAGACTTCAGCTGACCTTGTGCAGGTCTAACCCTGACCCATGGAGATAAAAATGCCCTCTAAACTTTTCCAGTCCTGAACAAACCCCTGCTGGAAAACTATTTTGGAGCACACGTCCCCCAGATTTGTATATTATTTATAAATTACACAGCTCACTACCATAATAATAAACTGTGTACATTAGAAGACATTTATGGGAAACAGTGGGGTGGGGATGATACATTATGTGTCCAGCTGCCCCATCCAGCACCATGCCAGAGTTCCCTGGAATGATCTGTGTTTCCACCTGGCCTCAAGCCCAAAGGACCCAAATGATCCAATCTTCAAATTCACAATGGAACTTCTGCTCTAAAGTCATTTAGGCATTTTTAAAAATTGCATGGTGCTCAAAAACCTTTGGAATCAGTCATGTATGGAATCACAGCAATGGAACCTGAAGGACTTTCTACCTAAATGCAGATTATTATTGCAGGAGTCAACCAGCTGAAAACATGTAACGGATCAGCTGGATCTTAGCCTGAACTTCAGCTGCTCCAATTGCTAAAAGGAGCTCCCCAGACTTTCTAGGGCCTTAGTAAAATATTCCAGCTCTTTCTTCATCAGGAAGCCAGGAGACAACCATCTGCTTATGGGGCTTCCACTTGAGCACGGCCAAAAATGAGGTTATTCCTGCTCAGAAACCGCTGATTCCATCAGCCTCTAAGTGTGAGCCTCAAATTCAACAGAATAAGATGTCAAGTCATCAAAAGAAAAAGGAAACTGCAAACCAACCCCCCTTTTATGGGAGCATTCCATCTGCAGACAGTACGGTGAGAGAATGTTGTTTGTAGGGTGCAGCTCCTGCAGGACAGACCCTAAAAACACAGAAATCTAAAGGAAGCCAATGCAAATCATACAATTAGATGAGCCTACAGGAAAAACGGAACTGGCTGAAAATCCCCATCTCCACTGGGCAGCTCCCAGTTCCACCACACCAATAACTGCTACTGTGACAGGAAAAGGTTTTCTTCTCTTGGAATACTCTTTAAAATAATTGTGGGAGAACAGATGCACTGGAGTGACTGGATTCACTCTTAATGAGACTGCTCTTGTTTTCATCATAAAGGGCTGTAAGGCAAAGACAACAAAATCTGTGACCTCTCTTGTTTATATGTTATGTTTCTCAGCAATATTTTCTTTCTGCCCACCAAATGCACATTTTCCCTTCCCGTCTCAAGCCTCATTCCAATTAAAAGCCACAAGGCAAATATGTCATTGCCTACATCCACTTGCCAGACATCTTATTGGTATTTCTCTTATTCCTGCCAAGGAGTTTCCTGTTCTTTTCCATCTCAAGGCTGAGGTCGAACACAAACACAAGAGTGCAAGAAAGCTTCCTTGTGTGGTGTAGAGATGCGCAGCTATAAATGACAACTCAGGTGGATTTGTAACAGTGAAATCAAGGCAGATGATGCTTCAACACCTTTGGCATTGATTTCCACCCCCACAAAGGCAGTTTGCACCCACCTTTCACCAGAGTGTGTTTGTCCGTGGGGGAAGAACGAGCGAGCACCCGGAGCTTTGGCCAGATTTTGTCAATCCGCTCCTGCTCAATCTGCAGGGGGGGGAACACAAAAAAAGAACCCAAAAGGTAAAACCACCTGCCTGTGATGAGCAAAATTTATGTCTTTGTGTCAGACAATTCCCCTCACTACTCAGACATGCAGCTTTTGTCCAAAAGCACAGGGAAATTCCAGCAGCCATCGATGCTGCAAGTGAAGACAAGGCCATTACTAGCAGGGTTCATCTGCTGGCTAAATCAGGTAAATTTTTCCACAGTACCTAACCAGCCTTTCTCATCTTCTTTATGGATAATTCCACCCAGAATCATCACTCCAGATATAGGAGTTTCTCAAAGCTGATCAAACCTGTATACAGGTTTGTTGTTCTACTCCGCATGAGAAACCAAATCCTTCATTTAGCACCAATAATGGCAAGATTTTCTTGTGTAGCAACAGGAACAGAGCCAAATCTGTTGCATTTATTGACATTCCCAGGATTTCATCCATCAATGCAAGGAGCAAACAACTGCGTCCACTCATTTATGACGGACTCAAAGAGCCAGCATAGATTTTACTTCATTAGAGCTGTGTGTGAGCTCCATCTTAGATGAGGAGTTAAAAATCTTCCAAAGGATAGATTTTTTTATGCAAATCATTGAAGTGAGTACATGAGATAAAGTGGAATAAATTAAAGAAATGAGAGGAGCTGGTTCTCAGTACAGATTGCATTTTTAGGAGCAGAATTGCTGTTGAGTTCCTTCTCCTCCTTACCACAAACCTGCTTTAATGGGCTTAGTTTTGATTTCTTGTGGAGCAGTGCAGTGGTTCTAAAAACTGCAGAATTAGGCCAGCACCAAACTGATCCTGGAGGAGTAAAGACTGCAATTTCACTGCTGTTTTGAATTGCAAAAAATTTAGTGGGAGAAAAAAGCAGGGATTTTTCCAAGCAGTCTTTACCGATCTGAGGCACGCACCAGCGCAGGAGAATATTCCAGTGCTTTCACTGGGTTCTATTTACCTCTCCCTTCTCATTTCGGATCCTCCTGTTGAACTCCTTCCCTTCGAGGCACAGGAAGTCTTCCCCTGGGTGGATGATGCCACACTTGATGGCGATGGCACGCGCAGTGTTGATGTTGTCCCCGGTGACCATGCGCACGGTGATCCCGGCTCGCTGGCACTTCCGGATGGCTTCTGGCACCTGCAAGAGCGAGGCAAGGGCACAGAGAGCTCCTGGGTCAGAGCTAAAACACAATGCAGGTGTTCCCATCCAGAAAAATTTCAGGCCAAGAAATTCCTGAAGCAGAAAGAGGAATCAGATGTGTTTTGCCATTACTCGACTGTTGTGGAGTTGGGGTTGCACCACAGGCAAGGCAAATCTTGTCTCGAGAAGCACAAAAACCATCTTTTAGATCAGTTCCCTAAATTTTCTCCCCACTTGAATAAAAATGAGTGCTCTGCAGCTTTTTTGACCTTTAACAAGCTGAACATAATGACTCAACACGTGTAAATAGGAATGGAGAATACAGGAAATGACTGAACTTCTGATCCAAACCTCCCTTTCAACAAGATCGTTTTAAAAGTTATTGTGATTTAGCACTACTTAATTCACGCTTATCAACAGGTGGAATTCCTAAACACAGGAGTTTCAAAATCATAAAAAATGAAGCCTGACTTTTGTTAAGCCTTTTTCTGCATGAGACAAACTTCTCCTGCACAGGAAATGTATCAGGGAGAGAGAATTCAGGGTGTAACAGGGGCTGTGAGGTCAATGTAGGGGCTCTATTCTGGCTGGGCATCATACACAGATTATTGAAAAAAGCCAAGAAAGATGTGTGGAATTAAAAGAAAATATTGATTCCTAATAATTAAATAAAACTCCTTTAATACAGTTACTTGGGTGAATGAAGCCTATAGAAAGGTTCCACATCGACAGCTCAATTTCAGATGGGCAAAAAATTCTGTTCCCTTAAACTACACCCTAATTAATGATAATTTCTAAGTAAATATCACTAACCAATTAATTCAGTCTCATGGCATTTTTGCATTATTTTGCATTATTATTATTATTATGAAAGCATTATTTCTGCAAGAGAAAAACAGCAATATTATTTGATGTGGAAGAATGAGAAATGTGTTCCATGCATCCAGAACGGGCTGGATGTCATTCTTCAGCACAGCACCACTTCTCTAAATTTCATTTTTACCCACAAGAGTCTAAGAGCAGCCCAGGATTCATCATGAAGACAGAAGCCCTTCACAGAGCTACAGGAAAGAGAACTGCCTTACTCAGAAGATGACAATGCACAATTATTAAAAAATATTACAAAAACCCACAGCTATTTAAGAGAAGGTATCAAAATGGATATGACCATCTGTATCTGATGCACCTTGCTGATCACAACCTCCAGCACAGATAGAAATGTGCTGTGGAGCTCAATGCCAATTTGAGTGGATTCATCTCATCCATTAGTGCAGAAAATGTTCAGAAAAGGAGACACCATCTCCAACATTACACTGCTAATTTTATGTATTTTATATATTTTCATTTCCTCTGTAGCCACAAGTAGGGGACACTGCTGAGGGCATTTATGTGACAACATAAATCTGAGCCAGTGTGGCAAATCTTGGGCTTTGAGGGATTTCCTGGGGCCAGGAAGGCTCTGGGTCTGCACTGAAAACCCTAAACCCCTACACCACACCACAGATAATGGTTCTCCCAGTCTGGGAATAATTTCACACCATGTCTGTTCATATTTATTAAAAGCAGTTTGTGGAGCTCCTGTTTTCCAAAATGCTTCCCTAAACCAACACCTCAGTGAGGACCAGAGCAGCACTTTTCCCAGGATTCCCAAGAAAATCCCTCCACCCTCAGAGGGCGTCTACAGGATGTGCTGTTTGCAGAAGGACTCTGTCAATACAGATCACAAAATCAAGGGCAGAACCCAGGGACAGAGCTTTATCTTCCCATCTCCTCACCTCTAACTGGGAATATTTTCCCCACAAATTGTGAACCCTGGAAAAATCATTTAGACCTGAAGCCTTTTAGTGATATGAAATAGATTTCTAGAGGGGAATGTGTGATCAGCTTAAATCTGTTCCTTAAGCAAACGACCCCTGATCTCCCCAGTTTCCACATTAATAATCCTGCCTAGATCCCATTTGTCACTTGGAAATGCCTTTGGTACTCACTGGAGCTGTGGTGAGCCTTGTGCATAGGACAGGGCAGATTTAGATGGATATCTGGAAATATTCCAGTGGATGAACCAGGAAGGAGAAGAAGGAATTACAGTGCAAGCAGCGAGAAAGGGTTATTGCCATGAAGGGCCAGTCCCATTAAACAAGGTCAGGGGAGGACAGTCCCAGTTGCAAACACACATCCAGCTCTCATCTAACTGGAGAAATCATTCTGTTTTCCTCTCCTGTCATTTTCTGGACAGCTGGTGGGTGGTATCTGATTTAATACTGTGTACAGTAATTACAGTTAAAATATTGTTCATATTTTTTTATTGCTGTGAGGGAGAAAGAGTGTTGGCAGACGGAGTGGGCAGAGGAAGCAGATATTTTCCATCAGTTTTGCAGAGCTTAAGTACACATTTCACAATTTTTTGGTTTATTTTCCCTCTGCAAAGCAAAACTTCCAATGCAAGCATGCATGTACAAAATCTCCAATGCAGGAATATCTTTCCCAATCAGGTGACAAATAAATAGGAGATATTTGGAAGGGATTTACGTTCATCTCCCAGAAATAACAGACTGGAGGCGTTTTTTGGCAAATAAGTGCGAGCCAGTTCAGACTCATTAAAATCAAGCCAGAAAGAGTGTCAGGATCAACAGAGAATCTCTGCAGGAGAAGGGCATCACTCTGTTTGTTCTCTTCCTGTGTATTTATCAAAGAAAAATAAAAAACACACCCGCAAAATATAAATATCAAGCAAGTAGCTCAGTGCTTGCTAAATCCAGCAGCTGCTGATGACTCAGCTGGTGTCTCAATTAACCTGGGAATATGGAAAAGCCATGGGTGTCCATGGCTGGCATTCCAGAGAAAACGGGACAGTTGCTGGATAACAGTGTTAAATAATTAATGCACGTTGGGTTTTTTAGTATGTGGGGGGAGATGTGAGTGCCAGAAAGCTCCCAGAATATCCCAAGAATATCTCTGGAACAGGGCAGCAGGACCCCTCCACTGCCGGTATTCCCAAGTGGAATCACTCCATGGAGGCACACGAGCCATGTGCCACAGGTGCTCCCTGCCCAGCATCCATGGGACAGCTCCAACAACATCTCAGGGAAAAGGAAAATCCTGAGCCTTCCCCAGGAAACACGGGAATGTCACTGAAGGGAAGCTGGAGGCTGCCAGGATGGGGGCATTGTTTTATTGGAATTACCTGATCAATCACCTCTATCAGAATAAATCCTGACATCCATGAATACTGAGATAATTGATAAAACAGCACTTTTACTAATATTTCTAAATTTTATGTTCTTTTTTTTTTTTTCCCCAACAGGAAGCACTTTGAAAATTCATAAACTCCAGTGAGGAGTCTGTTCAATGAGCAAATTTCATTTTGGCAAAATATTCCCTATAACTGCTCAACATCTCACTCCTTGCATCACCAATGGGGATTTCACATATGCATATCATGATATTCCAACAAAGTCAGGTATTCCATACCTAGAGAGTTTTCTGAATTTTATGGTTTTCTCCTAGCTCAGGGTTTATTGGTTCACGTCTTTCCCCTAAGGTACTGCTACTCCTTATAATGTGAGGAGTAGTAATAATTTAAATATTGGTTTAAATATTTTCATGATGTTGTTGCCACTTTGAAACAGTCAAAAGGGACAAGGAGGAAAAAAAACCAAAAACCAAAGTCCCAAATCCCAAATGTCCGACATTTACTAAAATTCTGGAATTATAAATATTTTATTGTGTGTCTTGCACTGAAACAGAAATGTTCCTGCATGTTCTGGTGTTAAACTACAAGAAATTCAATACAATATTCAAATATTTATTTAGAAATAAGATGTTTTCCTGCCTTCATCTCTTTGATTCTTTACATAGAAGTCAGATTTACTCTCTATTTTTAGCAGAATTATTCACTTTTACCTCAAGCTCCCAAGAAATTATTCCCTGCAAGATAAGAGCAGTTCTCTTACAAAACACCCTCCTAACAATCACATGAAAGGAGAGTTTGCAGCTATTTTCCATAATAACTGCAAATCCCACTGCTCCCCAATCCCGCAGTCTGTCACACCACACGGAACCTGACTTTAAGCGATTTTCTAACGTGGATCATGAATCAATTTTGGGAGGGGGAGAGGATTGATTCACAGTTCCTGTGGCCACTGACAAAATATTTCTGAAAATATCCATATTTTCAGCAAAGTATTTTCTACAAAATATCCGAATATGTGAGCTGGAGCATTGAAGGAACTCTGCAGACAGAACTCCTAAAGGACATTTTCCAACATTTTGAAAGCCTTGCAATGTCAGGCGTGGGGACAGATGGATTAGCAGCAAGAGGCCATCTGATGACAGATAAAGTGGATGCTGTTTATCTGCTGTTCGTGGAGATAAGGTGTTTATCATCCAGTTGTCACCTAAGCAAGATTTACTTTATATTTTAACCTTCATACCGAGAAAAAAAACCCCAATAAAATCCATTCTGAGGCAAGGCAAAGCTGTGCAGTTGGTACCTGGGGTGGTGTCATGTTAGCTCCAAAGTTACCATCGCCATTTCCAAACCCTAACACGGAATTAACTCTCCATTAATTATCAAGCACCAAATAGAGAGATCAGAAGTCTCTAACTCTACCCTTTGTATTTCTGTAGGAATACAATTTACAAGTGTAGTAGCAGAGATTTCCTTCCCATGTGCCCACCTGAATCTGATTTACTCCGGTCAGTTGAGCTGAAATTTTAAATATATTTGTACAAGCCATGTAAGTGTGATATCCATGATATCAGCAGCCTTTCCTTGTCCAAATACAACCTTAAAAACAAGTTCTTCTGAGTAGTCACCAGGTACAATCTTAAGTAAAGTGGCAACTTTAACAATAAATGGCAGAACTCCAGTTTCTGTGGAAACTGCCATTATAATCACGGCAATTTTAATCACTGCACTTGTCTTCCCTGCTTTCAGAGTTGCACATCACTGCACTGTTGAAGGAAAATTATTTAACATGTGGGAGCATTACAAAACCTCTGCTGGTCATCTCGGTCCTGCAGTTCAAAAAGCCCTATATTCCTTTATTTAAATATCAGCTGACAGACAGCTGAATTTTATCACCTTAATTATTTGGCTTTCTATCAAGTAAAACCCACTTCTAAAGCTGATTTTCTGCTTCTTTGACAGAGCTAATTAAAAAAAAGAGATAAAACCTGTAAGAAACCTGTCATTCATGTTCAATTCTCTGTAAGATAAAAATTGGATGTACCTCTGGCCTTACTGGGTCTTCAATGCCGACAACACAGATGCAAGTCAGGTCAGATAAGATGTCATTCTCGTTGTCCCAGTCGGGCTCAGGGCTGCTGGGGAAGTCTCTGAAAGCCACACAGATGGTTCTCAGCCCATCACAGGCCATGGGCTCAATCACCTTCTTCACCATCTCGTCCCTGTCGCGGGGCCTGAAGATCCGAGGTTCCCCAGCCGCGTTGAGGATCCTGGAACACCTGGTTTGGGGAAGGAAAAGAGACTAAAAACTGAGTGTGCACCTGCATGATTGCCAAAGTATTTCCTGTACAAGCTCATTTCAGTCAATTCTTTCCTTTGCTGATGGCAGGTTTTGAGTTTCTGCTGTAAATTTCTAGAAGATTCACTACTGAAATATCAGAGACAATTTGTAATGTATTGCACAGACACCAAGAGCCCTTCACGCGTTCTTTTCTCAGTAATCAATGAGCTGACAACTTACACTGAAATTGAAAGGTGCTTCTTTTCCAAATGGGTCGAAGATAAAGAATCCATTTGTAAATCACCAAATGCAGACCCAACTCTTTAAGAAAAACAAGCCAATTTCCCAGAAGCACTTAAAAAAATTAAAAAACAATAATAGCACCCTATGCTGCTAAAGTTTGTCATATTTCTGGTGCAAGCAGCCAATTCCAAACACCAGAATTCCCACATATTAGTGTCAGAATGCTTTGCATTTTGGAAGAACAAGGCCACTGATGCAGGGCACTCACTTCTTGAGGACAATCTCAGAAGCTCCTTTGCTGTACATGCGGAAGCTGCCATCCGGCGTTTTGATGACCGTGCTCATGGACTTCCTCACGGAGTTGAAGGTGTAAACTTTGTAGAGCTTCTCCTCAGGGATGAGGCTCCGGACAGGCTCGTAATCCTGCTTCAAATCCAGGACAAACCCCAAGAGGCCACACTCTGTCTTATTGCCCACCTGGCGAGGCAGCCCACCCTCTTTTTCTGGTGGCTGGAGAGAAGAAAAGAATTGGAGATGAATTTCTCTAATAATAAGCAATTAGATCATTTGTGAAGTCACGGGGCACAGTTTAAGATCTGAGCTATGCAGCCACAAATCTTCCAGTTTTTTAAAAGCGAGGTAAAAACTCCATGGAGCTCCAACAGACCTGAAGCATCTCCTCACAAGAAGAAATATTTCCCTAGACAAGATTTGCCACATTTGGTCTTGTGCATTTCTTTTTTCTTAAATTAGCCATTGGCAGCTTGTGATGGTTGGGCAATCCATTAAAAAGGAAGGAACTTTCCTTAGGTTCAAAACCAAGCAATTCTCACTTGTCACAAACAGAGGATTTTCTTTCCCCTCTTGCTTAGAATTCCATTGGTTTGCCCATTTTCACAGTTAAAAGAGTGAGTAAAGAAAGCTCTATCCTTTTTATTTTCCTGCCAGGCATTTATTATGTAAAAATAGATCTCCATCCAACCATAACAATAAATCTCAGTGAAAAAAAATCTATAAAATAATAGTTCTATGTCTAAATGTACCCATTTCTAGAATTGCTTTGGTCTGTTGCTTCAGATAAATTCTATGTATGTTAGAGAAAATGGAATAGACTGAACACTGTGCAACCTCTACCAATTCTCAGTCCTTCTGAAGGAGAGAAGAAGGACAAGGAAGACTTTAAATTCCCTTTCAAAATATAAATGAACACTTCTTTTACAAACTTTCTTGGAAGTGTTGTATACCCCAAACAAAATATTCTTGTGCCAGGACCCCAGACTTCAAGTGGCCAATGTGTGAACTACAAACCATTGATTCCGTACATTTTCTTATGCTCAGTAGAATAAGGAAGGTGTTCCTTTAGCCAGGGCTAAACTGCCCTTATGGGAATAAAACCAGGAAATCATCTCACAGCTTTAATTTGCACTGAAAGCAGACTTTGATTTGGCTCAAGCCAAGACTCTAAGTCATCATTTTCAGAGTCAGTTAAACATTTACCTCACATTTTGCAGAATTAGGACTGGGGGACTGTATTCAGAATCCATGTTCAATTTCACTTTAAAATCCAGTTTACTTCCGAAATGGGATTCCTAACTGATGGAATTCCCTACATTGTCCCTCACTGGGATGAAGGCTCACACAGGGAATGATTAAAGCTGCAAATCAGCCATCCTACTGGCTCTGAATTCTTGCGGCAAGTATGGCTACAAAAAGGGAAAAGGGGACCTTTTAAATAAGCATGAGTAATTAATTATCCCAGAAAACCACTGATTGCAGCTGGTTTAAAAAATGAAGGTCAGATAGATGATAACAGACTGGTCTAGACCTGAAGTAAACAAAGAAATATGAATTTTTCCAAAAGAATCATCTCCCTATCAGCAGGAAGATTTATACCTGGTGACAGGTAGATTAATGTCATTTCTATTTCAGAGAGATGCAGCTATGATGAACAACACAGAATAACCCAAAAATCTCTGTCTCAAAGAGATTTATCCTCCCAAAAAGGACTGTAACATCTTTCTTTTATGTGAACCATCATTTTTACTGACTAATATGGGTCACTCTGGTGTTGCTATGACATTTTAACATCGCTCCAGGGTCACTGTAAAACACTGACATTCAGCAAAAATGCCAGTGTGATACATTAATTTTATTACCTGCTATAACCTCATTATATTGTGATGTAACTTCCCTCTGGATTCCCAAATTCACTTAAGAATCCCTAATTCAAAATGCAAGTGTTCGTAGTGAGGTGTATCTGGAATTCAGTGGACTCAAATATCTCAGGAGTCAAAAAAATCCCTTTTAAAATCCAGTTTTGTTTACATAAATAAGGTTTGTTTTCTTGGCACTGCAGGCACAGAGTTCCTGATATGTGGCAGGAACTTCAGGTTTCTCAGTGCAACAGAGGAATCAACTTCAGTGCCTGGGTAGTGATGGATGCCAGGGAAGATCCATTCCTCTGAGCATATTAAAATCCAGCTCTTTCCATTTTAGATCTAAATCCTCATTTATGCTTCTCTTTGTCACTGAACTCAGTGAAAATTGACATTGAATTAATTGTGAATGTGATCAGGCCACTGGAACACTCCTGGAACCCAAAGAAAGACAAAGTTTCCCATCGAAGTCAGACAATCCTAGACAATAATTAATTTATAGAGATTATTTCATTGTGCCCTAATACCAATGGATATCAAAAAAATAAAAACCTGCCCACATTTCTCAATACAAAAAAAACTAAATATCAGAGTCCTTCCAAAATTATCTCTATTTCAACAAAAAGTAGATCACACTCCCCTGTTCTTACTGCGGGCTAAAATTAGATTTCTTTCAGGGAACATCTTTTGAATGCAAATACGTAAGCAAGGGGGGAAAAAATACCCATGAAAAGAAAAGGAACAGACACTTGGGAAGGGTTTCAAAATCTCTCAAGTGGCCACCTCCCTGCAGAGCAGCTGCTGTCTCCATACTCTTTGTGAGTTACATTAGGGGCAAGCATATGGTGCTGAGAGCTGGCACGGAGCACTTCCTTCCCTGCACTGCTCCAGCTCAAAGTCTATATGCCAGGAGCAGCCTCCTTGCAGATTGTTCTTGACAATCCCTTGCAGAAGCTGCTGCCTCTGAAAGTCCCTGCTGTGCTGGAGCTAAATTTATTTCTCGCTGAATCCTGCACTTCATGGCACCTGGAAAACAAGGACAGCCCGATGGGGTTACTCTGGAAGGATTCGCTGGGAACAGCTTCAGCGACTCCTGGGAGGATGGAACCCTTGGAAGAGGGAAGAGGGAAAGGCTTTGAGCTGGGATTTAGCGAGGGGAGCTCCAGGAGGGACCTTCTGCTCCCCACAAGTCACCTACAATCTGTTCCATCACCTGCTCGGAAGGGACTGAGCCAGGATCTTCCCCCAGTCGTGACCCTTGCAAAACTTTTTCCAAACATTTCTCCCAAGCCTTTGGATTATTTATCAACAACATTTCAATTGCAAGCAGCTACTCACATGTCAAAGAACCCCCAGACAGATGTTTAAAAAGTCCTGGTTCCAACCAGCAGATCGAAATGGGTTTCTAGGTCAAAGTACAGCTGCATCACCAAGGCTTAAAAATACCAATCCAAAGCCACTATTGACCTGATACTGAATTTGGATTACAAAGGGAATTTTCAGAATTGTTTCACTGGGAAATAATTGACTAATAAAAGGTTTTAAGAAGGAAGATAAAACTTAAAGAGATGCTCAAACTTTTAAAATTAGATTAGGAAATAATTCCCATTTTTACCGTAACTCTTTACTAAACCTCCCTTTTCTCACTGCCCCTTCTGATGTGAGAAGATTCTGCAAGCAGATCCAAGAAGTCCTTCTAAATTAAAATTTTAGTATTTCACACATAATTTGTTGTCTTAATTTTTTGTACGTAACTCTCCTGTGTTCTGTAGGTTGAACTCCTCCTTTAGAGTAATGATGACTGTAAATACTTGAATTTATTAACATAAAAAATGAGCTTTGCTAGAGTATCGTATCACTATTGAGTGTTCTATTTCAACCCAGCATCACAACAGGAAAACAAAAAAAAAAATTTAATTAAATTGCAAAAGATTTCCACTTCATACTCTAATTACTCAAAAGATAAAATGGACCAGGATGTGCAGGAATTTTCTCTGCATAATCAAACATGATATATGTAAAATTTAAAATAACCAAGAACGATGAATGCTGCTCAAACCACGTGATATATTTATTTTTAAATTTCTAATACTGTAAAAAGAACTACTAAAGAACTGTGGTCCTGTCAGAGATATTCCCTTGTTACGTAAATCGAATCAATAGATTAATGTAAGGCATCTAAAGCAAGATTAAAACATACTAATTTATAACCAAATGCTTCAGCTCTTTGTAGATACAGCTTCCTTCAACAGACTTCAAGCTGAAACAACAGAGATTTAGAAATGCCTGTTTATCTTGGAGAAAAGCTGCAAAATGAAAGGGGTGAGTTCTTTTTTAGCCAAGGATCAAGAATCCAAAACTTTATTTAACTAAATAAAGTTTCCCATTACAAAATGGGAAATGGTTCCAGAAGCTCTGTTGGCAATAAGGCAGCAGTGAAATAAATACCAGCTCTCAGCTGGTTTAGTTTGTATTTCGAATTTCTCTGGGATTCTGGTGCCAGAACAATGGTTGAAGCCCAGCTGGCAACCAGAAATGGAGCCTCTTGCTCACTACCCCTTCCCCCTGGGATGGGGAGGAAAATCAGAAATGTATCAACCCCCTGTGCTAAGAAGAGCTTCCCTTCAAACCTCGCAGCAGCTGTGCACCCTTAAAATGCTGTGAATTTGTTTCCATAAGGTCTCTACGTAGGAATAAAAATCAGCCTTTCTGTCTGTGTAGACTCTGATCTTTGCAGCCTCGAGGACAGACCTGGAATAACATTTTTGATCACAACTTGTCCTTGCCCAGTTTGGAATTTTCAGTGGTGTTTCCATGCTAATGATGAAGAAGTTGCCTGTGTTTTACACAGAGCACGATGCTCTGTGGTACCACACAGCAATTTCCCAGCTCAGAACCACCACTGCAAGGCACAGGGCTGCTGAAATTCAGTTAAAATAAAGTCCAAAGTCACTTTGAATTGGGGTCAGCAGAAGGAATTGGAGAAGAACAGTTATGGACTTGAGGCTGGTTGTGTAACCTCTGTGGCACCAGGAGACCCAGACTGCAGGACTTTCACACTGTCCTGAGCTCACTCACTGCCTTTAAAGTCCAACGTTTCAAACGTTAAAGCTTTGATGGCTTTTTCTACTCTTTTGCACAGTGCTGAGTAGGTTAACACAGGTGTTCCCATCCACTTATATTTACTTGTTCATCAAAAGTAAATTTATCTCCTTTTTACCTTCAGAGGATTAAAAGTATTTCTACACTGAAATGACACAGATCTCTCCCCTCACTTCATTTCAATTCCCAGGAACGAGAGGTCCATAACCCTTAAGGACAGCGAGCTTCTGAATCCCTGATTTTGATCAGTTTGCACCATTTTTTGGGGTCCAATGGTTGCACATCCATCCTTTGAAATCCCCAAGGCTCATACACTTGGAATTTGGCTCCATCTCTTGGGAAAATGGCACCAAACAGATCACCTCAAGTTCTTGCTATTTGCTCTAAGCAGCTACCACTAAAAGCCTCTCAAAACCAAGGCAATTTTCTCCAAATCCTGGCTGACAGGTAAGGGACTGTCAGCTCCTTCCACATCTAGATAACCAAAAATGAAAGCACAACGGAACATGCAAAAGAGATGTAAATTCTGAACACTGGAATCTAAGGTGTAAACAAGATTATTTCATAATAACAAAGTTATACATTGAGCTGTTGCTCTAGTGGCTGGTGAGGCTCCTGAATTACCCCAAGCTGAATATCCCTCATGGTTATTAAACCCATTTAAATATCAGGTCTGCCCAAACTTCCTTGGAAAAGAGTACCAGAAATTTTTCTCTCATTACTCTCTCAGTTTAAGAGCCAGTTCCTTTGTGCAGCAGCCGAAATTACGGAATTATCCAGGTACAACCGGCACAATCAGCTCTCCCATGACAGTTCCAGGATGTTCAAAGGCTTTCTGCCTGAGATTAGCTGGGATGCAGGGTAATGATTTCATTTTTGGGAGGATAATTATTTAATGGTTTTCCCTATTATCTGAAGGCAGAGCTGACCACGATGCCCAGTCTGAGGCAATGCTGTGGCACCACATCGTTCTCCTGCTGGTGCTCGAGGTGGGGACAAGTTTGGTCAGCTATAAATTGATATAAAAATGGAGCATTTCAGCATCTTGCCTGCAACTCCAGCAAGGCAATAATCCCCTGCAAGGGGGCCAGCTGTAATTATGCAATGGATCAGGGTGACATTTCCCAGCAGCAAAGCTGAGGGAGCAGCACTGATGTGGCTCAGTGAATATGGACTTGTGCTCCTTTCAGCTCACAGAACAGGGACAAGGGAAAAAAAGGATACAGCCCATGAATTCCCCCACGAGTGATTCTGAAAGAAGGGGAAATCAAGCATGAAGAACAGACTGAGAGGCTGGTGTGACAGTCCCCACTCCCCCCTCACTGAATCTCACGTATTTTTACATTCACAGAGAGCTTTTTAATAAAAACCCCTTAATTTTAATAGCAAATAATTTAATTGTCCATTTAATTTGAAGGATGAATTTGCCTTTGATTCATTTAAAAGAAGAAAGGCAAAAAAATACTGCCACAAACATGAAAATTGTTGGTTTTTGGTTTTTCTCACTAGTTTAAGATGGATATGTCTGCTTTGTACAAATTAAAAAAATAAATAAATAAAGAGTTGCTCAGGGCTGTGTTCACTTGGGTTTTGAATATCTGCAGGGAGGGAAAGTCCACAACTTCTGTAAGCAACCTGTGCCAACATTTGATCACCCTCACCACTAATTAAAGCAAAAATTTCTGTTTCTTTCAGCTTCACAACCAGATAAAAAGGATAGCTCTAGCAGAAGTAGTTAACAAAGCTAAATTTAACCACATTTATCTAAGTAATTAATTTAATTTGGACCAGAGCAGGGTTTTCTGATTTTAAACTATGAAAAAAAAAAAAAAAGATAAATTTTAAAAATTAAGGATATCTATTCACAAAGTCCTGCACATGTAATTTAACAATACTATTCAAAGGAACCAAGCACTGACAGAGGTGTTGCATTTATACATCACAGTTCAGCAGAAACTCCATAACCTAAAACTATGAATTATTCCTCCCCATCTCCTAACCCATTTTGATTCTCTAATTTGAACTTTTTCCTTTGGTAATAAATAGCCTACATTTCAAGATCCAAATAATTAAAACAGAAGGCTGGAAGTCTTTTCATTTAAAAAATAAAAATCATTTTGAAAAATCTCTCCATTCCAAAGGACAGTAATTTGTGGCTGGATTTAACCAGAGGTACATTAATGCGCCACACCAGAGCGCAAAGAATGGACTCTGCCTTGTTATGCCACTGCTTATTAATTCTTAGTTATGATTAGGATCCTCCAGCCTTGGTGTTTCCAGATGAGATTAAACTGAATTTTACTGGCACAGATTCCTTCTCCACATTTCCCCCAGAGGAATCTTGGCATATTTATTGCTCTATAAGATATTATTCGTCTCTGTTTAGGGACCTTCCAATTGTTATTGATCAGACCCATTCCTACACTCCATTAAAATGTGCTATTTCATGATAATTTAGCTCTAAATTTGGAAAATTCCCTATTCCCTTTCCAAATATGGCCACTAAAACCTGCACTCTTATCCTTTTGTGCAGCCCCAGGGAACTGGCGATTGTTGGATTTATTCTGGTGCTGCTCCAGCTTTAAGTGCAACAACAACTGTTGACAAGTAACCTATATAATCAAAGTAGACACAGCAATTGTTATAAACTCACTTTAATTAACAACTAATTTACTTTAAATATAGTCTAAGTCCAAGGTTTCAGTTTGAGTTTGCTGGAAAGAAAGCCACAGCATTTCTGCCCCATTACCAATACCAGCAGAACCCAGACCAGAGTGACAAAGGGACAATTTTTAAACCAAACTGGTTAAAATTAAGAGCAGATGAAGAGATTTTATCAATTTCTAATTATTTCTTCCATATATTTGGCAAATTGCCATGCACAACAACCGAGCTGAGCATTTCTCATTTCAAAAAAGAAATTGCACTTAATGGCAGGGCTGTAATCGGTGCCTCCTTAATGGCACCCAACAGCTGCTACCTTGGGTTGGATCTGTTAAACTCAGGTTTTACTGCCTGTTAGTCCTAGACCGGCTCTGTGAGAGCTGCAGACAGAGAAAACAGGACACAAACTGCCTGGGGTGGAGCTCATCAGGTAGGAAAAGCTCAGTTCCAAGGCAACATCTCCAGTTTAAAAAGTGAATTTCCAAATTAGACCCAACACTGGGATTTACATGGGGTTGGCCAACATGAAAAGCATTAAAGCATCTGCTTTAGGGCTAAACATCCCCTTTTAGATTTAAGGAAGCAGAGATACATTTTCTTCAGTCTAAGCACCATCTGTATGTTTGGAAAATGCCCTTTGAGCCACACTAATACACACTTTAGTCATTTATCAACAGTTTGTTCCCTCACATCTCAAGCCATTCTCCCACCAAGCCAATGGTAATATTCAATTATTCTGACCATGTGATCATCAGGACTCCTCACCTTTTATTAACTACTTAACTCTCTTAATCAAAATTAATCACATTTTTTTAAAACACCTCCACTGGTAGTCTGAAGTGCATCTCATGCCTGTTTCTGCCTGGCTCCCATACATGAATTTCAACCACAAAGCGTGAAACCCATCATCTACTCCATGGTATCTACATACACTCACTCTCATTTCTATTTGCATGGCCTTCTCTATGCTTTTTAACTAATTAGAAGTGGAAAAACCAATCAACCAAACCTCCCCTCACAAAAAAAAAAAAAAACCAAAACAGAAAAACCCAGTGCCACCATCCGAAAAATGTGAGCTGTGATAATAATCATACTGTACAAGAATTTAATCATTATATTTAATGATAGAAAATGCACGACCTTTACATGTGGGCATCAAAAACCTGAGCTTCCATAAAAGAAAGAGTATTTACAGGTGGCTGATCTGTCCCTCCAGTTTTCCCATGCAGAACACGTATCCATACTCTGAATTGTCTATTTTTCTATTAAATACAACCAGGTAGGAAAACTAAATTTCTAGAAAGACCAAACCAAAGCAAAGATTGATCCTAATACTCGCTGCCTTTCTGGTGGCACCACAGCTACAAACAATTTGTACAGTCGAAGGAGCTAAATTTAGTGAGTGCAAAGCAAATCTAGCCACATAAAAAAGGAAGTTTTTTCACTTGATTGAAGCTCCTGATTATAGCCCATCATAATTACAGATCTTCTCTGTTAATAGTACTCATTTCCAGGGTAAGGAGAAGGGTTCTTCAAGCACCCATCTCCAAAGGAGTCTAAAAACACCAAGAGCAGATATTTCACTGCTGACACAAAATGTGCTCCTCTTTACCAGCACACATCAGCTGGAACTATTTTTAAATTGGTTTTGGTTTGTTCCATTTGGGGTTTGGGAGGCAAATGGATGAGCTCAAGTGGATATAATCTGTCAGAGCAATGCCTAGCTAATATTTTCTCAGAGGGATTTTTTTGCATGATTGGTGGGATAATGTTTGGGATTCATTCTAAATCCAGTCCTCTGGCCAGGCTCTCTCCTTGTCAGGACACCAGGAATGATGCCTTGGCTGGGCAGAGCAGCAGACGGAGACTGCGGCCAATTTGTGCCTGATTATTCATTCAGGAGGAAACGGGACAGCAGTGATGGAGAGCTGGAACATCCTGTGCTTCTTTAGGGAAAAATTCTCCCAGAAAATCTTGTTCCTCACCTCCTCCAAACACTCAGCCCCTATCACTCCAGCACTGAGCACTGCCAGCCTTTGGAGTGAGGGGAAATTGGAAGGGGACGGAATAAATGGAAACCACCGAAAAATAACAGTGGCATAAAAAACCCGCAGTGGAGCTGTTTAACATGCTCAGGACTTTCCTTCGGTGCTATGGCCAATGAGCCACATCTTCTGCCCAGTTGTCATCCAGAATTTCCCAAGGATAAGATGTCCTAATGTTCCCACAAGGACTCGCAAGGAGCCAGCCACGCTCTACTGCTCGGTGTGTTTGCACTTGCACACGTAAGGCAGGCTCACAGATTTATTCCATTTATCCCATTCCATTTTTTAAGGCAGGTTCACAGTATTTATTCCATTTATCCTACATCTTTCCAACTTCTAGAAGCTTCATTTTTCCATGCAAGGTGTCTGCAGAGCAGCTCTGTCATTTTTTCAGTGATGCTAAGGGACTGGATGGCTTTGACTCAGTTAAAATAATGCAGCAGCCTTTCCTTTGAAAAATTCCTGTTTGCTCTGCAAGACTCCAGCTGGGAAAAGGATTTTGTGGAACACATCTCCTGCCTCCTCCCTGTCAAAGTGCCCCTGAGAACCTGGATCCATCAGTTACTTGCCTTTGGGAAGCCAGAGCCCCCCATGAATCCCTGGTAACAATTCTCCAGGATCCCACCCATCCTAGAGGTTTTGCTGGCTCATTCAGAACCATGTCTAAAAGCAGAAAGGCCCAGGATTTTTGGACACCTTCCCGCACTTGTAAATAACCCAGAAAATGATTGATTGTATCCCAGAGGAGCCAAGAGCTTCACACACAAGAAAAGAAAACTGGAAGCTTGACAGGAAAATGGGCTCTACCTGCAGGAGAAAGTAGGAATGGGAAACTGAAGCATAGATTTTACTTATCATATATTTAATACCAACTTTCTAAGTTAGCTGTGACTCAAAAGATATATAATATTTTGCTTACATTACCAGAAAATTAATAGATCTTATGAAGTGCAAGGTCAGTCACAAAGAATAGCAATGAAAGTTAATTTAAATCCTTGTTCAAGTCTGCAACAATTCCTGCCATTTATTGCTCTGAAATCAATGCATTTTCTGTCATAGACTTGATTCCTGATCCATTGTACCAGTTGAAGTTTTTAGGCGATTGTTGCTTGGGTTTTTTCCCCCAGAGGAATAAACCACACTGGAGCTCAGAGAGTAAAAAGAAAATATACTAAAGCTGCATTGTATATAAAATACATATTTACACAACACAAATCTGAAAGGAAATGAATTTCATCTTTCATTATGAGGTTATTCACCCACCACATTGATTTCTAATCAGCCTGTTTGTGTAGCTTTGATTATAAAAGCCCCACCATAATCTGTGAAATTGCTATTAAATCATCACCTTGGAAGGTATTGTCTTCCTGTTCCTATGACTGAGAGCACAAAGAAAACCAACATTAAAACGAATGTGCCTGAAGTTATTCGTTTACACCAACTCATGGAAAAACAAAAGCTCCCATCAGGAAAACATTCTCCCTGAGAATATTTCCCAAAAGGTGTCAACTCCACATCCCCACCACCACATCAATCAGCTCCAAGGTGTGATGGCTCCACCTCAGCAGGGTGTCAGAGGCAGGAAAAGGAGTCCAGCACATTAAAAAATCATTCATTGTGCCAACATATCTTTTTTTAAAAAGCAAAAAAAAAAAAGTCCTAAAATGCTCAGACAACAAGAAGCAATATTTATAAATCCAGATGAAAACACTGGAGCACCTTGCAGGAAACAGTGATTTGTAAAGCTTGAACTTGGGGAAGAGCTGGAGGTTATCCCCATAAGTGAATCTTCTCACGCCAGGACAAGATGAGGGCAAGATAAGAACACGAGCACAAGATAAATAACATAAAAGAAAATCCTACGCAAGGTAAAAGGAAAAATACTTGTTGCCTCATAGCAAGTTAAAAAACTAATTTACTCCTTTTCGTACAAACAAAAAAAAAACAAAACTAATGTATTAAATGATATCATAATAAAAAAAAGCTTCCAAGTGATTTTAGACTGACTAAAACCTTGCAGTGATTATTGGTGCCAACAGGAATTAGTGGAATCTGCAGTTACAGAACTCTGAAGGCAGAGGAGGGCAGGATGAAGGAGGGGTTTCCTACCGTGGATTCTGGCACGTGAGGAAATGTGAAAAAACAAAGATGACGAAATGTGATGAAAATGAAGAAATAGAATTTAAACTTTAAGCAAGTATGGGAATAATTTGTCAAGCAGGATTACTCTGTTTGTCCATCTCCTTTTCCTCTGTCCCTCTGTTGCTGGGGCAGGGCAGTCACCGCTCTCCTTGGCAGAGAAGTTGGCAGGAACACAGGAGGGAGCTGCTGGTGCCCAGGTCCTCCACAATTACAGCTCACTGGGGAGAGACGAGCTCTGTCCCAGCACATTTATCCCTCGTTCTCTCCCTCCAACATCGGTGTCCCTCTGCAAGGAATCCCCCCTTTCCTTTGGCAACGAGGGCCCCAAATCCCACAGCCTCAGGTACATGGATCAACACCACGAGCAGAGGGACAGGACGGCCCTGCTCCCGTCCCTGCTCCCAAATCTCCCTCTTCTGCTCCCAAATCCCCTCTTCCTGGGCAGCTGACTCCATTCCACCCCTCACAACCTGCACAAAAATGAGATTTCATTAAACGCCAGTGGTTTTTTCTGCAAAACAAAGCCCCCGTGCCAACGGCAGGAAGAGCAGGATGGGATAAGGGCTGTCCCAGGCTTTCCACACCCTTGCCTGCCCTAAACACAGTTATTTCAATTATGAAGTCAGCTGCTAATTTAGGGAGAAAAATTGTACTTGTACCTCTCATTCTGCACCACTCCAACGGCAAGTGATGTGTGAAGATCATTACTTTCTGCTAATTACCACTCCTAGAAGCACAGACAATTAACTACATCATCTATTATCCCTAATAATTATTATTTACATAGTAAATAGGCTGGACACTATAGGTTGGGTTTTTTCCCTGCCTAATTTATCCTGAGAAAATGCTTACCAAGGGCTTTATAAAAAGTTGGAAAGAATGTGTTGTGGGGGATTTTTTGGGTGATGATTGTCTTGCTTATATATAGAAAGATTCTCTGGCCTGCATTGTCTGTTCCCATCCATAATTTATAGCTGCTCACACAGTTTTGTAACACTGGGAACAAAATACAAAAAATTATCAGATTAAGATATAAATTTACCTAAAATGGGAATTATTTTGCCTAGGAAATAAAACCTCCTACAAAGTATACAGATTTTTAGAAATCTGTTCAATCAATTTTCAATCAAATCGACCAAGTTTTTCATTTTAAATGGCTCAAAGGCACCATTTAGCTGGAGATACAGACAATATTTCAATGCTTTTCAAAAACAAGAGCACATGCAATTTTCACAAATTTCCAGACCGAAGCAGCTGATAAATGACTTGCAGCACTATCCACAAGTTGCTTGATTCCTGGGATGCCCTTCCTGATCTTAATCTTCCCTCCTGGTGCCACCCTGAAAATCATACACTGATTTTCTGCTAAGCAGATTTTCCTCTGTGTTCCTCCTGGTATCCCATATTTAGTAACTTATTGCACCCCTAAAGCTGCAGGAACCAAACTGCAAAACCTGGAGCAGTTTCATGAGTCCCTACAAGCTCCCTTGCTCTTTTTCAGACAGGGAACAAAATGAGCATCCTGGAATTTCTCTACCAGTTCCTCCCAGTATAGTTTTCTGAGCCATTTTCTGGATGGCTTTAGTAACTCAAGGAGAGGATTTTAGCGCTCCAAATGTATTCCCCAGAGACAGTGCAGGAAGGTGATTCCAGCCTGTTGCTCCTCCCTAATCCAAAACCAGTGACACCAACAACAAGCTGGTCCAGTGCCATTACATGGGCTAAGATGAAAAAATTAATGTTTCTTACTGTTTACTGATTTCCTGTCTTCTTATGTGAGGATAAAACCTTCCACAGCCCTGTCCCTCCATAAAATACCTTTCAAATAACACTTCTCCTCCTCCTCACCATCCTTAAAACACAGATTATGAAATCTTGACAGAGTATCTGAAAGGAACTTTTACTTTTGAGCACTGCCTGAGGAAAGAAAGCAGAGATAAACAAAAATTCTGAAGGATGGTCACTGCTGAATTGTCACCAAAATTCCCCCAAGCCCTTCTGTGCTAACACTAGCACTGCAAAGCTCCCTGTGGACAGAGCTGGGATCTGTGTGGAGCACACAGGATGCAGAAAAACAGGAAAAAACACACTGTAAAAAAAGGAGCAAAATGTGGGGAACTTGTGCAAACTCTTTTGCTGCCAATTCAGAATTTCCTTTCCTTTCCTTTCTTTTCCTTTCCTTTCTTTTACTTTCCTTTCCTTTCCTTTCTTTTCCTTTCCTTTTCCTTTCCTTTTCCTTTCCTTTCCTTTTCCTTTCCTTTTCCTTTCCTTTCCTTTTCCTTTCCTTTCCTTTCCTTTCCTTTCTTTTCCTTTCCTTTCCTTTCTCCTTTCCTTTCCCTTCCCTTCCCTGTTTTCCCTTTCTCCCCTCAATTTGCCCTCCCTACAACTCTGTTTTTGGGGGCCTCACTCCTTTTTCCAGTCTCTCTTTGTTCCCAAAACTCTGTCACAGGCAGGTCAGGCTGGACTGGCCACTTGACCACCTGATAAATGACTGATCTTCTCCAAAGACTTCAAATCAACAGCTGGAGCTGCCACTTGTGCCTTGATGTCAGTGGCAGGGAACAACAGAAGGAAAAGACAGCATTTAGGCCATGCCAATTACTCTGTTGTCACTTAAATTACCACAAATGAAAGCTTTCCTCAATCTTTACTTATTAAATTGCTTTTACCGCTTCTGTGCCCATTTCTGTTCTCATATTTTGTGTCTGGAGTGGGTTTTTTTTAGGATCTGTTTTGACCCGTTGTCAGCAGCGATGGGGGAACTAAGCTGGATGAAACAAGAGATGATTTGAACCTCCAAGTGCAGCAAAAATAAATGGCAAAATAATCTGTATTTCAACACAAGAAACAAAGGGCTTGAGAAGAGGTTTTCACTAAACCATACCTGAGAGTAAAATTATCTTTGCAATTCCATGTGCCAAAATAACTCAAAAAGGCAGTTTGGAGGTCAAAAGCTGTTTCCTTATGGTTCTCCTTGGAAAAAAAGGGAATTCTAGGGACATGTAATAGCAGTTTCATTTAGCAGAGTGCCCTTGGCAGACAGCTCTGCTGCTGTAGCCTCAGGACACAGAAATTCCCTGATTTTCTGGTATGGCCTAATCTGATCTACTGGGGCTTGAGCTTTTGTAAAAATACAATTAAAGAATCTTTCCTAAACAGTCAGGGTCTCCTTCTTCCTTTCCATTTGCAAAACATGACTTCAAATAAATACAGAGACACAGAAATATATAGAGAGAGACAGAAAAAGGAAAGGTCTGTGCTCTGTCAGATGAGAATTAGGGAGCCACGAGCAACTACTGTTAAAAAGGTGACATTTCAATCCTTCCCATCTCTAATAACTTTACACATTTATGTGGGGTGGGAAAATCCATAAATATACTTCCTACACCTCAAGTTTCGAAATTATTTGGTAGGGAATTTCCAAACATCCATACTCCCCAAAAATAACTTTAAAGTTATTTCCAAAAAGGCCTTACTATAATTGAAAGTGGTGAAAACCTGAATGGTTAAAGGAAATGGCAGTAATTTTCTGTTGGCTAAATAATATATATATGTAATGATTGAGATAATTTTTTTTGTCAGATTAAACAAATTTTAAAAAGTCAAGATTAATTCAAGTACTTGATGACTGAAATTTAGTCTTTGAATAAAAAATAAATGAATCTCTAAGAAAGAAGCATATTTTGCACTTTGCACAGCTTCTCAAAGGCTGTTCCTGACAGGAACATTGTGTCTCCCAGCAATCCAGAGAGCTGTGCTTGCTTGGCATGCAAATACATTCCCCCAAATAAAAAGAACCTTCACCTGGCTACCACATCCACGTTCCCAGTACCAGCAATAGATTTGCATCAGTCTTATTTTCCATTCCTTTCACCCTTTCAGTCCTGTAGAATGTAATTCCTTCTTATGGTTTCTATATATTAAGGGTTACCTACCTGCTCTGCCTTTCAGCTGCAATAAAACTGTCTATGCTCTTTGTGTTTTATTTCATATACTCCTTTAGGTTTTATCCAACAATGGCCTTTTCGTCCCAAAACTTTTCCTGGGTAACATTCATAACTTGATGAATATTTACTAACATATAGACCAACATATTTTTACTTTATTTCCTGCAGGAAAAGGGAGGGAATGTGGAAGGGAGTGAATATTTTGCACTTTCCTGTGACATCTCTTCCTTCGGTTCAAGGTTTGCCACCACACTGTGCCACACTCTGTGCGAATGCACCAAATCACAACCAGAACAGCACTGAAAAACTCCTCCTGCAGACCCAGACAGCCACCCAGCACAGGCAAAAGGAGCTTTTTCTCCCTCAGCACCCATCAAGCAGCAAGTGAAAAGTCTGTGTTAGATCCTCACAATAACAGCTCCGGCTGGGACTTTTCCACTGGTACTGAAAATCCCTCAGCCAAACACTGATTGTGGTGCCTCCTTAATCAGGCACATCACACCCAGCCAGCAGGAATCACACCCTTGTAGGAAATTAAAAGAACAAATACCTTTCTAATTAAAACTGAAATTATGAAAGCAAGAGCTGAGCAGAGGAGTTCAAATCAGTGGTTTTGGTGTTTGGGGTCTCTGTTTCATCACCGCTCCCTGATATCCAAGATCAATGTGCTCCTGCTCCAAGTGCAATCAAAGCATTCCCAAATTGCAAATTTTGCTCTCAGAGTGGGAGTCTTTGCAGTCCCCATCACAGCTCACAGGCAAAAATGTATGAAGCCTGACTTTATCTCCACGTGGGAAAGCCATCTGAAACAGGAACACTGGAAAGAAAGGTCTGCTGGGGAGCAGCTCCACACAAAAGTTGCTCTGAAGCTAATGGGATGCAAAATCAGCTCACCCAGCAACTTAATCTTGGAAAGCATTAAAAAGAGCTATATTTAATGGTGCTATAGTTCAGTTGGAATAATTTGTGTTTAATTTCTCAGGGAAATTCACATCTTTTAGCCAGAGTGCTGATATTATTCCCTTTTTATACTTTTATCAATGGTTCAATTGCCCCTTAATCAAAAGACAATGCAGGAGGGAATATTTCTCATTCAGCAGAGCATCTTGACTAATTTTATGGTCCCATATGTGATCCCTCTGAACAGAAGTTCACACAAAGAGCAATTTACAGCACACACGTAACTGGAAGGCTAAAAATAGAACATGCAAAACTCAATCTTGACGACAGAACCCTCACAATGCCCTTTGGGTTTCAGCTGATATTCACAATTTCATTTAACATGCTCTAAGAATGAGTGCATGAGTGTGAGCTCTGCATTAGCAGGAAGGAAAAGAATGCTGTGTATTTCATCCTGGAAACAACTCCCTCAGGTAATTTTTACTGTATTTATTTTTGATGCTAAATGGGCTATGGAGCTATGTCTTGTGTCTTAAAGTTCAGCTTAAGCTTGTTATGAACAGTGAATAAAATGAAGTCCCCTCAGGCTGGAGCTGTGATTCTCATGGAATCCATATTGCAAAGCTTTACCTCGTAAGATCTAAAAGATCACCATTAATTTTAAGCAGATTAGTTCAAGTAGTCACTGATCTGCATCCAGAGGATTTCACCCATTTATCAGTTGCACAGGGAATCTATGCAAAGCTAAAAAAGCACTGAAATGGAGAAATATTGACTCTCTTTAACAGGCACACTGAATTAATTTCAAAAAGGAGCAATGAAACTGAGCAAAAAAAAAAAAAAATCACATTGAGACCATTTTAGAACTAGTATGGACCAGAAATGCCTCAGTAAACCACAAGAAAAAGAATATTAAACTTAATATTGCAGATGTGGAAAGTCTGATGATTTCCCATTCAGAAACCGAAATTTACTCTGGGATTCAGAGGGGGTGAGCTGGTGTGGAAGCTGAGCAGAAAACCTTTGGCACTGGGTTTGATCTCAAATTGAAGAGCAAAACATAAAACTCTGTAGAAGACTCTGAGAACTGAAAATCCAACCCCCTGCCTGCCCTGCTGTTCCCTGGGAATGAAGAAAATTCTGCTGACACTGGGAATGTTCTCCCAAAGCTCTCCCAAAGTCAAACTCCGTGCCTTGTCTTAATCCTGTGTATTCAGGATGAGTTTTATTCTCCAGAAGGAAGCACCTAAGCTGATTTAGGCTGTAACAACAGTGAAATAACCAAGGTGTATTTTCCTGTCCCTGGCAACCAAAAGTTACATTGCTTTGTGAGAGCAGGAACCACCCAGCAATAGCAAACTGTTCCTGTTGATTTTGAAGTGCACAAATGAAATTCAAGGAGCTGCTGCCATAAAATTCCCACTCTGAGTTATCATACAGTATTTGTTTCCTGCAATTGGATTTTAAAAGACCACTTTTAAACCAAACATGAAGTACATGCCTGACTTTATTCTGCAGCTCAGCACAGACCTAGGAAAAGGACAATACACATATTCATAAAGGGGAAAAAAAAATCATCTATTTGTTCAGCAACATTAACATTCAGCTTGACCTTTCAAATTACAAATCTATTGGAATTGCAAAAATTTTCAGTCTCTTAATTAGCTCTGTACAGAAGAATCCAATGCCACAAGCAAACAGGGTATTTCCATTCTGGCCTCCTGTACAGCATGAATAAAATACTTCTGGATGTAACTCACTTGAATCCAGAGTGAATAAAGGCCATTAACATCACTGACTGAACCAATCCAATTTGTGCTCTTTGAGCATTAATTGAAATTTCTTAGACACACAAAAATCATTTTGCACATATGAAGGCTCAGTGAAAACCAGTGGTGTTATCACACATTTGTGTTACCAAATTTATCTGCACCAAAACAGGGCCACCCCAATCTAACAACAGCAGGAGGCTTTTAAATCTCTCATGGTCTTGTACTCTTAAGTGAATCCCTGTCCCTGAAAAAAACAATAAAATACACAGTTTTTAGAGCACCTAGTCTCATTTTGAGGACCTCAACAGCATTTAATGCTTCATAATCAACAAGAAGATGTCAAGGAATTAACGCTGCTCCAAAAAACAATTACACCTCTGCAAGGCTTCCCTTAACTGACCAAAAAAAAAAAAAACCCCACCCACTCACCAGAATTTTTGTGGTGTAAGCACTGTTGATAGCAATTGCATTGACCAGCAGTTCCATGGTTTTGGCAGGGATGGAATCGGGGTCAGGGATCTCCTTGTAGTGGACGTCCCCCACGTAGGCCTGCACCACGGTCATGCGGTTGGTGGTCAGCGTGCCCGTCTTGTCCGAGCAGATGGCCGTGGCATTGCCCATGGTCTCACAGGCGTCCAGGTGCCGCACCAGGTTGTTATCCCTCATCATTTTCTGAGGGGAAAACCCACCAAAGCCCAAATGAGAAACCCTTCGAGGCTGGCTTGGACAGGTTTTTAGTCACAAAAAGCAAAGCAGCACAGGTTTAGTCTTGCCGGTGAGAACGGGAAGTTCCCTAAAGCTGAGCTTTGGTGGGGGCCAATAACCCTAAATCCCAGTTACAGACAACCAAGCTGGGACTATCCCTGAGGTAGTTTTGCCTTTGATAAACTAAAAGAGTTGCATCATTTTCCTGCAGTAGGTCTGCATTTTAAGGGATGGCTGGAAGCCAAGATTAGCTAAAGGAGACAGAGGTAACAGCATTTTTTAAAATATTGTCATTTTAGGAAACATTTGGGGTTTTTTCTTAACACCACTTGGAATGCCAGGATATTATCTCGCAGCACACCTATGGACCACACATTTTGGGGCAAAAGCAAAAGGGAAAGAAAAAGGGGGGGAAAAAAAGGGTGTCAGAGGGAGGACATCAGGAGAATGAGACAACATTTTAAAAGCAGCTACGTTCTTTATTAGCAAAACACCGTCTTTGAGACGAGCTCCTTTTTCCTAACAATTATATTTGGCTACATTGAAGCCAAGAGATTGCTTCCTAAACTTCCTAAGTTAATTTGTTTACATGCTAAATAGAAATAAACTTTACACCATCTTCATCTAAGATTCCCAGAATGTTTAAATCATCTGATTAAATTGCTCAGGTAATCCCCAAGTCCAGGATGTTAATCCTCTTTAATTTCCTGATAGAACCATTTACATTGACTTCAAAGAACTGCGACTGCATTTAAGAAAAGTGCATGAAAGCTTCAGTGGAACTTTTAATTTCTTTGAGAAACTCCAGTTTCTCTGAGTAGTGTTCCTGAAGACTTCAAATCCTTGCCAAAACTTTGTACTATTGCACAAGAAAATTTGAATACAAAATTATTCTATATCAAAAGACTGGACTATTTTCAGAGTGCATTCTGCTCAATAAATTCCTGGCTCCTTGAAAATTAAGTAGGTATTTCTACTGCTTGATATTCCTGCACTGTGCCGCTTCAAGGAGACGTATTGGAAGATGTATTTGCATTTTTGTTGGAAATACTTTCAATTTAAGTTTAATTTAAAGCAATTTCATTAACATTTTGAGCACGTAATTTTCAGACCATTTTCCATCACATCTGATGGAAGCTGAGGACCAACTCAGTGGTGAACTCAAGCAAACAGCATTTTTCTCCCTGGGTCATTTTGAATGTCTCTTACCTTTACAGAATAAGCCAGAGAAATAGTGACAGCAAGTGGGAGTCCCTCGGGAACAGCAACCACAAGCACAGTAACACCAATAATGAAGAATTTAACAAAATACTGAACGTAGACAGGAGTGCACTCAGGCAACCACTGCTTCTTGTTGACCACAAAGGTGTCAATGGCAAAATACAGTACCAAGATGATGACAGTGATGGCAGACATCACCAGACCTGGGAGGAGAAAGCACCAGTTACCATAAACCCAAACAGCACGGGGAACACGAGCAATTAGAAATCTGCCTTGGGATTTGATAGGGAATTATTTCTTTCTTTGTGACATTTTTCACCAGCACCAATAACAGTGCCACATTGTAAAATGAAGAAAAAACACTGCCATAATATATTTACAGCAGCCATCCATTCCAGTGCACAAGGAAGCACAGAATTCCAGGGAATTCATTTTTAGGCACTGTCTTACTGCTGCCTTTAAAACTTCCCAGGCAGTGCAGGAATTCTGCTGCCACTCGAGCTAAGTTTATTCAATTTAGCACATTACTTTGCCTGGTAAAACATTTATCTGTCCTTTTAACCCCCACCTTTTACAAATCACTTGTCTATTCATATCTAAACACCTTTCTTTTAAATAAGTGTATTTTCAGAGCCTCAGGCAAAGGAGTCTCCCACAGTTTATGCTGCTGTATAAAATAGTCTAGAAAAGCCCTACAGATGTGTCTGGGTGAATACAAAGAGGCAATAATGCAGAATTATCCACAGGACAGTTTTTCACTGTGTTTCTTTAAAATCTGACAATTATTTGTGTTTCCAAGGTGTCCCTTTTCAAGGGAACATCTGCAGAGTGTGTGTTTTCATGAGCAGAGGTTCAAAAGAGACAGAGACACCAAAAAATACCTCACAGAATTCACAAAATATCCCAAGGTTTCCATCCACTCCCCCAATGGCACAGACTGCTGGGATCACACTCCTGCTCCACAGTTTTGTCCCTGGGTTTGAGTATACAAATATAATTTCCACTAGGGCCTCAGCTTTGCCTTGCCCTGACCACCCCTGTTTGGCAGGTTTGTGCAAAGCCATTGAGCCTGCATTTGGGAATAAATTAATTTCTCCCTAATGAGATCACAGAGTAGAAGGAGAACGCTGTGAATCTCATGTCTTGACTGCAGTTTTAAAAAAATTGGTAAAGCTGAAGGATGCTAAGGTTGACAGGAAACAGATGAGTCAGGGGGATCACTCTGTGCCAGAGGATACAGGAAAATCCATTAAAATATTGTACAGGCAAATACTCCTGACAGCACAAGACATCCCCATAGATTGTTCAACGAAAAAGTAAAACCAAATGAGGCAATGATTAATTAATTTCATTAATGTTCCTTGCCACATTCTGGTTAGAATTCCCTGCACAATTACTTTGAGAGTGATGTTCACGTGCCTGCTGAAATAGCAAAGCAGAAGTCAAGTTAGTGCAGAAAGGTACTTAATCTAAGGAATTAATGATCATGGAAACAAAGGGGAGAAGCTGGAGGAATATGGATTGGGGCAAAGCATTGAACTGGATATTAGAGATGATAACCCCAGCTTTGGTCACACTCTGTTCAGGCAAGGAGAACCAGCATCATGGGGTTACGTGATCAGCTCCCGTAATGAACTTAAAAAGGGATGGGAAGGGTAAAAATCAGACTGGGGAAGAAGGCTAAGGGAGATAGAACAGAGGTAAAAGGATCTTGTAGGGCCTCAACCAAGGAGCTGAGATCAAAATCTCTTTAATACCACAAAAAAAAAAAAAAAAACCAAAAAGCCAAACCCAAGGAACTTCAGGCCCTCATGGAAGATTTCCACTCTCCACTGACAGGCTGGGAAAGTGCTGCTCCCAACAGCAGGGGCCAGATGGTTCTGGGTACAGGAGTCAAAGGGTGTGTCATGCTTGGGGAGAAGGCAGGAACGTGGGTATTTGGGGGGAACAGAATGATTTCAGAATCCATGAGAGGGAAATACTGTGTGAGTGATTTTTCGAGATGATATTAGAGATTCTGAAACTGTGTACTCCCAAGTTCTGAGGGGAGAGGAAATTAAATACGTAATTACTGCACTTGGGAATATTAACGATGAGAAAAGCCGCATTTCATTTGGATTCAAATATTCATTACAATCCAAGTTGCCCAAAGTTTCTTGACAGTCAAAGTGGATTTTTAGGAAAATAAAGATCTTCAGTAGCACATACTCTCCTTAGAACAGCTTTATGATGACCCATTTCCAAATCTTGCAGGAAAAAAGGGCCTGTCCCTTTCAGACCCCTTTGCTCTGCAGCTCTTTGCCTGCTGTGACCCAGAGGGGTTTGGTGCCCCCCAGCCATACCTGCTTTGCCAATCTGCACTGCCAGCTTGGTCAGCTTTCCCTGAAGAACGGATTTTTCCTTCTTGTGCATGTTGGATTTCTTCTTGTCCTTGTCGTCTCCCTCTCCCCCTTCCGCGCTCTTCAGCGGCTGCATCTCCATGGCAGCAGCCCCGTCCTGCTGCTTGGCTGATAATGCAGAACAAAACTGTTACTCCAGAGCTTTATTCCTTCCTTTTCTCCCACTGTTCATCCTCACTGAATCCAGCCAGCATCGCAGGGGCTGGCTGGGACCATCACTGCCAGGGACACCCTTGGCTCCCCTGCCAGGCAGGTGCCCTGGAGGCCCCGTGGGGCTCTGCAGGACACAGCTGTGCCAGCACATCCGTGTGCCCTCAGGACACGTGGGGGATATGGGCTGGCAGACCATTGCTTGGGTTTCTCTCTCGTTTCTGCCCCCACCCATGGCACTCTGGGCCATACACATATATGTCACTGAATGCCTTGCAGGTGACTTGGCAAGTGACAGCATCAGCACTGCAGGATTCCCTGGAATAGCTGAGCTCAAGTGCTTTGACAGATCCACATTTCTCGGAGTTTCGGGATGCCTGCGAGAATGCAATGCCCGCCCCCTCTTGCAATCATATTTCCAATGCAAACATTTTGTAGGGAGTGTGGCTCCTCCAGGCTGCAGGGGCACCTCAGCAACAGGAGACCACACTCTGCCATCCAGCATTCCAGAAAATCCCTGAGCTATAAAGTTTCCTCAGCATCAGGTAACTCAGCCATCGGGGCTGATGGTGGTGGCATCGCCATTCCCCCACAAAAACCACACACAATTTCAGGGCTGATCCCTCCTTTCTTGACAGAATGCCAATAGAAGGAAACTTTATTTTTCTGTGGTTCTGACAGGCAGTGACATTGCAGTGGATATATGTGCATGTGTCTGCTTTGTACTGAGCATAATAAATAAAACAGGATGAGATGAAACAGCTTTGCTTTCGTGAAGAGGTTGTACAAGACCATGCTTGTTTGACCTGGAAATCGAATTTATCTACCTTGCCTGAATGCTTATTATTTAATAGCATTCTATTTGGCACTTTTGTACTGTTTTCCACTGAGTTTCTCTACCCAGTTTCTGAGGTGTCACCTTTGCAATGTTTAATATTATCTGAGAAGAGAAAATTATTGTTTAATTTGGTATCACCCAAAGAACTCTTGATAGCTGTGTCTTATAATAAAAAGGGAGCCATGACTTCACTTCAGAGAAAGCAAAATATCGATTCCAATTTCTTCCTGACATTGTATATTGAATAAGAAACTCCTAAGACTCTTAATCTTCCTGTTCTTTATCCTCATAAAAGGCTTTTACACTGCTAAATAACACCTTGGCTTTAAGGTTTCCTTTTGTTATTGCTTTACCTTCTCCCTGCAAATGAAAATCTGTCCAGACAATGCCATCAGACACCAGAGATGATGAGACATAACAAATTGGGTTGGAAAATCACTAACAATACGTAGGATACAAAACTTGCACAGGAAAAATTAATTCTAATGAGCTTTGTGAGATGAAAGCAACATCTATAAATGGTTTATTTAAAATACTCCTCTCCTAAATATCTGCAACCCACGGAAGTTACAACCTCTTTGGTGGGTTTTTGGTTGGGGTTGGTTGCTTGCGGTTTTTTGGGGCATTCTGCATGAACAATAAGGGCCAGTTTCACACACAGCACAAACCACAGGTTCTCGTTGTACTTTGGGACAGGGTTGAACTACATGCTAACAACACATTCCACAACCTCCTGAATAGGAAAGAAGATTACCTTTGTTCTGGCTGTTCTCCATATTCCCATCCTGCATCTTGCCTAAATGATGAAAAATTCCAACAGACAACAGACAGTAAACAACCTTCAGCCGAGACAGAACACGAAAATGGGAATTCAAATCAACGGGACACAAAAGCCATGAGCACATCACAGGGAGCTGGGCACCATCCCCTGCCCTCACACCTGCACTCACAGGAGTGCCCAACCCAGCTGGGCACATCCAGGGAATTCCAGGCAAGGTCAGGGTTGGAACACGTGAAACACTAAATATCAGCACGTGGTTTTGAGGACTCTGCATGAATTCAGAGGGTGAAACTCATAAAGTGGATCTGGTGGAAAGCTGAATTGGAATCGTATTCCTGAACTGATGTTTCAGATGGCTGGGACTTAAAAACTCTGTATAGAGAACAACTTTCTTAATGCATTCCAGAATTAGGTTAATCATGTTACTAAATTGAGAAAAAAAATAGAAACAATAGTGTTCATAAATCTAAATAAATAAATAAAAATGCAAATCAGATTGGATTTTTAAATTACACCTTCCTCACTTGGTTGTACTAATTAGCAAATTTCTTCTGGAAATACAAGTGCCAGGTGACCTAAATTCAGATTTATCCTGGAGACAGATTTACCAAGTGCCTCTTTAATTTCCAGCTGGACATTTTCTCTACACACAGTTTTACCCCACCAAAGTCCTTATTCCTTTGTGCCTTTTTTTAACTGGAAATGTCATTTGAAAGTGTGTATGAGATAAAAATGGCAAAATGTACAAATTATATACAAAACTTTGGTATTCAGAAGAACAACTAAACATTTTCAAATGTATTCAAAATTTCTTGGAGGGAGCCCTTATGAAACTCTCCCAGTAATATATGAATTTATGGAAAAGACTACAACAAATATTATTTCAGAATGGATGTCAGGCTCTTTTGGTAGTCATGTAAAATGCACAACAAAAAATAATGCTAAGGAAAATTAAGTTAAAACACCATTACAGGATTGTTGACACATTCTAATAAGAAATGTATCATCAGAACTTATTAAAAAGCGTGCCAGCAGGTACATCTTGTTCTTCTGACTGCTACATGGATTAATTTTTTCACTCTGTTGTGAGTAAATAATCACAGAATGGGAAAGCTAAGATGCATCTCTTGCATGTTGGCCTGTGCACTAAGTGGGAGAACACTAAAGATCTCCCTCAAAAGAGAGCAAAATTGACCAAACCAGTCTTGTATTTGTCAAAAATAGACCCCAGTGTCACGCTGGGAAACTCCAAAGCCCAGAAGCAGAGCCAGGGAAAGGACATCTCGTGACCTAAAATCATCCCAGAGCTCAGATGAATTACTGCAATAAACCACTGACCATCAGCTGCTTGTCTCAATTTCTGATTCTATCCCTGGCAACCATAGAAGTTTTAAAAAATCAGTCTCCACCTTCCAGAGCTTTATACTTTGCATGAGAGATGAGTCCATGAAGCTGAGCAAACCCAGCTCATTTTCATGGTGAAATTCCCTACAAAACCTTTGCCTGTGGGCCACAGTTGGACTCAGTACCTGCCTGGTGGCTGTTTTTCTTAGAAGGGCTTTTAATAAAGTTACTGGAAGACATAAAATATCTCTGGAGATTCGGATTTCTGGCTGGAGCATGAAGCCTTCTCTAAGAACTGGAAGGCATTAATTTAGAGCAGGCAGTCTGCTTCATTTCCTGCTCTAGAGATCCTTCAGCAGAGTGCAATTCCAAACCTTGGAGAGGCAAAAATTGAAGAATCTTCAACTTTCAAAAATACAAAAATCACCAACAAAACCCAAATATGACTGTCACAACTGGCAAACACGTCACAGAGATTATTTTTCTTTGTAAATCAAAATATGTAATTTTAGGGCATATATTTGCTATTTAATAGCATAATTATCATAATAAATTACACTCACAATTGAATGGCTACCTGAAAATACCAGTACACAAAATAAACAATCATTAAAAACAAGGTAAATTTAGGTATTTTAAAAATACATTCTTAACATTCTTAATTTACTGCATTCAGGTTATTGAGGGGGGGAAGTGATCACAGGTAGTTATAGTTCAGGTTTTTAGACAGAGTGACAAAGAAAAGGCTATTTGGGTAATTAAGATAAAGAAAAGGATGCTGTAAACTATTTATACCCCCCTGGGCCAAATAATTTCAAAGCTGTACTTTGCTATAAAATATGAACAGGGAAATTAAGACAGAAAGAAAGATGATAGAATCACCACTGCTGAGAGATCCTTCCTCCTTCCAGGTACAAATACTCCCCCATCCTTCTGTCCTCGCTGCATTGTTTAGAATCATTAAAAGGATGAGTATTTCCTCATATTTTGATAGCATAATGTGAAATAACTCCTCAAAAATATGATTTCTCTTTTACATAATTCTGTAAATATTTTCTTCTTTTCTGTTTGGAATAATAAATAAAATGAATGTTGTTTGGGCTGGAGGAATCCATCTGAGTTTTTTATCGCTTTTCTAAGCAAGGATGAAACGTCAGAAGGTTTGGAATAGCATTTCTAACAACACCTGGGTACTGCAGCTGATTTGAAAGTGTTGAATTCAAATGTAAAATGTTTTGCACCTGCCTTTGCCTCAGTACAGTTCCTGTGTTTTGGAAAGGACTCGTGGCACCTTTACTGACTAAATTCTTACTCTAAAAGTCATGGACTTCACCAAATAAAATTCCCGAGAAAAGCCTCCCCTTTACCTGCCCCAGCCCTTGAGGAAGAGCCAAAGACACAGAATAACAAAGTCCTATCACTGTTTTGGAAATTTTTTCCCTCGTTTGGAAATTATTTCTAAATTGGACGAACTGCTTGGAATCAAGCAAAGAAAATGATGGAGTTGTGTTCCCAAGTGCTGAGCTGGAACCACTGTAATAAACAGGAAGTTCTAGATAATTCTTCTATGTATTCAATAAATAACTTCACTTACAATTCAGAAATATATTAAAATATAAATTTAAAAATGAATTTAAAGTAACAAAATTATTTTTAAAAATACCCTCAAACTGCAAATTGCTTTGCAGGAACTGAAGTCGTTCAGTACCTACACTGGGATTAGCTGTAGATGTGAAATATTCCAGCACAGACTTTATTCTGAGTCAGGTGAGGCATTTCTATACCTTTTCTATATTTTCTGAATACACATTCAAGTGGCAAATTCTCTGGGTTACAAATGCCAAAAGAACCCCAACAACCCACCTGGAAATCCTGATTTAAGGAAGGTGGCAGTGCCCTACTGGAAGGAAATCAAATTTGGGGTAATTTGCTCTACTAGAAGGAAATCAAATTTGGGGTAAACAAGCTGTAAACAGGGATTACTGCTTCCCTGATTTTCATTTTTTAAAATTACCTTTACTAAATATAATACTTTGAAATGAGATGAATTTTCCTGAATTCCTCCCTTTCTGCAGAATTATCCGCTCTGTTTACAACCTTGACTTGCACCTTTCAAAAACTGAACTTGTTGTCCACGGTTTTAACAATGAGACCAGCAACAATTCTCTATTTTGATCTCAACTCCTAAAACCCAAGAGAATTGATAAGAGTTCCTTTGATACAGCACCTAATACACAGGGTGGGTCACAAAGTAAATGAATTTATCACTACAGGCTCACTGGCTGAAAACAAACTCTTTCTTTTGTGTCAATTGTGTATTGACAATTAAGAATAAAAATATTTTACCTGAAATGTTAACAGGTTGATTTTCAAGCAGCAGCATTTCCTGAGCTTGCTACTAGTTCAAGTATATAATTCTTTTTTATTTTAAGATATTTTCTATACAAGGGTATCAGACTTCAGGTAAAATGCTTGTTTCCAATCACACCTCAGGAAGAATTTTCAGACTTTTAAAAAGTGTTCATTTCATCCAGACCAAAGGAACATGCAGAAGAATTTGGGCTCCTTGGTTTATAACTTATCTCCCCTTCCTTTCTCCCCTTCAAACCGTATCTACATTTTCAGTATTCTCTAACTCATCAGCAGTGCTAACTGAGAAATCACCAGGAATCTGGCACTGGCCATTTCCCAGATAATTCCAAAGCACTCAGATCTGAGTCTGCCTGTCTGAGTTCTGCTCTGAGCACAAAGTCAGAGCAGTTGGATTGTGGAAAGCCTCTGCTGTCCATGTTGATCAAAGACCAGCAGAATTATTGAACTGCCTCATCTCAGAGGAGCTAAAAGCCAAAATATCCGCCAACTGCACAAAAAAATCCACTCTACACTTCAAAGTCCTGCGTTTGTATCTCTCAGCTCCAGGATAAACATGGACAGCAACTGTTGTTCCTGACTGGAATGAGGATGATGGAAAATCATATCCCTAATTCAGACACTGATCTAATATCAACTGGAACTCAATTTCCTCATTAAGCTCAGCATTAAGGGCAAACACAACCGGGATTTACCAGGCAGCCCCAGCTTTGAGCAGAGCCCAGGCTGGAGCAGCACAGGGCTCATTCTGCACCTGCTGAGCACCAGCAAAGAGGGGCTGAACTCTGCTCTGCAGCTGGCAGGGATGAGCAGGAACGCTGGGGATCCAGCACGGCTGAAGCAGAGTTTGTTTGTTTTACACTCACCAAGGTGGAATCATCACAGGATCATCACAGAATTGGAACAAACCTTAAAGCTCAACCAGTGCCACCCCTGCCATGGGCAGGGACACCTTCCACTATCCCGGGCTGCTCCAAGCCACGTCCAACCTGGCCTTGGACACTGCCAGGGACTGGGCAGCCACAGCTCCTCTGTGCCAGGACCTCAGCATCCTCACAGCAATAAACACTTATCATTCATTTCCTGGTTCTTGGTCTCTGGAATCTGGAACCAGGATGATGGAGGTTCCTGCCATGCAAGGAGATGTAGGGATTGTAAATCCTACTTTTCCAGAATGGGTTTTAAATCTGGTTATATGTTTCTTTTAAATGATTTGAAAATAGCTTCAAAGATTTCCTGTGTCACTGCTTTAAATAAGATACTACAGCAGTAAATCCTGGCTCTTACTCAGCACTTGGTGCTGCTATCAGAAACCCTCATTTCACATGTGAAACGCAACAACTGCTAACCTGCATGGAAAAAAAACTTCTATCACCAACATGATGAAAAGTAGAATGACTTTCCTCAGTATTTTTGGCACTGCACAAGAGGGAAAGGTTCCTCTGGCAAATAAAGGCTCATGTATCTGATTAGCAGCAAAATACAGCTGATGCCTACACTAATATTGACCCGTTCAATTCAATTTAACTCTGGAATTTGCCTGTGAGGAGAGAGACTGAAATATCTGCGTGCTAACAAGAAGGGTCAGGAGTCTGTACTGGGACACAAAACTGGCTGCAGGAATGGATTAGTTTGGGTTTAGTTAACATGGGCAGGCTCAGGAGAAAATCACTGAGGGCACACACAAAACTTCTCAGGCCCCCTGAAACAGATGCTGAAAGCAGCAAGAGTTGTTCCTAACACTATGTTGTTGAAATGGAGCCAGATCCTGATCCCAGCCCTTTCTCAGAACCACGTGGAGATTGTGTGAGGAATTATGAGAGTGAAAAAGAGGAGAAGCAGAGAGAATCCCTTTCTCATGGTGCTCCTCTTCAGAACGATGTTGAATAATGAAGCTTTATAATAAAACTTCATGTGAATCTACCCCAGAGTTTTGAAACTGGCCTGACTTAACTGCTCCTTTTAACTGCAGTTTTAATGGCAAATAGATCAGGATTCCAAATCCTGCCTCTGCCAGGCTGGATTCTGCGGGGATAAAGCTGCAGCATCCCTGTGGCCTCTCTTCCAAGCTCCTGCAGAGCGTGTGGAGTAGGATCTCTCAGAGTGCAGTCACACACACACAACATCTGTGCAGGTCAGGGAGGGGAGAGGGAATTTGACACAGTCAGGAGAGAAATCCATCAAATCCGACAAGCCGGGGGTTGTGACGTACCATTGACTAAGCTGGCATTTGCATTATCAGTGGCATTTGCACCTGCTGCACCATCTGTGGCTGGAGGAGGGTGGGAGGAGGGATGGGAAGAATCTACTGAGCAATAATGGATAAAAAAAAAAAAACAACAAAGAAAACAAAAAAAAAAAACCACAAAAACAAAACAACAAATGATAAATAAATAATAACAACAACGCGAACGAAAGCACGTGACAGAGCGAAAAGCGTTTGTGGCTTTGTTTGCTCCCAAAATCAAAGAGTTTTAAATGAATTAACACAAATTTCCAAAGCAACGTGGCATTGGGAGGGTGTCACAAAGTGAGCCAAAAACTCAAATAATAATAATAACAATAATAAAAAGAAATAAATATGAAACACGTTTAACAAAGTTAAAGGAGTTGGTGAGAACTGAGTGTGCACAGCCCTGTGCACATCCCTTTAGTCCTTTTAGGTGTTATTTTTTGTACTTTAATGTAATTTATGCAGTTTTAAAGGGGTTGAAATATTTCCTTTGGAGTTCATTTACACAGTACACAGGTAGTTTTAAAATATGCATTTAAAAATGCATTATATATATATATATGTACATACTACTACAGAGCAAAATGGCACATGTTTTATGGTTTAGATAATTTTGCACTTTAGGATTTAGCACCATGTCCTGCCATCACCCAGGTAAAACACACACTGATCTGAGTAGAAACATGAAATTTTCCTATATTTTAGGTAGAAAAGGCAAATACAGTCTTGAGGAGAATAATGAGTTATTTTAAATCCAGATGATGGACGTGACACACTTCCTGGTTTGCGGTGACATGAAAGGAGAATCAGATAAGAAAACCCTCTTCTCCTCTTCAGTAATTATCCACATATTAGAGAAAATTGGACAAGAAATCTTTCCTAACAGGAAGGTGAAAAGCTTGAAGAAGGTTTTATCATTTTACTATGATTTTATAGTAGAGTTCAAAAAAATTAGTCTCTGCAAATAATAGATAAAATTCATTTTGTTTTGTTTCTGGTGGTTAATTGCTCACAATAGAACCAAGTCCTCCCATGAATCCTGACTGAGACTCTCAAGCAGCTCCAGTCCCTGCCCCACAGGGATTGTTTCATGCTGTACTGGGTTGGTGCTGCAGAAGAACGGGCTGATTTTATTTACAAATGGCAAATTGGGAGAAGAAAATAAACAGCTCCCAGGATTTAAAAACACACCCTGTGCAACTGCATTCAGAAACATTTCCATTGCAAATTTGATTACTGTGATGGCAATGACTTAAACTGTTTTGGTGACTCGTGCTTGTTCTTTATTCCGTTTGGATCCCCACCCCAACCAGCACAGCGTGAGCTGCTAACAGCAAATCAAGGATCCCACGTTAAATACTTTGCAATTTACTGCTGGGGAACAGCTGATTATTGGAGCTGAACATGAAGATTTGCAACACCAACAATGCCTGCACACCGAAAGATTTGGCACCAGCAATCCTGTTGATTTGAAATAATTCTTTAATTTCGACTTGACTGATTCAAAGACAATTATTTCAATCAGCAGCTCCCCCCTGATTGGCACCAACTGAAAGCCTCCATTGGATGGGGTACAATTCTCACTCTACCTGGAAGCTGCTGTTCCTCCTCCTGTTTCACACCTGCGTGATGATTTTAAAGTGTTAATGAACAACAAAAGCACACGTGGACTGAAAGGGGTATTTGACTGGCAGGCTTTCTGAGAACTGCAGGTTTATGTACCAGAGGTTTTCATTTGAAATTGGGCCTCCATCTGCCACCAGCTCTGCCCAGGCATGAACACGAAGCTGCCAGCAGCATCAGAAAATGTGAAGGAATTCTCTATATTATGGATTTTTTAAATTAAAGCTGTTTCTACAGAGCCACATTCAATTAAATTCTGTGTCTGCATCCAAATTCTGACACACCTCTGTGAGAACCTCTGTCTCTGCATAAGTTACAGCTACAGCGCAGTGCAACATCCCTGATTTCTCTTTTCCTGCCTTTCCAGGCTCTTCCCAGTGAAACCTTAGAGAACCACAGTTGTCCTGAGCACAGCCCAGAGAGGCCAGCCCAGTTAAACCCAGCCCAGGCAGCTCGCACATCACACAGGGATGAAGCTGCTCCTCCTCTCCTCCAGATCTCACCAAGGCTCTGAACGACAGCAAGAGCAAACTCCAAGGTACTGCTCAAAACCAGTCTGGCATAAAAGAGTTTCATTTTGCGACGTTTCAGTCTTTCTCCTTTTAATTCTCCTGGAACTCCCCAGGTTTTGTGCCTGCCTAGGCAGAAATGAAATGATAAACATTTCATTAAGTAAAAAGGGACTTCTTCAAAGCAGCAGGGAGTCAAAGGCAGCCACTTGCTACACATACTCAGAAATGGAAATTGTAGGTCCTGAAAACCATTTGAATTTGGCCTTCCTATCTGCAGCTTCCAACAAAAGGATGGAAACAAAAAAAGAGGTGGAATCATTTTGCCTGACAGACAGCAAATAAAATGTTCAGGAAAGCTCTAACTGCCTTTTTTTATTAATGGTGAAGACCACCAGAAAGAGCAGAAATGTCTAAAAACCCTGTATTAATTGGCCCTTAATTATGTCTGACAGACAAATATTCTTAGGACAGACTAGGAATGAAATTGCGGAAGCAGAACAATTTACAAGGCTGCGTGAAGTAAAACTGCAAAGGACAGACATTAAATCATGTTTCTGCTTAGTGTGCAGCCCATAAATTAGCAAATGCTTATGACATCACACTGTAATAAGGTGAAATGTCTAAAGAGGCTTCTTGATTTCATTAACTGAGACAGGACATGAAAGTAAAACTGTCTTGCTAACATTTACTGCTGCATTCCTGGCTTTTACTATTCTTAGCCTGACCTTTACACCTGAAGAAATTAAAATGCCTCTCAAGTCAGTCACTGACATTAAACAACTGGGCTAGCAAAGAGCCCCAGCTTATCTTTATTTTAGTCCTGAAGCTCTAAGACAGATGCTATTTCCGTGGCCAAGGGGCTTTTTCCTGGAAAAAACAAAATTACATTGATAGAAAAGCACAAAATCTTAGCAAACCGTGGGTGAGCATGGATTCATGTAGAGAAGCCACAGCAACTGGAGCATGCCCATGTACTCCCTTGCATTTCAGTGTGTACTGGAAGCCTGCAGTTTCACACTGGAAAAACATCTTGTTATCCAATGGATTTATTGGCTAACAGCTTCTGCTGTTTTTCTGTGTGACATGTGATGATAAAAATGTATCATTAAAAAAAGGGCAGTTTGAAAAATTGCATTTATTTGTCAAGAGCGAAGGAGAGCTCCGGCTGCACAAAGCCTAAAGAGCTTTCCTTGGAGCATCCTGGTGTTTGGAGATTACCTTTCTTATCTTTCTTCTCCTCCTCTTCTCCCCCAGCTCCCAGCAGAGTGAAGATGATGCCAGTCTGAGAATTCACCCCCACAGCAGTCACCAGCATCCGCCCAGAGCCTTCCATGACATGGGTACCTGAGAAGAGGCAAGAAAGGTTACAGAGAGCTAAAATAAATGTAGAAACTTATGCAAGGCTTTTATGACAGTACTGAGAGAGATTTGTTACACTTGAAAACTCTGTATTGAGGGGGATTTTACCACGTAACAAAACTAAACCCTGTTTTGTGCATTACTCTCGACCAAGAATTAATGCTTCAGCACAAACCTCAGGCTGCACATCCATCACCAACACATCAGATTCTCTTTTTAAAAGAAATATTGCCACTAACCAAGTTTATCTTTCGCAAGAAAACAGTTTCAGCAGAACACCACAAATATACAAATTAGGCCTGCCACCCAAATAAACCCCCCCAAAAAAAAAAAAAATTCCATTCAAACCTAAAGATCAGAAAAGATCTTTAAAAGCCAGCACAGACTTGGTTGATTCAGTCAGGAAACAAAAGCTCTGAAACCTTCCTCAGAAATTTATTGGAGCCTCCTTTAAGATATGTCACTACTTCCAGTACATTTTAATTAAGAACTTGCTATTTGTATCCCCGTGTTTTGTTCTGAGGGAATCTTTTCCTGAATTGGACGACAAAGGTGGGTAGAAATATCCTCCAGAAAGAGGCACTTACTCCCACGCTCCCAGGGCAGCTCTCCCAACAAAACAGGCACCCACCACGTCTCCAGCTTAGCTCTGCACACCTGCAGAGGGCAAAAATCTCTGAATTTGAGATGCCTGTCTGAACCTTTTCTTAATGTTAGGCCTGTAAAAGAGAATCCCAAAAAAATCCTTCCACCCAATTCTGGTCATTTCACCACTTAAGCAGAATTATGATTAAATTAGCTTGGATACAGAACCAGGCTCGATGATTTCAATCGGTGGTTGCAGAAATGGAATTCTGGACTGCAGGTTTTCCATTTGTCTGTCACTAAACATGGATTTCATCTTCACATTGAACAACTCTACTGAGTTCCTTCCCTCTCAAGACTTGACCTTAGCAAAACTTTTTTTTTTAACATGCTGATTATTTAAATTAAAGTAGAAAAATGGTGAATATTCCACGGTAGAAAAGGAAAACTGGTTTAGTAAGGGAAGAGGGAAACATTAGATGGATAAGGACCTTATTACAGGACATATTTTTCAGACAAAAGTCCAGCTAAACATGAAACTCAGAAATGCCTAAATCTAATAATGGTACTGGTGAAATACATGGAACTAGGGCTGAAAAAGCAAGAAAAGAAAAGCAGAACATGCCATTTTGGGGGTCTGATGCTGTTTTTACTTCCAGCAAACTTGTGGGGAACAAAAATTTCTCAGTGGGCAAATCTAAACAAGGTTTTGGTCAGTGCAGTTATCAAGAGGAAACCAAAGTTAAAAATAAAGTGAACCAACCATCAGAATATCCTCTATGAAAAAAGAGCTTTCCCTGAAAAAAAACCCTCATTTACAAGTAATTTCAACATATCCAAATAATTCCAAACTTTTGAAGTCAGCTGCTTGGTTCTGAAAGTTTCTGCTGTGCCAGAAGCCCAGCTTGGGACATTTTCTGGGTTTTCTGGTAGTGAATTAAGAGCAAACCAGAATTATTTTGCTCCAGGCAATAACTGACCCGATTCCTTAATCAAGCTTTGCTTTTATTTCCAAAACGTTACAAAGCACCACGACCAAGAGGTTTCTTTGGTTTGTTTGTTCTGGTCTAAGCTCTGTTCCCTTTGTTTCCAATCCTGTTGAGCGTTGACAGAACCAGATACTGGTAAAAGTTTGACCAGGGTAAAATAAATTCCTGCCAACCTCAGTTCAGTGAGAGCCACATCAGGTGGGCTCCTCTACCTCTTTCACACCTTCATCAAATTAATCTAAATAACTGGGAAAAAAGGAAGGAAAATGTTTTAGCAACTATGGAAGAGAAGCAGCTTCTTTCATTTCCAGGTGCAGCAGGGCCTGGATTCCCATTCCTGCCCTCCTGGGTGGCACCCATTTGATGGGTGCAGATGGAAACATCTGCCAGAGGCAGCATTTGGACACTCACAATTGCTCCTCAAGTGCAGCAAAAGCTGTCTGGATGATTCAACAGGACACAAAGCACAGAAACTCGGTTTAATTACGGCACTGAACCTGAGGGAGTATCAAAAACGCTCCTTGAGGGGCCAAAGTGAAAACAACACTCCCCAACCCTGGGTGTTTGTCTTCCACCAAATTTCGACCCCCCAAACAAACTGTGGCCACCATCCCAAAGTTTTCAGGGATTCCTCTGGCAAACCTGAGCTGTTTCCACTTCCAGCAGGTGATAAGGAAGAACAGTGGCAAGCAACATCCTGGCAGTATTTGTTTAAATTCCAAATGAGAACTCACTGATGTCTTCAGGCAGAAGAATAAGAGGAAAATTTAAGGCCTGTCGATGTTTTTGGAGGGGGGTTGGTTTGTTTGTTTGTTTGGTTTTTTCTTCTATAATCAAGTTTTATAAAAATACAGGTCTAGGTTGACATCCAAGAGGAACTTTTTAAACCAGCTCAAACCCACCCTGAAAAACGTGGTGGTTTCCAAGTTTTTGGACAAGTAACAATGGGCAGTGCATCAATTTCTGCATCGTTGAGATTAAACTTTGCACTGTATTTAGGGAAGAAGGAAGTTTTTTGCATGAGAGAATCTCCAATCATCAATTCTGCTCCTGAGCAAAGAGAATTCAGGGATTTTCTAACATGTCATGAGCCCAAATTTATCAGTGTAAGTATGGAACAAAAGTGTGTGCAGTGCTTATTAAAATATCCCATTGATTCTTCACCTTCTTTGCAATCACATAAAGATTATCCAGTGCGAGAGAAATAAAGATTATAAACTTTATTGATCTCTGCATTGGAAATATAATTTTCTCTCCCCATAGCAAAGAAACTTGAATATTTGAAAATGAGTTTCAGTTTATAACACATTGGTGATTGTTATATATCAGCATATCTGTTATTTGTGATCACATCCCAGCTGGAATCCTCTGACAAATGACCCACCTTTATTTGAACTTAAAAATCGCATTCAATTTATCTGATTTACTGCAAAGAATTATATCACAGACTACAAATATTAAAAATAATTTGAGTTTACCACAGAAATCAAGCTCAAAATATTTTGTATATCCAGTTGCTTTTAAACATATTGTTTCTTTTATTTTACCTTCCATACACAGAAAGGGTTTAAAGAGACTTTAAAAGTCTTTGAAATTTAATGGTAAATTAAAACTAACATGCAAAGAATTGAAACAATTGCTATTTCCCTGAGACTTTCCTTTTCCTCTGAAAATGCTTGATTTCTTTATACTTTTACAAAATAAGTGTGATGATCAGAAATAACTGCACACAACCGAAAACCCAACAATGTGAATTTTAAATTACAAAGTGACAAGGGCAGTGAATGTGATCAAAATCTCAGCTCTACCTGGGTGGCCAAAACCTCATGGAAAAGGAAACCCCAATAAAATGTGGCCAAGGCAGAGAACAGCAGGAACTCAGAGGGGATGGGGCAGATTTTACCTGACAGCAGCATCGGGTCTTTGTCCACGGATTTGCGGACCTGGTCGGACTCTCCAGTCAAAGAGCTCTCATCAATTTTGAGATCATTTCCTTGAATAAATATCCCATCAGCAGGGAGAAGGTCACCTGTGGTGAGATCATGGGGAAGGAAAACCACCATGAGATTGTTTTCATAATTACATCATGACTTTTGTTACAGAATCCCAATAAGCCATTGCATTAAAAGGTAAAACAAAAGCAGAGTGAAGGAGTCACTCCTGTTTCTGTCCACATGAGCCACAGCATTGCAATCCTGCAAGGAAAGGCTGTTGTACTGCAAACATTTTCTGATTAATGCTATCCCAGAACCCAAATGTACCACGTTTAACACACAATGGACATCCCCATCCTGGGGGGTTGGCAGGGAAGTGCTCTTCACATCACCTGAAGGTTTCTCCATCAGACTTCATAGGAATTAAGAGCAGCTAATCAACAGCTGAGCTGCCCTTTCCCCTTCCCCCCTCAGGAAGCCCTTAGGTAAGCCCTGGAGAAACGTGATGGCTGATGGAACAGGGATATTGCTGGAACTCCCAAAACAGAGTTCCTGCAGGAGTCTTCCACTCCAGTGGAGCACACGGCTTTCCCTATGGCATGGGATTATCAGACACCTGGTCTGGGGGATCCACCTGGATCTGAAGCAACTTGTGAGGTGAGCACAGAGGCCCAATTCCCTTCTACACAACATTTAAAAATACTTCCTCTTATCCCTAACTGGACAGAAATTAAAAAAAAAAAAGAATCTGAATAACGCAATCCTCCATGATAGAGAATTCCCTTTGTATGAACTGTTCTTGCCCTGGTCAGTGAAAGAAGTTTACACCAATAAAATTGATTTGCTAATGCAGTTTTACAGCAGGTTCTCCTTTTGCCCTGAGAGCCCAGTTTGGCACCTCACCATGGCCAAGGACAATCACACACTCCTGCCTTTTCCATCCCTTCCAGTAATTGTGTCCATCCTGCTGGGAAGGCCCAGGAGAGTCAACAAAGGCTCTCTAGGTCATGCACTCACCGTATTTCACCTGGGCAATGTCCCCAACCACGATCTCTGCCACGGGGATTTGGATGACCTGTCCCCCCCGCACCACGGTGAACTTCTGCTCCTGCTCGATGCGGCTCTGCAGCCCCCGGAACTGCTTCTCCTTGCTCCAGTCGTTGAAGGCAGTGACAAGGACAACACAGATGACAGACAGGAGGATGGCAGCACCTTCAATCCAGCCAGCTTCGGCCTCACCCTCATCCTCAGCTCCTCCTGTTGCAGTACCACACCCTGCAGAGACATTAAGGACCAGTTTAGGTGGGGTTTATCACAAGAAATAAAACTTGCTGTGACATGACGAGGTGAGGGAATGGAGCTGCTTTTCCAAGCACTGCCTGCTAATGAAACGCAGCAGAGTGGAGGAAAAAGACAAATAAAGAGGTCTGTGGAAAAGAGAAAAGAAATAAATCAACAGAAATCTTAGTTCTTTTAATTTTTCTACTGAGCAATCCATCCTTGGTGAACCTGAACTAAACAATGAGGAAGAGAAAGCAACAATTCTGTTATGTGATAGAAGGGCTCAGAGCTTCACCCGAGCCACCAAGAACCTGCAGAATTTATTTAAAGTGACAAGAAGCACTAAAACAATGAATGACATTAATCAATGCAAAACAATGGCATTAAATTAACATTAACAACCTGCCAGTTTAAATTAAACAATTTTTGACACAATTTTTTAAAACAATTTTCAACACAATTTCTAAATGTTCTCAGCTAAGCACACTTATGGGGAACAGTTGTTAAAAAAAATTACTGGCGTGAACTGAGTTTATCAGTGCTTCAATTTGATAATGAATGTATTAAGGAACACTGAGTGAAAAAAGCTCCCTGATATTAATTCAGCAATCTTCCCCACAGAGAAATACAGTGGGATGCTTCTAGAACTGCAAGTACATTATTCCTGCCACAGGTAAAACAGTGTTAAGAGAATGACTCTATTCTGAGCTGTTAATTCTGAATTACTTTATATATATCTGCTCATTATCTATCTCAAAATTGGATGCAATTAAAATTCAAATAGACTTCCTAGATAGTATTCACCAAATAAAACTGACAAATAGATCTCCTTCTTAGTGAAAGAGCACCTGGGAGAAATACTGGGCAGCCAAGGACACATTCCAGAGTCACATTCCAGAGATATCCCAAGTGATGGGAGAGGAGAACCCAGCCTGAGCCCCCTCTCCTGAGTGACCTAGGAAGAACTTTTTCTGTTTTCCATGAAGAATGGGACCAGGCAGGAATTTGACATCACTTTTCCATCTTACCCAGCTACCAGGGGGTTCAGCAAATTTGCTTCCACCTCTGACTGCACTTTAATTTTGGTTTATTCGTCACCTGTCACTAGAGGGAATTAACAACCAATGTGATTTCTATTTCTAAATTACAAACAGGAGCATCATAATTCATTAACCAGCTGAGTAATTACTCCTGCATGTGAACAATAACAAAACTACCAAAAGTCAAAGGAAGAAAGATGAGACTGAACAGCCACTAAGAGAGGAAGAAAATGAAAATAAAGGGAGTTTTTACCAAGTTCTCTGTAATTTACATTGAGACCTCTTAAGGGAAAGGCAAAGGCTGCTCCCAAGGGCAGGGATGTGCTTCCACTCATGGCCCTCCTGAACCTTCAGCACAAGAACCTTCCTAAAACCACTTGTATAGCACTCAAGGAAGAAATTAAAAAACCTTTTTTAACTTCAGTACCTTAAGCTGCTCATCACCAGCCACAAATGCAACTCAGAAACCAACCCTGTAACTTCCTCCTTCAGCAGAACGGGGATTTTGGGAAGGACTGATGATTTTTGCTCTGTTTAGCCTTAATCTTCTTAATTGGGCTGCGTTTGATTTTAAATTCCTTTTCCAAACCAGCAAATTCACTCTTGTCCTGCTTGTATTAAATGGTTTCCTAATGCAAGGAATTCTGTTTCAGCAGATATAACACCAGAATTCCTTTTTCATTAGATTTGACTTAGAATTAAGTATGATGAATATTTTAGTTTTTTAAGGGCAAACCTCCTCCCTTATTTCTCACAAAATAAACGTGGCCTGGTGTAGCCACAGTGAAACACTGATTTTATTTCCTTTTCAAGAGTGGAAATTTAGTGCAGCTTATACAAAATTACAAAGAGCTGCTGCAGAGTCATACTTCCAAGACTTCAGTAAAAAAATACATCTTGATTAAGCAAAATCAGGTGAAAAATAAAAATATTCCTTGACTGGATCAGTGAAATTAATTTTGTGTTTGTGCTGTCAGAACTGATCTCCACATTCACATAAATGGTACCACGGAGCATGCAAATAATACAAGATGTTATGGTTAAGATAAAAGGAATTACCTGTAGATACCTCAAGTAAAATCAAACAAAACAATCCACTTTTCAGCTGAAATATTTATTTTATTTCAGCTGAAAAAAAATTGTTTGTAAGAATGAAAGAAAATCTACAGGAAACAGATTGAACTTAGATCAAGCTCTTGGAAAGTGTCCCTAAATATGACAAGCTTCCACACTGAATAAAAAATCATGTTTACAACTTAAAATCCTGAGAAAATTCTCCACAGCTCAATGAAAACAACAAAATTTTAAAGGCATTTAACTTTTTTTTGTGTTCATTTCATTTGACAAAGATAACTTCAGGCGGAGCAGAGGTGTTTGAAGGGAGGAAGGAATTCTAGGAGCAGAGAAATTAATTGCTAGACCTTATCAAAACCTGAAGTCTTTCAGAGGGGTGGAGGAAATGGTGAGTTGCTTTTTGGATTTTTGAGTCTTTAACAGTTGAAATTCAGCGTGGCCTCTCTAAAACCACAGGGGATCTCCCAGCCCAGGCTATGGGACACACTGAGAGGTCAATCAGACCATCAGAATTTCCCAAAATTTTGCCTTTGCGTTTTACACTCCGCAGAAAGGAGATGGGATGACAGTGCTACATAAACGAATGCAGAACGAATGCAAAATGTTCCTTTGATAGGAATAAACTCCAGGAAAAACCTGCCTGCTCCTTACAACAGTGAGATTTTAGAGCAGATTTTTTAAAAATATTAAAAGCAGGATTTCAAAATGCAGCCTGGCCTTTATGAGATGACCAATCTGTCAAGAAATATTTTCTTGAACTCTGTGGTTGTTCTTGCTTCCAAACTCTTTTAGAGGGGTTCCTTTTTAATAGGAAAACAAATGAAGGAAACCTGCATCTCCATTGGTATAAGTCTGTCTAATGATTTCTTACATACTTAAGGAAAAACAATGGGGTTTTTAATGGGGTTTTTTTGCCATTATGGTTTTCTAGAAATCATAGAAAGACTTATATGGATTTACAGGAAGAAATTTTATGTGTTTATAGGGGGAAAAGCCACAAACTGCTTAACTCTATACTGATATTATCTATCCTTATTGCAGTGCAGAGTGACCAAGTATTGACCTTACAGATAAGGAGGACATAAGAAATACTGATAAAATACATAAAATACACCATATTAGTACACCTCAGTAGCAAAATTGAGTTTAAAGCATCTAATTTTTATTAAAAATGTTCAAATAAGCTTGAAAAAATGCATGTTAAGGTACAAGATTGCTGCTCTGCTTTCCCAGAGAGCACGTGGTTCTCAACGCTACCCAAAAATCTGCCTGAGTTTTATTGAAATGCACAGAATGAAAAGCATCACAAAAGAACTGTTAATATGCAGATGTGATTTGCAGCAGGGTTTTATTCCAAGGCAGCAAATTGTGATGTTCTCATCTTAAATTACATTTAACAGAGGCCCTACCTGTCAGAAAATCCAATTCCAGAGAGGTAAATAAATTTAAAATAGGGAGCTCTTTTCTACCACAGCTCTGAACATGTGTCATGGCCAAAGTCTCATCCTCACAGGACAGAAAATGCACGCAGGGTTTGAAACTGAGATTATCTGCAAGTCCAGAATGTAAAGGGCTGGGGCTCCTTTAGCACAGAAAAAGCCATAAAATGGATTAGTTTATCCCAAAAGGAACACCCAGGTGAGCTGGAACTCCCCAGGAGAGGGAGAACCTGGCAGCACAGCCTCAAAGAACACTCAGAAACACAAAGGGGACCAAGGTGACTACGCCCATAAAATATCTGAAAGGACATTACCAGAACCCTGTGGAAGGAGAACAGAATTTTTAAAGCTTAAGACTAGACCAGAAATAGATCAGCAAAGGCTGTTGGAAAGTTTTCTATAGAGGGGAGATGAAAGGAAGGAAAAATCCAAAGGCAAGGAGGGTTCAGGAAGGAAAGAATAGGAAAGCTCTGCCACCCATCACTCGTAGTGAGCCCGGCTGAAGTGGCAGCAGCTGGGGTTCCATCTCAGCAGCAACTGCAGCTCTGGCCTCCAAACCTGCCCAGGAGCCTGGAGAGCTGAGCAAACACCCAGGCACTCACCTGGCTGCACCTCATTGCCAGCAAACTCAAAACTGGCCTCAGAAACCTACTCTGCATTAGCAGAATTTAATTATATAGAAGGGTTTAGAAGGAAAAAGCTGATGAAAAAGGCACAGGTTATTAAAGGGGGAGGGAACTGTGTGGTAGAAAAGCCCTGAATGTGCTTGTGGTGAAAGGGGAAGGGGAAGAAGGAGAGGAGGAGACACAAGAGCAGGTTAAAGCACCGCAGGAACAGCGAGCAAGAAGCATCACGAAATAATAATCTGGTTGATGTTATTAATCATTCAACTTGGTGAAAGGCAGCAAGGGAAATAAAAGGAAAAAGCCACAAAAAGCCAGACAGCATCACCTGACAGCTTGCCAGGCTCATGTCCTGTTGGATCTGGAATGCTTTTAGTAGCACAGACACCATTTGAATATACAATTCTCGTAATATCAACCAAATCTGCACAGATACAGAAGGAAGAACACAGGCTCAGTGCAGCTAAAAAGAATATCTGCTTAAAATTTCAAAGACTTATCAGGAGATCCTTAAAGCTGCTTTGAATAACATAATGAATATAATTACAAACTATACGGTCCTGAGCTGCAGCACAGTCATTTTTAAATCAGAAAAAGGACATTTTTAAAAATCTCTGAACATCTGTATTCCTAAATCCCAACCTACAGCACATACCTACCCCTCAGCTACTCATTTCAACCTACACGCTGCTATTTTTAAGCTGAGAATACCTTGTGGCATTTAAATTCCCTAGGAAAATCTCCTAACACCCCCAGAGGTAATTTTTTTAGTCAGTCAAACTGGTTTCGTCATCAGAACGACAACAGCTCCCCTGATAAAAACTTTTTATTGAATCGCTTTCTCTAAAAACGTTTTTCCCTGGCTGCAGCTCCAGCACTGATGTTATTAAAGCAAATTGAGCAGCTCTAAGTTACAGCAGAGCAGGGCTCTGGTCCCTAACATCACCACTGATGTTTCTTACTTTACAAATGTGTTTAGCTGTGTGAGAAAAGGACCAATAACCAAAAAATTATGCAATAAACACCGTAAATTCCCCTCCTTAACAAGGCTTTTAAAGCTGTAACAGGCACCGCAGCATTTATTTCTACAGATTCCTCGTGGTGTTGTGTCTTGGCACACAGTTAGTCCCAGGAGTCACTGCCACCACCATTCCTGCCCCGAACCCTGCGCTGTGTGACGAGGCATCAGCAGATGTTGAATCACTTTCCACGAGGGCAGAGCAGGAGGGGCTGCCTCAGTGTCACCTCAGAGCCACAGCTGAGGCAGAGGGGCAGAAATTACTGGAAATTCAACAATTTCTGCCTTTCTCTCACTCTCTCCAAGGGTTTAGTCAGCCCTGACAAGCATCTCCAAGTTACCTGCACCAATCAGCGCTCTCCAAAGCCACGCTCCTTCCGGCCTTGCAGAAGGGATTTACGGAGTGTCAGAAAATTACACTACAAACACTGAGGTTTAGGGGGTTTCTACATTCACTAGAAGTGACTTTTGGACACAATACTAGAACTCCTTGCTCTGTGATCCATCGGTTTGTTACGTAAAGGCTCCAGGGGGGCGGGGAGGGGGAAGCAAAGAGCTGCTGTCCCTGTGGGTTTGTTATGTAACTGTCAACTCCAGAGCTTGCTATTAAATATTTACACATTTCTGACATCTATATGCAAGGAAACAAATCTGGGGGCCCTGCAAGCATATATATATATTCACACATTCCTCAGCCTGATCACAAACACTCATGAGCACAGGAATGTTGATTGAAATACTCCCTCCACTTCAGTGGATGGGATATGTCGAGCAAGATCCTTCTGCCTGGCACCTCCAAAGAAATGCAGTTTGGAGAGATCAGGCAAAGGGATGGGTCCTCACTCCACCAAAGGACCAAGGAACTACTTCTACCATGTTTATACTCAGTTTTATTCCATTTTGTTGCCACAGAAAAAATAGAGATGGGAAAAAAAAAATGGGATTTTTCATCACAAGTCCTGTTCTTAGGGATTGCAAGAGAAAACCTTGACATAGGGTTGTTGTAGCTTCACTTATATTGCTCCGAGCTAGAGATGTCTGGTAAATATAACCTCACACTCCAAAGGTAAAACACGGCTTCCAAATGCAGGAATGAGACCTTGGAAAGTTGTTCTGTGCTTGTCAACAAGGATTCAAGTGCAGTTATTCAACCATTTGACTTGCAAGGTCACGTCCTAGCTGAGTCCTACTTACAGAATTAATACTTCTGGAGGATCTCTTCCTCTCTTCCTGGAAAATATGTGAGAAGATTTTCTATTCCATGCCAAAGTTCTCAATCTCATTACCTGCCATCCCCAGCCGAGAGCTGAGTCGTGCCTGGCACCCTGGCAATGTGTGTAATGAGCAACAACCACCAGCAGCCCAGTTTGGTCAGAGATCTGCACATCCCTGATGAAGGGAAGGCATCTGGGAGACTTCAGTTTTTGCAGCCCAACCCAGATTTGTAGGAAGCAGATGTAGGTCACTTTGCATTAGGAAATAATTATTTAACCTGCAGGTCCCACATGACACAATGTGCACATTTTGCCCTTTATGAGTTCTTAATGTGTTGTTACTGATGCCAGCTCGAGTCTTAAACTTCTCTCAACCCTCCACAGCACTGAGATCCAGTCAGGAATTTGGTCCCAAAGCTCCCCTGGTGTGGGGAGCACTGCAGAATGGAGAGTTTGATGCAGTGGATCAACACCAGAGTGTAATAAATAAAAACCAATGCAAAATAAATAAAAATTGAAAAAACTGCACATTGCAGTAAAAAGATCGATTGACACAAAAAACCCCAGGCAGTGCTGGATGAGCAGGACCTCATTTGTTCTCTCATTTCAAATGTGATGGGTTCAAAATAGGGGAAAGAGAAAATCCTAAAGACAGACAGCCTAACCGGATATCCAGCCAGGAAAGGAGGAAATCAAGAAGTTTATGATAGGGAGGCTTCAGAAAAGACAATTTCTACTAATAAATTGTAATACAATCTCAATCCAGAAGCAGGTCTTCTGTAAGCATTTTAGAATATGGTAAAAATCAAGATGGGCATATTCTAAAGTAACCAGTGCAATATATCTGCATCAAAGCATTTAGAAAAGAGCAATTTCATTCACTTAAATTTCTGCAGCCCAGTAAGGATTTGCAGGACAAGTGTTTTTACACAGGAATGTTTAGCCCCATAATAATAAACAACTATAAACAGCTTCACAGGCATTACTGAATCTAAAAAAATAAATAAATGAAAAAGAAAGACAAAATAGTTAAATTAAATAATCGTTCTTCTTTTAAATTCTGGCAGTAATGAATTATTTGGGGATTAACTGAAAGAAATTAAGACTGTGAGTCAAAAACTCAGGTTCCCAATACAGGACAATTCCATAGTGCAGGAGTTTTGTCCATGCCAGGAAGGCTGTGCTGGGATAATTGTGACAGTGATTTTCTCTCAAAAAGATAGAGCTACAAACAGTTCCATAAAGAAACAAATACTAAATATTATTTAACTCTCTCTGTAGAAAGAGTGACAAAAAATAAATCAAATATAAAAATACATTTGTCAGTAACGATCGGTTCTGACATTACTTTTCATTTTAATAAAAATATCAATGTCCACAAGGAAAATTCTGGTGAAAGTTGAAGGTTTCTTTGTATCTATCCAGGATATATAAAAATAGAGCTATGAAATTCTCCAAACTTCAGTCAGAGTTCCAAGAATGCAGAACAGGTGCACATGGTCTTAAGCTTAAATAGTTTTGCTCAGTTTAGGCTCTTGTTCTCAGGTTTTTTCATGGAAAAAAGCTGGAAGACCTCAGTTCAGCTCCAATGCAGAATAAAAATACATTGAGAAATCTGGTTTAGCAGCCAGCCTTGATACCCCCAGAAACTCTGCCTGGGGGTAACTCAGTTGCTTTGACTCTCCCAGAAAAGCGCTTTAAGTTCTGACTGCATCAAAAACCAAATTACACACAGCACCAATAAGGGATCCCCTTCAGATGATGTTGTTTAAATGTCATAGCTATGAAAAAAAAATCAATGCAAAACACAAATTCAGTTTGAAAGATGTGTGGGCTAAATTGAATTAGCAGCGTAGGGAGCTGTGATCCCAGAGTTCTGGATGGAACACTAATAAATGTCAGTGGTTAATTCAGAATGGAAGAAGGAGAGAAAGAAGTGCCCTTTTTTTCATGATCACGTGGTGCAAGACCACATTTGGAATAGGCTATTGTGCCAATGCAAACAAATCATTAGGAATAAAACCAATTAGAAATTAGAATCTCTGTTAGCTTGATATTAGCAGGGAAGTGGCTGTCCATATGTTGACATTTACTCACTTGGAAAAGTTTAATTAAGTTTGATTTCGAATTCTAACCTTGCTATTAGAAAAAAAAAAAAATGGCAGAGGGAACACTGCAGCTCCTGGGATAAAGTTGTCTTATTTAACATGGATGGGTGAAGAAAAAAAAATATCTATAATGTCAGGAAAATCTGCTAAGTTTGGAGCTCCAGCTAAGCAGCCATGTCAGAGATAAAGCTGCAGTTGGGTTCTAAAAACAGGAAGAATGCTCCCATTCCTCATGTAGCCATCCCTGACGACTTCCAGCACTTCCAAAATCCAGCTGGAAGGAGAGGAGGCTCTGAGCACTTCCTCAGCTCCCACTCAGATCCCTGAGAGCCCCAGGAAACACAGAAACCTGGGCAAACAAATAAATGCTTCCCAGCAAAGCAGCTCTCATCGGGGCACTCGGCTTTAAATAGAGCCATGAAAAACATCTCACATTGACAGAGAACACGAAACAGTTCATAAAGACATAATCAGATGGAGAGCTGTCTGTCTTGTGCTTATCAACAGAGCCTCTTCCCTTTCTGTCTGAAGCACAGGGATGAAAAGAGCAAATCACTGAGGAAGGTTTTTGGGGTGGCATTTGCCTGAGTAATGGATGCTTGTGCTGTTCCACCCCTCTTTGACTGTGTTCTAATAGAAGTGAAATGTACTTGCTTCCAAAAATATTCCTCTTTTTTTTTTGGTTTTTGGTTTTTTGGATGCTTTAAAACGAGATGTTCTAGCTGAGGGTGTTTAACAGAAATACCACCAAAAATTTGCGAGAACAAAACTGAATACAGTTGACTTTGCCTGGAAATCTTGACAGATGTGTCACCAGAGCTTCTAAAACCCCAAGTGGAGCAGGAGATGGAGTGGTGATGTCTGACACACTTCACGCCCCCAGACCATTTAGAGAGAAATTGCCAACTTTTCCCAACCTGCAGGCCCTGCAGAGAGAGGTTCCTGAGAAAAGGGGACTGATTTCACAGGTCCCTACACCGTAATTCAGAGTTTTCAGAGGTTCAGAGCTGGGAAGGAACTGATAAAGAAAATTTGCAATTGAGGAGCTTTAACAACTACCCCAGCTGGGAAACTGCAATGCCAGAAAATCCACACAGTGCCCTTGGAGCCAGTCCTGGAGCACCTGGGCTGCTCCTGGTGCTGTCCCTGCCTCGCTCAGGAGAAGGAGAAAACCCGGCCAGAGGAGATAGGGAAGATTTGTAGAGCTCAGCCATGATAGCCCCTCGTGAACTGCAGTGTTTATTGCTTTCCTTACACTTCTCATCTTCATTCCTCCGTGCTGTAAAGCGTCAAGGGGGGAGAAATCACGTCAGTAAAAGATTAAAATTCTGTCATATTGTCTTCCAGCAGAAGGCATCAAAAAGCTCCAGTAACATTAGTGTGGCCCTATAAAAGCAGTTTTACAGTGCAGATCTCTGGGCTAAGGAAACGTGTCCTGGACTGTGTTTTTCAATTTCATTTCACCCCAAAGGATGGGACGAAATCCCCCCTGAATGCACATCCAAGAACACCTGCAATGTGAGCCTCACAGGGGACAGAGAAGAGATGGGATTTCTGAGGCATATGCTAAACTAAAATGTTCACATGGATACATGCAAAGCAAGCTAAAGCTGCAGGTAATTAGGATAATCTCCATTTAGACTGTACATTACATATTTTCTGCATATTAATTATGCACACTTAACTGAGACAAGAGGAGCAGCATCTCCTGGAGAGAGAAGGCAGAACTTGTGCAAGACAGAAATAAATTGAAACTGCTTCTTTAAGTGTTACTTTTCTAATAGGAGAGATATATGTGTGTGTGTATATATATATACACATGAAAATATGCATATATGCAAAGTGTCTTCCTGCTCAAAAAGGTATTTCTGGTTTGTTTCTGTGCTTAAACTTTTTTTCTTTTCCAGGTAATAATTTTTCATTCTACTTCAACCCCACCAGCAGAGAGGAACTGTAAGCACAGGCAGACTCTAGGATGTGACACAGTTTGTCTCAACTCCAACTGTAAAATAATCCTAGAACCTGATCCTGAAATACTTCCTATTTAAAAAGTCACATCATAAAGATTCTGCAAATTTGAAAAATAATTGGTATCTTAAAGCTGCCAAATTAAAAATTATTTTTAAATCACAATGAGATAAGAAAACATTCAATATTCCTGTATTTTAAATTGTTATTTTATTTAATGAGCTATTAACTTTGGAAAATAAAAGTGTTTTCAGAGCTTTTGGGTTCTCATTGATTCAAGGGAATTTTGATTTTTTTTTTTTTTTTTTTTTTTTTTTTTTTTTTTTTTAAAACAGGTAAACATTTTTAAGATCACATTTTGGCTCTCTTTGTCAGCTTCCATGCAATATTTGCATTCTTCTGTACTACTGCTGTGCTGCTCAAATTTCAAATCCCCATTGAAAGGAATTCCCATTTGTGGGTAAGTCTCCACAAACAGCTATTCCCTGGTATTTATAACCAGGCTGTCTTCAAGCAGACAAAATATGGCTGGAAATAAAACACCACAAATTGGTCTTTACATCCTTGTAAAACACAAAAGCAGCAATATGTTTAAAGTCTTACAAGAGACACCCAGGTCACAGAGCAGGAATTAATGTCTCGGCGCAGGGACACTCAGATTATCCAGGGAATGCAGAGAATTTCCATCACTGGAACCCTTTAAAGGTAAGGCTGATGAATGTCTGTCAGGGAGGCTTTACTGATGGTGCTTTTGAGAGTGGGACAGACTAAACCCCCTCCTGCATCCCCCTCAGGTCACTTTGCTCATCATCTCCTGCCTCTTGTTTGCCTTTGGCCGGTGTTGCCAGGCTGGGATTAGCCAGGCCAGGCTGCAGTGCTCTCTGATTTACCCACCCAGCATTCCTCCTGGCATCGTTCCTGATTTAGGGAACATTGGGGAGCTCTGGGCAAACGCAGCCTGGCTGCCCTGCAGGATGCCAGCGGGGCCAGCCAGGACTGTCCCACCTTCCTGACTGGCCCTGGCTGTCAGGACCACGCTCAGGTGATACCTGCACCACCTTCCCCATGATCCCTGACTGTCAGCACCCCTGAGAAACCCCACAGGGGCTGGGACCTCCCCAAATCCACAAATCCAGCCAGAATGCCACGTTTATCCCTCTCCCAGCAGCACCCAGCTGAGAGGCACCAGGGGCGGCTGCTGTGGCACTGTCTGAGCTTTGTGCTCTCTCCAGGAGCATCATCCCAAACACAGAGGTGCAAAGCCCCAGGAAAGGCTCTGCAGGCTCAGTTTGAGCCCTGACTGGTTCCGTTCCCCAGCCCAGCCCCACAGGAGGCTCCCCATGACCCCACATCACACAGGACTCTCACCCATTCATCCCGTGGAGGAGCCCCCGACCTAAATTTGTCTCTTCTTTTGAAAATAACACAAAAGCAACAACGTTTCAGAAATTCAGGGGTGTCTCCAGGGAATGATGACTCAGAGGGACACAATCTTCTCCCCACGAACTCAGCCTTGTACAAGTACTGGTGACAACGAGAGCTGGGACACACAGCACACACACTCCAACCTGTCCTGCTCTCTGCTCCTGGGTACTTAAACCTTGCATTGCAGTAGGATCTAGAGCAGGAATCAAGAAGCAAGTTCTTACAGGAACTAAATTTCTTTAGCCAAGAAGATTGGGGCAATGTCTCCAGAAGCCATATGCTGCTTCACCTCATCCCCGCTTTGGGAGGAAGGAGGTTAAATGGGGGGTTCTGGCAGAACAAGCTGTTTTGAAGAGGGCAAATACTTCCGTTTCTCCTGTTTTCCAGGCTGCCAACTGCTTCATCCCCTTGTGCTGACAGACTGTTTAGACTGGTTTAAAAAAATCCTTGGGGAATCTCACGGTTTCATTTTTATGATGAATGAGAAAAGAATCTGAGCATGTGCAAGGACACTCCTTAAAAGTTGTGTTTTGTTAACTCTGACAACCAACTACGCTTTTGAGATCCATCTATTTTATATTTTAAAAATGCTATTTTCTAATAGCTCAGCTTCTCTTGAGAATGCTCCTCCTTGGGCAGCACAATAAAACCCTCTGGTGCAGTGACAGCTGGATCAGCGTGATTTGTTTAGCAGCAAAGACGATAAAGGATTCCTATTAGGACACATCAGCTTTTGAGGCTGTGTGGCCCTTATAGCCCCTGATATCCATGATTTCCCATTGATTTCTTATTGCTCAGTGCCTGGAGAACATTATGTAACACTCTCTGTGCAGCCTCATGGAACGAGACACACACAGCAGAGGCTGGAAGACGTTCACCACTTGTTGTTTTCAGCACCTGCAGCAAAGTCCTGTGAATATTCTGTTATTGCTGGGGATGGTTGGTTTGTACTGACACAGGCCATGAAAGGGGGTGAAATTTAGGCTTCAATCACTGCAAAGTGCTAAAATGAATGAATCTTGGCTCACCTTCTTCTGAAGATGTTTCATATTTTCTCCAGTATGTTTTGTATAATGGAGAGGACTTAAAGAGATGACAGGTCTTCAGCATATCAAAAAATTTACTGGGAAGCATTGGTTAAATTGTGGAGTCAATTTTTCATCTTGATCTTGGCTTCATAACTGGGAGGCCTGGCAAAGGACTTACAGTTGTTCATTGCTGTGTGCTGCTATGATTTTAGGAGGGCTGCAAAATAACATTAATGCTGGCCTTACAAACTAGATTTTTGTGCTGCCTACGTTTATGCATTTTTAATGCAAGCAACATTATCACAAGTAAAATGCTCTAAAAAAAAGATTAAGATGTAAAGCTGCCACAAAAGACTAGAGAAAAAATTAACTTCCTTCAGCTGACTCATTTCTGACATTTCTGAGGTTTTCACTCATTAATCAAATTGATTAAGTGCATATTAATGAAACTCAGGGTGACAGATTTTTAGAGATGAGGAGATACATGCAATATTTTCCTGTGGAAAATGCCCTGGGATCTTGAATGGGCCCTGCAAAACCCTCAGGATGGAAAAGTCTGGCAAAGGATTTAAAAAATGAATGTGCTTCATTATGCATTCAATAGCCCTCCTGAATTAAAATGCTAAGGGAAATGTAGAATGGACTGAAAGGGTGAAGACAAGGTAAAAATTGATAAATGTGGCATTAAAACATTGAGTTTATATTCAATTGTGCCTCACTAGGAAGTAAATGAACTGAATTCCTCAGAGGATGGCACCAGACCTTCATGAGGTTATTAATCTCAGGTTACTTTAAATTCAGTTTAATTAAATTTGGTTCAGGTTCCTCAGCAATCAGTGCTTTCCCTTTTTTGACCCAGCTCTTCATTCCCCTGGGCCATTTAAGCCAAGGGGCACAGGAGAATTCCTCGTTTCAATGAACCCTTGAGCCAAGCCAGGCTTTGCTGGTGCTCATTTCTGCCCTAAAACAGCACAAACGCTCAACAGCAACAACGCCAAACCCAATAACCCCGACGTGTTTGCACTTGGCAGGAGCTGAACGCTCTCCCCAGAGGATTTCACAGCTCCCAGTGCCATTTCCCAGAGCAGATGAGGTGGCAGAGCTCCTGTGGAGCTAATCCTGCCGTGCCTGGTGGATCCAAGGGTCGCCTCCTGCCCCGGCGACACCTGCGCGCCGCTCCCGCGCCAAGCCGCGATTGCGCACGCGGGATTCTATTTCCAGGTTTCCCCACCAGGCATCTGCTGTGTTTATGCAGCTTAAGAACAAGATGATTTCACCACGGAGATGTAAGGTTTCTATAATCCCCAGGAAAAGAAAAATGTACCCACCAGACCGGTTTCCTGAGACATGATGCTTCTTGGAAAGGGAATAGAAGAAGTTTTTTGATCTGGGCAATAAGTGTGAGAATGAAAAATGTTTCTGGGAGAGTGGGAAGAAAATTGTTGAGAAGGGGATATGGAATGAGTGAGAAATTCCAAATATCACCTACCTGAAATGACTGAAATGAGAGCAGTTCTGCCACAATTGTTGGCAAAGAAAGTGAAGGGAAGAATGTCACAGTTTAAAAACTGGGAATAAAAAAGAAGAATTTTATCCAATCTATTGTCAAGCTGTCCCAACACATGTGGCAACACAGAAAGGGTTTTTTTCTGCCTGTTCTACCTTCTGTGAAACCCTGACTTTCCCTTTAGCAGCCTACACATCACAGGAAAAGCAGGAAAACCACAAACTGACTGAAGGAAAGCTGAGAGCTGGAACCACAAAAAGATATTGCCACAATAACAACATTTTGAAAAGTTTTGAGGGAGCAATGGCTCAATTTCATGTTATTCCAATGGGTTTGATTTTTTTTTTTTTTTTTTTTAGGAGTACCCACCCTGAGTGCTGAGGGATTGGGACAGATATCACATCTTTAGAACAGGACATTGTACCTGAGCCTAGCACACACACTATTGCAGCTGGGCTGCTCCAGCAGAACTCCAAGGTAGGGAATTTGCAAGGAGGAGGATTAGACTGCCCAAATTGGTGGGAATATATATTTTTTTTAATGTACATCAGTACAAAGTGCACAGAAATTCAAGCTAGCTGGTATTACATTCAGCATTTTCACTCCTAACTGAGAAAAAGAAGTTTGTTGGCAATTGCTTTCAATTCTTTCATATCTCTATATTCTTTTTTAGATGTATTCTTTCTAATACCAATACAATTTTTACTTTTTGCACTTCCTTCACCTGCACTAGGAGCTGGCAAATCTTTCCTACTGTGACTTATTTCAGACTTGCTCAATGAGATGAAAGGCCCAAAGACACATTTTGAGCTGTACATCCATAGGCAGGAACCTGGGAGATGATGGGAACAGCACAGCACTTCCAACCCCATGCAGGAGAGGTAGACAAGGAGATGGGGAAGTTGTTTGTTTGGCTTTAGGGGTTTTTTTTTCCCCTCAAACTGATTTTTGCAGAGTTTTTTTATCTAAACACCCCTTGGCTGCCTTGGCTTCTGCAGGGAGGACCTTTCCTGCCGCCTGGTGACTCCAGCACTGCTGACAGGTTGGCTCTGGCCTTTCCCTGGCTGTTTGAGCCCTGCTGTCCATCCCATCTGTGGAGGGATTTGATGCTCCCACAACAGTTGTGCCACAAGTCTGAGTAAGCATTGCCTCCACGAGGAGGCCCAGGACAGGAACAGGATAAAGCACCACCCTCACAGGGGCTGTGGGCCAGCTGCATCTTCTCTCCAGTTTCTGGATGTCCTTTCTGGTTTAAATCTCCAGCCTGAGTCCCCACTGAGCAATGTGGCACTTTATAAGAATGATAAGAAAACACCTGAGTGGTGAACCCCATGGAATAAAGTCTCTTTTAGGTCATGAGAGGCCAACAGGAACTGCAGCCCCAGCCTGGGCAGCAGCAGCAGCATAAAAGCACCAACAGCTCAATGCAAGTGTCTTGGGAGCCCCAAATTTCAGGGGACCATGTCCTGTTCCTGTATTTTTTTCAACTTGTTGCACGAGGAAGGGGAAGGGTAACCCAGCCAAGCCCTGCTGAGCAGCACTAAGCAATGCAACTGATCATTTCACTTTGTTTTCAGTCCAGAGCTCTGCCTTGGGAATTTTAACAGGAGCTGAACCAAAAAGACTTTTCCTTTTTATTCCACCTTTAAGCTGCAAAAAGGTGTACACTGGAAAACAGATATTGTGCCTGGGCTTCCTGGTAAACACTGGGATGGTAAAACATCTTACCTCAGGCAGCCTTCTTCCCCCTTTGCAATCCACAGAAGGAGAGAAAATTCAAGGAAGAGCAGTTAAAAGGTTTGTTACACTCCTGTAAACAGCAGATGATTGTCAGGGTTGGCATCAGCAGTTTTTGCAAGGGGATAATAAGATCCACATGTGATGCAGGGGCTGAAGATAGGAACAAGGAGGAGGACTCAAGAGGGCTCAGAAATTGCTGCTGAAGGTGTTTGCAGAAGGCTCTGGGAATTTTTGACCAGTTCACATGGATATAGATGGGGGATGCACAAGAATCCTGCTGGTCTGCTCTGAACTGCAGGGCACGCTGGCGGAAAACAGCTCCAGAAAGGGACAGAGCTGCAAAGAGCCATTAGGTCATTTCTGCAAGAAGTAACTGCTCCAGCAGAGGTCTGAGGGAAAAGAGTGAGGAAAATACCAAAGCAAACCAGCCAAACAAACAAAAAACCTAAAAAACCACAAACAACAACAAAACAGCAAAACCCCCCCAAAAAATAAAGGAGCAGGTAGAGGAGGAGACTCCTGCATTTCTACAGCCACAATAAGACAGATATTTGGGGATGGCCAAGAGAAGCCCTGCCATTTTCCGTTCCCTTGCTGGATTTCTGAATTGCACTCTTGCACTCTTTCCCAAAGCATGTTGTTTCCTCAAGAGATGAAATGGTTTGAGTCCAACACTTGCTCTCACAAAGGAGCTCTTTCTACTCATACCCTGTCTTCAAAAACAGGACTGGGCATTTCTTTACAAGCTGTACACAAAAATAATTTCACCATATACTGGTATACAAAGACAAACATTTCAAATTTACTCCTGGACTATCTCTAATCTACATTACAAAAAAATTAAAACAAAGCCAGGATCTCACATGTTCATTAAATCCTCTGAGATATCATGGACCCCAACTCTGCATGACCAGGGAGCACTCTATAATCCCTAAATCCAGGACACAGAAGGGTTTTTTCTGAGGAACAAAGTATTTTTCCCTTGCCCCAGCCATACCCCTGGTGTGATCCTCGCCATAGTAGAGGCTACACCTGCACTGAGAATTTTCTCTCAAGATGCATTTGCTAAAATCCAGCAGCAGTTTTGCACTTTTTTGAAAGGGTGGAAAACTGATTCCGTGTGGCTCAGTAATGAGAGCAGTAATTGCCACAGGGCTGACAATAATTTATGCAGAAGTTCTCAATTGCTTCTAATGGCCTGTCAGATGGTGAAAGGCAATGCAAAGCAGATCATCAAAACAGCTCCAGCACAGCTCCTGAGAACAACGTTCTTGAAACCTCCACTCATGCTAAGGAATATGAGAAGAACTGCAGTGGCTTCTGGAGAAGCAATAAAACTGCACTTTTATCCAGGGATTCCTCTAGGTCAGATTCCCTGACTGCACCAGGAAATGAAATAATGTTCTCCAAGACTCACTCAGATCTGAAATGAAGAATTGGGGTAGAACAGAAACTTTCACACACGTCCATGAGGCTACACCCTCACACAAGGCTCCTGAAGCAGTTCATGCACTCTTAATATTTTTTGGAAGTGGGGATTTTATCCTGCATTTGTCCTTCAAAAGCCTCAGGAGAAATACACTTTGCACTTCAGTTGCAGAAAGCAGTTAAATGCTAATTCTGTTACAGCATCAAAAGTTACAAGTGGGTTTCAAGAGTCAAGAAAAGAAAGAGTTACACTAATTTTTAAAAATAAAGATGAGTTCAACTTATTGTATTGACCAATAATGCCATTGGTAGATAAAAGTTTAGGATATGTGAGAGGCAAATATAAATATATTAAATCAAGGCAAATAAATGCTCAGTTAGATACACAGGACAGTGTTTCCCTGACATTGTGTCCTAAAGTCTCATTTCCATATTATCCCTTAACCCTCCAAAGCAAGACTGCCACTTCCAGGTGGTGACAACATTTCAAGTTACTCCTAAGCAAGAAGCTGACGAGTTCAGAATATTGGCAGTGACGACTGAATAAATCAGTGTGGAAAGAACAGTCCTGTTAATTCATTTTCAAAATGAAAATGCATTTCATTTGGAAAAAACAAAAGATTGGAATTTAAAAGAGGCGGCAAGATCAAGAATAGAGAACAATATGTGCCAGCTCTTCTTTCTAACACCTGGCTGTACTTTCAGAAGGCAATATATTCTTTTCAAGGAAACAAAACAGCATAAAACTTGCAAATAAGTGCACATTTCAATTAAATTTTCATTCTGGGGAGAGTCAGAAAAGCAGAATACTGAAGGCAAGCCCATTAAAGTTACTTTCAAGTGGGGTTACTCCCCCTTCGCCAAGGCAAAATCAAGCTTAATACGTCCATTTTCCACTGTTCAGGACTCCTTAAAAAGGTCATCTACCAATAAATTAAAGGTATCCTCAGCAGCAATTATGATATACAAATTTTTAAATTAAAGGGAATTATTGAAACAACTGCTCAAAGAAAGACTTCCCAAAAAAAAATGTAGAAGACCTTTACAACGTGCTCCAAAAATTGCATTACAAGATATTCACTAATTTTATTTATTCTCCTTGTGCAAACCACAGCCAAACCCTTCAGGAAAACAATCCTTAAAGCAGTGACTATTGAATAAAATGCTGTGCTGTGGGAAAACACAAACACATTTTCCCAGGCTGTGCTGCTGAGCTTTTCAGACTCCCTCAGAATCTCAGCTGGGCCATATCTTCCCATGGGAAAAGAAACATTTTAAATGCAGGATCAAAACAATAAGAATAACAATTTGAAAAAGACAGAAACAAACCACCACTGCCGGATGACACATCTTCCCTCTTCCTAAAACCTGGGTAAATCACGCTTTCAGAATTCCTTTTCCCCCAGATAAAATGAAAGAGGGCACTCTGCACATTTAGTTCAAGCTAAATCCTAATTTCATAAAGAATCTCTCGTGGTTTACAATGTCCCCAAGGTATCCCACCAGTTACATGAGGTAATTCCAATAAATAACGTTTTCTTCAATTAAAAAAAAGACTCCTTTTATCTTTTCATGCCTAAATCGAGCACCTGCTGAATCAATAGCCACGTATTCAAAATTCAGAGAGAAAGCACTGAAAGATTCCCAATTATTCATAAAGGGCTTAAGAATCCCAGCCATGACCCAGGAGCTGTGCATGGCTACGTGCTGACTGTGCTGCTGAATGGGAAGGGAAGAAGGAAGGGGCTGCAAGGAAAGCGGCCAAAGGAAACTGCAGCAAATGTAAAAAGCATTTCAGGGCTATATTTAGAGGAAGACATTCTTCCTACATTTGCCAAGCTGCTCACGTCATTTCACACAGCATGTTTGATCCAGCTTTAGAAGTCTAGAAGAGAGCAGGAGAGGGGGGAGAAAAAATCTGGATCAGCTGCCAGAAATGGAAATCTTGCATTTATGGAGAGGAACAAATATTTTAAGCATGTGAATTCAAGAGTGCTTTCCAAAGTGGCGGGGGGGAAGGGGAAAAAGGAGTGGGGCAGGCAGGGTGATAAAACTTCCTGCAGCCAGAAAGGCTGTGCAGAATGTGGAGAACATTTATCAGTAACAGGACTTTGCTCCAATACTGCCTTTGGAGCCGGCTCACAAGCCTGAGCTGAAACACTAAAAATACTAAAATGTGCGAATCTCACCGAGTTCAAGGCTTCATCTGGTGTAAACTGGAGACTTGTCCGTGTTCCTGCCATGGGATCTAGCAGTTACATAAGCAATTACATATTTCTCATCTATAGTACGTGATAAACAACCACAAAAAATGAATCAAACACACACCGAATTCAGGCTCAAAGGTGAAAACTGTATCAAAACCACTCCAGTTTTATAAGAACGTTACGATTTTCCTTTAACTTACGTCATGAGGTTCAGTATTTGCATAAAGAAATGTCAAGATGAAAAGAAAAATATGTCAGGACCAGATGTAATGGGATCAGGAGCAAACCACGTGGAAATTTCCTGCTGGTGACCTTCTGGAGGGTGGTGATGGAATTGATTTGAGATACAGGACACGCTTTGCTTAAACTGAGATAACTTCTGTGAAAAGTTTTTACCTTCATTCCCTTCTCCAGGCGGCTGATAAAACGAAAGCCCCAAAGATATGATGGCTGCAATTTCCAAGATTATAAGAGTCACGTCCTGCAACGCTTCCCAAACTAGCTGTATGAATGTTTTTGGCTTCTTTGGAGGTATAAAATTTTTTCCAAAAATAAGCTTTCTTTTTTCTAGGTCTGCAGCAGTGCCGGCTAATCCTGTAAATAAATAAAATAAAATAAAATCAGGACAAATGGCAGTGAAATAGAAAACACATTCCTATAAATTACTTCTCTGAGAAAAATTCCAAGCCGTAGCACCTTTGACATATTAATAAACATAAATATTACACTTAAATTGTGCTTTTGCAAGAGGATTTGTCCTGATATTCTGAACAGAATCCTCACAAGCTCCATTTAGTACTAACTCCTGCCAGGTTTAATCATAAAAATGTCTTTGATTTCAGAGGTTTATATTAATAAGACCTATGTATATACATACACACAAGCAATGACTTCTGAAAATAGATCCTAAAGCACAAAGAAATGGTTTTTGGGATGAAGCTGGAATAGCTGACGGACGCTTTTGGTAATACCTGTGGAAGATCACACAAATCTTTGTTCTGAATGCAAAGGATAAATCAATAAATCCTCTCTTGTGCTACTTCAAAGCAATCTCTGTTTGCAAATGGACTTCAGCACATCCCTGGAATGAGCTGCATCACAGTTTTGTCACAAGGCAAGGTGACAAGTTAAAATATGCACAGAAAGGCAAAAGGAAACAATATGGCTCTGTGTATGTTACATGATGCTTCAATTTAAGAACATTTCAGTTTAAGGACACAGGATAACAATGGGTGGTTGTGCTGAGCAATCCACTGGGGTGCTTTTTTCCATCCTCTTTAATTCTATTAAAGGATGCACGTCTAGGGCCCTTCCAGAAGAACAGAAAAAAAAAAGGGAAAGAAAAATACTTGTAAGTGTCAGGGTAAAATAACTGAGCCCAAATATCCCTCTGAGCAGCACAAAAACTGCAATAAGCATTCCATACTTCTGCCAAACAGTACCTGATATCACAGAATTGCTTAAACTGGGACCTTTAGGATCATCAAGTTCAACTGCTCCCACAGCAGTGCCAAGGCCACCACCACCCCCTGTCCCCAAGTGCCACATCCACACATCTTTTCAATCCCTCCAGGGGTGGTGACCCCACCACTTCCCTGCACAGCCTCTTCCGATGCTGGGCAACCCGTCCCATGGAGAAATGTTTCCTAATATTCAGTTTAAACATCCCTCAGTGCAACTGGAGGCTGTTTCCTCTTGTTTGGAGAGGAGACCAACCCAGCTGGAAGCTTTACAAAACTGTAGGTTTTGAATGTGATCAGCAACATAAAGTTATTTCTGGCTACTTATGATTATTTATACTTATTTATGGCTATCCATCTGTAGATGACACCAGGAAAACCCTGCAGCTGACCTTGGAGGAACAGCAAGGTGCCTGCAAGGAGGAAACCATCAACCCCTCGCCATGAGAATTCCTGGGCTTGGGCAGCTCAGGGTGAATCCCTGACCCCCCAAAGCAGATGGGATACCTCAGGAATGGGAAGCCTTACAAACACGCCCTTCAAGCTGTCAGGGAATGCTCCTGATGTGGAAGAGTCCCCACACCATGCCTGGGTCCCCCAGCACCCCGTGGCCCCTCAGTCCCTCACGGGCGGTTCCTCCGTTTCCTCGGGATGAAAGCGATGCTTTCCTGGCCATATCAGTCCTGCCCCACTGCAGGCAGGTCCTGACTCACCTTTCCCTTCAGGCGTCTCCTTACAGCTCCTGGGTGGCTTCTGGCTCTTGGTTAACTCATCAAAGTTTCATTTCCCCCTCAGCTGCTGAGAAACACGAGCCCCTCCCGCAGATAAAGGCATTATTATTTCCCCACTTCGTTCCGTTTGCAGGGCCTCGCGCTCAGTGACACTGGGACAGACAGGTTCCAGCCAGCAGGAAGTGCCTCCGTTATCCTCCAGCATTCAAACTCCTCTGAGAGCTCCCAGGCAGCTTCCAAGGCAGGGAAAACCCTTTCCCCTCTGCCACAGGAATTGGAGCCATTGAGGAGCTGCCTTTTTGGGACCCCACAGAGGTCACAGACATTCGGGCAACACAGGTGAGGGATCAGGCAGCCACTCAGAGAGACCAGCCTCCAGCACAAACCAAACAGGGCACTCTGAGCAGCACCAGAGGGCTGCCAAAAGGAAGGATTCTCACTAAAAATCAGAGAATCACAGGATCAGTAAGGTTGGAAAAGACCTCTAAGGTGATTCGATCCAACTATTAACCCAAGTCCACCATGTCCCCAAGCACTACATCTGCATGTTTTTGAATGCTTCCAGGGTTGATGACTCCACCACTACCTTGGGGAGCGTGTTCCAGTGCTTGACAACCCTTCCATGGAGAAACTTTTTCTAATATTCATCTAAACCTGCCCTGGAACACCTCGAGGCCATTTCCTCTTGTGTCCCTCTTCCCTGGGGGTAGAGTCCAACCCCCCACCAGCTGCCCCCTCCTGTCAGGGAGTTGTGCAGAGCCACAAGGTCCCCCCTGAGCCTCCTTTTCTCCAGGCTGAGCCCTGTCCCCAGCTTCTCCTCATGGGACTTCTACAAAAGGCACCCAAAATTTGCACCATGCCCCCAACACCAACCTATTCAACCTCACACACGATGGGGAAATTCCATGGGCGCCACAGACTGAGATTTGGGACAGAAATTTCTATCTGATGCAACTTCAAGCAGCAACACAGAATACTGGAAGGAAAAACTCAAAGAATGGGAGGGAGAGATGCCTGAAAAATGCCTCTTTTCCAACCCAGAACATATGTGCTGTGGTGGGCCAGCTCCAGCAGCTCAGCACGTGACTGGAGCTCTCCAGCATGGCAGGGATGGCTGGGACAGCACAGGGAAAAGCTGCAGGAATGTTCAATAATCCCAATCACGTTTATTTAGACACGCTGAATTCCTGAGGTTTAAATGACGCCCTGCACCTCACTGCCAGGAGGGCACACAAAGGACAGCTCCTGTCCTGTGCTCAGGATGGGTGCAAAATACACCCGAGGAGCCTCCAAAGCCAAGGAGAGACTGGAACTCAAAGAGCTGCTTTCTCTCTAAGATAAAATTTGTCCATTTAGACACCATAAGGCTGAGGAACTGACTGCCTAAATCACCCATGGTCATCCTTGTTTTCCAGTCTCTAATCCACATAATGCTGGAATTCAGACATCAGTTATTTGGACTCTTCCATCTTTGTTATTATCTTCCTTAAGAACCACAAACAAGGGTAAATTATGCAGATGATTTTATTCCTTTCTCTAAGTCTTGGTGAAATTACTCACCCCGTCAGTCTAGTCTAAAAACTAGAGTATATTCATCGTTATTAATGAAATTTAATTCCTTGGAAATCGTTTAGAAATCCTGGAAAATTACATCCACTCTTCAGCTCAAACCAAAATGTTTCCCCCTTCTCCTGTGACCCGGCCATCACTCAGAATCCTGTTCAGCAAAATTTTGGGGCTGGCTTTTTTTAACTCCTACTGAATGCCAGAAATGAACAAACTCTTACAATGAGGAAGAGAAAGAGAAAGGGAAGGAGACAATGGAGGAACCTGATGGAATCAGATTTTGAGTTCTGTAGAGATAAGATCAGAAAGGACCAGCAAAGCACATGGAAATGACAAAGCCGTGGGGAAATGGGACTGAGCCTCTGAGGCAAAGAGCTTTGCTCTGCAAAACTCCACGAGTTCTCAGAATGCAGAAGAAGGTACAAGGGGGCCCTCCTTATCTTTGCCAAGTCAGCTGCTTGACTCAGAGCTGTTATTTCACCTGTTCCCAGCGGGGCTCTGAGCGAGGCCTGGCTTGGCGAGGCCGGAGGTGGCTCATGGTGCCCAGATGGCACAGCCAGCAATGAGCACAGCGAGGGCAGCACAGGACATCTGCCCCTGCCAGCACCTGAGCCTGGAGGTGCTTTTCCTGCTGCTACACTATGCATGTCAGGTTTTCATCACGTTAAACACGACGACTTCATTTCCTGAATTATTCCATAAGATCGTTTTATTTCTCCCTCGTCCCTCGAGTCCTGTGACAACAACAAAAGCACTTTGCAAAGGAAGGCAATTTAAAACATCATTTCTGGCTGAGGATATAAAGCATTTGAGGAAGTGGAGAAGAACCAATGGGGACTAAAAAACATGAATGGCAATAGAAGCTCAGGATTTCAGATTTCACATATTCTCAGCATAAGCAGCAGCCTCCCATCTTCTGTTCTGTGTGGCAATAAAAGTCACAGCCTGGCTGGGCTTAGGTCCTCCACACAAGCATGAATATTTTATTTAAGTGCTTTTCTAGGTCAAAGCTGTGCAGAACAACTTTGCTCGACCCAAGTGTTTGGAGCAGATGTGCACATTTGGGTTAACTTTATATACAAATATTGCACGTGGGTTCAGGAAACACTGTGAAAATTTACTGATGCTTCCACCATTTGAGTAGTTTCTTAAGATTTCATTTTCCAAAAGTTTTCGCCCAAATGTGTGGGAGAATGAAAGTGATTGCATAGAAAACATTTTCTACAATGTCATGCAGTATATGAAATTGGTTTATGATTTAATCTGGCATTGTTGCATTTTTGGAGGGAGAAGAAGAACACAAAACTGGAGAAATGCCACTTAATGAATTTTCTCTGTTCCCTATCTACATCTGCCAGTTACTGCACCCTGAGTATAAAGCCATCATTTCAATTAATGCCTGGAAAATTGTATTTCTCTGACAGTCATCTCCACTGCAACCAAACGGAGCATGACAAACCCAGAATGATTCTGATGCTGCAAAAATAGCAAAAGCACAGCACTACTAACACAACAGTGAAAAAAAAACCCACCAGAAAAACTTTTAAGAGAATGTTCCAAATTGGCTCAAATCAGGAGCTGAAGAATGAAGAATTTACATTTGCAGTAATTGAGCAAATCAACCAGTCATTGCTTATTAAATTCCTTCTGTGCTTTTTCTGATGCATCCAGAAATGGAGATAAAAATTTCAAATAGCAAAACATGTAAATGATGTATTTGAAAAATCAAATGTGAGATTTGTTCAGCACGGAAAGGAGAGGCTTCCCAGGGATGCTGTGGAAATGAAGGGAGAGAGGAAACGCAACTATTTTGGTTAGTGATCACTAATAATTAGATATGGCACACCTGAGTTCTTCCTGTGGGAACCCAGACCTGGGTTTTATCTCCTGAGCCAAAATGCCCCTGGCCTCAAACTCTCTTCTCCCATGATGAGCACTCCCACTGTCACAGAAATTAAAAAATATAACACCCCAAAGAATCACCTGGGCAGTTATTTCATTTCCTTTGCCTGGTTTCACCAATTCCATTTATTTCCCATCGAGCTCCTTGCCATTCCTGCTGCTCCATAACAACTCAGGAGACCCTGCCCCACGCCCAGGGGCTCATGGAGCTCTTGCAGACTCTCACATCTTCCTGATGAACACGAATTAGAAATATCAGCCCAGTTACTGCTGGGGTAACAAGGACAATTCAAGTCCCATTCAACATTTTCAGTGGGATTTGACTCTCTGGCTTTGGCAGCAGAGTTTTTCTCTGCTTTTCCCTCTCCAAAAAGCAAGAAACAGTCTGGCTTTTTTTCTTCCACTTCTTCAGCAGCGATCTAAGCAGCAGCATCTCAGTGCTGAAAGTGACTGAAAGGGCTGGAAATGTCACATTTTCAATTCAAATGAAGAGCTTGGAACCAACAGATTTAGTTCCTGAGGTCTGCCTTAGGAAACTGCCCCTACCTGAGGAATAGGGGAAGGCAAGGAGACACTCCCAGTAAACTGTGATCACTGTTATCATGGTTTGGATCAAATGCTGGGGAAGGTGTGGTTTGTCCCTAATGTATAATGATGTCATCACTGTGATGTCATCCAGCATCAGCCTTCCTTAGGTCAGGAATCCTTCACGACCTTTGTTTATCTAAGAAAAACAAAAACCTGCAATGCCACAAAAACACAGGCTGCATTAAACTGACACAAGATGATTGGTTTCCAAGTAAAACACACAGCAAAGATGGGAAACACAAAGTGGAAATATTCAGCCCTGGAACAGATGTCTCTGTGACCTCCCAGTTTCACCGTGTGTGGTGCCTGGAAAAGCTTTTCCATGCAGTACATTGAAATTCTGGTCAGGTCAAATTAAAATAAAGTCAGTTGAGAGAGTGCTGTCCATCAATAAGAGGGATTTTAATGAGAGCATCTTCTAATTCCAGCAAGGTGAATTGGAATTTCACTACTGAATGAACCTCAACAAATAATAATTTCCTTCTAATCTCAGGACTACAAAGCTGTCTCTAAGTGTAATGAATCTCATTACCCATTTTCATTAATATCACTTGCATATTTTTTTTAGATAAATGTTAAGAAATACATCCCAAAATTAAAAGCCTTTGGCATTACAAGTCATCCAAGCACGTCCTGTAAGCTTTATGCTGCTGCTGTGCCTGTTCCTGTGAGCAGAACCTTGCAGGACTCAGAACCTCCTGGAGTCAAGCACTTTACAGCCAGATCCACACAGCCAACATACAGAAAAGAGGGCACAGAAACAGGAAATTAATTATCTCCCTCTCCATTTCCTCATTAATCATCCTCCCTCTTCACATCTGACAGCAACAAGTGGCCCAGCCACCCTGTCCTGCCCTCTGAGCTCTGCCACCCCTCAGCATCCCAAATCCTACAACCTGACTACAAAAACGCTCCTAGAAACCTTCCCTCTGACAGGGTGCACCTGAAGCTATCACTTAAGTCACACAAAGTACACAAATACCTCTCAAATTCCACAATTTTTTGAAAAATAAAGGAACTGAAAAGCTTAACAATTGTTCTCACAGACTGATTGTCTAACGCAAATGTGAGCCACAGGTACAGAACAACTCACACTTCTGCCATGAGTTCCTTTGAACCTCTCTCAATCTGTAGAAACTCTAGAAAACTTTATCTCAATTTGATGAGGCAGGGAAAGGCTGAGGTTCCTGCCCCAGACAGGTCGGTGGCAGTTCAGGGGAGTGAATTCCCATCATCTGAGATTCCTGATTTACATTCAGCTGCAAGGCACCAGGCAGGGTTTGCTAGTGCCCAGAAGCACTGAGTGCTCCATGACATCTTTAATTCCCTTTCCCATCCAGCCATTTGGGGTTTTATTTCTTCCATCATCTTCTAATTTCTTTTTAACGTAAAACTGCCCTGAAATGAAGCCGTTCAGCAGGAACAAACAGTTTACATAAGATGAGTAATAACAGCAGCACCAGAAATGGTTCTCGATTGTGGCTGAAAACAGCCCCAAAAAAGCCACTCATGTGAAAGACAGCCATGATTTCATAATAACCTAATGACTGGACTTATGTACAGCACATGAACACAAGCCAGGACTGGGGCAACAGATGAGACATCAAATATTAAAGGCAAGACATGCGCTGTAGCAGATGACTAATGTTTTTCTTGCCTAAACACAGAGCAAGAAGCTTTCTGCAAAGGCTGATAAAGCATTCAGTGAGAGCTCAAGGTCTGGGATGAAGAAAGAGGAATCAGGATTTCTGTTTTACAAGTGTTCTGCTGTCAGTGGGGGTGTGGCTGCTGAGAGGGAGGAGAATTATCCCACCAGAATTCATTCCTTCCGCTCTTACTCCATTTGATAACCATTAAACCATCCACACATGTCTCACCTTGGGGACCCCAGACTCCTGGAAATGTTTTTCTTTTGCTCTGTCATGATGTAGTATCAAGTACAATGAAGCCATTAGGTTCAGGGCAATGACTGTAATAAATACTAATAATCTAGGATAAATACCACTCATCCCACCCATCACCAACTAGATAATAAAATGCCAATAAAAATCCCTTTTTAACATTAGATATGTAAACACCAGAGCAGTAAGAGCACGGATCTTCACCCAGCACTGAGACAGTAAAGCAAAGGCTATGGAAGGGTTTGGCAGCCAAGCCAAACAATCCCAAGCCAGTGGGATACCCCAGAGACACTGGATACTCCAGGTTTGTTCAGCATCACAGATCTTCAGCTTCTGAATGGAAAGAGAATGAGGGACTGTAATGTTTTCTTTCGCCCATCCCCACTTCCCAGGTAGTCAAAGCCTTGAGAAAGTTTCTTCAAACCTCTTTTTTTCTGGCTATTAAAACCAAGACAGAATTTCCCTCCCACAGAAGGTAATATTAGGATTTAGAGTGGACCATACAGATGCCCTCTGCACATTTTGTATTACCCACACAGCCCTGATTTCCTACAGAAGCACAGATGTGTAAGGTGGGACCATTTCCATGATGTTGACTGAGAAGATGAAGGAAATCACATCAAAAACGTGGGGTTACAGTGCTGAGTTATAGCAATATGATTGTTCCAAGTAACGTGAAAGTTTTTCCTTGCCCTGAATATTTAAATGAAATCAAACATCCCTAGCTATATCCTCAGACACACTTCAGACACGCTTAAGGGGTTGTTCTGTGGGTCAGGCTTGGAAAGCACTGATGCAGCAACCAGGTCATGGCAAGGAGCAACCATGGAAGTTTAACAGAGGATATCCAAAGTGATAGTCAAGAAAACAATCACGGAATGAAAGACATCATGATGTCAAAGGGGAAAGCCTTCCTTAATTAACACATCTTTATAACCTCTTACCACCCTTCTCACTGGACCCTACCAAAAAAATTCACTCCTTCACAAAAATTGCCGATGGCAACCACAGGAAAAAAGGCCCTGAAATCCATCTGTGAATCCCTGTTCCCACAGCACAAGAGGAGCAGTGCTGCTGACAGAGGCAGCCTGTGCCTGTCTGCATGGATCCAGCACAGCCTGGGGAGTGCAAGTGTCCCACTGGAAGCACTTCCATCAGCCACGCTCCGCAGGGAGCTCCGGTGGTGTGGCACAAGTGGCTGCATGCTGGCACTGCCAGCTGGGGGCTCCCCGTGTGCCGGGGCTCCTCCAAGCCCTGGAGATGTGCAGCCAACAGGTGCCAGCAACACCAACGCACCCACAGCACCAGAGCTCGCCATGGGCAGGCAGCAGAGCAGGGAATGGCTGTGCCTGGACCTCTGCAGGAGAGAGAGGACAAGGATGGAGCCACGTGTCCCCTGTGTGACCAGGACACTGAGCCTGGGGACTGCAGCTGCTGGATGACCCCACACAAAGAAACCACAATCACACGCAGAGCTGCTGCACTGGCAGCTCTTCACAGGTGACAAAAACCTTCACTTTCGATTTTTTCCCCATCTCGCCACAGTTTTTGGAGTGACTTCACGTCACTCAAAGTTTTGCAAGTGTTGAACATGGTGTTCGCTGGCTGTTGGTGCCAGTGAAATGTCCCAGGAGCTGTGGCCAGGTGACCAATTCAATACAGCTGAGGGGTACCGTGGAGAGCCTCAGCTGCCCTCTCACACCAGAAGGAGCTTTCAGGGTGACATGGCTAAAGACCTCTCATGGTTTTGTGTGTCCCCTCAGAGTGACACTCATGGCAGTCTGAGAAAACAACAAAGGAGTAAAGGAATAAAGGAAATGAACCTGGGAAAGCATGGCCTGATTGAGGGAGATACTCTGTAACACACATCAGACAGACTTTTAAATCCAGCACAAGGCTCTTTTGGAGTATGCTGAAAGTCTCTTTTTCAGGGAGGGAAAGGATCTCTCTTCTGTGAAGAATCTTCCCTATTATTATTTGTCACTGCAATCACCACAGTTTCTGTGGCATCAGCAGTTTCAAGGGTCTGGAGCTCATATTTATTTGATGAAGGAAAGGTTAAAAGTAATACAGCATAACAACAGATGCTCTGACAGCAACACAAGCACGGAAAAAAGGGGCTTTCTGATGAGGCCAGGCATGTGTAGGTTAAGCAGTACATTCCTCACAGGGTGCTTTAATCTTTCACATAAAAACACAAAACAGAAGAATAAATTTAAATTCCGATGGGACACATCTTTGTGATGTCTGTAAGGAAGTTAAAATGAAATATCAAAATCCACTTTGCCCACGCTGCTTCCTCAGCATGATCCTTTCCCAACCCGCTTAGAAAAAAAACAACAAATAAGCCAGGTAGCACCAAACTGCATTTTCCTGAGGTGTTACCTCCAAGTGCTGCTACTTGGCAGCTCTTAATGTCTCTGTCAGTGTCACCCACTGCTCCTGTGAGCGATGTCACTGTGTCACCCTCTGCAGAGGCTGAGCATTCCCTGCTGCGTGTCCAGGGGAGGGGGAGCTACAAACAAGTGACGAGGCTGAGGAAAACACAGTGCTGTGATCATGATGCCATCTGCAAGCAAGGCTCAGCGCTGCTCTCGCTCCTGCAGTGACAGTGAGTCCCTCTGGCCACACTGCCCAGCCTGGGAGGTGCTTTTGGAGCATCCAAAGGATGAAATCCCATGGCCCAGGAGCAGCACAGTAATGAGACCTCTGGCACCCCTAACAGCACTCCCACTGCCACCTGTGCGACGCTGTGCTCATCATTTCCCACTCACCCCATTCTCTCGTGGCACCACGTGTGGATCAGCTCCCAGTTTCCATCCTGCCACAGCTCTGGGGTGAGGAGGGAGGGCCTGGCTCCAGCAGCACCTTGGACATGCTCTGGTGAAAGTGGGCTCAGCAAACTCAGGCTAAGGGAGTCACCTGCCCTCAGCTCTGGATTTATTCTGGAACATCTATTCCCCAATAACCACTAGGGATTAACCCTTGGTGGGCATCTTCTGACTCTGGACTCAGAGGCCTCTTGCCAGCATGAAGCAAAGCAATGAATTAAGGGGCTGGAAGTCAAATGAAATGGGTGGCACAATATAAACAGAGGGATCTGCTGTGCAAGGAAAAGGTTTCAAGCCACGAATGGATTAAATGACTTCTTCCTGGAGACCTCCTTTTCACTAAAAACCTAAACTTCTTGATGGATAATGAAGGGAAACGGATTAATTAATAACAGTTGGGGTTATTTGGGGGGCATTAAGAAAATGCAATATTTGTTTACTCAGTGAAGCTGCCCAAGGATGGTTGTCAGTAGGAATTTGGTGCTTCTACTATGATAAAACACAATGTTTTGTTTTCTGCTGATGTGCCTAACACAAATTTGTAGATATTTGTACATCCCAGATCACCATCTGCCTTTCCTGCAGACTTAAATACAGGCTTAGAGGAAGAGAAGTGAGAGAGGCTGTAAAATTCCATCCAAAATGCCAGCACGAGCTCTGCTACAGTGACCAGCCCAAAACTGAACACAGATGTTCTCTCAAAGTTGGCAGTCACTGGGCACTGATAATTCAGCAAGGCAAACAAAGCTCCCTCTTGCCCCATTTTCCAGATTAAATGGAGAAAAGATACAAGGAGAGTGTCAGGACTTTCATGTCTTTTGGTAATTAGCCAATTCAGTCCACAGAAGGTGTCCAGGTGACACCAAGCAGCGGAGCAGGGGATTCCCCACGAGCAGCAGTGTTTTAGTTGGGATGATGGCACCACTGGAGCCAATATAATATTATCATTCCAAAGAGCTCTCAGCCTAATATAAAGTTAATAAAAATACCACGAAAAGTGACAACGTTTTCTCAACTCCTGCTTTATTTTTGAGTGATGAGAAAATATCAGCTGTGACCAGAGCAATCCCAAGATGTACTGTGGGATAGAGCATTATTTTATTCCTATACCCCCTTGCAGCAGAACTCCACCAGGAGCACAACACCCACAGATATCTCCCAATTTAGCACAAAAAAAGCCCAAAAGAATAGATTCTCTATGCCATGAAGCACAAATTGTCAATCACCTTGATTAGCCCTCCACACAACTAACACAATGTGAATGCACTAATCACCACTGAACTTCTCCGGGTTGTTTCCCAGTGCAAATCAAAGATGAAATTAAATTACAAAGTCAGAGCCTGCAGGAAGGTGTTCCTGGTCACCAGGAGCAGCTGTGAGCCAGAAGCAGCCAAGGGCTCCTTGGATTTTTTTAAGGCCGCCAAACTGAGCCCACTTCAAGTTGTCCCAGTTCTCAGTCAAGACAAAAGCAAAAGTGGGAAACATTTTTGGGATACAAAAGATGGAGTTCCAGCAACCCAAAAAGCCCCTGAGAATCACTCAGCTACAATGGAATTCCATTCAAGGTGACAAAAGTGGGAAAGGGTCTCTGTTCAAATCTCTTCACTTAATTGGTCACAGTATCTATGTGATTGTGTTCTTTGCATTAAGAATGACTTTTTCCTCCAGTTTAATTTTGTGCTCTGTGGTTTGAGAAGTTGAAAATTTTGTGTGTCCTTTGGCCAGTGCACATGCAGGGTTTGAGGATGCAGTTCTGATCAACGCCCTGGCATTTCTGTTAGGCACATCAGCAGAAAACAAAACATTGTGTTTTATCATAGTAGAAGCACCAAATTCCTACTGACAACCATCCTTGGGCAGCTTCACTGAGTTAACAAATATTGCATTTTCTTAATGCCCCCCAAATAACCCCAACTGTTATTAATTAATCCGTTTCCCTTCATTATCCATCAAGAAGTTTAGGTTTTTAGTGAAAAGGAGGTCTCCAGGAAGAAGTCATTTAATCCATTCGTGGCTTGAAACCTTTTCCTTGCACAGCAGATCCCTCTGTTTATATTGTGCCACCCATTTCATTTGACTTCCAGCCCCTTAATTCATTGCTTTGCTTCATGCTGGCAAGAGGCCTCTGAGTCCAGAGTCAGAAGATGCCCACCAAGGGTTAATCCCTAGTGGTTATTGGGGAATAGATGTTCCAGAATAAATCCAGAGCTGAGGGCAGGTGACTCCCTTAGCCTGAGTTTGCTGAGCCCACTTTCACCAGAGCATGTCCAAGGTGCTGCTGGAGCCAGGCCCTCCCTCCTCACCCCAGAGCTGTGGCAGGATGGAAACTGGGAGCTGATCCACACGTGGTAATTTAAGTGTTAACACAATATCATTTATTGTGTTGAGAGAACACAATCATTTACATTGTTAAATTAGAAACAAATTCTTGCAAGTAAAAAGAAACAAAAAGACCAAGAAGCAAAAAGAGATTATTAAAAAAAAAAGCAACTAAACCCAACAATCTTTTTATACGAAAAGGGAGCAGAATTCTAAGCACTTATGTACTTTTATCATGTAACACAGAGGCACAGATTTAGATAACAACCACTTAAGGAATTAATTACATTCTTTACACCAAAAGAGATGGAAAAATGAAGTTATCCCAGTTATGCTCACCCCAAGGAAAGGAGCACTTAAAACATTTTCCTAACTTAAAGTAGAATTGTTCACCTGTCTCATTAGTAACTTTAATTAGAAATTCTATTTTGATTTTCAATAGGAGAGTAGGCTTTGCTCTGCCCTGTTCCTTGTCAGGTTATTTTTTCTTGTGTGGTTCCTGCCTCTCACAAAATGTTTTGGGGAAAGTCAGTCCAAATTCACAGTCCAAAATCTTATGCAAATTACTATGAGCCAACTGCTGTACAAATATTATGAAACAGAAGTCTCCCCAAGTCCTTTTCAATGGCTGCTGAACACAGCAGGATCAGGCGCTTTCTATTTTTATTGAAGCTCAGGTTTCCAAGTTGGTAGAATAGAAGGCATTGGAATAAGTCTCTCTGAAATAGCAAAAAAAAAAAAAAAAAAATAAAAAAAGATTCCATGCCTAAGAAAAAATGCTTTGGGAAACTGGCAATCTTCCTAAAACCCAAAATGTTCCAGAAACACGGCCTGTGATTCAAAGGCACTTTGTCATCTGTACAGTTTTGCCTATAGCTGCATTGCAGCGTTCTCTTCAGGACTGCTCACTGCTCTTAGAGGATAAAATGACCCAAGTGCCTCCTCTGTTCCATCATTATTCATTAATGAAGAGCCTGGGCCTAGAGGATTGTCATTGCAGGAGAGAAGGAAGCTTCATTAATGCATCCCTTCAGCACGACACACATTAACACCAAACAAGGGGCAAGAAAATCAGACCCAATTTTGATGGATGTTTCAGTAGCACTTAAAAACTGTTATCAGTTTAAATAGCACTGATAACACTGTCCTGTTATGAAATCACCCTGAGGAACACAGGAAGTGCAGAGACCTTGAACCAGCAGGGCTGAGGATGAAGTCATTGCTTTCAGACAGACATCTTGAGCCTGCATCTGTTTTCTCCAGGTTATGTAAATGATAAGCAGAGAGGAGCTGAATGCTGAAATGCTCAGGATGCTCAAAGGCAGACTTTGGGTGTCTGTGTGTGTTGCCTAATTCCAATATCCTTTTTGTTAAACCCATTTCTATTTTTCTCTGCCTCCCCATGCACCTCCAGTGTCTACTGCTCTTTCCAAAGACTACCTGAACAGATCTTCCCCCTCTTCCTTTTCCAGGTTCCTCATTTTCCCCTTCATTTTACCTCAAAGAGACTGATGCCACTAATAAAACCAGAGAGCTCTTCCTCCTTCCCTCTGAGCTCCCACTGCTCACCCTCCCCTTCTTAATCCCTGCACTCTGTCCTCCGAGGTCACAGCTCTGATTTAACCTCACACACCTCTTTGGGAGGGGTTTTTTGCTTGTTTGCCCCTCTTAAGCAAGAAGCAGGAGCACAAATTAAGCAACATTTTGGGAGACCAGCATGGAGCATTATCCATATCCTGCCAGGAGTGTCTTCAAAGACAACCGAGAGTAACACGTACTCTGCAGGCTCATTTCTTCAATGAAGAAAAGCCCTCTCAAGGAAACAGAATATTCCTCACATTGCAAGACTTTGAGTATCTTAACAAAAATCCTCTATTCGTTTAATGATTACAAAAAACAGCAGACAACAGAAAAATTCAGAAGTAATTACATGAGCCTATTAATAGCAAGTGCCAATAAGTCTTTCCATTTCTGTGCCCCTCATTAGAAAAATGAACAATTTCTGGTATTGTGGAAACAGGCTTGCAGAACATAAAAAGACTCTAACAGCATTAATCTTTTAACTTCCTGAGCTTTGTTTGTGCCACAGCCTTTATTTGCAATTAAGCTTAGTGCATATGAAGTTCACTGCCTGCCAGCCCTCACTGCCTGATCCGGCCCAGGGTGGGTAATTCAAGCTCTTTTTCACTGACCTACCAAACTCTGACCTGTTGGACCTGGCTCGTAAAAGTGAGAAGGGATTACAATTTCATTCAGATCGTGATATCTGAGCAATTCATTCAACAAGGGAACCAATTATGTCTGATCCCCTCACCTTTCCCCCAGCTTCTGGGCTGGACTGATTTGCCAGGAGAAGGCGATCCTGAGTCAGGGTGAATTTGATCACAATGACCTGAGATGAAACGTGCTGGATCTTGAAAATCATCTCGAATTCATCCAGTTTGTTCATCTGTTATAGATGAATGCTATGAAAACACAAGTTCTTTGCCTGGAGATAAATATCCACCACACTTATTTATTTACATGCAGTCAGGATGATGCACACAAGATCATCATGTGCCCTGATAAAAACAGGGAATGCTTCACAGTGCTTCCCTGGTGCTCAGCTCTGTCGAAACACTAAATCTGCAAAACATGAAACCCTTTGTCACTGGCTGAAGGCAACAGGTAATTCATTAACTGATGCAAAACCGTCAGTCCAGTCCACCCAATATACTGTTCTCTCATGTACACAAAATTAATTAACAATGTTCTGTAACGAAATACAGCCACTAATGCAGTCAGCATCTAACCAGAACCAACACAGAGCAAATTCCTCCACAAATGATGCTTGGGAAGCTGTTGGATTCCCTGGTTCTCTCACCAGAAAGGGCTTTGCTCTGCCTGTTGCAGCATTAGGCATCGATGCCCCTGACTTCACCACGCACGGAGCTCACCAGACCTCCTAAATGCAATCATGGGAGGAAGGAGGGCAAAGCCACAGGACCCCGGGGTGCAGCCCCAGCAGGGCCCTGTATGTGGCCCCCAGGCTGGGAACCAGTTCTGGTACCCAGCTTCACCCACCCAGGAAACCGATCCGGTCACCTGCTGCCAGCAGGGATTTCCAGCTGCAGTGAGGATGCAGATGCCTCCAGGACTGGTTTACTTTGTCACCACCTGATTTAGAGCTTAATCACGCCCCCGAGGGCAGCGACAGTTTTGCTGCGGGGGAAGCAGAGAGTTCAGAGCCCAGGGATGCTGCCCAGTGCCAGGTCTGGCTCCAGAGGTGACCCCTTCCCTGCAGAGCTGCCCTTCCTCCCCAAAAGAGCCACACTCTGCACTTCTCAGGGCTGACACATCACAGAAACCAGATGCTATTGCCCAGTGGTAAATCCTATTTAAAATCTCCTTACACGTTAAAAAGAAGCAATGCCAGGCTGAGGCAGTCATTAAGCTCCACGTCAGCTCCCCCCTAAGAAATTTTTTCCTTAAAATATCCCTTTAAAACACCTCTCCGTGCTCTGGCACTCTGCTTTGGCCACACGCTGTCCCCCTGCCCCTGAATGCAGACTGCAGCTGCTGTGCTTTATGTAACCCTGCTTGCTGCAACGTCACAGGACCTAAATACAACATTTCCACACGGAACCGCATCTAAAGATTCGGCTTTTGTTGATTTTGAGTGAGCAGCTCCCCTCCCGAGGCCTCAGCTTCTTCAAGCCATATTCCTCGAGGCTGGAAAGTGCTGAACTAGTCCTGACTCCTGCCTTTATCAAGCTGCTGCCTCCAACACCCTTGGCTTGCCCTTGAAAAGGCTTTCTGCAGCCATGAGTCACTGCTACAGCACAAAACACAGCCCAGCGCGTTCATCCAGCAGGGACATCTCCCTGGGAGAGGGATAACAGGGAGCTTCCAGGGGCAGGAGGAGGGAACACCGAGCGCCCAGATCAGTGTTCTTGCTGTTTAAAAACAAGAAAAGAGGTACCTACAATTGAATTTTCCTGGCTCCAAAGGCACTTTCTCGATTCGCAGTTTCATTGAGGTGTAGGAAATAAAATGGTACAGCCAAGTTTGGCCTTGCAAGCAGCCACTTAAAGGGGGGGAAAGCACCCAGCAGGAAGGATTTGAATCATAAAAGTATTGGGAGAAAATAACGAATGGCAAACAGGCAGGTAATGAAGCTGGATTTGCTCTTCACAGCTCGCATCACTGGATGTTTGCTCTTCAGAACAAAACTCCTTTAATACTATATTAAAGTATTTCTGGAAACTTTGGGGTATAATTTCCCTAATGGCATAAAACAGAGCCCCATGTGTTCTGGTGCTGCAACAGACCATGAGGATTTCTGTTAATAGTAGAATTGTGCCTGGAAATTGCCTTTGGATAGATGAAACAAGCTGTCCAAAAGCTGCAGTTCCAGGAAGGATAACACAGGATGCTTTCTGGGACATATTTATTTACCTGAAAACCACATGTGGTCATTAGGCTGCTTGTTTCCCAATAAATATGAATAATCTGTGATCTGTGGGATATCATCTGAGCTTCCCATATTCTCCCCCTCTCCTGTGCCCACTCAGTGCTTACAAGTTGTCATTAGACATTACTGCACTCTCTGGCACATTAGGGATTTGAATTGTGATTGAAGACCAGCAAAATACAAACATATGGAAAAAATGAAGCCATTTACATTTCACTTTGGCATATCCCATGCTGTACACAACTAATTATGGATCTCTGAGCTCATTAATTTTCCCTGGAATTCCCATGCAGTGGTGGCACCAAAGCCAAGTGTGAAATACCCCATGGCCAATCCCAAGCCAGCCAGGCAAGATTCCAGATGTATTTCCTAAACAGCTGTGCTGACACTGGGAACTGGAGAAGGTGACAACAGCCCCAACTTGCAGCATCCAAAGTGCTGAAATTCCATTTAACACCACCAGTGCCTCACCAAACAGTGCACGTGTACAAGCACCCACCAAACGAAGGAGCAGTGCTGCGAAAATTCCCAAAATCAACAGGATTCCTGTGCAGCACTGCAGTGGCAAGCAGAGGTTTACATGGCAATGGCCTGTACAAAAGCCAGTGATGGTCAAAAGGTTCTGTTTATCCTCATAGCAAGGATTGTTTATCCTCACAGCAAATGCAGCCACACACTCTGGGCGTTTACAGCTCTCATGTTTGCATAACATAATGCTCAAGCCATTAACAGCAGAATCCTTCTTGACTCTTACACGCCCAGGTACTGCCAGTGTTTAGCTTTTCATTAATCCCAGGAAGTTTTATTCCTGGAGAAAAGAGAAGAAACGAATCCAGTGTGGATTACACGTAGTTTGTGCAATAAATGTCCCGCCACAGATGTGAAGTGTTCATTCTTGCTCAGCTCTGTCACATAATCGTGCCTTTATGTAAACACTGACAGAGAGAATATACACAAATAATAGCCACCAATGTAGGAACCATGGCAGGAATCCCACAGGGATGATGCAAGAGAATGTGAACACTGAGGAGGAACATGAAACACAAAGCTCTGGTGCAGGCTCAGAAGGTAAAACCCACATAAGCACATTCCACTTATTTTTTTCAATTATACTTGCACCAAAAGGTACGATCTCTTTGCAACACAGGACCAGACTCTGGTGGAAATGCATCTCCAGAGAACGGAGCTGCCCTGTGGGGCTCACACTGGTTTAAATCAGCTTTTCCCAAGCCCAGAGCTTCTGTGGCTCCCTGTCAGCACAGGGATTTCATGGAGAAATCCAAAGCAGGCTATTCTGAATTAACAGGCACGCATGCAGAGGGCACAGCCGTGGGGTTTGAAAATTCTCATTTCTAACATGCAACACAACACTGAAGATGAGTAAAGGCACTGTTTTCATGGCCATGTTGAATCCAGTTTGCCACTTCTGGTGTGGATGGGAAGGATTTCATAAAATTAAATCTATTCTAACTTCCAGTCACTTCTAAAATTACACACAGTTGAAAGATCACATTAAAGGTCCTTTATTTTGGATCTCCTCATGCCATAAACCTCCAGATCTGGAACAAACATCAGACCTCTAGGAATAAGTACAAAAGCATTATCTTTAAATACTTTCAGAAAATAAATAACCACTGACTTGGACCTGAAGCTGAGAAAACAATAGACATGCAGACAGGGATTTAAGCAATTGTGGGAGGATTTTAAATGTTGTTGGCGGGATGCATTAATTTCAGTCTCGTTGTAAATCTTATTTCAGTGATAATGAAGATTTCTAGTGACTCTGATGTTTAGCAGGTTGCTCTTGACCACAGCTCGCACTCACTTTTATGGCAGGAAACAAAATGTTGCAAAAGCAAGTGAAAGTAATTTTTTTCTTGAAAAAACTACAAATAACCTGGCCTGATAATAATTTTCTTTTATTATCAGCAAACTAACAAAATGCATGAATCCCAAGCATTCTTGGCAGCATGCAATATAAAAAAACACCAGAAAATACTGTGGAGGATGGTTATATTTAGATTTCATACTTTCACACACAAAAGGTCACAGTCTGATCTCAACCACAGGAAAGCAAACAAGCTCCTCTTATCGAAGTGTTCCCCAGTTGTTCTCTTTTTTACCCTGTTAGCTCTTTTCAAACGTTCTCTGTCCTGCCTGAAGAGAGCCCACAGGAAAGATGGAGAGGGACTTTTTACAAGAGGCTGGAGCAATAGGACAAAGGGGAATGGATTCCCACTGAGAGTAGGGTTAGATGGGATATTGGGAAGGAATTGTTCCCTGGGAGAGTGGGCAGGCCCTGGCACAGGGTGCCAGAGCAGCTGGGGCTGCCCCTGGATCCCTGGCAGTGCCCAAGGCCAGGCTGGACATCGGGGCTGGGAGCAGCCCCAATGTGGAAGGTGTCCCTGCCCCTGGCAGGGGATGGCACTGGATGAGCTTTGAGGTTCCTTCCAACCCAAACCATTCTGGAATTCCGTAATTATGTTTCTTTTTAGTTAACTATTATATGCTGACATTTTAATTCCCAATTTCTAGCAGAGCAATTTAACTTCAGCTTCAAGTATGATCTGCTCTGTGGCCAGGATTTTTCAGTGCTACTTCAATTATAACCTTACAGATCCCAATAAAAACAACTTTGGAAAACACGAATTGCGCTTACAAGTTACCAAACTGTCCTGCAGGACTAAAATGATTTCTAAATAATGACCATTCATTCTCTTTTCAATAGAAGTAATTACAGGGTTGTATAAAAATGTTTATATAGGCAAGGCAAAAAGCTGAAACTGACAAGTAAATTATTCATCTATTCTAATTGTGCTGCTTACAAAGATTGGCTCAAAAAATCAAATTTAAAAGAATATTTTGTAACAAAAAACCCTTGAGAAACACTTGAAAGTTAAAAGAGTTGTGGTGTAAAGTTCACTTCTAATCTTTCTTACCACTCAGTTTTGGTCCCAGTGCCTGGGAAGATTTCTGTAAGATGTTGTAACTTCTCTTGCATGGCGAAGTAAAAGTTGCAGCGCCAGGGAAAAAAAAGTCATTTCCTAAGATGTTACAAGTTGAACATAACAGTAAAACCTTGTAGAGCCTAAAAAGCAGGATGCTGAGTTCTGCAGCTCTGAGTGTGCACAGAGGGACAACCAACACACGAACACTGCAGTCCTGGAGTACAGAGAACAACTGACTTGCTCCTTTCAATTAAATCCATGGACAAGGGGCCTTAAGAACACAATGAATCAAAAATGACAGTGAGAACCACCTAATATTTCTCCTTGGCTCATTTGTTCCAGCCAATGAAAGGGATTTGAAATGTTTTTCTCAAAACTCCAACTGATACTGGCTTTTCTTTGCCTTCCCAGCACTAACTGTGGGTATCAAACCTAGAAGAAAAGCCAAATTCTGTAGTGCCTGAACACTGATAAATGTCAAGTCTAGAAACTGTGGCCAGATTTTCAGAATATGTTACACCAGGTGTTACTGCCACAAAATCTCCCAGAAATACAGAATGTAGTAAAACAGCAACAACTAAATACTCCTGCATGGAATCATTTGGGTTCCGTGGAGCAGGCAGGTGTGGTGAAAGGAAAAAGAAAGGAAATACAAATGAAGGCATAAATCCACGTTATTCATAAGGGAAAAAAAATACCCTGTAACAGGCTGGAGTTTAGAGTCCCCATAGAGACGTTATTTATGCAAGGTGTTTTATCATCCAATTTGAGTTCAACTTTTCCACTAAAAATACAAGATAGAAGCAGCCAATTTACGCACTTTGATTTCCAAGCTAAGGGTGAACACCTGATTATAGGAGGAAGAAGCGCACGTGAAGGGTGCCAGTGTAGGTGCAAAGCCAGAAATTCCCCCAAGGGTCCTGGGGGGAAGAGGGGACTGTGCTGGAGCAGAGGCAGGTGCCCTGCACAGCACCCAAAGAAGGGGAGGGAAACCCTGGTGGATCTCCTGGGGTTGAACCAGCATCCCTGGAGGTGCCTGAGCTTCCTCCTCATTTCCAGAACACCCTCCAGTACTTGCATTTCAAAGACTTTTATCATTATTAAGGATATTCCTGTATATTCATCCCTTTCATTCAACCCCCAGCAGCTGATGGAAGGGTGGAAGATGATCCTTGAATACAGAAGCAGGTAAGTGACACCTGCTTCCCAGAGCGACAGGAATAGTCTCCAAAGCTGCTGCAGCCCCAGCAGAGCAGGCAGAGGCTGTTATTGACACATTGTCCTGGCTCATGCAAGTTCCCTTCGATGTTTCATAATCCCAAGAGTGCTGAAAACTCAGTGAAAAACTCATTCCTCCTACTACAGATCTGTCTCATCCACCAGGCACCTCCTCTGCACAGGAGATTGATCCCCAGGAGAAGGGAATCATGGATGGCCTGAAAGGACTGGCAGTGGGAATGGCCAGAGCCAAGGACACCAGTGTGTCCATTCCTGGGTCACTGTGGTCACCTCTCTGGGACTGCTCAGCGTTGATCTTGGTACACTCCTAACCAATCTTTTCAACTGCTCTGGTTATAATTAGTGACAAACAACTCAGAAATAACGAGAGACAGCTCATCACCAGCACTTCCTGCTCTCAGGACTGCCAGGTGAGGTAAATCACACAACACATACACACAGCCTTCCAAAACCAAAACCCTCCCAAAACCAGACACAAGTTCTCAAATGATGCAGATGTGACCTTTCTGCACACATCTGTTTATTATTGCGAAGAAGACCCCAAACCATTGGGGTGTATCACATACAGCACTGACAGGGCAGCGTTTGCTCAACTGAAAATAACATACATTTATATTGGTGTATAAAATTCTTTTATACTGAAAGCCAGGCTGGATTTCCAGGTTAGAGGTGCAGCTGATGGGAAATGGGAAGAACGCCAAAATGTGGGGAAGTGTGAGGGGACCACTGGGAGCTCCATACTGTTTGATACCACAACTTGAGCTGGGAGGGGGAGCAGGGAAGTGGCTCCAGCTGAGAGCCAAACACCAACTCCATTCAAACACCCCCACATCCCTTTGGAAAGGATGCAAAAGGATAGGAACAACTTAGCGTGAAAGTAATTCCTCAGCTGAACCTGATGCCTTGGTTTTCCACCCTCCGGAGATAGGAGCCCAAGTCTAAGCACGACCTGTGGAAGTTAAAGCAGGTCACTACTGGGGGAGAACACTATCAGCTCCAGCCTCTATAACCAATCTCCTGAAGATTCATCTCTTGGAAAGCAGCGATTTCCAAGTCTTTTCCTGCAGGGAAATGGCAAGCAGGTAACAAGCTCGGAGTTCTGGTGATGGGAGGCAGCAGATAGGAACAGTGTGTGCTGCCAGTGTATCCATGAGCCAGCGGGGCTGGATAACGTTACCCTGCACCCCAGGGCTGGTAAACGGAGACAGGGCTGCAACCTGAGCTGCTGGAAATTTCTGCTGGTGCCTTGAATTGCCCAGGTTTTGCTGGTGAAGAAAAGTTCAGCACAGCCATTTCTTGGGCCACCATTTCATAGATGTTTGGTGCATGCATTTAAATTCCAGCAAAACTTGAGGAAACTACTCGTGAGTATTCAAAGCTTCAGGTGGTTTTTAAACATGATTCTACACTAGGGAATTTATGGAAGATGTAAGGATGGAGAGGATTGTACCACCAGCAACACTCCCAGCGAAGGATTCGCAGTTTGCAGCAGAGATCTTGAGGAGAATTCGTGCAGTTTCAATTCCTTCCAGAGGAGGACAGTGGTTTACAACAGAAGGAGTTGAAGGGCTGCGTTTCATCTGGAATTGCGTTTTCCATGGTGGCAGTGCAGGGAATACACCTTGCCCAGGTTTTACGTGAGCTAAGGATGGAAAGCCCCAGTCTGGTCTCTACCTGTGTTGCTCCAAACACCAAAGTTTGGTTAAAATTTCCCTGGAGCTTCCAAGCGATCCCTGCAAGGGTGAGCTGATGTCAAAACCACAACTTATCATATTCCTAAACAGGGACACCTGGAACCAGTATTCAGAACGCTGAAATATTTTAAGAACTTTTTTAGAACTATTTGTAGGATTCAGGATGTGTCAATTTAACTGTACAACACAGTGATTTTCTGGCTGAGACTGCACCGCTTTAAAGGCTTGATTTCCACAGGGGAAAAATCTCTTATGTAATATTTAATATTTGAAAGAAAATGCTGAGAAGGCATGTATCTTAATTATTTAGCTTCTGACACATACCCTGCCTTTAAAAATTCAGCGTCTGACTGCAGATCTGAAAGACTTTCCTATAAATAAGTTATCTTCTCTGAAGCTGTAACAAATTCCAAAAAGTATTGCAATGGTTCTTAGCTGATCAGCGGAAGCACAGGACTATTAAAATGTAAAAAAACCCACGTATTTGAATATTATTTTAAGGCAGAAAGCCATTTCAGGTTGCTGGATTTCTATAAAAAAGGCTCAGAGAGAGCAGCTTGAGCAAAAGGAAATGAACTTCCCTGCTCCGAGTACTTTCTGTCCAACAAGTTAAGCACAAGATTGAGGGAGTAGTTACAGTTTCTCTTATCTACAACAGACCTGTTTCTGCAGCAAGTACCTTCTAAATGGAAAGCATTCTGAATTAATTAAATAAACCTCAAGAGACAGTAAACTAATTATTCTGGGCATACATAAGATGCTGTTGAGTTAATCTCTATGAACACAAGTGAGTTAACTTTATATTGACATATTGGGCCAAATTTATTGTCAGAGAAATTAACTTCAGGGGAGTTAAGCCAAGAGTGAATTTTTCCTCATTAAGGAGAAATAGGTCTATTGTCTGAAGTGTGAGGATTTAGTGCCTCTTGGGAAAATCATATTGCACTTCAGTTTTATAAGTGATGAACTCTTGCACAGAGTTGTGCTTCTAAATGCACAGAATTCTGTTTAACCACCTCAGAGCTGGGCTCTTACAGGGCACCCCTGTCACATGAGCCCTGACCTGAGCACTGAGGATGCAAGGAGTGCTGCTAAGATGTGGAAATAATTATTCCTGAAGCTTCCCTACAGCATTCTAAGTCTTTGTCCAAGCAGGAGACATAACCCACGTGCCTAAATCTAACACAAAGTTAGTTTACTTACCACAGAATGTCTTTGTTGTCTACACTTAAACCTAAGTGAGTTATTTCTGGATGAACATCTCAGAGAAATTTTCATCCACTGCAATTTTTCCTATTTAAAAAATAATCATTCACCTAAATTTTATAACAACTCAAGGAAGTAATTGCTAACACTAATTAAGAAATAGATATAGGAGGACCCAAACTGGCATGAAGCCCATGTCTCTAGATGAGCAGTGCAAGACCCACCAGCTCAGGAGATGGTCCCCAAACTCCTTCAGCTCTAAATGTTCACCTGAGGTGACCCCAGAGTCCTTCCCTGTGCTAATGGGACAAATCCCATCACGTGCAGCAGGACAGCATTCCCAGCATCCTGGGGGACTCTGTACCATCCTTAGTGCTCCTTAGCATCACCCTTCCTGCCAGACCTCTTCTCCACTGAATGTTGTTTTGCAGCTTTCCTCTCCTCAATTCAGGGATACGACTCAGCACTGTGCACTAAAGGTAAAGCATCGTTCTTGTTTAATTTATTCTCTTCTCTTTCCACCAATCTCTGGTTCACACAAGCATCCCAAAGAGAAATCTATTTTCAGCACGGCCAAGAGAAACTCGAGAAGTGCCCGAGGGTGGAGTGAAGCAGGCTTTGAATCCGGCTGGAACTATTCGGAAACATTTGTGAGAACTGGCACAGCTCCACGGAACCAAGGGAACTCCCTCGACACAAAGCAGAGGCCTCAAAATACCCTGAATATTTTCTGAAGTGTTAATAGTTCACCTCTTCTCCTTATGGGAGTCATTCTGGAGACATCTGTACTAAGTGCTATTACTGCTGTCACCTCAACTGGGTTTTCAAGAGTCATTCCCTCAATGTGAGGCAAAAAAATTAATCAGAACTCAGCCTGACCCGGGTCATGAGGGCACACAGCAATTACCAGCCCTGCATCCCACAGAACAAACAGGAGGGAGGAGAGCTAAGGCAGGGAGATAAATCCCATTGACCTTGGGATCACAGCCTGGCACCTGCACCTCCTCTGGCCCCACACTACCTGGGCTCCACTCAACAGCAGTGCAAACATCAAGTTTCAATCTTATTTAGTCTTTCTCACCATTACCTTGGCAAAGGCAGCCTGAGCGTGGCTTTAAATACCTCTGGAAAAGAGCACATTAAATTACATTAGGGAAACATCCAAAATTACTGGTTTTAAAAGCGAAACCCCCAGTGCAGAGTATTATGGTGATGACTGAGAAAATTGCTATAAAAGACAGGAGGTTGTTTTCTTAGCAATACCAAGAGGATCTTTGCCATTGTTCTGCCAAGACTCGCAGCGTGCCAGAGAGGTTCAGCTTTTCCTGAGGTTCACCACTGCACTACAGCTGCTTCTTCAGCCATGGAAGAGTGGCAGCCTCCTGGGGAGTCTTAATTAAATAAAAGGCAATTTTAGAGGGTGGGGGGAGCAAAGTGAAGCCTTTGCTATTTGGATGTCAATTGACACAAAGTTATATTTGCTCCTTGATTATGTTTATAAATTTCATTCAAATCAAAAGCAAAATTATCACTGAATGATTCAGTCTAAATTATTTATCACCAGATTTTTGGCTGAGGTGGTCACTAACTTAGGTTATTTTTCAGCACATTTCCTCTGAGAAAGGTTCCTGTGCTTGAAGTTTGGGGATTTGCTCTTTCTTGGATGGGTATCAGATGTTATCCTGTTCTCTAGTGCTGCCCCCAGCCAGGATGAAGCACAGTGCCCATTTTCTAGTGATGAGACACAGGAGGAGCTGGAGGATGGTGCCCATTTTCCAGGAATGCCATGGAGGAGGAACTGGAAGCTCCTGCTGCTCACGAGTAACTGAGGTCCAAGGGAAGGGCAGCTCTCACCCAAGATGCAGCAGTGCCCCAGTTAGAGTTTATTAAGAGAAATGCTCCCAATTAAAAGTGGCTGTGAGCACCAGGACTGAAACCTTTCCCCATCTCTGATCTGTCAGAGCTCGAAGTGCCAGTTGACTGTACAAAATGACAACTATCCAGGCTCATCCCTTGCAACAACTGGCATCTGCTCTGGAGTCGTTTGAGTTGGTTTGAATGGCACTAATTAGGAGTAGTTACACATAAATGACATCCCAAAGACTTGACACAATAAACATTGCTATCTACTGCCATTCATTTGCTCTCCCCATTCAAGCACACACAGTATTTACGATAATTTCCATGTTCACTGCCACCTTTATCCCACAAATAAGGTCAGGAGACAGACAAGCAACAAATATGGGAAGCACCACATGGAAGTTGAATACATAATAAGTTATCAACTGCTCTTTAAAGCCTGTGGGCCAGGGCTTTGATTGCTTCTGGAAGGTGAAAATGTACCTCTAGGAATGTGGATGAGAAGGCTGCCTCCTTGTTTGAGCTTGCAGAGAAGCCATTAGGATTCCTCACAACCACCAGGCAGCTTTACAAACACTATCAGAATCCCCCATCTTCCTCTGCTCTGCATGCACAGAACAGTGCTCGTGATAAATAAAGATATTTCTATTGCCTCATGGCTACAGACTACTCAGAAAGAAGATGGAGAGCCAAGCTACCAACAAGAAACTTCTCAATTTTCCTTTTGCTGACTAAATATCCTCTGTTTCTGCCTCAAGAAAAGGCTGCAACCACCAAGTGACTTTTTTTGACATCCACCACCCTGCATTTTTAGCATCCCACTACCTATTTTAGACTTAGACCTTTTTTTAATCCGTTTCATTGCACGTGTCTTTAACACCTCATACAAACTCTCTCACAGCCATAGTGGCACAACGTTATTTTCAAGCACCTTTAAATAGTGCTGCTGATTAAATAACTCGTCACTAATGTGATTTCAGGAATCCAGAGCATCTCCTAAGGTGTAACCTTTACCACTAATCACAAATATAGAACAGAAAATCAAGTCAGGCAGACAGAATTAAATCAGGAGCTTTCAATGCAATGTCAAATTTCTGACAAACTGCATATTACCAAAAAACAAACTATTTACTAAGTGATTACAAATTTCAATTTTCTTAATGATGTTTTTGGGCATCACATTTTGTGTACAGCTCTGTAGAAGATGGAAGGAGAATAATCCCAGTTGATTAAGAACAGAATGCTCACCAAAGATTACTGGGACCTGTCAGAATTCTGAATCCCTTCCACCACCTTTGAAAAACTGGAATGTGCAGCTTCATTTCCATTGTTTCAGATCTCAGGCAATAAATGGAGACTTTTTCTTTTCTTAACTACTCCCATTCCCAGCTTTATGTGTGCACACACTTCCAACAACCTGACAGGGAGGCTTTGGAGTCTTCATTTGTTGGAGTCACAGCATAAAAGCCAAATTCCCTGTGCACAGAGCAGCGTCAGCACAGAACAAAGGAGCATGAACAGAGACTTGATTTTGTGTCCCTGCTCGTATCACAGAGCACAGGAGGCTCGAACAAAACCTCCACAGATGAACCATTGCTCAGGCACTAATTAATTCTTTTCCAGAACAGAGTCAGTTAACACACAACCTTCTTTTTACTTAACATCCCATTTAACTCTCCCTGTGGATGATCCAACTCCAGCTGAACTATTTGAGCACACACAGATTTACTGGAAGTGCTCTAAATGAAGAAAATGCTCAAAACCTTTCTGAGGGTCTCCCAAGGTATGTCTAAGGTGAACCACACCCAGCATGTGCCCAGGGTCCAAGGCACTGCAGAGGGCTGGGTTGTGCCTGAAGGATTCCAGAGGTCTGGGAAACATTTCCGAGAACAACCTCATGGTTTTGAAAACCTGTCATGGTTCTGTCCCACAAATGCCACTCTGCCTTCAGCACAAAGACATGTGGGAGTGTGTGACAAAACCCAGTGTCCCCCTGCCTTTCTCCAGGGCACACAATGGTGCTCTCAACTGTGTTTTATTTAGGTCAACTCTTCAAAAAGGAGTTCTGGAATCCATTTTCACCAAAAACTGCGTAACCTCCAGAGCATCAAACTGATGAAATCTCAGGAGAAAGGATTTTCAGTATAAAGCTTGTCCTGTCATACACCATAAGATGGAGCCCAATTTTATAAACTCAGCACTACAAATACCTATCAGCCTATACTGACATTTCCAAAACCAGACAGGCACTTGGGCTCCTTCCTCAACACTGGTGCCAGAACTTCAGCATATTTTACCAAAGCAGAAGTCAAAGCAGGCTAAAAAATTATGCAACATTCTTTTTCATTCAACTTGATGCTTATATAATCAGATGCTTTTCAATATCCCAGCAGTATCTCTGTATATGGGTCCCTGGAAAAGATATTCTCAGTCCATTCCTGCCCACAGCAGCTGCCTATTCTTTCTTTCCATTAAAAGACCAGTCTGGAGAAAATGGATCTGTCTTTTCCCCTCAAGGTTCTTGGTTTTGACAAAGCAGCACCATTCCCCAGGCAAGGCTCCACAAGACTATTAAAATCCTTATTTTGTTAAAGCAGCTGTTGGGATGAGAACTAATAACTAGGTTATTTCCTTTTTTAGCTTGTTACCTTAAAAGATCTCTCTAACCAACCAGAAAGATATTTATCACAAATGCACAAATTATGTCTGAGATATGTAAGAGTATTCTTAGTAGCAGCACTATATTTTAGGAAATAGTGGGTCAACAAGAGTTCCTAACTCAGAGTTTTATGTCCATATTCACCAACCTGTTCCAAAGATGGAATTTTATCTAAGAAATTCTTTTATTCACTACATTACTTTCAGCAGCCCAACTCTTAGGAATGATGTTAAGCTAAATTAGTTTCAAAATCCTTTGCCTGCATTTGAGATGGCCAAAGGAACAGGTGAATCAAGAAGCAGCTGCAGTCCACAACAGGATGCAAAGGTTATGGAAATAGAGCAAAGTGTCAGAAGACAGGGTAAGAGAGTTATTCACTTCTTTTTATCACTAGGAAATGTGTAGAAGTTCCATACAGATCTTTGGGACTGTGAACTAGGAACTATTCAGAGGATTCACTTGCACAGCAACCCTCTCATACCTACAGGTTATCCCAAAAAACCTGCTCCACACCTGCTCTGTGGTGCAGACAATCAGCACTTCATTCCCTGACAGAAGATTGTGAGTCAGTTAAGAGCCAGAGCATTCTGTTCCACAATGATTATTCATCCACTCAAAAACAATAAATGCTAAAGAATATCCAAATGCAAGTGTGAATGACCACAATTCACTCTAGCACGAATTTTTTAATTGCACTTCCAATTGTGAAGCTGCTATTCTAAAACCAGAATAAAAGCATCAGGATTGAGGTTAAATTGTAGACAACACCCCAAACTCTTAAGAGCAATTTCCATGTGGATACACAATGTCCTGCACTGCTTTTCAGACCAGTCCATCCATAATAGATACACCTACCAAATCGTTTTGCAACAAGTGGCAATCATTCTGATAAGGCCCTAACACATTGTCTTCCTTTGTGCCCTGGAATAACCGAATTCTAAGATAAAATTCATTAGAAACAGGAGCAAAGCACACTTGTGATCAGCCCCAACACTTCCAGGCACAAGCATCCTTCTTAAACTGTTTCCTAGCAGCATCTTTGTGGGTTTGGCTTTCATGGTTGGTTTTTCTGGGATTTCTTTTGGTTTTTTTTCAAGCAGGATCTCTGGAGTTAGATTGGTAATAACCATCATGCAAGTGTTTCCCTAGAGACCTCGGAGATAACTCCTGACTTCTGCACGCAGCACCTCCTTTCTATTCCAAAAAGCAGCTGGATTTCCAAGGCCAGTCTCCCCTCGCTGGCAGTCAGGGGCACCTCTGCTCTGGAGCCTCCTGGCTGTGTTCAGCTGTGAATTGTGGTGGAACACCCTCGTCCTTCTGCATTCTGCACTCACAACAGGGGACGAGGCACTGACCTTGCCACTGCACTGAATAAACTCTAAATATAGCTTGATTTCTAAGCATTCCAATGTTCTTTCACCAGTTAACTGTTAACTCATGACAACAGGAAAGTTTTGTCCCGAGGCACACGTTTTTCCTTTGTTGTCCTCTTGTTCCAGGTTAGAATAAAATTGGTAAAGAGTCAAGATGATGTTCAGGTTTCTCAAGGCAGCTGCTTGGTGACTTCGGGGGGGGGAGAGCAAAATGCACCCAGGACAAGCAATGCACCAACAGCTTTGATTTTGTGAGTCAGATCTGATTTATCACTCCCTGGGCCTGTGCTTTGGTTTTGTAACTCCCCACAGAGGGTGTTGGGCTCTTTGAACTACAACAGTATGGATGTTTCTGTGCAAAGCCCTGCAGAATAGACTGGGTCTCCTGTCTGAAAAAATCCTACTGGAGAGCAGAGGGAAGGATGGGAAGGAGATGAGGAATCCTCCTTAGCAGAGGGCTGCACAGAAGTGTCCAGGTGAGCTTTGCACGTGTTCAATCCCATGTTTCAGCACAGTATTGACACAAGCACTGGTGTCACCGTGCAGGAACAGCTGCTGCTGAAAGGAGACAAACACAAACCTCACTCCCCCATCCCTCAGCTCCTCGTTAGATTTAGAAGAACCTCATCCCTGCTTTAAGCAATTTCTAATATTTCCTCCTCTGTTGGAAAGGTTTAGAGGCAGTGAAATAAAATTTCTCTCTTCTCTCCCTCCTTCAGTTGTTGCAGAACATGCCTGGAATGCTGTGAATACCAAAGGAGTACACCTTTAAATAGTGGCCAGCCTTGGACATAACTGTTCTTTCCCTGCATAACTGTGAACTCTGTAGGGAAAAAAAATCCATCTCCTTCACCATTTGGAAACATTTAATTGTCCTCCACAAACAGCTCTTCTTTGAGACCCAGTCCTACACCTTTTTCCCTCACGAGTATCCATGAAAGCTCTAGTAGGAAAAACCTCCTTGAGCAATGCCCAGCACATGCTGAAGCCTCTCCCACTGCTGTTCTCAGCCATGGGCAGAACTTTTCCATGCTCACCTGCGCTCCTGCTTCCTTTTGGGAACTCTGCATTTGTTTTGTTCGTTTAGCATTCAAAGCTGAACTTTCCTGTTACACTTAGGCCTCGACATAAAGCTGGTTTGGATGAAGGCTTCAGTAGCAACAAATAATTCCCTGTTTCCTTCATGCAGACACTCAGTTGGAGCCTTCCCTTCCCCTGTCAAATGCCTTGGAGCACATCAACATTCAGGATTGCTCCAGCACAGGACACCTGAGCTGCCTTCCCTGGCCTAGTTCAGGTATTTATAGCATGGCTGGACAAGGGACTCCGAGGTGAATGTCCAGATATTTCAGCTTCCTTGAGGATTCTCCCAGCCTGGGAAGGAGTCCCAGGTTTGTGCTGGATTAGGCACAGATCCCTCACAGTGCCCCAAATGCCCTGCACTGGGAAAAGCAGGATCTGGCCCGAAGGGAGCCTGGCCTCAGACACTCGCTCTTTGTCCTGAAAAGTGTCTTTTAACACCTGAGCAAAAACACTGAAAGGAATAAAAATTACCATGTCCTAGGATATTAAAATTCCACAAAAAGAATCCCCTCAGGAAACGTTGTGCTGCCTGCTCAGTACTGATCTCTCAGACTTTCCAGTTCCCATGATTCAGGACTACAACTGGAATTCTCTATTATTTTAGCCCACAATTTAGTATCAGCATGGGAGCACTAAAAGTACCAGATCAGAGGTTGCTTTAAAATGAGGATTTATGAAGGGCTATAAATCAAAAGGTATAACAAGGAAATTTAATAAAGATAACATTGTTATCATCAAGTGCAACATGGATTCTAATGCACAAAGAGCAATTGTTTTTCCACATAAAAAGCTTTCAGCAAAAATTTTGCACACAGTGTGAAGCTAAGAATTACTGAAATAATAGTAAGTTGTTCTTGGAAATTAATTGAACAAATAATCTTTTTTATTACAAAGCCTAGAAAAGATAAATACCCAGGTACTGAAACAGAATCTTTAACTTTCTTCACCTTTGTACCACGTTGTTGGCATATTGCTCTGCCTCTTGCTTATAAACAACGAGGATTTGGGGAATACATCATGGAATAAAAGCAGAATATTACAGGATTCACCAGAATTGCATCTTACATGTGTACAGAATTAAAACTTGAAAACTAAATCAAGTGCCAGAAAAAGGAACTGCCATCTGATCCTGTCTTAATTTGGTGGTAACTATGATGATGCTGAATATGTTATGTAAAAAATTTCCCTTTGCCTATAGATACCACGACTAATAATCATAACATTTAATAATAATAATACACAAGGGTTCTATTCCCCACTCATTTCCAATACTGCTAAGATGACTTCTTGAAAGGAATTCCATACTTTGCAGTAAAACGTAGACCTGTGGTTCTGTTTTTTACTGAGCAACAGAAACATTTGTGCGAAAGAAAGCAACATTTATGTCTCATATCCTAACAGATAAGTAGCTTCATTAGCTCAGTGGAAAACCTGGCATTTCTACTTTCCCTCCAAAACCACCCATGATCTGATTTTAAGATATGAACATAAAATTTTTCACATAAATTACTGCAAATGCTGATCTCCCCAAATGAAACATTAATAGAGAAATAAAACCTGACTGAAAAACAGCAGAATGATCAAACAAAGTAGCTGTGGACAACCTTGAGAGGCACTAAAAATGCTTTGCTGTTCCCCCAGTGAAATCCCTGATTCCCAAGCAATCCCTGTGGTACCACACCCTGGGCAAAACATCTTCCCAGTTCTGAGAAGTACCAAGCTGCAATCAGTGGATATTCTGAAAAGACTTCACAAAAACAATTTTTGCCTTCCAGGAGAGTCCTGCAGCTTCCTCAGGTGGATTCAGGTGGAAATTGTCCTGGACATACCCTGCCATCCAGCACTAATACTGATGTTCTGCATGCCATGAACACCTCATGCCCAACCCAGCCTTCTCAATTATTAAAGGCACAATTTTCTTCAGGCATCTTTTTCATCATAAAATTCTGGGAACAGACACCTCAGCCCTCTCAGGTGCTCTTATCTACAATTCACCATCCCAGGTTCCAGCTCACAGAACATTTACAGGGAAAACCACAACTTGGCACAGTCCTTGTGCAAGAGAACTGACAGGAGCTGAGGGCACCACATCAGGGGCAATTTTGGCTGACCAGAGGCAGCTGATGGAGAGAAAAGCAGGACACTTAAACATGAAGATCTGAAACTCAGTCCGCCTCTCTTCAGAAAAACATCATTCAGAATTCCGAGCAATTAATCAGTTACTTGGAATAAAGAAGGAAGCAATACTGCTTGGAGTTTTGGAACAACAGATGAAAAACATCACTTCAAATATGATCTGAACAAAACAGTCAAAATACAAGATTCTTCTTCCAGGAAAGTCTCTTGGGAGTAATTCCTAATCACCACATTGCTGAGTTTGTCCATTGTAACAATTAGCATCTATGAAAGCTGGAAAACTTCAAAGCTTTCCAGCACTTTTCTTACTTCCTACAAAACCACAAAGTAAAAATGACAACATCTTGGAAAGCGATGCCATACAGATCATCTGGCCATGCAGATGTGCAGTTTGACCCCTTTTCCTTTGAAGTCTTCTCGGATACAAAGCATCCAGACCAGTACTACACAGCTGGTGTGACTCTAAAAACCTATTTCCAAAGGCCTAGATTTGTAGGGGATTTCTCCAGACCTCAGCACCACAACTGCCCCATCCCTGTCGATCCCGTGTGATGAAAATCTCTTCTCTAAATGGCAGAAAGGTCCTTTTTGTGTCTATGACAAGCAGAAATAGCCATGCACTGATCCATGCTTGTTCCTCCCAAGCCAGGCCAGAGCTACCCGAGCTGGGCTCACACCAGTTGGAGAACTGGGATCACTCCATAGGTCCATGTTGCTCTGCAGTTGAAAGCAGATCACTCCCATGTGGGCTGCTATGGATTTTGTAAATGGGTCTGGCTTCCATTTACAGGACAATAAAGTGCACATGGAAATGGAACAGTCCCAGACAGCCAGAATTTGGTTATTCAGTAATGCAGGGCAGACCCCCTCACAGGTATCCAAACACTACCTGTGCTTGATCCTCCTCAAAACAGGAGATTTAGGAATTATTGCCATGCTCTACACTAGCCAGGGCTTTGAAATTCAGCTATGGAAACCCTGGCTCAAAAGCCTAAAGGCCACTCAGGTGTGAGCTAATTCACAGCCCACATTCAGAACACTTCCTTACCATGGAAATCGATGTTTTCACCTGGTAGTTGATGCAGGTTTACATGTATTAACCCCCAGAGGTTCAGTTCACTCGCTTACAGTTTACAGCTGGTCCAGGACTTGTTTTGTGGCCTGTTATAAAATCTCTAACTCTTGTTCCAATTCCCTTCATCTTCTTTTTGGAGTTTCAGGAGCATCTCCAATATTTCCACGACAGAAAAGTTTATTCAGAACCTTGCTCAAGGGAGCTGCTGTGTGTCAGAGTGAAAAACACAACAGCCACAATAAAATATGTTCCCTCCTCTGTAGAGCAGCTCAAGCTTACGAAGTACAAGCACTTAAATTAGGAGCAAGTGCTACTTTATAAAATCAGGGCAATATTTCCAGCATTTGAAATGCACATTGCTGTCTCTGTTTTGGCAGAGACAATCTCTGCTCTGTTCAAAACCAAACTCATTATTATCACTGAACACGATAGGCAGAGATGGATTTCATTTTAAAACCTTTCTCTGCACACCTGAATTTTTGTAGACAATTCCTTCAAACATGGTATTCCCCAAAAATAAGGCTAATTTTGTTAACACAGTCTTCCAAATAGCCCAAGTTCTTTAGAAAAGTTGTGGTTCATGTTTTTCCATTGAAGAAAATAATTTGGGAATCCACTGTGTCCCATGACCAGTGTTCTGCCTTCCTTCTCCTTCTGCAAGCTTTGAAAACAAATAAAAATATCTTCCAGGTTTTTAGTCAGTTGGAAATGGTAACATGGTTCATTGATTGATCACCCAATTTTTTTACATATCTTTTAATAAAATTTCTTTTCAATTCTGGTTCCTGTAAGTTCTTAAGTATTTAAATAATTCCCTTTCTCAAAAGTATTATTGCTACTGCAAAATGGGGGGGGGGGGGGGGGGGGCAGAAAACGGGTGGAAAAAGATGAGCAACTGCAATCAAACCCACTTTAAAATGTTCCTTTTCAGAGTCAGATACTATTAAAACATCATATACACAACATTAATAGCACTATAAGTGTTTACAGAAGATATTCTGAGTGAAAGATTAAATTTTCACTCCATCTAAACAGAAACACCTGGGTTGAAGAAAAAAAATATGCATCTATTTTGGGACATGAGAAGTCAGACTGGAAGCAAGAGACAATTTTTGAGGCTGTTTGGCAGCACATTAAATTGCAGTGAGTAGAACACACAAAGCTAACTCAACGTGACACCAAGAAAGGGCCATTTTACCCCTGTCAGACATCATTTTTGATACAATTAACCCACACCTACAAATTTTCTTCTAAACCTGCTGCTCTACCACTCTCAATTAGGATTTATTTTGGCAACTGGGTTGTTTAGGATTGTTTTATTAGAATAACTGAAATAAAGTTGTCAGCTCTTCAGGTGATGGCAAGGTGGTATTTATCAGCTACTGCTTCAGAATTAGGGAAAGGTCAAATCTTTGAGTATTTCTGTAGACTGGAACTTCAATTTTTCAAAAGGATTAGGGGGGAACTCCCAGCACACCTCCCAAAAGGAGGAGGATGAGCAGCAGACTCCAGCTGGAAATTGTAATAGATCCAAGTGAATTAATTCTTTCATAACTTGAAGCAGTATAAACAGAGTCATTCATAAAGGACCAGGCCTCCCTGGTTATTTTATTTAACAATTAACCCTCCTGGAAAAGGACACTCTCTCATCCCTAGGGAGCCACTGGCACCTTGGGGCCAGCCCTGCTGTACCTAAAGAGTTAATTTGAATAAAAATTGGGCAACACTGCTGCCAGTTAAAAGCAGTGGGGATTACTGGGTTGAACTTCACTCACTCTTCAGGACCCTGCTGTCCTAACACTGGCCATGGCTACAAACCCACAGGCAGATCCAGATGTTTAAGTAGCTGTACCTGGGAATGCAATTTTGCCTTTAATGTTAAACAAAAAAAACCCAAAATAAACATTAAAAAAAAAAAACAGCAAACCAACCCAAGGCCCAACAATCTTCCCTCTATGGATTACACCTACAGCAGAGAAGATCATGCAAATGGTGGGCTCTCAGCACAAACTGGGCTGCTTTACCCCATAAATCCCAGCCAAGCAGGAACCAAAACTGGTGCGAGATGAAATCTGCCATCACATTTCCTGCTAAGATCTCCCAGTGCAGCACGAGCTGTAGAACAAGACTTTTGCTAACAGGGATGAATGCATTAATTAATTTTGCCTGCCAGCTCACCTTACTCGCACGCACCGACTCAATATCGAGCACAACGTCAGGTGAGATACGGCCGTGCTCGTTAATTAGCGCTGCTCGCAGCTCCCGTTAATGAGTTATGGGTTACTGAACAAACCAGTGCTTGGTTCTCCAGTGAGGGAGCTCTGTCCCCAGCCTCACACTCCATTGCCACACTATTATCTGGTCTTGACTCCTGCCAGCACGTGCTACCAACGCTCACGCAGCTCCTCTGGTTAGCAATGCGCCTGAATCCTTGGCTTACCCACACATTTCACTTTCACTTCCTAACACTTCCTTTCCTGCTTCCCCAACCTTTATAACACTTCCAGAGTACTACAGGCTGGGGTATTTTGAAACACTTCTGGCTACTTTTAAATTATTATTTTTTCCTGTCGCTTTGTGTTTATCAGTTGGGTACCATTAGTCTGCTGTGATGCGGGAAAAGCAGGAGCATTGCTCTAAACTTGGATTTGTAAAGAAGTCCTGTGAGAATGTCTCTGCTCACCAGCAGAAATACTCCCTGGCTTCCTTGGCTTTACACACTGATTAATCAGCACAACTGATTAAGGTTCTATAAATTGTCATTCCAGAGTTCCTCCCAGTTCTCAAACCAAAATTACCTCGAGCACTTTTCAAGAAGTTTTAAGTAGGGAAGAGTTGACTTTAAATAAAGATATTTTAAACAGAAGAGTATCTGCTAATATTAAATCTTATCACCTTCAATCTGTTCCTATCAAAGCCAATTATCATGATGTGAAAGTATTTTAACAACTAATTTTTTTTAATAATTACATTTTGATTTTTTAGACTGGGTAGATTATTGCACTTGACCAAAGAGTCAAAGCACCAAAATGCATTAATTTTAACAATATTATAAAAGTTTATCTGTCAAAATGACTGTCATAAACCCCAGATGTTAAATTAATAATATCTTTTCTAGAAAGCATTGAAAACTCTTGTGATATGCCCAAAAGTAAAATAGACATTTCATCTTTGATGTGAATAAAACAAGGGTTAAGTCAGGGGACAGAATGGAACAAAACCCAATTCTTGCATGTCTGGAAACACAAACACAAGTAACCAATCTTCCTGTCATTTAAAATACTGAATTCCAGCCTGTAACTTTTACATTTAATTATCTCACCCAGTGAAAACAAGCAGAAGTTTTCAAAATTAATTTCTTATATAAATACTTCTCTTGACAGCCTTTCCAGCAAAGAGCAACCTAAATTTTTTTTCAAAGATTCAGAAACAAAATCTGATCTAATTTGAAATGGTATGAAAATCACTCTAATTTGGGTTTGGAGTAGGGGTTTTTTGCTTGTTTTTAAAGCCACAAGCCCAGTTTGAAGATCACTGCTGGCCTTAAAATAGTTTCAACTGGAAACTGGTACATCCATTTCCAGAAGACCATCCAGTTCCTCATTCAATGCACCTACCTTGTGTTATCAACTGTATTTAATATCTCAGGTGGATTTATCTAAAGTCATCCTGAACTATTTGTCTTGAACAGTCAACACGGAATCTGCTGCCAAGAACGAAAGTAGCCACAATCACCCTGTTGTACAAGGGATATTCAACTGATCCCCACCATCCTGCAGAACACCCTAAGCAGATAAGGGAGAGAGAGCCCTGCCAAAAGGGCCAAGTTCAAACAGGAAAAATAGGGCAGAGCAGATAAAGCAGATGCAGTTCTGCCAAAAGGGCCAAGTTCAAACTGGACAAATACCTGGCATGGCCTGATCAATACCTGAAAGCACAGGCTCACCTCCAAAGACTGCAGGTGGAAGAGGTACCTCAGTCAATAAAAGAGGCCACAAGGATTATTTCACAAGCAATTCAAAATTAGAGGTCTTTAAGACCATTAGGAAGTAGTAGAATACCAAAAAAAAAAAAAAAATCAAAAAGAACCCCAAACAAATATAGACCAAAAAGCAACTGAGCAAAACAGAAAGATGTATCTGCAAAGAAATTGTAATCAAAGGATAATGGAAGAAAGCAAAGAAAACTGAACCAAGGATGCTTTGGTCTGAAATCACAACAGAACAGAATTTTGATACTTGCTTTTTCAGGTTGTCTATAAGCAAAATTCAGACATGGAAGAGTCCACAAGAGGGAACATTATACTGAATTTTAAATGTGGAAAATTAAGATGTTCATAACAAGGCAATTAGATCACTCAGATTTTTCAAGGCAACATTTCTATCACTGACCATTCATGCCAATATCTGCAATTGTTCAGTAACACAAGAAAACGTGGATAATTTGCAAGATGAATAAATACCTCCTAGGCATTACATAGCTTAAGATTTTTGTTGTTCCTGTCAGCCACCACCAGTCCTTGCAATCCACCAAGGCTACAACTGTCCTGGGCAGTCCCAGGCAGCAAAGATGTGCTATCAGTTTTTAATAATAGAATGAACTTATGCAAAATATTTCAAAATGAAAACAGGCTATTCTCCTCCTTCCACCCCCCAAATCTAAATGAAGCTGCCAAAAATTTCTCTTAAAGATCGCATGGCAGCCTCCTGCAACTGAATCTCTTAAGGAAGATTTAAGGAAAGCTGAAGAAGCCCCCCAAATAAAATTCAGGACTGTCAAGCAACAGCGCAAGTTAAGAGGCTCAAAATAAAGGCAAGAGAGGAGGAAAGTCTCCCTAAATCACACTGAAATCCAGGGGATTGCAAACTGGGTCCCAGATTCAGGGCTTTAATTCCAAATCCCTCATTCAGAACACAGTTTGCTGTTCCAACACGAACATGACTGGACAGCAGAGATGCAGAAGCACCCGGTGCATTCTCCAGGGAAGGATGCCAGCAGCGCCCTCTGCACCCGGAACAGCGGCTGAAGTGACTCCAGAGCAGGGCTGGATGTCCCCACGGGGACAGCTCACACCCACAGAGAAGGTGAGGTGTCCCTTGCAGCAGCTGCTGAGCGTGGGAACATTGACAGGAGAGAGCAGAAGAGCAGACACAAAGATGTTCCCATCCAGGGAATGGCATGGATTGCCACCCCACAGCAAGTCCCACCCGATTTTTCTCTGTAATTTTAAGCTGTGAGCTGCAGAGACATTCATGTCAGCATCAATACTTTGGGAAAAGTGGGGCAGCAAAAAGAACTGCCAGCATCTCATGGCAAAACATGCCACAGTGATAGCCTTGTTAAATAGGATTAACATCAGGAATTAAAAATAACATCTAGGTTTGGTGAAGAAAAAAAAAACAACACTGATTTTACCTTGAGAGCCCTCATCTATTGCAAATGCTTAAACAGTTATTTTTAAATCTTTTCAAGCTCTGCAGATCTCTCACCATGCACACTCTTCAGGGCTGAAAGCACAAAATCTGTTTCTTCAAAGACATTTATTTAACATCCAACCCAAGCATGAACCCAGCTCACTCTCAGCTTGCACGTGGTGTTTTGGAGCAGTGGTGCAGACACACGTTAACGAGCTGGGTGTATTTGTCCTCTGCTGAGGGGTCACTTCAAAACAGTGAATCAGACAATTTGAGCTTAATGACTTCTGCCATCTGATATTTCCTATTGAAGCAACTAAACTCAGCTGTGCTGCAGCACTAAACACAAGCGAACCAGCAGGGACAGCTCATTGAAGGAAACATGACTGACCTTTGGCACTTCCTCAGCTAAAACTCTTTCATTTCTCTGCTAACACAACAAACTGTGCACATCCCTCAGTGTGCACCATGGGTTTGGATGAGGGTTCTCTTCTGAGGGTTCAGGTTGTGGGTTTTACTTTGGGGGTTGCAGCACATGAGCTGTAAACACAACCACTGAGATTCCCTTGGGAACAAGCCCAGCAACATTTTCACAGTTTCCTTAGCTATCTGTAAATTTTAAAAATTCATTTGTAGAGTCCTTCAGCACCCGGAGCTTGGAACCATCAGCTGGACAAGGCTCCAAAAAATAAGCACATTTATCTTCCTAGGGCCAACTACAACTCTCGTGTAACAGTCTCACACAGCACTGAATTGTTGGAAATCATGACTCTAACTAATTTTTAATTAGTTGTTTTAATTAATTGCAAGCAGTGCCCACTTTTAGCCAGCACTAGTTAAGTTTCTTCACAGACTTTTGTTGGAGTAACCAAAGATACAGGGGAGATTAAGGCCTGGAAAGCTGGAGAAAAAGGTGATAAAAGGACTAAAGAATGGGGACCAAATTGGTATGAAGAGCAAAATATCAATAACCAATAGAGGAGAGAATATTAATTAATGAAGATAATCATGTCACTTAGAACAATGAATATTAATGGTTTTGTTTGCTAAAAATGCATAAATAAGAAAAAAAGTTTTGTATCAGCATTGGTGTGGAGCTGGGACTTTGTCAGCCATTCACCTCTTGGTCAAGAATGAAGTAATGTCTTATGAGCATTAAAAAAAGAGTTTTAGGGAGTGTTATTTTTCCCCATTTTTGGAGGATTTTGGTGCCATTATCGCTCCTGTTTGATGCACCTGTACCACTGATAATCACCCACAATTTACTGCTGTGGTCCCCTCAGATTATTGTGTCTGAAGTCTGGAAAGCAAATTGTTCTGAATGCTTCAATGGGCACCCGTTCCACACCCCCAGGGAGGCAGGGTGAGCTCTGTCACACTGTCCCTGCAGTGCCGCACACACCCAAAAACTCACTGGCTTGAGAAAACAATGGAACAAAGGAGCAGCCCAGGCACTCAGCACCCCCATGGGAGAGCTGCACAAAGCCAGCAGGGGAGGCAGACCTGAACGCTTCCATAATTTTCCAAGTTTACACCATATTTCTGCAGGAAACAGGGGGGGCTTTAAAGCCTTTTGAGGTTTTTCTCTCAGTAAAAACTCATCAATTTAAGAAGTGAAAATTACAGGTTCTGACCTGGCCAGCCTCTTCACTCTTTGGATTCATTAGCACCAACAGGAGGGATTTTCTCCCAGGTTTCCATGGGCTAAAAGTTGTGGGGAGAGATAGAGTCTGTGCCTTAGTCAAAAAGTCACTTATGACACTACAGCTCAAGGACAGGCAGAGATTTTGGCTGCAGACATCAAGCTGGATGACCTCTGCTATCCATGGAGAACCACACAACAGTCATGACCCTGCTGGCAAAATAGTAATGCAGCAATTCCTATTACTGTAGGGCCTTTTTAATGAAGGCAAAACCACTTCAGGCTGTAATTAAAAAGCAAGCAAAAGCAAACTAGAAAAGAGAAAATGGAATGGCTCAGAAAAGAATGCTCGATCCTTTAAAACTGAGCTCTGGGAAAGGAAGGGGGCCAACACATGACGGAAGTGAGACAAACCCAAGGAAACCCACGGTGTCCCCAAAGGCCACCCAAGCTTCCAAACTGAGGCAAACACTCGAGACTGCCAGGAAAATGGTGCAAAAAATCCAAGTGGATTTGCTGTATTGTTTAAGGAAACAATTGACCGAGGTGCCCAGTCTAACGCTTATGCTCAGATTATAACAACTCAGCTGCCCTGCAATTCCACAGCATTCCCACACATTTGTCTTCCACACTGATGCTGCCACGGTCCTGAACAAGCAGCATCCAGCCTGTAGCACCAGAGGAGCTGTGCCCTCATTTATGGAGGCAAAGTGAAATCCTGCTGCAGTTCATGGGGTACTTACTGGATGCTTTAAGAAAATTCTCCTCTCTTATTCTGTACCTCCTTCAAGGGCAAGCTCACCTTTTGAAGCACACCTGTAAAGGAGTGAGCTATTCCCTGTTTTCCCTCATCTCCAATGCTAATCAGAGAAAAAGAATCATGACAGCTTTTGAACTACGCCATAAATTTGGTTGGTTTTCCCTTCCCAACACTCATATTTCAGACTTTTTGTACCTCAGAGGACTGTACCTAAGCTGCCCTCACACTGAAATAGACTGTTCCTCTGTGGAAAGTGCCGGGGAGGAGAGATTGACACAAAATGCAAAAGGAAAAATCAAAGGAGCAGCACAGCCTGTGGAAGCTCAGGTTTGCCAGTCTTAGCAGAACTGACTCAGCTCACAAGCCACACAGGAAAAGAGTATCTGCAGTCTCCAAAGAATTTCATTTGAAAGCAAAGAGGAAACAAGGGCTAGTAAATGCTATTGTTACAGAAATAGCAGCTCCATACACCCAGCTATTTCTATTACACAACTGAAATCCTCTGCATTTAATAGAATCCGTGGCTGTGTTGCCAAGTTCTGGACTGGCAATTAGGATGGGACATTGAAATGCATTGTTTTTCCAGCTCCAAGGCAAGGACAAGGAATGGGATTTATAATGAGCATTCAGAAAGGATTTCTTCCTTCTTTAAAAGTTAAAAAGGAAGTTACTATACCCTGCTGAAAGCTGTGCCAGAGAATGTCATCTATTATCTGTGAAAACAGGTTCTTTATGTCTGAGGTAATCATCAGCTTTTCAGGATGTTGGGGAGGCTGCTTTGTCCTTACACATTTCAGGATCTCAAGCACAGTTTCCAGAACACCTACACAGATGTGAAAAAAACCTCTGGGAGACAGAGGAGAAATAATTTCTAGAGATACTTAGAAGGCAAGTGAGAAACTCCAAGTGTACCACATGAAAGGAAGCCAGCACTGAGGGAACGCAGATATGTTTGTCTTGGAAGCACATTGAGCTGCCTGCCAAAAATACATATTTGGCTTTATTTTCCACTCACCTTTATAAATAACAGGCATGTCAAACACCAACCTCTGACTTCTTGGAAAACAAATGGAAACAGTAAATTTGAACAGTTTAGATTTGAGGGGTGAGTAGTAATTGCAAAAGGCACAGGAGGCAGGAAATCATTACTGCACCTAAAGCTGTTCTTATCCCAGGTCTGTTGATAAAAGTTATCTTCAAAAGAGAAATGACCATTTAATCATGCTAATTCCACTTGCAGGGCTGCTGAGCTGAGACTTGCATGTTGAAGCCACTGCCCCATTTTATCCAAAACAAATAACACAATCCTATTTCACAGAAAACACAGAAATGCAATGCTGAATGAAAGAAAAATGAAATTCAGCATTTCATTATTGTGAGGAATGGCATTGTCACCACCTGTCCAACCCACAGGCGATCCTAACAAAGACTTCAGCAGCAAAATTTCCCAATTTCCATGGTTCAGCTGGAAGCAGCATCACTGCTGGCAGTGACACTTGGTAAAAAAATGTCTGGGAACACCTAACAGAGATTCAAGTTGCTGTTTCATGTCTACATTTTAAGATGACCCTTTAAAGGGAGCAGGTTTCTGCACCCTGTAAGTGTCAGCTGAGACAATGAATTAAGAGCTGTGCTCTTCCAGCAGGACCAGTCCCAACAGGACAAAACCACTGCATGGCAACTCTTTGTTTTCATAGGGCATGGACAAAATAAGGCAAAAACCCTTCTCTGTCTCTGATACACTGCAAAGACAAAGCTTAATTCCATCAAGGGCACACTGGCTCCATCGATTGGATTATTCATTTGTTGTAATGGACTTTGCTTTCTTCCTGCAGCCTTCTCAAAACAAGAACAAAATGAAGATAAATCAGCTCTCACTCAAGGCTGACAGTCTATAGATATTTATGGATTCCTGAGCCCTGCAATAAAACAGGAAGGAGGCATTCCCCAAGGATGTTTTCCTCTGCAGTCCTGTTGCCTTCACAGAGGCTCCCCAGCACAGGGACACACCAAGGAAAGGCTTCAGCCACCCCTCCCTTCAGGTCTTTCTTTGCCATCACTGATCCAACCTCCAGCTTTGCCTTCCCCAGCACAGGAGCCACTCTGACACCCCAGCCCAGAATGACCTCTGTTTGATCCTCCAAGAAAAGGCCCAATTGCCTTTTTCCAAAGGAACACCACCACCGTAATCCCAGCTTGCCATTGGGACATCTGACGTAGCTTTTATGGAATACAAAGGTCACTTCCCCCATCGTTTTGCACACTGTGCCCATTATGTTGAAGGCCTGGCCTCATCTTTTTCTCACACAATGAATGAGCTGATTATGCCAACACACTCATACCACTATTGCTAAGAATGAGATTACAAGTTTATCAATTTATTACAGCCCCATATAATGGCAACACTTTCCATCATTTATTAATTCAGCAGAAAGGCATTGACTCACTCTATTGCATCACTGCATTCAGATCAAGGAGAAACTTGGGGCACAACATGTTATGGAGAATGTTGACCTATGATAATCTCTTTGCAAAGAGGAAAAAAAACCAGAAAGTTACTGGGCCAGGTTTTCCTTTGACTTACGATACACTGTAGTTGTAATTGAGTTAAACTACAACGAACAAACACTAGTCCTGTGCAGAATAGGTGCAAAAATCTCACACCCATCTATTACTCTGTTCATTTAAACCTGAGGTACAAGAGCAGAATGTATGTCTGTGGTCAGTACTCTCTGCCTGCATGTATTTAATGCACTGTCTTACAGGGGAAAGGGGAATTCAGCTTGCACGAAAATAGCCTCCTTTCTAAGTGTTGCACCTGCTGAGGTAAGATAATCATTGGGAGGAAGATGATGTCCTGGGTAATCACATAAATAAATCATCACCGAGCTCAGAAAATCTCTGATGCTGCCTAATAGAAAAAGCAGAAGACGCTCACTCACTTTCTGCCTTTCTTGGCCTTACTTTAAAGCACTGACTGTTACCCAAAGAGAACCTTTTTGCAAGCCATTTAGGATTCTCAAAGGAGCAGGTATCTCTTTTTTTTTTTAAACTTTATGGGGAAAATGCATCATGCAATATCTCTCTCTCTCTAGTTCTCCACAAGTACATGAACAAAGCCAAAGTAAATCAGCAAGTGGAACGACATGCCAGAACCCAGAAACAAAATGAGCAATGAAGTTGGACTTATCACAGAGAAAAATCTGAGCCATTCATTTGAGATGCTTATGTTTGGGTAACCTTTGGAAGAATGTTTGCTGCTCCATTATACAAACAATGGAAATAGTAGATAAGGAAAAGAACTGCCATTGCCAAGAAAGCTCCCTGCACCCCTTTCAAATCATTGAGCGCGGAGATGTGATTTTATGGAAATATAACATGCTGCCTACAGCAGGACTGTCAAATGTACAGAGCCATTCCTCCCAACCCCAGAGCCCCTGTGAGTCCCAGGAGTGCAGTGCAGGAACCCCTGGAGCAGCACATCTGCCTGGCACTGGCCCACGGACACATCAGGACACAGGAGCCAAATACAACCTCCCTTAGGCCAAGCCTTACAGCTGGGCCAGGCCTGTTGTGCAGGACTGAGACAGCCCCGTGTGCCAAAGCAAACCTGCCACGAGTCATTCACACACAACCATCTCGCCTCGATCTTTTCCAGCTGTTCCCAGTCCCGAAAGGCCCCCTGTGATCATGGTGTTCCATGGGACTTAGGACAGGACCAGCACTTCCCCACAGAACAGAGCTGCAAAGAGCCACACAAACAAAGGCTTTTCCCTGTGGAGAGCAGGGGCAGGAGGAGTCGCTGGGTGCCAGCGGGGAGGGTGCAGAAGGGAAGCCCCTGCGCACAGCCTGTGCTGCCCACTCTTCCCAAGGAGTCAGGCACCCCTCTGGCTCCCCCAGAGATAAAGGCAGAGAATCATGGAATTATTTGGGTGGGAAAGGACCTTTAAAGGTTGTCCAGTCCAACTCCCTGCAGAGTGCAGGGACATCTTCAGCTAGGTCATGCTGCTCAGAGCCCCATCATGGCCTTGCACATTTCCAGGGACGAGGCATCCACCATCTCTCTGGGCAGCCTGAGTCAGTGTTTTACCATCCTCACCGTATGAAATTCTCTCCTTATATCTAATCTATATCAACTCTCCTTCAGTTAAATCCATTACCCCCTTCTCCTTCACAACAGGTCCTGCAAAAAAGTTTTTCCCCATCATTCTTATCGGCCTCCTTCAAATACTGGGAGACTGCAATGGCCTCTCCCTGGTGTCTTCTCTTCTCCAGGGGGAACAAACCCAGCTGGGATACACATGAGTGGTTCTGCAACTGCAATTTCCAAATGAAGGAGCACCCAGGATCCCCTTCCTTCCTAGCCAGCCTCTTGCCTTTGCCAAACACAGATCCTTGGGAGCCTGCTGGGGCACTCGGGGGGCAGCCAGTGCCCACTGATGGAACCACAGCAAAATGCCAAATTATCCAAGTTCCCACCAGCTCAGCCATGCTTAACACTGCATGAACAACCAGGTGAAATATGAGTTTAGTTTGTCCGTGGGGTTTTTCCCATGTGAGGTAGGAAAAAACCCCGCGAGGCCTTGGCCCTGACGATGCTGAGGGGTTTTTACATGGCCAGGGTTGTTTTCATTGTTCAAACCAACCCTTCCGTGTGGGGAGAACATGTACAAATAAGGGCTGGATGTGTACTTGGAGCTTGGCTGCTGGCCTGGGGGGTTGACAAATGGGCCTGAACTACAAGAGATGTTTTGACACCACAAATAAGGACGAGGAATTAGTCAGTGTGGTGATCCGGAGAGACGATGAGCGGGTCTGCTCGTACAGGGTTTTTAAGATGCTGCTTTGAAGGCTCCCGAAGTACTTCAGCTCAATGTCACAAAGAAACTCTTAAAATCTACTTCCAGAGAGCTGGCAATGTTGCTTTAAAAAAAAATTATGAAATCAATCAAATAATATCCATCCTAACCTTAAATGTAAAATAATGTAAGAAGATCTTGAACTTATGGACAATATTTAATGGTTTTTACATGATCAACCATGTTCTTTTAACAATGAAAATGATGCTATCACAAATTTCTTTACATGCACCATCAATTTTGACAGTGTGTTTTTATAAAGCTCAGTCTCTGACAATCACAGAATCAATTATTTTATATTTCTCTTTTAAACTTCTATTTGTCTGGATCAAGTATTTTCCATTCCTTTCCCAATTTCTTTCCAAATTCTTCACATCACTGTAGCTGACTGAACACAGTGGTGCACCTGACTGCAATTCAGTGTGAACCAGCAAGAGCAGCTTCCAAACAGACTATTAAGTTATTAAAGGTGTATTTTTATAGAAGCAAGTGTGAGGAACCAAAACTAACAAGCATTTAAAAGCAGCTGGTTAATTTTGTTGCATTCAGTCTTTCTCCATCTTTTACCTCGTCTTTAAATTGGTGAAAGACTTTTTAGATTGCAATAATGAAAAATAAACACACCTCCACAGCTGGCCTAACTGATACTCTGTCTATATCCTCCACACAACAAACATGCATTTGAAAAGAGAGAGAACTTCTCTGGTAGCTCAGCTAAGGGCAGCTGTGATGATTAAAAAGACAGCCTCTACAGTAGAAATTTTATCAGTTAACTGTTAATTGATATTGTGCCTTTCCATAAAACCTTCTCATAGTATCCTCAGACCTACAGCCAGAAAAAAAAAAAACAAAACAAAGCTGAAATGTTCTCCCCCAGTGCACTCCACCAGCCCATTTCTAGAACCTTAATCAGCTCTGTATCCACTAAATACCAACAGAAAAACTTCTTCTGTAGTGCTGTAACATCATCACCAACGTGTGACACCTTCTGGAGCTCCTGGCTTGGGGTGTGGTTGCACAGATACCACCACGGAAAGGTACTTCCTTCATATAAAAATTTAAAAAGCATCACAGTACTGTGCTGGGGCAGTGCCCAGGCTCTCCAGGGAATGGGCACAGAGCTCCCAAGGCTGCCAGAGCTCCAGGAACCTTTGGACAATGCTCTCAGGGATGGACAGGGTGGGATTGTTGAGGTGTCTGTGCAGGGCCAGGGGCCGGACTCCCTGTGGGTCCCTTCCAGCTCAGGGTATTCCATGATTCTATAGGCAGTGAATTCTTCACTTTTTGCACGCACTGGAAATTACAGCATCCAAGTATTTTAAGCAAAAAATCTTGGAAGTTAATTCACTGACATACTCCGATAAGAAATAAACATTTTTATAAGGGAAAGGAGACGAAAAACCTGCTGTAAATTGGAGGGTACTATATAAAATTGTGCAGAAATATAGCTAAGTGTTGGAGAGGGTGGATTCCAGTCTCATTTGGTATTCATCTAACTAACTCATCCCATTTTACCAGCTGTCCTTTATAAGGTATCACTGAAGCTTCAGTGGGCCTCGGAGACTCCAACTGCATGGAAAATTATACAACTCAGCCCAGCTCTGCCCAAGGGGGGATTCAGCATTGTTTTGCAAAGTGACAGGGCTAGATTCTGCTTATATGTGGTATTTCTAGGATAATGAAAGTGAAACTAGTCTGAATATAAATAATTTTAAGGAAAATTCAAGTCAGCACGTGTATTTTTTCATATAAATTATTTCCATAGATTTTGGGGAAGTTCTTTTGATGAGCACTTAAATGGGAGCGTTTCATTATAATATAATCACTTCAAGGCAGGAAATCCCTCAGGCATAACTGAGAGCTGGGATCCCCCCTGCATCTACGGCTAAAGGAGCAATCAAAAAAACTTAAAGGAGAGACTGAAGTCTCGTAACACATAATATTATTATTAATTCATTCAGCATGCCAATATTATTTTACTCAACATTCAGCAGACTCTCCCAGCTCCACACTGAATTGAGACAGGAGGTCACTGGGAAAGGAACCTCACAACGGTGCCAATGACATCTGAGTTACACATAGGACATCTTAACTTGAGAAGTTCAAGGCCTTTAAAACTGTTTCAAAAGGCACTTCTAAGTGTGATTGATCCTACCAATCCATAGGCAGGACATCAAATATTAACATGGGAAATGAATTGAGTCAACTCTGAGCTCATGACTACTTCTCACTTTCTAAATAAACCAGTAAGTTCAGCTTAGACCACATTTTACTGAATTAGCATGTCCCTGCTGCCAGGAAACGTTTTTTTCCTCTGTTCCAGTAACAGTTTCAGCCATTATCCCACAAAATTACAAGGACTTCATGAAGATAAATTCTGGAAGAGCTTACAAGGCAGGGAAGAACCAAGTTGTCCGGTCAGGTCCTTTTCACTGTTTCACAGTCACTCAGGACTCCTGCTCAGATGTTTGGTTTCTTGAAAGAAGTGCCCTGCAGTAATTTTAACTCCATATTTCCCATAAAACCATGTAAGATGTGCAACACACCACGGCATGAAAAGCAAAGGAAGTTTGGTGAACTGTGCGTCACCAAAAACGATGCCTGGTTGGAAACGCGATTTTCAGGCGTTGTAGCAAATTGTGGGTTTCCATAAAGGTATTCAATGAGCAATCCACAGTTTGCTGCAGATATCAAAAGATAAAACTAAGTATGTCAATAATTAAATTGCAAATCATGTCTACTTGATGTTAGAATTCCATTTCCACGTATGAAATGATCATATTTCTTTCCTCTAAGAATAGTCATATCTTCAAGAATATCCTCTTCACTGAGCTTGGAGCCAAGAAAAACAATGGCTTGGGACTTAGAACTAAATATAAGCTTATATTTGCCATAAACTTTTAAAGTTTCTCTGTTATGGATACTTTCTCTCGAGTGAAAATTTCCAAGTTTGACAAGACATATTTCAGAGAATTTTTCCAAGCAAAACAATTAAAAGTAAGATGCAAACTTCATGCGACTGGGAATTCCTATTATGTGATCTACTTGAAAATTAAAACCCAGCAGAGTCTTCACGATTCCAAGGCTATGCTGATTGCCATTTGAAGCTGGAAAGGTTTTTCCCTAATGCACAAGTGATGAAGTGCACGTAATGCTTGGAGGAAAGTTACCTTATCTGCAGTATCAGATATAGATTACTGCTGGAGTCAGCGTGCCACGCTGCTGGATCCATACACTCTGTTCCGAGATGAGGAATTGAGTTTCCCTGATGTCATAAATTGAACACATAATGCAATTAACATCTCCCTTGAAGTTCACATTGACCAGGTAACCACTAGAATGAGTTGGCAAAACTTGACTGGAGTCACCGCCGTGAGCTCGGCTCAGACAGACACTTCAGCTCTGACTTTCTGCAAACATGGAATTCTTGAAGCTGAGACACTGATAGCTGCTCCCTTGGGACCCCTCAGCTGGGGTAATTTACAGTATCACGCTACAATTGACATGTTTATGATCACACCAATAATTCCAGACTTTGAGGCATTTAAACAGAGGAGGTAACTAAACTATTAATTTTAGAAAGAAGAGGATGGAACAAAGCCAAGACTTCTATCTTCTTGAAAAAGAAAAGAACTTAAAATGAACATCTTGGCTACTTTACAAGACTGCAGAAATATTATAGACTGAAAGACTGTGTAATTTCCTAAAGTGTTAATACTGCTTAGAGATGAAAATACAGTGACAAAAATAGAATTCTTAGAATGAAAGAGAATTTTACTTGCACTTAAAGAATTAGTGATCAAGAAAACTGTGTGAGGAGAGGGAAACATTCCACCATTGTCAATGCTTTATTGATTAAGGGAGATATTTGGTATAGGCACTGGAAACCAGACTAATAAATGATTATCAGGTAGAAGACTCTAAAAACACTTGGAAAAATAGATCCTGGAAAGTCATGATTGGTATTATTAAACATAAGAAAGTAAGGAGTTTAGTTCTACACACAACAGAAGTCCAACTAATAAAAAACACTGATACAATCACAAACTGATGATTTAAGCAAAATTATCTATGGTAATATACTAAGTGAAGATTAACTTATCTACAAATATAAAAAATATATCGATCTACACAGTAACGTAATGTGCATCTCAAAAGGTCATTTCATACTCTCAAGATGTCCAAAAACCTAGAAGCTGTTTTGGAGCAATTGCTTTGCACCATCTTACCCCCAAGAGCAGAGGTTCAAGTCTCTTTGCAATGCCTAAAACATGCTGATTTTTGTGTCATTTTAAGAAGGAAGAATTAATGCATGTAGCTGTTAGAACAAAAAGCACTCCTTTCACTCTCATGCCAGCTTTAGCTATAGTTGGGCTGCTTTACCTTCTTAGAAGACTCTTGTTCTATTATTGTTGGGAACAATGGCGGCACCATGAGAATTCTGTTCAGGTTTGAATCAAAACCTTTTTCTTTCAGTGTCCGGAGAGCATTTACACTAAGTCCCCTAACTCAAGCAAAGTGAAAAGTGCTTACCTTCTGTTGGTGATGTCTTCAGATGTCTGCAGAGCCCCTCTGTTTCCCCATATGTCTCTTTAATTTTTACTACTGCTTCTGTCCCTCGGAGTTCCATGAGGGAGCGCAGTTCCTGCAGTGTGCACCCAAACTCTCCTGCATGGTTGGCCTCATTTCTTTGGTTCTTGGAATAAAAATCGCTATTTGTCATGTCACCCATCGTGGCTGGTTATATTGCTCCACTCGTTGTAGTTGATACAATCTTAAAACTGTTTAAAAATTGAAGGAGAGGAATCTTGAATTCCAATCGGAGAAATTAAAAAGAATCCCGCGTGTGTCCGGCGAGTGACGTGGAGGATGCCTCTGGCGTGGAGGGTGTCCCTGACTGACTGGAGGTCACAGAACGGCTGCTCTCAAGGCTGCAGACCAGCTCCACTCCATTCACCATTTCCCATTATGTTGCACCCAAGCTGTAGAATCTACATGGTCATTTCTTCCTCTGGACCTTTGGGAACAAGCAGAAAGGACTCATTACAACGCGGGACAGAGAGGTTGTCAAACGGATCTTGGCATCTCAGAGGAGCCGCGCAGCTCCACGGTGGGGTGTCCTGGAGGTGCTGCAGGTCGGCAGCATCCACCCCAGGATAACACCAGCTCTGCCTTAGCTAAAGCTCTCCACAGCTCGAGCACCAATAGCAGCACTGCTCGAGTCCCAAGAGCAGCCGCTAAATGAGACGAGTCATGAATATTAATTAGTGAGCGATTAGCCCGGCGTGCAGGATGCACCCCCAGTACGTGCTCTGCTCCATACAGCCACCCTGGGCTTCTCTGACCAAAACAAAGGCTCCCTGATAAGGCTCCAAGGTTAAAAACTGGTTAAACAGTTTTTGTAATGGGCTAAAGCAAAACTGTTTTTCAGAGCAAGGGCGATGAAACTGGGGGAAAAACTATAAAGCCACCACGACAAATGCAGAATATATTTAAATACATTACATCTTGCTGCCTTGCCTTCTGTGCAAGTGAGCACAGCCTGAACGCACCAGGATGTCTGGATTGGAAGAGACAGAGCTGCTCCTCAGCCAGGCACCCACAAGGTCCCTTCCCCTGAGCCCAGTCACCAGCAGGCACAGACACACACAGGATGGTGCTGGGCTCTCTCTTCTTCTTCTTTTTCCCTTTTTTTATTTTCTTTTTTCCCCATGCAGCGTTCAGTGAGTCCCATTTGGACCATCTGGGAGACAGTTGATTACTTGCTAAAGCCAGCCTTTAAAACCCGTTTCCCCTTCCCATATTCTAATGAAGTTGGTTTAAATACTGCTGAAACCAGCTATTATATTTGGCACGCAGAGTTTTAACAGAGATTAAAGGTTTCTTTTTTGCCTCAAGCGGGTTAGTGCAAGTGCACTGTCTAATCTAGAGGTCTCAGAATAGTTTTCATAATAAAAAAGATCTTTCAAAGGGCACCCCAGCAGCCTAAAGATTGACCAACCTGTCACAGGCAAAGGGCACACGTTGAACTTCCTAGGCAAAGCAATCCCCAGTGGAAGCAAGTGCCCAGATAAAGCACATCAAGAGGAGCCCGATGTGTTTCAAGTCCTGGTTTTATATTTGTGCAATAATTTTAATCTCCCACCCAATTACAGTTGACACAACACGTAGCTTCGCTATTTCTACTGCTAAGGACGTTGCCATTGCTCTGCAGTGACAGAGATCAGGCCTGTGTGAGCACTAATTTGGAGCTACCTTGCTCAGTTAGCAAAAGCGAACCTCTACCAGCCCTCTCCTTTACAGTTTCAAACCCAAACATTCCTTTGATTTCTGTGGAGGAAAAATTTTTAAAACAAAGGAAGTATGAGTTTCAGTATGATAATGCAGACCACAATTAAAATACGAGCCAATTCCTACACATTTCTTCCACCCATCCTGTTTACTGATGTATCTTCTAGTGCTAAGAACTTCTGCCACCCTCATTTTCACACACTGCTTTTCCCATTCACGAGATGAGAATTTCAGCACAAAATGATTTTACAGGCAACAACAAAGAGAAACTAGAAGGAGCAATTCAAAAAGGCCTTTATATGCCAAGCAGGAGATGGTGAACCACGCTCAGCTCTCCACGCCTGTAGCTTGGCCACTGATCAGCCTCAATCCATCCCTAGGTAATTCCATATTCAGCAGGAAGAAAAGGCCTTACTCACACTATTGCTTTGGCTGTTTGTAAACAGGATGGATCAGTATTCTGAACAGAAATAGCATCAGCCTGCAGCATTATTTGGGAAAAAATTGCAGGCCAGAAATGTCACAGATGCCCAGTCAGGCAGGTTTCATCCCAGGAGGCAGCGAATCACCACGGCCTCCGCTACCAGCGTGCTCCTCCTTCCTAGCAGCAGCATCCCAGCTCTGTCAGCAACAGCAAAATGCAGACTGAGATCTGATTGTCAAAAAGACTGAGGCAACGGTAATAATAACAACTAGCTGAAATAACAGGCTGCTCTTTACTTCCAGCGGTAAGAAAAAAAAAAAATTAAATCTGTTCCTAAGCGCAGTTCAGGGTTTTGAAATCTGGGCATCTCAAACAGCCATGATTTTAAGAAAAAAAGAACGCAGCAAAAACATTGCTCTGATAAAAAAATCTTTTTAAACATTGCTCCAATAAAATAAAATTGCTCTTAAACTGCTCCATGACACCACAGAGAAAAGACAATTTTGAGTGTTTTCCAAAGAGAACCATCTACCAATTTCATTTGTGATGCAAAGGGTACTAAACATAGCATCAAAGCCATTTTCTCCATGATCTTTCTGTGGGATGTGTCCACCCCTCTCAATCAAAGCATCTCTTTAGGCTCCCTGTGCTATCCCTATAAATTAATATATTTTCCCCTATTCTTAGAAATCCATTGTCATTTGTCAGCCACAGCAAGACAGTGCTGTTGCTTTTCAGCATGAGTCATTTACCTGTTTAATCTTTAATTTCACCTCCGATAAAATATTAATCAATAAACAACAAATATGAAGTTCACACTTCCTCCAGAGCTTCAAAACCAAATCACTGGGAGTCTGTGCTGCTCATGACTCACCTAATGCCGTGCCACCAGGGAAACCCCTCCTCACGTTTCTGAGAGGCAGATGGTGAAACGCAGCGGGCACAGAGCGCGACTGACATTATTCCCCGCTAATGCAGCTCCCTAATCCCATGGAACAGGATACTCAGGCTGCATTCCATCCCAGAATCTCTCCTAGGAAAAGCCCAGGCCCCTTGCCAGGCTGGCAGGACTGACACGCGACCACCTCACCCCTCCTAAGTGGTGAATATTGAATATTCCTTTACCAAAAGGTGGGGAATAGAAAAGCTGTGGCTGGCACGTGGCAATATTCCCATCATGGGGCTTTGCATCTCCAAAATACATCCAGTTACCACAAGTGGGGGAAATTAGGAGTCTCATCCTCAAGAAACCCCAGTATTACACTGGGTTTGGGTGGGGTTTTTTTGTTTGCTGTCCTTTTGGGTGGAGCTGAGGGAAGGGATTATTTTACAAAACACACAACATTGATATTTTCAGGATGTACACATGTTCTAGGTGAACTACCAAGAAACCCTGATTAAAGGAGGTGATACTGGCACATTTTTCAATCAAAATTATCTAATATCCTAATGACCCAACAAATAAAGTGAACTGGATTTCAGGCTCTGGGTGCTGCTTTCACTGGTCTATCCATGGTGGGCTTCAGCAGTATAATTCATAACCAAAAGTCTCCTGGAACATAAAAGGACACCACCCCCAAATCCTGAGAGTGCAGCTTTCCACACCATCCTAGAGCAGGGTCACCTCCTCCTCCACGAGGCAGGTTTGGTCTCATCATTCCCTGTGAGAACAACTTTTAGGGAAAACCTCCCTCCTCAGACAGGTTCAGCAAAAGAGAAACAAAAACTCCAGTAAATTAATTTCAGGCACAATGTTGTCTGTTCTCCCAGACAAAAGCAGCCACTTCTAATGAAGGTTGTTTTTACTTAGTCTTCCCAATGCTTCTGAAACAAGAAAACTGAGTAAAAGATGTCCCAAAATGCAGTTTGAAAACAACAGAATGCTGTGGAGCAGAGATAAAATCGCAGCCCACTTAGATACAACTCAGGTAACAAAAGACTTCATACCCCAGAACACCTGAGTAAAACACCATCCTTATTTTCCTCAATAAAAAGTCAGAATACCAGTCTGCACCTTGGTCTGGGATCTTGTCAAAGATGCATTTTTGTTGTACAAATGCAATATAAACTTGAGCTGGCTGCTGTTTGGTTGGATTTTTTTTTTTACCAGAGTGGCTGTGCCTGGGGGAAGAGCCTTCCAGTCCTGTAGAGCCCAAGTCAAATATTTTTCATCTCCTAGCTGCTTAGAGGAAATGCATGCCAATTAAAACAGAAGCAATTTGGATGAGCTAACTGCAGGCCTGCTGGGAAAACTATTCTTTGATTTCCCTAATCAGGAAAAGTCTCATCTTGGAAGCTTGTAAATATTTTCACAGTGTGTTAGAATGCAGGTATCATCCCCAAGTATTCTGACATCTGATTTCATTCGGGCTTCTACTGGCAGGAAAGTTAACAGCAATGTAATGAACCAGATTTCACCAGAGCAGAATCACAAGACTTGCATTTCACAGTCCTTAAAGTCCAGGCAAATAACGGATTCGCGATTAGTCAAAAAAAATTAGGATTTATTCATAATTTGACTGTTTTCTCTGAACTGTCACCTGAGATTCTGGCAACTCCCATCTCACAACCTGCTGCTGGAGGAGCTGTTTGCAATACAGGAGAAAGGGTGATCACTCTCAGCCAGGGCAGAGAGATCAGCAAAGCCCAGGCTCTGTTCACTCCTCGTGCAGCTGGAAGGGGGCACACAGCTGGTTCTCTGGGAATTAAAACCAGGGAATTCGCAGTTCCCACCCTTCCATAGGGAGCGTTACTGCCCCACTTGGGCTTTAGTTGGCTGTAGATAAAGTTCTACCTGGGCCCCACAAAGAACCCCAAAGGAGAGAGGGAAAAGCAGAGAAGTGTCACATTTTAGTGAGTACAAGGTGCATAACCAGATTCATCTGTATTCCCTGATACCGTTCCTTGATAAAGCAGGACTGAAAGTAGATTTAGGGAATTTTCCTTTGAGTCTGAGCAAAATCATCTGAGAGGGGTTATTTTGAGACTACGGTTCTGTGAACTCTGTGCTGGGAGCAGCAGAGCAACAACTGATCACAGAGAAGGAAAACTTCACGGCAAAGCTCTGCAAGGGGAGAAGAGTTGAGAAGGAAAACCATAACCTGCTCTGCAGAGGCCTCCAGATGTGTGAAATAAATCAAGTATGGCCCAGTTGTGGCATCTTTTCATGTCAAAGCCAAAATGTCCATCCATTTGTGAACATAATCCTCACGGAGCAGAACGAGGAATGGGTTCTCTATCCAGCAGCCAACAAAGCTGATTAAACGCACCCAACAATGCCTAAACTCACACTCACTTAAAAAAACCCCACACTGACTTTGAAGCTTAATTATCCAGAATGCACAAGATGCAGAAGGAACTAAGAACGAACACCATCTGAACAAAAGCTGGTTGGCACCTTCCAAAGTGTGAAACTTTTGTTTAATACCAGGAATCCAAAAGTAGATAAAGAAAGAGAAACTGAACTTTGTAGCTAAAGTCTTGTCTGAAAGTATTCCTGACTTCATCCCTACATTTCTTGATGAATTTCAAATTGCCTTAAGTTAATCTGTCCATCTCCAGAGAAGCTGTGGCTGCCCCTGGACCCCTGGAAGTGTCCAAGGCCAGGTTGGACGGGGCTTGGAGCAACCTGGGATCGTGGAAGGAGTCCCTGCCCATGGAAGGAGCTGGAATAAAATGGTCTTTAGGGTCATTTCCAAGCCAAACCACTCTGTGATTCTGGGATAATTCATTCATGATGAGCACACACAGATGAGACATTGGATGCTTCATTCAGTCTCTGTTTTCAGACAGAGATTTATTTCCCCTGCTAATAGGATGGCATTAAGACAATTAAGTTAAAGTATTATTTTAAAAATATTACAAATTGAAAACATTTTAAAAAAAAAACACCACAGGAAACTACCTCTTATGATCCCTTAACAACTGTTTCAGTCTTTCAGCATGGACCTGGGCCTCCAGTCAGCTGAGACTCCCTGTACCAGTTTTGTTATCAGGCAAGATAAATAAAAAGGATTCTCTGCCTCACGTAGGCACTGTTGAATATTTGAAGGCAACAAAAGCCTTGTCACAAGAGGAATTTTTATTAAATAAGCACAAATTATCATTAATTTCAGTTCTACAATAAGCCTACTTACTTAGGACTTCGACCAAACAGAATCTTGCACAAATTGGCCGTTGTTTTTTTTTTCCAGGTTGTACTGGTATAATGAGGGGAACTGAAATGAGAGTTGTGAATTAAAGTACCTCCAGCCCCTGCTGCAGTGCACAGTTATTCAGTGTACAATTGATACCAAGCCTGCTTTCCCCTGCTCCTCGTGGAAATGGCTCCAGCAAAGCCAAATGAACTCCTGACAGCAACAAAACTGCTTCAAAGGAATTAATTCAGCCCCATTAAATAATGAAATGACTCCATCAGTGACTTCTGGAGGACTGCAGCAGGTCTTGCAAAGGAAACCTTCCTGCTCTGCCACCAGAGCCTCTGTATGAGCCTCAGTCTCTGCCTGCACAGATGGGATCTGCCCTGCAAAGAGATTTTTCCACTAAAGTCCGTCCCAGCCACCAGTTTTCAGAAGTCTCTCTCACGCCCTGCTGGTGCTACCGTGAATTTATTTTGTTTTGCTTCCAGTGCTCAAATGAAAGGTTATTTTTCATTGGCCATTTATGCTCTCAAGGCTCCTATTCCCCACTGCAAAACAGGTTTGGGGTTTCTTTCGTTCACTGCCTTCCTACACACCACATATCCACCCACTCTTTGGGGTTGTACTGGCACTGAAGACCCATTCTACACCTCTAGAAGCTTTAGAAAATTTATGTCTTCATGTAGAATTGATTTTATACAGCACAGTTTTTGCAAGGAATGCCAACTGAAAACTGCGTTATCAATTTAATCAAAAACACAGCTGGGAAAAAAACCTAAGGACATTCAGACTTCAGACACTCAGCATTAAATAAAGCAGATGTGAAAAGAAAATAATCTAAATGAAATGCTCTAAAAGCAGTAGGTGATCAGCAAAGGAACATATCCCAGCACAAACCCAGGATCCAGCACCCATTCCTGCATCACTTCCAGAGCTGGAGGAAGCCTTTTTTATAGCAGAAACCACCCAAAAGATGCACTACAGTGATGTTACACCATAGAGAGATGTCAGAGATCAGCTTCCCACCATCATCTCCAGGGCAAAATAATCAAAATTTCTTCCCTTGAGCTGAGGTTTCTTTCTTTTTCCCCCCAAAATTACAGTTCTGTCCAGTCATTACAGTATCGACCCAGGGGACAAGGATGAAAAATCCTATAAAAGAACAGAGTCCAAACTCACCAGGCTGTAATTCAGATATTTTCTTTACTTTGCTTCACTGAAAGCAAATTATTGAAACATAAACACTAAGAAGATGAGGCCTTCTACATCTGCCCTTCTTTTGTGTGTTTTAAAGACCACCAAATTTCTTAAATCCAGAATTTGAGTTACCCTGTGACCTTTAGCTTGGTGCACACAATTGTAGGGAGTTCCAGAAGTCTGTGTGCCTAAAATACCTGATTATATCTCATTTTATCAGAAAATTCTCCAGAACATCTTAAAAGAAAGAAATTTTCCAGCTTCTTCCAACAAACAGGATTTGAGGCTTGACAGAGGCTGATTAAAGCTGACAGTCCTGCTCCACCCCAACAAAAATTGGTGGGCTTTTGTTCAGTCTCTGTTGAGAATGAACACTGAGTTTGGTTCCTAATTATTACTTTTTTTAGTCCATTACTAATCATTTCATTATAAAAATATGCAATGGCCTCTCTAATCTTCATACCTTGAGACTAACCCAAATATTTAATTCTTTGGTAGAAGTTGCCATTTCTCCTGATTGGTCACACCTATCTTGACCTCTTTCCACATTCCTTTCTCAGATTTTTTTAGCAATATTTTACAGAGACTTTCAACCCTAAAAATTGAGATTAATGAAGAAACTCTTACGTATGTCTGAACTCTCTATCAGGCTTTTAATCAATAAGCTGCAATTTCATTTCATTACTCTTCTGCCACAGCCCTCTGTGCTCCCAGCTCTACCTTGGGGGCTGCATCAACCCACGACTGGTTTGAGAGTTCTGAAATGGGACTTGAAATACCCCAGTCCTGGATAGGACTCTGTCACAAGAACAATCTCAAAGACTTAAAGGAGGCCAAATTTTATTACTTTTTAAGTAAACTGGAAATAAATTGAAGACTTCTCCTTCCTTCTTAGGAGCATGAGTACAAGGAAACGTGGTAGAAGTGCACTCATTAATATGAAATATAATTTTGATGGATTGCTTTTCCTAAAAAGTCGACAGGTATCACATTTTTCATAAATAAGGATCTATGGAATAACAGAGAGAATGAAAACCTGAGGAAATCCATAACTGGGCAGCTGCAGAGAGATTCATTTTGTTGTGTCATGATCTGAACTCCGGAGGTTAAAGCACCCTTCCTATTTTAACATCCATGCAACTGTAGCGTGATCAGTGTTGACACTCATATCCTTGAGACAGAAGTTAAATTTCTACATAACAACCCAAGGGAGACCATTAAGGGAGAAGAAAAACCAAACAAATAAAAACCCTGGCCTTGTTCTGCTGTTTTCTCTGTCCTTCTGTCAGCATCCATCACAAAGATCACCCAGCCATTAGCAGGGAAAAGGACTGGCTGACTATTGTTGTCTATAAATTCAAGAAAATCAAAGCGGATTTAGCAGACCTTTAGCCAAAAGGCAGGAGACCACAGCACAGCCCCACAGAAATGGAATCAGACTGCTGTGTTTAGCCAAAAATGCCATAATTTCAGTGTTATACACCCAACATCTCTTATCTAAGGGTGGCTGCAAGACTGATTGCAGAAAAGTCCATTTTTCCAGGAGTTACTCCTGTTTTTCAGGTGTGTGTGATTGCTCAGCAGGTGAAATGCTGAGCATCAAACAGATCACGAGACACAGCTGGTCCAGGGGAAGGAGGAGGAAGGAGAAAAAAAGGAAAAAAAAATACCCCCCTAAACAAACCAAACCAATTTCCATTCCAGTCAAAATTTGCAGACCTCTCTTCTACCACCTCGGTTTCACTGCCAGAGGCATTTTATTATGTATAATATTAAGTAAAGATATAAAAACATGAATCCAATACTGAAGCTTTTAGTGCAGCACCATTGGTTGTTAATGAGATCCAGAAAATGTAGCTTCCATGAAAAGTAAGTGCAAGCAGAAGAATAAAACAGAAAGAACACAAAATATGAAAGTAAATCATCTGGTTGTTCAAAAAACCCAAACAATAAATTGTTCTTTAATGACCAAATAAAAATATTTACAAGTGGAATTGAAGAAGCACTTTTTTCATTTTCACCATTCCCATAAAGGCTGAAAAAACAAACTGCAGGCTAGAATCTGCTTTTCTGAACATATTTCTACATTTTCTTTTTATTATTTATTATGAAAAGAACTTTGGCATATTTTTCTTAAAAAAAATAATTAAAAAAAAAATCTTACATAAGCCTGGGCAATTTTGTTCTTGGGCTGGGATGCAGTTCTCTAAAATGAGAATAGAGAGACCAAATTATAACTAACAGGGACCATCTCAAAGAGATTTTTGTTGCCACCTGCACATTTTATAGCAGGAGATCATTTTAGTTAACTAAGGGTGGGATCCCAAGCCTGTCCTGCTGCATGCCTGTACATTACAGAGCATTCCTACCCCTACCCACCTATTTATCAGAATTAAAAAGCAGCAGCTAAAAGTATAACAAATTTAAAATCAAGCTTTAATAGGTTATAAACTGCTAAAAATAAACTACCAGCAGTTTGCCACCGCCAGCACACAGAGCAGAGTTCAGCTCCTCTAAAACTTGGCATCTCTTTAAATCTCTTTTGTGCCACTGAACTCTCAGACCATTACTATGCAAGCACCAGAGGTAAAGGAAAATAACATTTTAGCTTTGCTCCATCTTATGGAAAATAAGTTATGTAGTAGAAGAAAAAAGCTTTTTTCCCTTCAAAAGATAAATTTGCTTCAAGCATATTCTCTTATTTTTTGCTCCAAAAAATCCACCCAAATAATTTTTACTGTCACAGCTTTATAAAATTTCCCTTTAAAAGGTGAACCAACCCATCTTTGCTGCTAAAGAGAGATCCAAACCTGGACAGCTTTGAACTCCAGCTCCACATACAAACGTCCTCAGCCACGAGCTCGCAGGGAATATAAAGTTAGAACAATAAATTGCAATTGAAGTGATGATGTGGGAAGATTTTTTTTGCAGTTTTGTGGAGAGTGGAAGAAAAAGAACTTCCACCTTGTCTGTGCCCAGCTGAAATGAAAGCCAAGAGCCCCGAGCCCTCCCCAGCTGGCTGATTTCTCTCACCTGCCATGAAACCACAGATGATCCTTATTAATCAGGGGATGAGAAAGGGAAGCACTTGGATAGGCTCGAACCTAACGGCCCCCATCCCATTTTTAATCACTAAGAAAATCAAGTATAAACATATTTTTTCCACAGTGATTTAGAACATGTGCCCTGTAAGGCAAGAGGAGCAGAGCTGCTGGAGAGGTGAGTCTGCAGCACCTGAATCCGTGTGAAGGGAGGAGAGGGAAAAATCCATCCCCGCAGGACTCGGGTGTACAATAGGAACTGTCAGCCAAGGTCACTCCTAAGAAAGAGAGCAGCCAAAAAGGAGGCTTTAAATCTCAGTGGGCATTAGCTGAAAGACACACAGTGATGTTCTGCAGAGGTTTTAAATAGGACATGCACAAAGGATTCCAAGGAGATGGCTATCAGGCAGCCCTACCCCCTTTTTCGCCCAGGTTATTGTCACGCACAGAAAATCACGAAATCATTTCGGAACAGAAATGATGGACTACAATGTGACAGAAATCACAGACCGGCCCTGCATAAATACCTCACCAAAATGGCCTTGCTTGTGCCTGCCAACACCACCTGAGGGGCATGAGGAACGTTTGAGAGCCCCAAGCAGAAGGAAGGAGGAGCTGCCAGAGCCAGGGACACTTGCAGAGGGCACTGGGCAGTGGGATCGCAGCTCCTGCTCCCTGGCACCAGCACACACCACCTGCCCACGGGAAGGCACTTTGGGGACAGGCATATGTAGACAGAACTGGCACATTAATGCTAAAAACCGGCTCATTAAACCTAAACATCCATCAGGAAGAATAAAAAAAAAAAAGAGTTTGGGAAGAGAAATTTCCAAAGCCAAATGTTCTCTACATTCAGCTTGAGGGAAAGCATCAATTTTAGCAAAGGGAAAATAAAATAAAAAACCCATTCTTCCCTCAAAAACGTACATGAGTACAGACATTACTCTCTTTCTGCTTCACAGAAGCAACATTTGGAAAACTACTTAACCTTTCTATTTTTATCTGGGTGCATTCAAATTACCAATAATGTACAACATGCTGTAACAAAACCACTGATGTAGGGTATAATTTTCCCTCAAGCACATTATCCTAGCTGGTGGCTCAGAAAAATAAGCTGATAAAACAGCAGCAGACATCAATTGATGGATAAAAAGCGATCACAGCTATGTAGAATGTTGCTGCCCAACCTTAAAATCATACAATTAGCCAAAAAATACAACCAGTAGGACATTACATACCAACAACCATGCATTAGCTGTGGGGTCATCCCAAAAATCCTCCTACATACACATTTTTAAGCAGACCAGCAGATTATCGCCTCATAATTTAGCTATTAACACACAGATTTATTTTAAAGCCATCATCATGCCTGGTACTTTTATTAAATATCTTCTTCCCTGTCAAGTTCAATCGGGATCTCATCCTAACCATGATGAGCTTTTAATTTTCTGTGCTATTAATAGCAACTTAAAAATAAAATGTTCTCTTTTGAAGCTATAAAGCTGTAACTTTCTTTAGGAGCTGCAAGGGGGAAGAGAGATTAATCTTCCTACTCTGCATCTCTTAAGCTACATTAGCTCTCTGCATATATGGGAAAAGAACCCAAGAGAACAAGGAAGAAACGGGAATTTTCTCTGAGAATCCCTGAATACAACTGCCTGTAAGGATGTCACACGGCTGCAGCACAGAAATAAAGAATTAGCAAAAATTCAAGGAACAAATACTTTAATTGCCAGGTTGGTTCTGAATCCTTCTCAGTGACTCTCGTGCCCATCATCAAGAGATAACAGATTAATGAATGACATAATTAGCTGCAGGATGCACAGACTCCTGTCCAGTAAAGCCCTTCAGCAGGTACTCAGATTTCAGCACAATTGGGGTCCTCATTAATTTCCCAGTAAATGAAGAAAGATGGGAAGCTGGAGATGAGTCTCGTGGCACTCTGTGACCATCTGACACGTGGATCAGATGCTTCCAGCTGCTCCTCTTTGGCTGCCTCCTCCCAGCAAGGGCAGGAGGGAAGGTTCAGAGCTGTTCCAGGCCCTCTCTGGGTCTGTAGGAGCACAATTAATGCAAAGGGCACGGGCTGCACGCTCCATTTCAGCATCCTGCTGCACTGCTGCTTGCACTTGCTAGGAAGGACATGAGTAAGATCAACTCCAAGGCTCCCATCGGAATCACGGAGCCCCTGCAACTGCAGAAAGGCCCAGAGAAGACTCTGGGGAGACCTCAGAGCCCCTTTCCAGGGCCTAAAGGGGCTCCACAACAGCTGAAGAGGGACTGGGGACAAGGGCTGGAGGGCCAGGACACAGAGAATGGCTTCCCAGTGCCAGAGGGCAGGGCTGGATGGGAGATTGGGAAGGAATTGTTCCCTGGCAGGGTGGGCAGGCCCTGGCACAGGGTACCCAGAGCAGCTGGGGCTGCCCCTGGATCCCTGGCAGTGTCCAAGGCCAGGCTGGACACTGGGGCTCGGAGCTCCCTGGGATAGTGGAAGGTGTCCCTACCCATGGCAGGGGGTGGAATGAGATGGTCTTTAGTGTCCCTTTCCACCCAAACCATTCTGGATTCAATGATTCCATGACCTTGGGACACGACCAAGGCACTGGGCTGCTTTGGGATGTATTTTCTGCAACTGCCTCGATGCCTGTGACCTTTCTTTTAGGATATGGGCCTTGCCACAGCTATTCAAGCCTATCTTTATCTAAAGACTGGAACACTGAAGTGTGTTTTAATGAGGGATAAACTGAGACCATCTGGATGTCTCAGCTGCTACAGAGCATGATTGTTTGCTGATTTTAACCATGGCTCTTGCAGAGAACATAGACCTGTGCTGCACAAAGTGCACGAGCTCAGCTTGATTTCTCCTTGTAATCAAATGTGTTGATCTAAAGTCTATTTCCAGCAAATGACTTGTCTGTTTTGGGAACAGCTCCCTCCTCATCTCTTAAGCACGGTGCTGGGGATAAGCAGAGACAATTGAGTTGAAAAGGTATTTTTGTGAGAGGCTGACAGTGAGTGCTCTCAGGGAAAACTTCCATTTTGGAACACGACCACCATTTACTCACAAGCGCCATACCAAGTGCCAACTCTCGGGGTGTTGTATTAAAATTTCGGATTTTCTTTTCTTTTTTTTTTTACTTCAAGGCTTTTGGTGACTCTTTTTTGGTTGTGGGGGTTTTTTTTGTCTTTACAGAGATTTGTTGTAAAAAACTGGTAATTAATTGCTCCCATTTGAATGGTGGTGGCATGGGGACAATCTGCATTTCTTCATGCGCGTATTTCAATTGCTAAGTGTACTGAGTATGGGATAACCATATTGCTATTAAGCTTCAAGAGATCATTTGTTGACCCTGCATCTATTCTGCAAGATAAATAATGAGTTTATTTGGGAAGGTAAAGTAAGAAACTACTCGAACGACCACAGAATTAATGGTCAGCAAAAGAAACTGAAAATAATTCTACAGATTAATTATTAGAATATTCTCTGGACATCTGAGAGCTCTGCCCAATTCTCAGATTAAACGAAACCAGTAGGGGAATGAACCCAAATTTCCAGTGTTCACACTGATTTTTTTTCCATGTCAGAGGACTACAGGCACTGGAAACACTCCAAATTCTAAAACCTTCTGCAAACTTCACAACTACTTTTCAAGAGACCAGGCCTGGGTTTGGAGGTGGGGACAGAGCGAGTGTGTAATGACTTCCACCCAAACACCTCAGCCAATAGGTACCACTAACAATTTGAGACTGAAACATTCTCTTTAAATCCGTTTAAGTGCTGTTAATTATGCATTCACCAGGAATGACACCTGTGACTGCAGATTCCAAGCAGATCTGAAAATGAAAAGAGTAAAAGCAACAAGTGTTCTTGTAAGAAAAGCTACGCCAGGGACACTGAGATCATAAGAAACTTAGCATATTTTTAGCATGGTTTTTTCACCCTTTTTTAATCTAAATAAAGTTTCTAAAAAAGCAATTGCTATCTGTTGCTTTTACCTCTCAAAAGCTGACCCAACACAGAATGTTCTGGCTTTTGACTATAAAGTGATTATTTGAAAATGAAATCATATCCTGTGTTCATTTCCTATCAGACTATCCATAAATGCCTAAATGAGAATTTCTGGAAGAGGTATCTTGATATGTTTGGGAGAAATACCCCCCAAAACACCAAGATAAGCTGACTGCTCCCATTTATGAAGCTCCATCTGGTATCAGGGGACATTGTTTTATTGATTTGTTGGGCTCAAAACGCTTTCAGGGACAACACATAAATCTCTACAAAAATATCAGTTGGTTACTCTGACACTTTGATTCCCACTTCTAAACCCAAATGGTTTTGATAAGACTGGGAATTCTTCATTCATGTGTGACCAACACCTGTGGTCATCACAGATCTGCTGGAAAGCCACATCCTTCCCTCTGACATCAGGCCCACAAGTATTTCACAGGTAAAAGATTCCCAAAGGAATGTATTCTGGCATTAGAGATGTGGAGGCATCTAATGGGCCAATAAAATTAAATCTCTCCCTCTACAAGCAGAAGTGGTGACGAGGAATTACCAAATTCTCCAAAGATCCAGTCTAGTGCTGAACGTGTCTAAAATAGCCAAAGTTACTCACTGTAATATTAACCATATAACCATTAAGTTATTAACCAAAATAACCTGGAATATTATTGGTCATATCTGTGGCTGGGTGTGTAGAAGGTCGACCAAGTTTTAAAACAGATTTTAAACACTGGGACTTCCATGATTAATCTGTTTGAATCAAGCCCCTGCGTTGATGTAACACCTGAAAACTACAAGTAAACAAAAAAACAAATCCAGTTGTTTCCAAGGCTGTCAGAGCCATCAACTCCTGCAGATTTCCTAGAGAAGCAAACTCACACCTCCTGCAATAGCTTTGGTTTTCTTAACTGCGTTTTGTGGACCCATCTGAAATAATTCATACATCAGAGACTTAGAATTACCACACTTCTAATAACTGAAGCAATCTCTGAATCTGTTTTTTTAAATCAGAAATCTTACAGAGAAGGCACACCCACAACAACCTCCAGAATAATAAAAGGGAATTGTCAATTCTTTGCATGTTTAACTACAACCCCCAAAAAATAAAAATACAAGCTTATCTCAGAAAATTAAGCAAAACTGATCAAAGCAGAGCCCACGTCTCTGATTTGCATGCACCTAACCCACATGCCATCACAAAATGCAGATCCAGCCCACTCCTGATGGCAGTGAGCAACTCCGCCAGGTTGGGGATTAACAAACAAGATCCCACCTCTTGCTTCAGCCTGTCTCAATCTGGTGCTCTCCATGTAAATCAGTGCAGGTTTTTTAGCATTTGAAATCAAGACAACTTTTTTCACATATGTTCCTGTGATTATTGTTTTGCCTTCTTTGAAAATGAACAGGAAACACTTCCTCAGATGTGTTCCTTAAAAACCTAAAAATGTTTGTCTTGCTTTTTGTCACTTCTTGCAAGAACCAAACTTCCCAAGTTCTAGCACAGCCATTTTAAATAGGATTCATATTCCCATTGTCAGAAATGATTTGTGGAAATAGAGAGAGTGGAACAGACCCTTCCCATCCCTGTAACAGCAGCTCGAGTGACCTTCAGGAAAACAGACAAATAGGGAAAATACACGGCTGTCATCTAAACTTCCTTAACCCTTTCTGGAAGCTGCAGTTCCCCAGTGTCACCCTGAGGCTGCCAAGAGCACGTACACCTCATTTGAAGAAATATTCTTGTGGCACTGTGTGTGCTCAGGCTCTGCATTTCCATCCGAGTCAGGAGGCAGTGACACAGGGAAAGCTGCGTGTGTGTGTGTGTGTGTCTGCTGAGCTGCTACTCTGCTTGACCTGATCTGCCACTGGCGAGCACACAGCAAGCACAGTTTATTTGCTGAATCTGTTTACCCCACTGTCAGTCAAGATGTAGGACGGTGCTTAAATAGGCAACAGTCAGATTAATATAATTGAGGCTGCAGCTCGGAGCAGCCAGGGAGCAGTGCCGGAATGGCAAAGCACTTATTCTCTGATGATTAAAACCTCCCCAGGGTTGTATCAGTGTAAAGACACACCAAATCAGGGATGCACAGGAGCCAGGGGACCAAGAGATGGGAGCTTTCCTTTTGGGAACAGCTCACCAGCTCGAGAGGAAGGAACATGAATCACGCGGAGATAAGTTGCCATTTTAATTGCATAAGGAACACTGGTGGATTTGTCATTCCTTGTGACAGAGTTTTCTCCCCAGAGTCACATCCTGAGCACAGCTCTGTTGCTATTGTGTAAGACATTTCATGCACCAGGGTGACATCCCAGCACACAGACCCAGAGAGCCTCATAAACAGCCTGTTTTCATTGACTCCAGGGAGAGATGCCTCCCTGCTCTTCCAGAACAGGGCAGGAAGACCCTGTCCAAACACAAAAAAGGAGCAAATCAGTGGCTGAAAAGGAGTTCAAGTCCTCAGCACCTGACTAAAAACCACACATTCCTTTGTGCTGGCATTGCTATTTCCAGCACAGGGAAAAACAGGCAGCTTGCAGGTGGCATCCTCCTGCAGGGACCAACACTGCTGGCACAGATGGCACAGGAAGAAGGTGAGTGATGGTGGTGTTAAATCCAATTGCTGAAGCCTTTAGGATCATTTGCACTTAAACTATTTAGTACCTCAGCACTACAAATCCCAAAGTTGGAAGGGCTTTTCCTGACTCACAAGTTGTCAGGAAAGTCAAACAGAGAGTGAGGTTCTCATGGTGGCAGAGGGCTCCTCAAGGCCCGACACCACAGCTCTGGCTGTGTCTGGGAGCAGAATGTTCCCAGGGAGAAGTTCTGGGCTGCCAGCTGGAGCTGCACCACCCCAGCATCCCACAGAGGCAACCACTGACTTGGTGTCACCCTGGGTGCAGGATTTCAGTGACATTTGCCCTAGAAATGAGCCCTCCAACTCAAACTGAAGCACGCAGGAGCCACCCACTAGTGGCACAGCACACAGGAACTATTTCTGTATCTGTGCAGAGCTGATCTTTGCCTTTTCTCTAGCCTAGATTTTGATTTCCCCTAAGTGATCAGTGTTGGCCTAATTCTACTCCCATTTACATCACTTGAAGCTTTACCATCAACTTCAAAGAAAATGGATTTAACCCAATATAGTTCATTTTGATAAATTCTCCTTTAAGAGAGAAGGACCTCTGCTTCTCCAGCAGAGGATAAGATGATGTATTTTTACACCAGGCTTCAGAGCCAGATGACTTTGCTGTGCCCTACATTCGTGTTTTGGGTTCGAGCAGCGCTGCAGTCGGGCAGCAGCTCCTCCAGCCGTGGCTCTGGCTGTGTGTCAGCTCTGTTTGCAGAGCGGCTCTGCTGCCCAGGCAGGAGACTGCTCTTGGAGAAAACAGAGCAGAAGCCCCACTGCAGGCTCACACTCGGCATACACAGGTCAGAAACAATCGCAGGGCTCTGGAAAGCTTCCAGTCCCAGCAGGAGCGCTGTCAGGCCAAAGGCTCAGACTAAATCCAGTCAGACACGAGACCTGCACAGATCCTGGCCCTCAGCACTGGCTGCTCCCAGCTATTGATCCACCTCTAATGCACCAAATGCCTTGCTGATGGACACACATTGCAAACTCCACTTCTGCCTCTTATCTCTATAATCTTTTTATTTCCCATGCCTTCCTAAATAATTCACTCAGCATTGCTGATCTTAACAGCCTTCTGTGTCTTATCCCCAGATTCTTATTTCAATTGCATAAATTTCCTTTTTGGATTACAGCCTTGGAGCTATGCCTCCCTCTTACAGGGACCTGACTCCAATTGTTAAAAATTCTCTCCCAGAATGAACCTCCCAAGACACTTTAGACACAGGATCATTTGTTTAGCATTGCATTAACCAGCAACTTCACATCAAGAAAACTTCCCTTGTAAACAAGGTTCTGTAACAAATTATCTATGCACTAGGCATAAGAACTTTAGTCCAACTTCGGTACCAGCAAATCCACTATCAATAAAATACTGACTAGGAACACTATCAAAACAATCCTTCAAATAAGGGTCAAAATTCAAATTCAAAGCACTTGTCTAGCATGAACAGCAGCTTTTCAACTTTTACAGAAGGAACACCATTGCAAAAGGTACCTTTGCAAACACTACAATGGCAGGGAAAGGAGCTGTACTGAAGGACTTCAGGAGGAATTTCTTCACAGAAAGGGTGATTCGACATTGGAAGGGGCTGCCCAGGGAGGTGGTGGAGTCACCATCCCTGGAGATGTTTAAGGAGGGACTGGATGTTGCATTTGGTGCCATGGTCTGGTTGACAAGGTGGTGATCAGGTTGGACTTGATGATCTCAGAGGACTTTCCCAACCTAAATGATCCTGTGCCTTGTTAAAAAACATTTTATCGGAGAAAGAGTAACCCCAACACACCACTTCACAGATAACTAGCAGGAAGGGAAGACAGATACTGCTGTAAATGCAGTTCAAATATTTCAGCCCTTATCCAGCTGGAATTCCCTTTAGCAATTATATCCTGAAAGTGTTGGAAATCCCCTGTCTGCAGGAGTTATCTCACTCTGCCTCTGTACACAATTTATTTTCATTCTTTCCTCCCATACTCCAAGATGGGGACAGAACCCTCCTGACTGTCAGATCTCTTGCTCCAGAACCAAAGTGCACTGTGGCCACCCTGACCTGGGCTGCCTGACCTGCCTCTGCCCTTCCTGATCTGCCTCTGCTCCCCCTGACCTGCCTCTGCTCCCCCTGACCTGCCTCTGCCCTTCCAGACCTGCCTCTGCTCCCCCTGACCTGCCTCTGCCCTTCCAGACCTGCCTCTGCTCCCCCTGATCTGCCTCTGCTCCCCCTGATCTGCCTCTGCCCTTCCAGACCTGCCTCTGCTCCCCCTGATCTGCCTCTGCTCCCCCTGATCTGCCTCTGCCCTTCCAGACCTGCCTCTGCTCCCCCTGATCTGCCTCTGCTCTCCCAGATCTTCCTATGCCCTCCCTGCTCTGCCCTCCCTGCCCCTCCTGTCCCCCAAGGCCTCTCAGGGATGTAGGGACGTCTCTAAGGCCACAGAATGATGGTGACACTTCCCCCAGCAAATTTCCTTTTAACCAGAGAGGCTGTAGTACTTTCCTACCAGCTTTTTTTCTCGTAACCTTAATGAGCCCACCTTGCACCTTATGTTAACTGAGCACAAGTTTTATCATAACTCATTTTCCTCTTTACCCACATTTCCCCCTCAGACACAGGTGATTATCAGAGGTATTACTTACTATTTTATGGAGCATCCCCCATTAACCCCACTGCAGCAGAACTCACCCAAAGGAAGGTGGCACTTGCAGGAAGGGTGCTCTAACAAGAGACATTAATTAGGAACCACTGTAATAACACCACAGCAACAAGTGTCAAACCTTACATGGACTCAAGCAGTCAAGATTAAGTTAACATTTTTTCCTTATTACCCTGACTTTTATATAATTTCACACAGTAAATGGAAAAGTCATCTAGAAATTTGGGGCAGGTCATTTATTACTGTTGAAAGCAACTCCCCAAAAATGGCTGAAATAGAAGAATTTCAGTAACATTTTGTGAATTCCCTACACAGGACAAGACTGTGCTGCTTTCACTCCTCTTCTCCTGTTTCTGCACCTTTGGTTTTACCTGTGTGAATTCTACTTGCTGCAATCAATTAAGGCAACAGAAGATCACAAATCTATCATGGAAAAATATAAAAGTCTCATAAAGAATGGCCAGTAAAAATCCATAATAACAGCTAAGCGTGAGCTGCCATTGCAAATCAGTGCTCCAGGACTGCCAGAGGACCCAGTGACTCCACAGCAGAGGTCCCATCAGACTAAAAGTTGTCAAAAACACAGGCTCAGACTTCCCTGTGTTTCTACTTTGATAACCAACTTCAAACCAAACCGCTCTCATTCGGTTTTGGGGTTGTTTTTTTTCCAGTGTCCCTAAGAAAACCATAGGATGATTTAGGTTGGAAAGGATCTTTGAAGGTCATCTAGTCCAACTCAGTGCCAACTTCAAATGTGGAACAGTTTGCTCAGGGTCATGCCCAGCTGAGCTTTGAATGTCCCCAAGGATGGAGATTCCCACCCCTGTCTGGGCCACTGTTCCCATGTTGGAACATCCTCCTGGTGAGAGAGCTATTTATATTTGACCAGAATTCCCCTTACTGGAATTAACAGCTTTCACCTCAAATCCTTTTGCTGTGCACCTTGGAGATGAGACTGGATTTTCCTTCTTTTACACCCTCCACTGGGTTAAGTGAAGAAAGGAATGAAACCACATCCACCTCTTCTCCTGACTGAGGAACCCTGGCACCCCCAGCCTCTCCCTGTGTGCCGTGTGCTCCCTTCCCTGGACTCCCTCCAGTCACCAGTATCTCTCCTGTACTGGGCAGACTGGTCACAACTCTCCAGATGCAATACCACAAGTTTGAAACAGAGCAAGGAAGTTAAAAAGAGTGAAGATGACAATTATTAAACAGTTTAGCGCCCACATCTTGGCTGATATCTCTGATGGGGCAGTTAAGCTGCACCTGCCATTCCAAAGGGCTTTCCCTGAGCTCACAATGCCACCCTTTATCCAGAGATGCTGAGAGCGAAGGGAGAGTTGGGATGAACTCTGCCGAAGTCCCTGGGAACAGAATTTTATTTTCAGAATCAAGAATAAGTCTTCATAATTGGCACTAGAGGGGGGAAAAAAAAAGTTTCCATATGATGAAGGCCATCCATTTAATCAAAACACTAATCCTAGAGTGAATTTTCTGAACACATTTGAACCTCAAGGTCAAATGTTGCAAATACAGATTAACTACATTTCTTATATATGGGATTAGCCACATAAAATGTTTTAAAACTTGTTTTCCTTCAGTCCACAAACAATTAGAATTAAGGGACTTGAAAAATCAGCAAAGGAGTTTGATACCTTTACAAATCTCCATTCACAATGCTATCAAGATAGCCTTGCTAAAAGGAATTAATTCTGATTATCACAGGGGAAAAAATTGTTTGCTTGCTTTAGCAGGTTGCATAATTCCCAAAAATACTCAGAGCAATATTAAATTCTGCTATTTCGGAAGTTTTACATTATACAAGATATGCAATACCTAAAACTGAACACGACCACTGAGGATCAGAGCAAGGCAGTGGCAGATTATTGATCACCTCTACCCTTGCTTCATAAGCACAATTTGAAAAATGAGGCTTTGGTAAAGGCATACACAGAGAAACAAAAGCAAATCAGAGCCGAATTCGGAGATTAACAACTCAACTGACTTCCTAGAGGCTGAAAATTATCCAGAAGGGCTCTGCTGGGGGAAAGGTGCACTGAGAGGTGGGCAGGGATCATGGACAGTGGTGGAAAAACAAAGGACCAAAACAATCAGCATTTCAGTGGGGCCACAACGTCAGTAAAGAGAGAACTTGTGCATGAAGTCTGTGGCTGTGGTATTTAGCCAAAACAAAATCAGCACACATCCAGAAAAAGCAACAGGGAGGCAGGCGGCAGCACAGGTAACAAGTGGTGGCATCTCTTGGCATGGGAGAGGATTTTAATTTAGCTCTTAAACGTTTCCCAGCATCATCTGGTGCTCAGCTCCAGCAGCCTGGGAGATGTGGTTTGTGGAAAAGGGGAGGCTCTGTCCATGGCCCCAGTGGAGGCACTGCTGTCACACAATGTGTCAGGAGAGACAGGCAAGCAGGAAAACTGGAGAAAGGAGGAGTCAGAAGAGTGGCTAAAGAGCAGGAGATGCCCTTAAGCCTTTTCCAAATATCTGCAACCTGAGGGAGAAGACAGGGAAAGAGTGGGATGGATACAGGTCTTCACCCTGGAATTCGGATGGAAGAAAAGCTGCCGACACTGCTCTGCAGCACAGATTTCTCAGATCCTCCTGGGTTAGAAACAAGCACCCTCATTTCTTCTTCCTAGATATATTATATTGCCAAACTCACCAGGAACAGAGCACTCTGGCTGTGTTGTCCAAACAGGACCAGCATTTACTCCCCACTGGCCAAACCCAGCCTGAGTGTTCACAAGAGATGAGGGCAGGGAAGCTCAGAGCAGTGCTCTTCTAAAGGCAAAGCCAATTAAAACTGGATTTGGGCAACCTAAAGTCACCCAAAGTTTCAGAAATAAAGGCTGAACAGCTTTCTAAGGAGCTCTGAAGCACATTTGCTGTTAGATGAACACGGATTTTGCAACACTTGCAAATCCCATTAGCAGCAATGAGAACTGCAGGACTCAGTCCACACGCCGCATTTTCACTGAAGAAATCCCCATTTAATTACCAAAGAAAATGCAAACACTTTTCAGTTGATTTTTGCAGTGTTAATAGCTTACAAATTGTTGCACAGATGCTTTTCCTGGCACGCATCAGGTCTAACACTTGAGCAAAATCATTCCTTCACCTCAGCTGAAACCTGGGCCTTCAGTGATCAGCAACTGCTAAGTGACACTTCCCTTAAACCCCACAAAAACTGTGGTCGTTCTTTGGAAGTTTCACATCTTCACTTTAAAAACCAAGCAATTATAGATCCTTCATGTTCTATTTTATGGTTCCAGCAGTTTTCTTAACCTTGAGAAAATTTGGCACCATTATTCTAATTACAAGAAGTGGGGGTACATGAAATCTGTCCAGCAAAAGAGAAACTGAGCTGGCAGATGCATGAAATTCTATACTGCAAAATGACAGAAGGGGAAGTAATGGGACACTAGAGCTGTCACTTACCCAGGTAAGAGTCAGCTGCTGTAAATAAAAAACTACGTTCTTTTAGGCTCATTCAGCTCTTGATAAATTGACACCAAGTATGGATATTGTTACGAAATACAGCCACGGTAATTCAAATTGTTTATTTACAAAACCAGTTGTCACTACGATACAAAGACAAGCTGTGTGTGTGTGTGTGTGTGTGACATATTTAAAGCCCCAGACCAAGAAAGGAAAGTCTCCCATGCATCCTGACACACCATCATACATGAAAAATGCATGTACTTTCCTACTGAGCCCACACATTGGGTTACAGGCCACATGGGAGGACTGGGTATTTAAATACCCCACTGGGCCTTTTCCATCTCCAGGACAGCTGCCCTGGAACCCAACATGCACAAGTCCCAGGTGCCATGAAGACTGTGGAGCCATCACTTCCTAAAATCTGGAGAAAAGTGAAGGAGTTCATAGTGTAACAATTTCCTGATAAAGCTCTCAAGTTTATTAAGGTCTCTGCGCTAAAAATATTAGAAAGCTTTAATTCCAATAAAAGACACCATTACACAGGGTTTCCTCAAGCACAGGAAAGCTCAGTGAAATCAGGAAGGCCCTCACAAGTATTCCTATTTTAGAGGGGCAGAACTGAGCTATCAGTGGTCTCTTCCACAGCAGAAACCTTTGGAGATACATGCAATCACAGATGTCCCAGCACACATTTAAAATCAAACTTCAACCCTTCCTGCATCTTTCTCTGTGTTGTACTTGGCTAACCCCTTACATAATCCCAGGACTTCCTTATTTTAAAGCACATATAAAATAGTCTGAGTTCGAGCCCAGAGATAACAAAGTCGTCAAACAAATCTGAACTCTTCAGAAACCTGCTTTTCTCTTTTGACAACTGTCTGAGAACAGAGAATGCAGAGAGCTGTTCCTCCTTTAAATTTAGCTTCAGCCCCTGTGAAAATTCCTCCCAGTGCTCCAGCATTTGCTGCCTGGTCTTTCCATTCAAGGGGAATGGGGCAATGAACCCGATTTTGTTGACCCATTCCCATGGCTGTGGGATCTGTAGCCACAGGGAAGTTACACAAGGGAAAAATGAACACGTGTCCGAACAGAAACCCCAGTATTTTTCCTTTTACTTCTAAAACAAAGACTGTTGTGTCTGTGCAGCAGTGGGACAGAGCTGCAGCACCTCTGTTTGCCACATCTTCGTGCGCCAGGAACGGAGCCGGCGCTGGTCCAGCTCCGGCCGGATGCGGTGCCCTCGGAGCCACGTGAGCTCTGGAGCTGCTCAGATGTCTGCCTGACATGGGATTGTTCTGAAATTAGAACATTGCCCCATTTTCAATAAAGCCTCCAAGATTCCAGGGTTGTCCCTGTTAGCGAGGGATGTCCTTGAAAACGAGGACAGCTGATAACCTTAAAGAAGGAGGGTAATTAGTCACAGCCCTGCAACCTCTTCTCCTAAAGAAACAGTGACAAAAGTAAACTCCTATTAGAATATCATTAAATGCATTATTATGCAATACTCGTTACATAACCATGCTTTACCAACTCTGGGTATTTTCAGGCAGAATTCAGTTTCACAGACTTGCCCACACAGAAAGATTTTTAAAAGTATGAATTGTCTCTCTGGAGGGGATGAAAAGAGCTCAGGTAAACTGATGAATGGCAGACTGGCTGCCAATATCTCACATCCAACTTGAACCCCTTAAAATAAAAAGTCTTTTTAAGAATTTAAGCTAATTCCTTCCAGAGAAGTGATAAAATTCATAGAAGCATTTGCAAATCCAAATATATCACCCTATCCAGATACTCAGTACCATTTGAATTTCAGCTAAAACTGCACTGTGAATCCATGCAAAATTCAAGGATAAGCAAAATTAGACTGCATTAAGCATGACAACTTGAAAAATGTCGCTGCATTTTATCAAAATTAATATTGTCATCTCTTTTCCTCTATCCCTACTTCCAAGAACACGCAGGAATAGTCGTGGAATCTATGTTTTACACTAAAATATTTCATCTAATTTTACCCATTTAACAGCTTTAGTTAGTTCAGAAATATTCTAACCTCCAACATAAATACCTGGATATTGTTCTTATTGGTGCCTAAGCTCAAATTAAAGACGAATAACAATCACAGCTATTATAAAGTCTAAAAGCAAGAAAAGCATGAAACAGGAGTGCAGGTGAAATTCTGACAAGGCAAAAGCTGGTGCTGAGTGCATTTTTCAACGATCAGGTTTAAAAAGAAAGGATGTACATTTTCAACACAGAAATCTATGTGAAATATAGGCATTATTATATGTAGTTCATTAGTAAGCTGCTTATTTTCTTTCCAAACATTTCCAAAAACACTGCGTTTGTAATGGGCTAAAGTGACAATTGTTAAAGAGAAAATAAACAGCTGATGAATATTGCAGGTACAACATCATCTCTAGGTAACAAGTCCTGCAAAAATATTCATAGTTACATTTTTCTTTCACATGCACAGCTCCATTCTAATGAATCATTTCTATTCCCATAACTTCCCAAAAGTCAAATGCAGGGGACATTTCCAAAGCAATTATCATTTGCCTTCTGGCTGTGCAAACTAATAATGGACATTCTCCCTCTCTCACGAACCCACATTTCTGCCTTATGGCTCAGAAGGAGCCCAGCTTCCCACTCAGTGCACACACAGCCTGTGCCCCCTCCCTGCAACACAAACCTGTCCACACAGCCCAGAATAATCCTGCTGGATAGCAAAGCACAGAAAGTTCCCGTGAAAAGCATCGTTCTCCCGTACCTGGAATTCTGCAGCCCCTGGGATTGGGTTACTGAAGCAGGAGATGAGTTCTGCAGGTGAGCCCCAGCTCCCCGCTCCACGGAGCACCGCTGGCCATGGGATGAGTGAGGCGCTCACCCAGCACTACCCAGGAGTGTGGCAGGAGGGACACACCTTTCCTGCTTCTCTCCACCCCCTCGAATCCCTAAATCCCTCTCCCCTTCCCAGCTGACTGCACAGCCTGCCTCGGGAAGGGAGGCAGGGGCAGGGAGCGCACCAGGGAGGAGGCACCGCCAGAAGAGCGATGCTTCCTTTATTAACAAATCCTGAACAACAAAACGACATTTCCACGCTTTCCCAGTCGGGGTCATTCCAAGCGTGCCTGGCAGAATTCACCCGTTGGCAGCAAGGAAAGTGGATTCGTGTGCCCTGTCATTTACTGCGTTCCTAATTCCTTACAGCACCGTGCCTACCCCAGAAAACCCAGCCTGGGCTCTGTGCGCACCTCGGGCTGCTGTGCCGGGGATGAGACAGCTCCTCACACACCAAACCAGCGAGAACATGTGCACAACTGCACAAAACAACAGCCTCTGAAGGTGGTAGAGGCACTTAAAGCAGGAGTGAGGACTGTTCAAAACCACTCTTAGGAAATGCTGCCATCAGAGTTCCAACCAGCACCTTTCACTTTTTACTTGTTTATTGAAGTGCTGAAACATAAACTCAGCAGCAAAGAAAGCCTTCACAGCAAACCCAGAGCACCTGGCAAGTTGTGTGGTATGGGAACATTGGGGAAAATGAGAGGTAGTGGATTAAATAGGATCAAGGAGAAGATGAAACTGAATCCCAGCCTCCCTCACTGAGCTCCCAACCACTGAAACATCCCAAAAGAGGGGAGGCAGCAAAGTCAGTGCTCCAATTTCTCAGCTCCTCTGCCCAGCTTTGGACACCACGTGCAAGCCTGGCCCTCTGTTTCTGTAAAACTTAGCCAAATTGAACTGCAACAAGTTTTTTTCCATAATCAACACAAATATACTGAACTACTATTCTCAATTTTAAAGGAATTAAAGGAATAGAAAGGAAAAAGAGAGTTCCGACTAGCTCCAATTTTTTAAAATGTCCACATGAAAATAAGTGGGACAAGTGGGACAACACACATTTATAAAGAAACTGATATTTTTATGGAAGAGAGAGAATATATTGATGGATATATACACACACTAAGTTCATATTATTATTATTGTTATTATTAACCTCGGGCACTTTCTCACAGATAAACATTTTCTCCCATCAATAAAAGACAGGATTGTCAATAGAAGAAGAAAATAATGATAAAATATCCAATCACAAGAAAGACTTAGTGCTGGTTTTTTAATTATTGTCACATTTTCTCATGAAAAAATATTATATTTTAATGGTGTTAATCATGTTTATCACCATCACACTATGGAAATTAACTTCTGATTCCTCTAAATTACAGACCTTTTTATCTGTAAAGAGTAGCACTTTCTCCTATAAGCTTATAAGGACTTTGGATAGAGGCTAGAAGAATTATACTGTGACATTTAAAAATAAGCGATGTCAGACTTACCTGAGAAAATCAAATTCTGTGAGTTAATGCATGTTTGACTGATCAGAATTTTAAAAGAGCATTTCACATGTCCAGACCCTCCAGGTGAAGAAACAATCCGTCCCAGACCCTTAAATTTTGGGAGTGTAAAAAGAGATTCCAAAAAATACTAGAGATGGTCTCACCCAACTATTAAAATTGATGGTTAAAATCTAGGTAATTAAGGAATTTAAAAGTATTACAGAAACAAAATATGGCACTGAGCTGTTAGAAAAGAACATTTGTGGCATGCAAACGTGTCAAGATAAAACCAAATTATACCTTAATGGGAAAGCAGTGTGTGCAACCTCCATAAAATATTTTTCTTAAGCACTGAGAAGCAATTGCTGTTGGTGAGAGGACTCCTTTCTTGAGTGTGAGAAATGTGATAAAGATCTATTTGTTATGTATTTTAAAACCATTTTTATTCATATTCCAGGTCCAAACAAGAGTCTGAGAAAGAGAGCACCGAAACTTGCTGAGCTTCTGGCTTTCAGATTGCTACAAACCCCAAATGTCAGAGCCACTCTGCCTTTGCTATGGCAGAATTAAACACCTTCAGCTCATCTTTTCCTGTGTCCTCCAAGTATTTTACACTGATTTGTCCTGAAATATACTCACAATCCCATCTGAGGGCTCCCTGCACTCCAGCCCAGGCTCTGACACCCCACATGAACACCCAAGGAAGCTCCCAGTGCTCCCCAGCCCCACTCAGCTCTTTCCCCGCCCGTTCCACGGAGGAGCAGCTCTGATTTATGGAGGATTTGCACACATTGTGCACAGGCAAGAAGTGCCCAAGAGATGCCTGACACAATTCTGCAGAGCCCCAGTGGCACCGTGACCTGCAGGAGTACAGAGTGCACCTGGCCAAAAATTCCACCCTGTCCATACCTGGGAATAACGAGTGCTCGGAGCTGGCACGGGAAGAGCACGACAGGGGCTGCTCCCACACAGGCAGAAGGTAAAGTCACTTCAAAGCAGGCTCCGCTGGCACTCCAGTATTGACACAAATAAATGCTTTTTATGTCATTCCCATTTTCCAGAAGGTAAATGTTCACGAGGAGCCGTGCCCAGCCTGAGCGGAGCAGGCTGAATTTAAGAATTAAAGGAAATTATTTCCCTTACCTTTGTGATACTTTCCATCCTGATCAACTCTGACTTTGTTTATCTAAATTTCCAGCGAAAAAAAAAGAGTTGATTGAGATGGGGAGTGTTGAAAAATTACAGAAACCAAAGGAGAAAAGTTTGGTTCACAGGGCAGGAAAGAGACATTCAAGACCAGTTCAAGATACTATTTTAGGAAAGTCATTTTTGCCACTGCTCTAAAATTTGCATGAAGCTCAGGGTAACTGAATGTTATCTTCACATTATATTATGTAATTGTCTTTTCTAGGCAGATATATACACATTTCCCTGTATGCAAATGTGACTTTCTGGCCTAGGTAACTCTGCAAACAGATGAAATATTGGTTCTTAAGCAAGTCGTTTTTAGGAAATCTGTAACAGTAGCACCAGGTTTTTAAATTTGTAAGAGATATATGTAAGATAAGATATAATACATCTGTATTAGATAATTTTATCAAGGCACAGACATGGAGATGATGGAAAGCATGTGTGAGGATGAAGAACAAATTGGGTAACAATACTGGGAAACAATGAAATGGAAAAGGGTAATAGAACTACTAGGCCAACCTTTACCTGGTTTTCCATAAATTTAGCAATGTTATTTCAAATTCAAGAATACACCAGCTCATTTAAAAGAAACTACTATTTTTAAATGAAAACTCTCTACCAAAAGTCTGAAATTTTTTAAGAAGTGGGTTTGATTTTATCCAATAAAGTTTCAGGGGTGACCTTTATATCAGATCTTCCCTTTCCCATCTTCAGAGCAAATCTGATTGCACCAATTCTCTGCAAGCAGAGCTGAAAAAAGGAGTAAAATTCTGACCAAAGGAATAAGAACTGTGAATTCTCACCACAGCTATGAGGTAGGGACCCCATGTGCCACTGACCCTCTGAACTCTCATCCCCCAATAACCCAGTGTCTGCTGGACCCCAGTATTCCACCACCTCCCTGAACAATGAGCTCCAAAATCCATGTGTATATAGGAAATTCGACCTCACCTCCAGAAAGGTAAAAAACAAACCCAAGTGCACAGATTTTGTGCTGTTGCAGCAGTACCCAACCATCCCACACAGCACATTTTTCAGACACACAGCGAGCAACTGAGCACTAATATTTTATGAAGGTGTCACGTTACTCCCCCCAAAGGGAAGTGAGAAGTGCAAGGCAGCCCTGGTGGCTCCAGATTTTAGAGATAATTGCAAAAACCTGTCACACAGAGCTGACCACCACTGAACACAAACTCATGTACAAATACAGGTGTTAGAACTCTACATCTCTATGCAGGTTGAATGTATTTCAAATTATGAACGGTGACTCCAAATCCCCATGGCAGGGGTGGCACTGGATGAGCTTTAAGGTCCCTTCCAACCCAAACTATTCTGGGATATGTTACAGGAACACAGGCATGGGGAGAAGAAGGGTTCTTGCCATAAATTGAGGTGAATAAGCAAAACAAAACAATTTTGCCCCAGTGACTTCTAAAGATTTATCGATTGGAACCCAAAATTTGACCCAACAATATCTTGTTATGTTTTATCACTCTGCACACATTCCTTTTCTCTGTACTCTTGTCCAACATCCATAACACTGTTTGGTTTGTGTCCCATCAACGATTTCCTCAAGCAAAGTTATTAATCTAAATTCATCCAAATGCATCTGTCACGACAAACCTTTCTGCAATGTAAGAACAGAATTCTCGACTGAGAAGTTTTAAAAGTGTTTTCTACCTTCTAAGGCTCTGGAAAAATTATTGGTTTTTTTTCAGAAGAACCAGTCATTTTAAGTCATTTATCTGCTTTTTAAGGGAGGTAGAACAGAAAAAGCCCAAGCTGCAAAAACCCCTTTCAACCTCAGGAAAATTATTATTTAATTCCATGCTGTGTTACATCTCCTGAAGCAAGAGAACAGGGTTTAAAGATTGCATTTGTGTACTTTTGGGACTGTTCTCACAGTCCCAATCCATCCCCCACCATGCTTTTTCCATAATCATGACAAAGAAAATATACAAACTATAATAAGCATGTCCCAAATGTTTGACCAAAACATAAACATCGCTTTAAAAATATCCTTGTCCCATTTAAGGACGACTAATCCCAGATAACAAACCTTTCCCAGATAGAGTTAAGTGGGAATTTCCCATAATTTTTCCATTAAAGATGCCATACTCTGATCCCAACTGTCCAGCACCGCATGGACACTTTGGACAACGCTCTGAGGCACAGGGTGGGATTATTGTGATGTTGGACTCAGTGATCCCTGTGGGTCCCTTCCAGCTCAGGATATGCCATATATCCATAAGGATTTGTACACCAGGAAGAGCAGAGGGAGGCTCCGTTTCCATATCCCAAACACAAGCAAGGCTCACGAGGGCTGAGCAGGGAATAATCAGATACGCACCAGACACCTGACAGCAAACATCCTGCACCAGAGCAGCACGGATCAGGAATGAGGTTGGATTTCCAGAGCAGCTGGAACTCCTGGAAGCTCTCAGATTCCTCCTGGAGCTTTCACAGGCGCAGCAGCCACGCAGCTCCCACAGCCCATAAGCTCTGGAGCACAGACTGGCAACCAAACGACTCCCAAGAAACCTCAACAGCAGCTGCTGACTGCCCAATTCTGCAGTTAAATCAACATGGGAAAGATCCTGCATCCTTGGACATCTGCTTTGCTTTGGGATGAAGGGCCAGCTCCACTATAAGACAGAAATCCTGCTCTTTTTAACAAAAAAAAAACCACACATGGAATAAAAAAATCAAAGGCAAACTTTTTAATATATCATTCAGCAAAAGAGAATTTTCAGCTGGTTTTAGCGCTGGCATCACAGCCCTCAACACGTGTCATCTCTAGGAAAGTGTTTCCCAGTTATCTGAGTGGTGCAATGGCTCTAGTTAAAATATTTCTATTGAATTGCTCAGGGAGCCTCAGGCTGCTCAGCCTTTAGCAGGTGAAGCCCCAGCTCTCACCAGGCTCTGCATGGAAGTTTTGCCCTCAGTTGTCAGATCAGGTACAACCAACACCTGTAGTGTCCCTGTTATGGACCTTCCTATCTTACAGATTGAGGGTGAGTGCTGGCTAATAATGATTGTGCTTCTCTGAAGGTCACTAAAATCATTAAATAAAAGTTATCACAATAAAAATTTCTCTCTTTTATTTCCTCAGAGCACCAAGGGCTACAGAGATCCCAAAGACTACTCTGCCTTCACAGACTGCTTCCCTGAATTCCTGGAGAAGGAATGAAAGCATCTTGCATAACCCCCATCAGGCCAAACCACTTTCTAAAATGACATGTAACCTGCAGGATTCTCCTTTCAGACCACAGAAACAGACACACACAAAGATCTTTCAGAAGATGCAGGAACACAAAGGGACACACGATTTGCCCTTACCCAAATGACAGAACCTCTCAGGTTATAAAAGCACTCAGTGATACGGGCATTGCTTCCTAAACTGCTGAATGTTTCATACAAGCAAACAGGCATTCAGGCACTGCTTCATCCCTGTGCCACCAACGCTGAAATCCCAGAATATTTCTCCAGAGCCACTTTGCAAACCACTGCTTGTAAACAAGAAGTGAGCTGAGAATGGATTGGGGGATGATATTCTGCCCCAGTGACAAATTAATGCAAATCAGGGGGAGGAGAGATTGACTTTCATTCCTTGCCAGGGTCTTATCTTGCATCCAACCATTCAGCTGGAAGATGGGAGCCACTGAGCAGCTTGAAAATTGGAATGGTGTTAGTCCAGAAGAACACAAGGTGTAAATATAAATACAGATAAACACAGAATTAAAACATTAGCTCTCCTAAGGATGGAACAGCACAAAGAAAAGTCACTGCCCATGTCATGTCTGAAGATGAAAAATCATTGTAAACCCCCCCCAGTCTCTTCCAGCAGCAATTCCCACCCAGCTGGGGTTCAGGAACAAGCAGGGTGTGCAATAAGCTTTCAGTAGTTGCATTCTGAACAACTGAGTTCATTTTCACTTCACCAGGTGGAATTCGGAAATTCTCAAGACAATCATTTGCTGTTGAGATTTGAGATTAATATGAAACCAATCATTCCATATTAAAAATTCAATATGTTAATAATAATGCAGTTTATTTTGCTTCTATTTATGCCCCCAGATTAAATTTAATCCATGTTTGCTTTGGTTGCCTGAGCATCTGAGCAAAAAAAAAAATCTAGAATTAGGAAATAAAATGCTGACCACTGTGATTTTAAAATAATCTTGAAAATCTCAAAATAATCTGTTTCCAGTGAAAAGAGAAAAATGTTGATACTTACAAAGCATTAAAACATTACAAAAATACAAGCTAGCAATCATCAAAGATTGCCTTCACCTTTTGTCCAGCATTTTATACTTTTGTGAAAATGATTTTTAGAACAGCTTAGGACGTCACAAAATTGAAGTGCTACATTCAGCTTGTAACACGTACAATGGAAAGTCATGCTGGAAAGCAAAAGCTTCACCATTACCAAGAATGCTTAAGCATAAAATATCTGTAAATATCTTAAAATTTACAAATAAATTATTAGTGAGGGACTTTGATACAGAAAATGTTTGCAAACATCAGTGGACCATATTGAAATTTTTTTCTATTTAATCTTATGCCCAAAAAAAGGACAGAAATAAGGAGGGATGGTACAGAACAAGAAAATCTATTTCTAAATACTTTTCCTGCTTGAATCACGAGCTCAACATGAGAAGCAGTTCAGACCAATACTTCCAAGTCTGTATCACTTCCACAGAGGCAAAATGACCAAAATTCTGTTAGGATGGCCCCAAAGAACTCTCTGCACCATTCCAAGGATCAGGATGGATTTTGCTTCACTGAAAGAACATTTCAGAACAGAGAAACAGATTTAAAATGTGCTGAGATCTCCTATTGTTACCCCATGACAGAAAACCATAACTTGGCAAACTCTTGGGTTTGTCTGGGCAAAAATAATCCTCACTAAAACAACACAAAAAAATATCCCAACACACGACTTGAGATTTGGTTACGTTGGTCATGGGACAAATTTCTGGGTCTGGTCATAGGATTCTCAATTCCTTACCTGGGCTCTGGACCAGCAATTTGCTCCTGATTTAGAAGAAAAACAAACCCAAAGCTTCTCTGTTGCACCCTCAGCAAAGAGGGAACGTTCACACCTCAGCTCACGTGGTAGAGCTGGAATCCGAACATTCGCACTTCACTCCTCACTGACACGTGCCAATATCACAGGGGTTTTTTTCCAACGCCAAACCTGTGCCTACACAGTTTAAAAAACACCCAGAAAATTGTCATATTTGACCTTTTTTATTGTGTACTGCTGAGAAGACAAGAGACAGCAAAGGTGAAACTGTCAATTCCCACTGTAGCACGAAAAATCTTCATCTGGAAGTTCTGGCTGAAAAAAAATTGGGTGCTCTTGGGGTGCCATATCACAGCTGCATTTCTCAGGAAAATAAGTTATGAAACTGTTAGTGTGACAAAGTAACCCAAGAAAGATTAAATAGCAAAGTCACCATTTGTACCCCTTCGATCACACCCATGGGAAACATGGAAATTTAGGGTTCAAGAACCAATTTACTCCCATTTGGTTTTTGGTTAGACTCTGTCAGGAGCTGTTAAAATGCTGCCTTTGGAGGCAGAAAAACTACATTTTGCTGGGGGTAAGTTACATAACATCCTGGACAAATTGTTTCCATTGCAAACCGAAAACCAGTGAAGATGCTCACTGGAATTTTTGGCAAGAACAGTTGCAGCGAGTTGTTCCAGAGACTGACTTAAACTTCCTTCGTTCCAGTTTTAAAACTGGCTTTTTAATATGGGTCTCAGCAAACATTAGAAATTCAAAGCCCCAGGTCATCCTCTTTGGGCAAAGAGTGGATTCAGTTTTTCAGACCACTTTTGATTCCAAGGCTGTGGGGGAGGATGGGCCTCCTTGGTTTGGGGTTTTTTCAGAACTGGCACAAGATTCTCCTTAAACAACGAAACAGTTGTAAAAGGAATTCCAGTGGCCCATTTAAAACGTTGAAATGTTGACAGCCAGCTACTCCAGAGTTACTCACAGTAGGAAAAGTATTCCTGTGGTCTTTACTGCATCCCTCACCTGTATTATGAATGAGGTTACAGCATCGTAACCACAGGGCCACTTAGCTTTTAGAAATAAGATAATCATTCAGACGATAAAATCAATTTATTCCCTGAAAACTGATGAGAAAAAAGGTGTCAATATTTATTTGATAAATAGGCATCCCAGGAAGGGTTACTCTCTTGGAATACTCCTGCATTTCCATGTAAGTTACTGCTGGTCCTTACCTTGAGAGCACAAACCTTCAGAGCTGCTCTTCTCACCACACTGGGATGATCCATATTTACTATTCCAGAATTACCATTCCTGAATAACAGCAATGATCTGAATTCATTTCAGAATAAAAATGTCTGGTTCACGCTTAGCTCAAAGGTTTTTGGGAATAGTTATTTTCACTGAAATCTGTTCTCAACATTAACTGAAATAATTTTGCATTTATTTGATCTGGTCTAAAATATTTCTCTGGTATTTCACTGCTGGTTGCTTCTGGCCATCTTCTTGATGAAGATCTGCAAATACATCAGGCACGAGGATCTCACTCCAGAAACGTCAAGGTCATGGATGTTGTTGAAGCAGGACAAACGTGACACTTTTCATCTCTATTTAAACATTGTAGGTACCAGGACAGTTCTGCTTCTGTATTTTCCAGTGGTCAGTTGGCCTCTCTCAAACAAAGAGAGTGCAGCCCCCCACATTCTGACTGCAGGAATTGAAGTTTCTCTGCCCGCTCTGGAAGGAGACGCTGCAAGCGCTGAAGGAGAAAGTTGTCCCCGCCTTTAGGAACAAATCCTGTTACACACAGGGTGGCAGGGAGGTCCCTGCAGTGGCCCCGGGGTGGGTGCCCTGGTCACTGCTCCTCAGCCCTCTGCCCAGGCATCTTCCAGCTACCCCGATCCACATCTCCAAAACCGTGGGGAGCAGGAGGTTCTGGCAGATGGGGACGGTGCGATCCCTCCTCCTCCTCAGGAGCGGCTCTTCCAGTGAGTCAGGATGACCTGACAGATTTTCAGGATGACCCGACAGATTTTCAGCAGTCTCGGTGTCACCTGGGGCCGTGTCCCCGCCGTGCTGTGTGACCCTGGGGCTGACCTCGGGGGCACCGAGAGCTGGAATCAGCTATTTAAAGCTCATTACAATATCAATAGCGAGCTCAAAGGAACTGCCAAATCCAGTTAATCCCCCGTGCTCTAAACATACCTTCCAAACCCACGGCGTGTTTATCTCCATCCCACTAAAGCCAAGCTGACTGGTTTGTCTTCTCCTCGAGGAATCTTTGCAGTTATTGTTCAGTCAGCTCGGAAACCGATCAACCCTGCACAGCACCTCTTCATTTTCCCCTAATGACACACCGTTCACGGTCCCTTCACTCCCCACATCAGAAGGAATTCCCAATAAACACTGCTGTAATCTGTTTACTACACCCTGTTTATCCAGTTTAGGCTGTACTAAGCACCCCTAACAGCTTAGACCTTCTCTATGCAACAGGGCTGGGCCAGCAGCACCCCGCGCTCACAGACCTACAGCTGCTCCTCCACACCCACATCCCTTTTCAGCTTCATTGGTATTTTCAGTTAAGAAATTGCTCTAAAAATTCCTATATGTAAGGACTCATCTTCCAGGTGTTCACCATTGAGGGCATAGTTCTTGCTGTAAGAAACACAGAACATGGATTTTATATCTGTTTCTGTAACTTAAACACAGCACTGAGCTTTGCTCTTCCTTTGGAAGAGCCTTGCTAATAGGAAAATGCAGGCACAGTAAGAGACTGGCTGGAGAAGCCATTCAGGCACCACTGTTTATTATTCCAGGGAAATTGTAGCCACAGATACTTCAAGGAATTGTTGCCGCCACTCAGAGAGGTGGAAGGAATAAGCAAATAGATTTACTACACTTGTCTCTCACACAGCCTTTTGGTACTTTGCAACATCCATGTGGGGCTCACTGATGGGTGAAAAACCACCCTGACCTCTGGATTTCCCTGCACTGCAGCATGGCTGGATGCAATTCTTAAATTAAAGGTGTTTGGGGGTTTTTTCCTGTGAATAATGCTGCCACACATCGAAGCAGCAGCTTGCTCTGGCTCCAGGAAGGCCTGGCTCTGGGCTTTCCATTTATAAAGCGGGGTTATACGAAAGACACTTTTTACCAAGGCCCGTAGTAACAGGACAAGGAGCAATGGTTTTAAAATGAAAGAGGGAATGTTTTCTTGGATATAAGGAAGAAATTGTTCCCTGGGAGGGTGGGGAGGCCCTGGCACAGGGTGCCCAGAGAAGCTGTGGCTGCCCCTGGATCTCTGGAAGTGTCTAAGGCCAGGCTGGACATTGGGGCTTGGAGCATCCTGGGATAGTGGAAGGTGTCCCTGCTCATGGCAGTGGGGAAGAATAGGATGAGCTTTAAGGTCCCTCCCAGTCCAAATCATTCTATGGTTCCATCTCCTGTATGAACTCTGTGATGACATTTTCATACAGAGAACAGGGGAAAAAAACAAAAGCAGAACAAACCAACCAAATAAAATTAAATTTGGAAAAATCAAAGTTGAAATCATGGCTAAACCCAGACTGTTGCAGTTAGAAGCCAAAAGAAGTGAAGCCCAAGTGTTAAACCACCTACTCGAACCTGGCATTATACATCCATAGGTGCAGAAAAGTAACTACAGTACAAAGTTATACCATGGCTGCTGCTCCTCCACCAGGATATCCTCACTTGAGCGATCTTTAGAAATCATTTAAGAAGAGAACAGAAATCCCTCAGGAGAAAACAGATCTGAAGACAGAAACCTGTATCAACACTCATAAATTACACCAGTCTTTGCAAAAATATTCCACCAATAAGCCTGCAAAGGCAACAGAGGGTGTTTGGCAGGGAGGGAAAGGTCAGTAATTCCAAATCCAGTCATGGTGATTTGGCAAAGAGTTCTATTGCTGAATGTTTTAAAAATATTGGTCTCTAAAGAGCTGCAATCCAACAGCTTTGGATGGGCAGACAGGTCACAGCTGCGGGTTTTTTCACTCTCTCTCCTACTGCCACCTTGACCTCTGTTTGCAATCAGAAAAGAACAGAGTTTAAACCCAATCTGGTGCCAGCCCAATAAAATCTGATCTGTTTCACCCCCTTCTTTACATAAAATCTGCATGGGGCTCTCTGTGTATTTTTAGTCTCTTTAATAAAATATCAGACAACAGATCCTAAAAGTTTTTAAATGTTATTATTAATTCCATTACCACCAGGCAGTCGAGGCTGAAATTTGGAAGTGGCAATGTCTGACTTGAGGGAGAAGCCCAGAAAAGAAGTTGGGATGGGAATTTAGCCAGCTAGACAGAAAAATAATACATCATCTTGTCAGGAGTGAGCTGAAACCTTTCAAACACACACCGCAAAGTGGAACCGTGGAGAAAGGGCACAAATGGAAGAACATTCCCGAGGAAATCAATAGGCAGAAGCAGGACATCCATTTCCCACCGTGGGCTGACTTTAGCACGGCCGTTGCACAAAACAAGACATCAGAAAGAGCTTATTCCCCTCCAGTCAGGTTTCTCACACAAATCTGGGATGGCTTCAAAGACTCCTCTCCAGCCTTTCCCACTCAGCTGCACGAAGAGCTGACAGACAAGACCACAAAGATTCGGGATCAATCCAGGCCAAAAGCAAACCTCAGGAGTCAGGGATAGAAGCCAACAAACGGGAATGGGTTTGCTCTTAGGACAAGGTCTCTTAAGAGAAAAGTTTGGTAAGCCCTGAAGGAAAGGTGGGATCATTTGATGTCTTCACCACAGCTGCTGTGAGAGGCAGGAACCAAGGGGTGAGACAGCAAGGTAGAGAGGGAGCAGCTGTGTCTGCAGTGCTGCTCTCCACAGGAATCCCTTCAATCCATATGTTGGGGGGTGGAATTTAGGTTCCTCAAGCCCATTCACCTTCTGCACTCCTTATGCTGCTGTCCAGCACCCATTTCTGCTCTGAATGACCTGATGAGCAGTTTTCTGTAAATTCTGCTGAGTCCAGGATCCATGCTCAGAAGAGGCTGCGGGAGCTGAGCTGACAGGGGAGGGGGTTTGCCCCTGTCCCTCGTGGTGCCCATTCTCCCTGGAATTGCTGCACCTGCAGGTGGGACACTCTCGGTGCAGACAGCGAGTTCCGGAGGGGAGGCATGTGCTGGCACAAGCATGGGGCGTTTTCCTGCTAAACAGAGTTGCAGGCTCCCATTTACAGAGTCAGGGCAGATGTTAAGTGCACAGAAAATCAGAGTCCTCACTTCAAACCACGCTGCCCATGGCTGCCCTTCCCCAGACCTTACAATGAGCACAGCAGCACCAGGCTCTTCCAAAGGCAGGATACTCATGGCAAGTTTCTCCATGACCGGCTGTGCTAACGTCCACAGAAGCCAACACACAGTTACCAGCCCCTAAAGGCCTATTTTCAGTGCTATAGGTCCACCTATTCAGCAAAAGTCTTTTGAAAGGCAAATACACCATGATGGAAAGGTGTTTGAAGTGTATTACAGTTACATACCAATGCGGATGGTCCTGCACGTCATTTACCCCTCAAAACAGTTCCCCCTCCTGTCACTGTTAACAAGCTTGATTATCAACCTTATTATTTTTAAAGCTTTTCTTTCACACCTGCAGACAGTGTCTTTTTCACCATGTGACTTAAAACAGAGAGTTTATGCCTACAGGACTGGTCTTCCAGTTGGAATACTGAATACCAATACTGAAGTTATAATTTGTCATTCAGATCTCAGAAAAACATTTCAAACCTTTAGGACAGGCAGAGGAGAAGAGGACTACATCTCACTCACAGCTGAATGCTGGTGTATTTGCTATTTCAGACAGGGAAAACCGAGTACATTTTTCTGTACTAGCTCAGCAGTGAACTCTCCACAGGTGCACAGGAAAAGGATAAAACACTCCTGTGACAACACTGAGCCTTAATTCAAACATTTCACAATTGCAGCTACACCCTGATTTCAGAGCTCAACTTCCACTGAGTGAGAGATCCCTACAGGCAAAACCTTAAGAAAGGGCATTGTTGGCAGAAAACATCATATAAGGATTGTATTAAATATTAAGCCAGGCTCTCATTTAAACACAAAATCTCTTCATTTTTCATACTGCTGTTTTACAAGCTCCCTCTTTGCTTGCTGTAAGCACAGCTCTGAGCAGAGCTGTACCATGTTCGAGCACAGCAATTCTTTAGGTCCTGTCAGTTATTCAAACCAAGTCCATTCATTGAAGTGACTCCCAGTTAGATCTCCTCTGTATATCAACAAGTACACAGAGTAAATTCAGTACAAAACAGGAGGTACAGGCAAATCTTGCAGTCAGTTATTTCTCTGAATGCCCGAGGTTAATGAAATCAAGCAGACATTTACAGAAATCATATCGTTCAGGGGCTTTAGGAACTCATTACTCACAGTTGTAATCCATTTTCCTAATCGAGTGATTGGTATTGAGCAATAAAACATTTCGGTCATCTGCTGCAAAAACGTTTCATAAGCGATTATTTTATTTGCTGATGCTATAACAACTGAAGTAATGCACAATTAAATTAAATTATTTGGGGCCTAGCATAACTAGCATCATTTGGGATGTTTCCCATTTTTAACCAGCGAACTCTGATATCCATGGTGTGAAGATGGGCCTGAGAGCACCGTACACTTCTGCATTTAACACTGCCAAGCACAGACTGTCTGTAAGAATTCCAGGGATTTTCTGCACCACAGTGCTGACACTTCACTGTAGGAGATGCTTGGGTTTTATTATCGACACACTGGCAAAATTCGAGGTTATGCTCACAAAGCAAGTTTCCTTCTCCATCACTTCCTCCAAAGCCTTTCCCTTGCAGTCCAACCTGCTCTCGCCAGGACAGGAGGCTTTTGTGATTCTGCCCATCCCCACTGCCCCTGACAAATCTCAAATTCATCTTCATGTTACAGCCAAGTTCATGAGGGGAGAGAACTCACAAGCATTTACGTCTGACAACTGTCCTGAATATTTGAATCCCTCTCTGGGGGTCTGATGAGAAAGAACACAACTCATCAGCGTGGATACTGATGGGAAAGTATCTCAGAGGTTCTTCCAAGCAATTTCAGAAGCTGCTTTGCTTGTAAAACAACTTGTTTAGCCCATGTTTATGTGAAATAACAGCTCTGTCAAAGCAGCATGCTGAGAATAAACCACAGATAAAAATACAAAAGAAACAGAACTACTATTGAAATGTTCTGAATGCTTCTCTCATGAGTTGCAGGACAATAATGTGATTGGTAACAGGCAAACTCCAGATGGAGCTTCAGCAAGTTAATTTAAGCCAAACAGCTCCTTTAGCTTTGGAAAGCTCCCCCTTTCAGTGGACAAGACTTCTGCTCAACTGCAGTTTGGAGCACTCTTATCTTGTTTAGATTTTCCAGACTGGTTTACCCACCCCTGTGAATGATATGTTTGCCTAATTAGCCTTTACCCCTTCGCTGAGAATATACCTGATATGAGCCTTGTGAAAAATCCACAATATCAGAACCCCAACGAAGCATTCTGCATTGCCTGCTCCTTCCCCACCAGCTTCCATGGTATTCAGAAGCACCAGCTCTTTTCAGCTCATGCTCAAAAGGAATAAACAAAATTAAACAAAAACAACATAACAAAACAACCCAAAAACGCCATCACTGCTCATCAAGACTAAACAAAGGAAGAAAATTGCTGAGCAGCAGCTGTCACCAAGTGGGAACTGAGAGAAGAAACCTCCAAGACCTTTTAAAGTCTCCTTCTTTAAGAAAATCCCTCTCTTCCCTCAAAGCTGTTTTTTCAGCCTTTTAAACTCCAAATAACTGCATGACAATTTATCACTATACTCGCAGGTACAAGTCCTTCCCTGGAGAGTCTGTCAAAAGGTTTGCATCACAAAAATCCTTGCAAGCTGCCCTGAAAACCCCTCCTGGCCAAACACAGCCTTGCTGCACTCAAACAGAGACATGAAACCACAGCAGGTGTGAACACAACACCTGGGCCTGAAGTTCTCCTCCTCAGTCCCTAAAATAAGTTCAGGTGGCACCACTGAAGCCAATTTGGGACAAATTCTGCTGTTTACAACTTCATCCCTGCCTGTTTAACAAAGTGGCACAACACTGGTACCCAGTGGATTTACACCACTTTGCCAAACAAGTTTTTGCTTAATAATTCATTATTTTTAGCTGGTTAATGTTTAAATCAACTGCCAATAAACCACTCACACCTCAAGACTGGTCAGGTAGTTCAGAAAGCATTCCTTAAAAAAGTATCGAAACCTTTTAAACATATTTATAAATACAGATACACATAGGGTCAAGAAATGGTTCTGGGAATGTTGAGTGCAAAACTCAGTGCTCAAAGTTGGCCAAGCACAGTTATTTAATACTCTGTTATAAATTACCTGTGCTCAAACCATATTGGCTTTGAGATATATATATATATATATATATATATAATATACATATTTTTGTAATATAATATATAAGGTATTGCCTATATTTGTCCATGCTTCCTCCAGCTCATTTTCAAAAATATCTGCTTATGTAAATAGATATTTCTTTAAAAAATAAATTAAAATTAGCTTTACAGAATTCCCAATTTTGTCTCCAACATACATTCTGGATTTTCCCTCTTCTCTGTCATCTACTGGGTATACAAAACTTGGATTAACTTGGATTTTGACAATTGTCCCATTTTTTAAAGTTCAGTTTCTAGTTAAGTCTTCATAAGCATGAGAACGAGATGTTTTTGAATGGAAAATAAAGAGAAAAGTAAAACATGACATGAAATGTGACACTGGAAGAATGTGTATGACCACTTTGCTTGAGCTCCTGAGTTAACTGAAGCAGAACATAAATAAAATCAAGGTCAAAGAAAAGAAAAATATTCATCTGCTACCTCTGTAATAAACCATATTCTTAAAGGCTGCAGTCTGAATTCGCATGAGATTAAATGTCTCATCTGGAGAATGGTCCAATAGGCCATTATTATTTGCCTGGCTGGTTTTCCATAGGTTTTCTTCCATAGTTGAGATGCATGTGGTAGTGATATTTTTTTGTCCAGAAAATACTGTTGAAAAGAAGTAACTTTAAAAAGTATCTGATAGCCAGCTCATGTATGTTTTAAAAGTAATTGGAATTTTTTTGTCTTTACTAAAAATATATTACATATATCCAAATATTCAGAAAAGGATAAAAGCCAAGAGCAAACACATGGAAAAGCTTGGATGGATTTCAAACTCTGTGTGGAGCTTTGGAAGATCTTCACATGCAGAGAAGTGATACCTATGAGGACATATCCAAATTATTTCTCACAGTTCCACTTTACCAAAGTAAAAAAAGTTTCAATCAACTGCTTTAAAGGGAAAAGTGAATTTAAGGAGTCCTTCAGCACCTGAAACAAAGTGCTCAATAGAACAGAAACTCCTAAGGATTCCCAGGGCATCTCAGCATGGAGGCTCCGTTTATTTCCCAGGCAGCAAACATCTCATCTCCATTCCCTCTCTCAGTTCCCTGAGTCTGGTGGCTCTGTGTTTGATCCCATCTTTGCTGGGTTCTTGGCCCCACAAGACCCAGCCCCTTCCCATTTCCTGATACCTGTTTACAGGCAGTATTTATTTCATCTACAGCCTGCACATGTCACACACACAAACCTCTCCAAACCACCAGTGGGGCTCGTAGCAATATCCAAACAAGCCCCAGTCATTAAAAACCAAGTCCCTGCACCAACTTTAATCATTGTCATGGAAAAGCTGCAATGAAAGGCAATTGAATCTATGAACAGTGAAAGACATGACAACAGAGGTTTTTAGGAAGCACGTGAAATGAATTCCAGCTGTGCTTATTCTCTTTAGTTTAGAGATAAACCTAAAATACAGAGTTACTTCCCTCTCTTTTCATCATCCAGTTTCTTTAATAGGGATTTTTTTTATGGATAACCTGCAAATACTTCGGTTTGAATTATTTTTGCCAAAATGTACCCAACACATACATGTGGAGTGCCTCATGTGGTGTAGCTCCACTACAAAGATAATTGAGGTTAAATAAAAGTAATCTAGGTTAAAACTCTCTAAAACAGATATGATTGAAAAAACATGGCATAACAAACAGTTAGTAAATGATACATGAAAAGAAGAGATGAAATACTTTAAATAGATCTAATTAAAAATTCATATAAAAATAAGCAATTCTAATCAATTCAGGTTTGGGAGGGTTTTTTTAACCTCTGATTAATTTACTGGTCATGATCCTAATTACTATGTAGGATGCTGCCAAGTGCTGTCAATGATATCTATTCCTTTGTAACATTTTTACTGCTCAAAATCTGAGATAAGATATCTCCGAATGAATGAAGGTTTTGGGGAGGCCATGGGGTTAATGGGATCTCTTAAGAAAAATATTCTGACTCAGCTTATATTTAGGATATTCACTTTTACTCAGCTTTGGGAACATTTTCTTCAGAACAGGCTAGAACTGTTTAGGTTGGAAAAGCCCTCGGAGATCACAGAATCCAACAGTTATCACCACCTAACCCTGTCCCCAAGTGCCACATCCAGATGCTTTTTGAAAATGACCAGGAATGGTGACTCTGCCATTTCCCTGGGCAGCCTGTCCCAATGCCTGACCACTCTTTTAGTGATTTTTTTTCCAAATCCCCAATCTAAACCTCCCCTGGCCCAGCCTGAGGCCGTTCCCTCTCCTCCTGTCCCTGTTCCCTGCGAGCAGAGCCCGACCCTCCCGGCTGCCCCCTCCTGTCAGGGACTTGTGCAGAGCCACAAGGTCCCCCCTGAGCCTCCTTTGCTCCAGCCTGAGCCCCTTTCCAGCTCCCTCAGGAACTCTCCAGCCCCTTCCCAGCTCCGTTCCCTGCCCTGGACACGCTCCAGCCCCTCAGTGTCCTTCTTGTCCTGAGGAGCCCAGAAGTGCCCCAGGATTTGGGGTGGTGCCTCAGCAGTGCCAGCACAGGGGACAATCCCTGCCCTGCTCCTGTGGCCTCACCATGGCTGGCACAGCCCAGGGGCCATTGGCGTCTTGCCCCCCTGGGCACCCCTGGCTCGTGTCCAGCCACTGTCCCCAGCACCCCCAGGGCCTTTCCCAGCTTTTCCAGCTGCTCATCCCCAGCCTGGAGCTGCAGGGTTTGGTGTGACCCCAGTGCAGGACCCGACACTTGGCCTTGCTGGCCCTCACACCGCTGTCCTCAGCCCATGGATCCAGCCCTTCCCCATCCCTCTGCAGGGCTCCCTGCCCTCCAGCAGATCTGCATCCTGCTGGACAGCAAGCAAGGAAATCACAGTGCCAAGGCCTGATGTTAAAGAATTCCCTCCAGAGCAATCTACTGATGACAACTCAGCCACAACATCAGGAGTTACAGGCACCCAGCTCCCAGCACTGCCATGGCACAATCCCTGTCTGACACTAATCCTGACATTTCCTTCTGCTGGGTTTTACCCATGTGATCCCAGTAAAGGCACCAGTGGCTTTGTCAGAATTCCTGCAGGAACCTCACCAAGCCCCAAAAACACAGTTAAAAATATTCTTTGCACAACTCTGGCAAACAATTCTGCAGCATCACACCAGGCCACTTCCCCTTGATTAGAAACATTTGCTCAAATGAGGTTATTTTGAGTTGCAAGTACATTACCTTGTGCCAGGGAATGAATCATTCATACAGATTTTAATAAAATAATTAACATTTTGTGCATAAGATAGTATTTAATGTTCTAGACCAAGATGTTAGTCTGAATCCTAGGCAGCGCCACACTTTCCCTGGCTTGATTATTCAAATATCAAATCCTTGTCATGCTATAAAAAACAGCTGTTTGAGAAGTAGCATTTTTTAAATGATAAAGATATTGATTATGTGTAATGGTGACTAAACCGCTAAAGGTCAGATTCTATTTTGTCTGTTAAAAAATATGGGGAATTATCAGCCTTTTTCATTTGCAAGCAATGTGTTTAGAAGGCCTAAATATGCAAAAATCTGTTCTTGCAATTAACTGACAGTTGATGGATAGGATCTAATCACATCCAAAATAACAGGTATATTGATAAAGACTGGAATGCATCCAGGAGTTTGGTGGCAAGGGAATGATTACAGTCCACAGGAGAAGAGTCAAAATATTGTTTTGACAATTTACATTAAATTATGCTCTCACATTTCTTTCTCTACAGGTGGGTGTACTACCAAAACCACCAAACTTATTATGCCAAATTTTTGCCTTGCAAGAATTATCCAAATCTACTAAGTGTTATTTGCAGAAAACACAAATCCATTTCATGTTCCTTACACACATCCCACTGCAGCTGACCTCTCCCACTGGCCCCACGCCGAGGAGCACATGCCCGTCACCAGCAGTCAGTCTGGGGACAAGTACTGATATTAGTGATACCTCCACGATGCAGGGCCGTTAAAATATCTCACTTGCAAAACATCTTCATGCAGCTCTCGAACCATTCCTTGCTGCATTCTCCTAATGAAGTTATCCCTCCTCTCATCTCCCCATCCCTGCAAACTTACTCGAGGACATCCTGAAAATGTGGAGCAGCACTAACGCAGCAGTGCCCACACCATGCTCAGGAACCTTCCTTTACCCAGGGCTGCACGTTTAATCAAGGAAGTGACAGTTTACCTGGATTTCAGCTGGACCTGCCTGCATTTAGAACCAACAGGAGCATTTTTTTCACCTGCTACGTGACAAAATTCCCTGCCAGGAGACCTGCCCAGAGCTGTCATTTGTTGCAGAAGATGGAACAGACAACAGCAGCCCACATTTCCTCACCTTGTTCCTGGCTGCTTTGCATTTTGAAGAACAAAGCCAGTCATTCCAGCCCTCCCATTCTGTCCCAGTGGCTTGGGAGCTGCCCACAAGCCCTGCCCTGCCCATGGCATCCCTTCTCCTGCAGCAGCCCCTGCAGAGAACAGCTTGGGAGCAGTTTGCTGCCAGCCAGCCCTTGCCCATGGGCAGCCTGGTGAGTCACAGCATCCTTGCTTGCCCTGCTCTTGCTGGCATCATTTGGCACAGCAGCTCCCAGCCACAGCAGGAACATCCTGGCACCATGATGGCAGTGGGCTGTGCCATCAAGATTGTGCCATTGGGGCTGTGCCATCGGGGCTGTGCCATCAGGGACTGTGCCATTGGGGCTGTGCCATCGGGACTGTTCCATCAGGGACCATGACATCGGGGCTGTGCCATCAGGGCTGTCCCATCGGGGCTGTCCCATCGGGGCTGTGCCATCGGGGACCGCAGTGCTCAGCCTGCACGGCCACAGCAGAGCCACCTGCCACCAAAAACTCCTCAGGGCATCACTTTCTTAGCCCGGCACCTTCCCCCAGTGCTCAGCAAACTACAACGCTCCCAGAGCTCTGAGGAGCTTTAGCAAGCTCTGCTTGATTGTTGCCACACACAGCAAATGCTCACTTTGACCATTGGGAAAAGCTGTGTTCAACTATTCCCAGAAAAATCTAAGAGTGCTAGGAAAAGTAAATTTTTACCCAAACTATCCATTTTAGTGATTTTATTATGAAAATAAATCTCACCTATAGGATTTTTTTTGACCGTTATATAAAACCTACATAAATAAATGGCTCAATATTAAAACCAGGGAAAAAAATTGATTTGATTCACTTCTCTTGTTTTGTTCCATCTTCAAGGTATTAGACAAAAACCAAGTTCTTGGTAATTTTATATCTGATTTGCTTAGAAATGAAATATTTTGGAAAAGCATTATTAACCACTTTCAGCCCCTGAAGTCATTGGACAGGCCAGTTCTGCAAACTGCACGTAATGATTTAATAAACATGCAGAAAGAACTGCATTTAAGCCTTCTTCTGGAAAATGGCTTTTGATTGTGGTTTTAGACTGAACACAGGGTGGACTGAAATTATATTTCAGCATTGTGAACATCATTTGAAACATTTAACAAGAATTCTTCAACCTGATTACCACGTATTTTGTTAAAAAGCTCTTCTTGTCTAATAAGATGATTGATAAAGTGCATTTCCAATCGCACAGTGACATATTTGGGGGGTTCAAATGCTCCCCGTTCAAAGAATTAGTTCTGCAGTAAAACAGCTCTTCCATCTATGAGCAGGAATTTGCTCACAATCCAGACCAGCTGGGCAACTCTTGTAGCACCACAGTTTCTGCATCAATTGTCCCTGGGGAAATCTATAGATTTCTAACCATCTATTGCTTCCTTTTGAACGATACATAAGGGATTTATGAAAAGGATTTTTCAGGCACGCCATCAGTCGGAGAGCTTTAGAGACAAATATTAGGTTCTGCAAAAGCATTTTTACACGACTTGGACACTCACAAGCGCAATCACTCCCTCCTGCCAACTCTCAGATTATTACGTAATATGCCCAAGCTTTTACATTTATTCAGCATACACAACTGTGGTTCAATTTGGCACATTTTTTGGTTTTTAAATATGAATAAGAATGCTTCAAAGAATAAAACTGAGTTGGGAAATATTTATACGAGAAGCTGAGTATGGATTAAAATTGCTTGGCTTCAAAAGTAAAATTAGATGATGTTTAATTTAGTTTATTTATGAAGTTGTATTTGTTCAATTTAAATACGTAATCTCCTCTGAGAGAGTTCAGCTTTGCAAAATGATAATCTGTTCCTATATTTCTATTAGTTGTGATTTATTCTGATTCATTCCTTTGTTCAAAAATGCTAATGAAAGCAGATGATGCCGAAGAAGATCCACAAGCAACAACCAATACATCCATCAGTCTGAAAAACAGGGAGAGACCGCTCCACACAGTCAGGCAAGAAATCCCAGACAAAAGATTTCTAGGGAGACACTGGCTATGGAGAAACCTGAGCACAGGCTGAACTAGCACGACTTTAAATCTCAAAACTTATCTCAAAAAGTCCTGCAAAGACACACAGCAAATTACCTCCCTCCTCTGGGTATACATTGAAGAGAGAGGAATGCTAAAAATCAACCTTGCTGGGCTTTGATGGGGAGGCTCCAGGGAGGAAAAGCACTGCCCGAGGCTCTGGGGACATGGGGATTGCATGGGGGGATGAAGGATGGATTGACAGCAGCTCTGCTACTCTGAGAAGGCACCAGAAACATTGTTCCATCAGACATCCAGGTTTGGAGTGGGTTTATTTGCCTGTCACCAGCTGTTGATGTGTTTACTCCCCGCCTCGGGTGAGAGCCTCACGGTGCTGAGGTGTCTGCACGGTGGGACCAGAGAGCTGGGCCATAAAACCCTTCCTCCATCTCTGACTCCTACAGCTGCACTCAGAAACTCCCACAGAAACACCCCTGGGGCTTGCCAGACCTCAGTTTGCAGACAGAAGAATTTGCCACTGATAACAGAGATCCTCGGAAATACCTTAATTACGAGATTTTTTCCGTCCCTCATGCCGATTAAAAAATCTCCAAACCACTGCTGCTGCTCTACATATTTTTTCCTTACAAGGCTATTTCTTATGGACACACATGGAATATCCCACCTCCTGCCTTTCCCATGGAAGCTGATTGATCTTCGAGTCATGTCATAACAGGTTTGAGGGGATTCCCTATTTCTACACTTGTATTTGCTTTGCTCTCCTCACAAAGAGGTGCAAAGGAGTAGAATCTATTGCCTCTTCCTTCCTGAGCTGAACTAAAAGCAGCTTCATGGAGCCCTTGTGGCCATCACCACAGATGTTTGGTGCTCTGTGACTTAACAGGGCATGTGGTTCATTCCCTGGTCTGTTCAATCTTTTGCAGGAATGAATTCCACAGCTCCCAAGAAGAATTTTTTATCTCAAGTAATCACAAGCGTTCCTGTGTTTGTTTTCTTACTGCTGTGGTGGAACTTGGGTGCTGTAAAAAAAGCAGAGTCATGGGAGAGAAAGTCAAATCCATACAGAATTTTGAATTAAGTAAGGCCTGGAGCCTTGAGGCTCTGTGTTCACTACAGAGCAAACACAAAAGTCAGACCAACATGGAAATGTGCTGCTGCTCCTGAGGGTAACTCCTGAATAGAAATATCTGGCAGCTGGGGGGAAAGTTTCTGGAGAACCAGCTGTGAGGTCAAACAAGAATTACTGAGGAAGGGAGTGGATCTGGTGTGTGGGAGGCAGCACAAAATTGGTATTGTTTTCAAGTGAACCACTGCAAGATTAACTTTGAATGGAATTAAACTACACAGTAAACCAAAGAGCAAGAAGGATCTGAGAGCAACTGCTCTCTGATGGCTGCTTTTAGATGCATCCATGTACATGTGTGTATGCACACACACACACACACGGATTTGCTTGTCCATGTGCAAGGATTTATCCCTTCCCTCATCCAGCAATGGGCAGAACTCTTCCCAAGCTTCCCAGTGACAGCTGCCCTCCTTCAGGAATCTTCTGCAGTTTGCAGGGTCAGTGTGAGCACTTCCAGCACTGCCATCATACTTTGATTTGCTGCCACTACCACAACCCCGGGTCATGCTCTGCCTAAAGGCAGCGGGGTTAGTTCACTTATGGGATAAATCCAGCACAGAGGCTTTCCAGAGGATCCCAGACCCTAATCCTCTTTGATTCCCAGCGCCCACAACAGCACTGAGCTCACTGGGACTGTCTCCTGAGATAAAGGGTCTTCTTTACAAGGAATATGTTTAGATGTTTCTAGTTACTTTAACATTTGCTCTTTCACAGAATTGTAATTCAGGTTTACTTTAAATATTGCAACTATTCTTCTCTCAGGGTTTGGAAATTAAAGCTCCGAAAGTACTGCTGCTTACATTATTGACCCAAAAAAATTTAACAGGTCCTGTATCTGCAGCTTTTATCTGCTCCAGGTAAGATAAAGGAGGGGAACAAGATTTCCTTAGAAGGAAGCTGGACCCGATCAAGAAATTTTATTTTCGTTTTCTCTAACAAGTGGAAAAAACAATCCCCAAAACTACTTTCCTAGCAATATTTTTTTCAAGATACCCTCCTACTCCAAAAGCAGATATGTAAATGAGGCTTGTATGTTAAGACCTTGTGCACTCAATTTTAATTCTTAAAAAGGTTCAAGAAAAAAACACTTCAGATGTCTTCCATTTTCCCTCTCATTCCTTTCCATCCTCAGTTCTGGTACCAGAATCATGTTTTCAGATTAAAACTTCCAAGTGTATTTCTAAACTAGAAAAAGGAGGACAAGGGCAGGGAAGAGGACACTTAATTTATTATCTTTTCACATTAGAGTTACAGGGAACCTTAATGATATACCAAGCTATAAACCCTGTAGCTGGTACTGTATTAATCATCTGTCTACATGAGAACTCAGATAAATATATAATCCTATTTCTGCATTGCAGATTTTATATGTCCCTTCCTCAGACTGCTACTTCTTTTTTTCATTATTTTGTAAACACTGCTGGAGGGGAGGATCCATCCCAAGGTAGGGAATGGCATCCCAGCTGTAGTTGCTTCAATTGAACAGCTACATTAAGATTTATAAGATAACCAAAGCAATAGGCAGCAATTCAAGCTTTGCAGCAGAGAGGCCCCTTTTTTTTTAAGTCTGAGCACAGTTTGTCTCTCTCAACACATTCTCCCTTCTCCAAGGTCAAGTCTGTTGCCAGTCACAGGCAGCAGCTGGCCTACCCAGGCTTCCCCCAGCTTGGGGACAAGCCAGATCCCACCTGCATATCCAAAACACTTCATTTGAGACAGGCTCCAGTGGTCCCTATCCATGTCACCTCTTGTCATGGCACATATTCCTAGAAAAATACATCCTCCCCATTTTTGTATTCCTGTTCCAACCCAAGCATGTAAATAAATCCAACCCCTCCACATTCTGTACCTCTCTCTAACATTTAGGCACCACACAGGACAGACAGAGATATCCAGTACTATTTTGGATGAATGAAAACAAGATATTTTAAATCAAATAAACCAAAGATTCTGCCAACAGTGGTGCAAACACACCAACAGCGTGCCCTGGGGATAACAAATACTCATTATAAAACATCACCTCAAAACCCCTATGCCCTGCAGGGGAGTTCTTGATGCTGCAATGGAAATACCAGGGCAGTCCTTTCACGTCCTGTCAGGTCAGCCCAAGACACACAGGGCAGCCCCCTCAGCCTTCCCCCTCCATGACAGGAGCTCTGCCCTGCCTGATGCAGTGTGGGGATGAGAGAGGCACCAAACGCTCAGTAAGAGCCACGAAAATAACCTGCAGAACTAAGAGCTTGCCCCCAAGAAAGCTGAGAGGTGTCTCTCATGGGAATCAGGCACATCATTCCTCCTGTAATCCTCCTGCTCCAACAGTTTGTTTTCCTGGCATTTTCAGCCATCTTATTCAGCACTGCTGATTTAGCACTACCATTTTATCCTGCAGTTCTCTGCATAACAATCACCACGACAGCATTACAGAGACAACCAGTCCTACCATAATGCAAATGTCCTCCATGGGTACTGCAACAATTTGCATTGCATCTCAGAAGCCGTCTGCAATTCTTCTTGGAATTTCCCAGGTTAGCTCAACTACTCATAAATAGGTATTGCTTCAAGCACTGGGGGAGGGAGGATGACAATCTCGTGTCATTGTGAAAAACACCACAAAATCATCCTTTCATTGTAATTGCATTTCGCTAGTCCCTTAATATCAAACATCATTTGGAGGTATTTTTAGAACAACGTGTGAAATGTTCATTACAATGCAAGCAAAGGGACATGGGAAGCCTGCAGTGCAAATTAAACAGCTGTCCTCAGCCAGGACAGCAGCTTCTTCCCAAACTGACTTACAGAGGACATAGATCAATGCTGCCTCCTGACATCTGGGACTGCACACTTCCCAAGGAGACTGGAACGGTTTATTGGGAACGCTGTTCTCTTCTAATTACCTGTGTGACACAAGGTGTACCTCTGTGAAAGACAAGTCAGATCGGTGGCAGAGCATTTTATTGTGCTTCATCAGCACCAGGGGGGGTGTCAAGGTTAGGGAGATGCTGAGCACGACCATTGCAATGAATTCATCCAGCCCCAAGACAAGCGAGACATAGTGCACGTGCCAAAGAGCCACCACACCTCTGAGAAGTGTCACTCTTCCCTCCAGGCCCACTGAGGCACAGAGAGCTGCTGAACAAAGAGTGTGGATGGCAGGAGCTGTGCTTGGAAAGCTGAGGCAGCCAAGAGAACGGGGATGGAGATCCCCCCATTCAGTCACAGGTGACAAATGGCTTCAGTGCAGAACGCAGCAGATCCCAGAACGTGCGTGAGGCTGTAAAGATGTCCCAGACTGTTCCACTCTCCTGCGTGAGCCTGCTCCTTGCTGGTTCCAGCCTCACTGGGCTGGCTGCAGGTTTTGAGAATACCTGGACTGAAAACAGTGGAGCATGGAATTAGTGCAGAGGGATGAGACAGAACTGCCAAAGGGACTGATCATGGCAGGGGTTCTGCCCAGGCTACTGAGATTTGGAAAGCTGAAGCCCCTTGAGCTCCAGAAGGAAGAGGAGGCTGAACAAAGAAGTGGTCTCTGAGAAAACAAGGGTATCTAGGATAAAAAAGGTGGAGATTGGACAGAAAACCAAGGGGAGTTTGGAACACCAAGGGGAGATCCTGGAGTTTTGAGATGAATGGAGACAAAAGCCGGGGGGACGCGTAGGACAGCCTGTGTGTGAGATCAAGCAGTGTAAAAGCCCAAAACTTGTTGGACCTTGAATAAACTCCATTATCCAATCCCAGTGTTGGCTGTCATTCCCTGCCTCACCTGCAACAGCTGGTGGGAATTGTCGTATGAGATTTTAGCTGGGGGATACAGAAGGAGGAATCCCTGAACCCCATTTAAAATGCTGCATCTCATCCTAAACTGAGGTCCAAAATCTACACGGAATTATACTGTGGAGCACAATCCAAACCACAGCACAGGAGACAACTTACCAGACTGAGACAGCTCTTGCCTAAGTAAAAACTCCTCAGATGGAGTATATATACGAGGAGTGTCATTTTCTCCAAGTGCCTAACAATTTCCAGAGGTCAGGAGCTGGGAAGGTCAGTGAACTGGACAGGCGATGACTACAGAAATAGCTCTTTGCCCAACATTTCACAGATAAGCATCTTCCCTATCCTGTTTCCTCATTCTGTGCGACAGATTTTTCAGCAAGATCCAAATCAGATTGGACTAAATCTCATTTTATTTTTAATTCATTTCATATGGTTTTATTTTTAACTCACTTTAATTGAAATGCAGCGAATGAAATTATCAATTGAAATTACTTCATCAGCTGTGAGTCTTCATTCTTTAATATATAAAATAAGCTCTTGGTAAATCTGAATCACTGATTTTCCCATTTCATCCTCAAACCCTGAGATGCTGATGCAATGTATTGGGCATTCAATATTGCAAATTCCACACTCTCAACCATAAACGTATTCAGGATATTGACCAAATTTTGGCATTTTTTAATAAAACAGCACTTCAATTCTGGGCTAAATCTTGAAACTGCAGTTCCAGCTCTAATCCTCTCCTTCCAAGGGATTTCTTTTGATGCAATAGCCAAGTGTTTTATTGATGGCCTGGATGAAGGAACCGAGCACTCTGTGAAAGGGCACAGATGAACTGGGGAAATGGGGAGGTGTGGCTGTGTCACCAGATGGACGAGCCGCCTCTCAGAGGGAGCAACGCGCCAAGAGGAATCCCGGGATGGCCGACAAAGGGAACAGCAAACTTCTGCCCCTGAGGCAGGACAGGCTGGGGGCCAGCTGGCTGGGAAGCAGCTCTGCAGAAAAGGCCTTGGGGTTCCTGTTGGACCCAAAGTTGAGCAGCAGCCAGCAGTGTGTCCTCACAGCAAAGGGCTCCTGGGCTGGTCCCGGCAGCGGCACCAGCAGCACGACGGAGGGGAGGGGAGCTTCCCTTCCCACCAGCACTGCTGGGACATCCCGGTGCTCCAGCCTGGGCTGGGGTCCCACAACAAGGGAGACCTGGACTTCCTGGAGAGTGTCCTCCAAAGTCATGCAGAGGTGAGGAAAGGACTGGAGCACCTGACGCCAGGTAGGAGGTTCTGAAAACTGGGACTGCTCAGCCGGGAGAGCAGAAGGCTTGGGGGATCTTATCAATAAACACCTGATGGGAGGAAGTGAGGAAGATGGAGCCAGACTCTTCTCAATGGTATCCAGTGAAAGGCGAAGAGGCAAGGAGAGCAAAGGTAGAAAATTCCATTTAAAGGTCAAAAACCATGAGGGCGGTCAAACACTGGCACAAGTGCCCCAGAGAGGTTGTGAAGTCTCCGTCCTTGGGGATACTCAAAACCTGACTGGACATTGCCCTGCTCTAGGTGACTCCACCTGGGCCAGGAGGGGTTGGGCTGGACCATCTCCAGATGTCCCTGCCAGCCCCAACTATTCTGTGCCTCTGAAACCAGCTGCTTTCTCCACCCATTTCACCTTCACCGTGCATGCAAAGGAGACAAAAGGTAAAAAATGCACAAACTCTTCCATAGAAATCCCAGTTTTACTGCTGGTCCTCTTCTAGCTTTTCCCATTAAAAGCCTCTAGGATTCTCTGAGAGCCTGCTGCACAATCCTCAGATGCTTTAACTGTGCCATGAATATTTTAAAAACAGGGAAAAACATATTACCAGCAGGATGAACTTGTTCATACATGCTGTGGTAGAAGGGAAGTATTTTGTAACTTGGTTACCATTTCCCAACTCTGCCAACTCTGGTACCTAAGCAGGAATTCCACATCCCTTCCGAGGCTCCATGTTTCACTCATCTGCAGTGTTCAGAGGGAACACGTCCTGCCTTTTACAGAGCTGACAGCCTCTTAAATTTATTAAAATATGCTTCATTCCCAACCCTTCCTTTATCCATTGGTTCTTTTTCTTCAACTGCAAATCTCCAGTTTTAATGCAAAAAGCAAGATTATATATCAAAAAAATTACAGTAAAACCATGCTTTTGGGCCTAAACATGAGTCAAAATCAGCAAAACTTGAAACAAAAACCCTACAGCTCTTAAAATTGTATCCTATGCTTACATCTCCTACAAAAGGGCACCAAACTTTGAAAAAAAAGATTACAATAAAATGCTATTGACCCTCTTCACTGTTTTATGGATGAAATTAAAGCCTATATATTTCTAGAACCTCCATAACGCCCTTTATTTATCCCTATTGGCATATAAAAAACCATCCAGCATGCAGAGCATAACCTACCTAGAGAGAAAGACTGTTCTCTTACGCAACTGCTCCACTAAGGATATATTACCTTGGAGCACGGCACGGGAGCTAGGGAAGGATGGATCCTGTGGGGCATCCCTGCTGGGCACGCTCCAGGGCAGCGGGGCTCAGGCTGCCCAGGCCAGCGGAGCGCCCGGACTGCAGGTGCTGCAGAGGCTCCGGAGCTATCCCGGCACGGGGAGCTCTCTCTGGTGCTCCACTGGCACCGGCAGGGAGGCTCCATTCAGTGCGGAGTCATCGCTCCCTGCCTGCCTCGGCACGGGAAGGATCCCAGTGCAAGCAGCAGAGGGGCTTGGCTGAGTTTGAGCGTCATATTTTAATATATGAATTAAACAAAAACACCTCTCTAATCCTTGCCCTTCTTTTTTTTTAACCCCTTTTTCAACTGGTGTGTTAAAATTAATCAGAAATGTGTGATTTTAATCATGGGGGGGGGGTGTCATTTGATCAGATAATGTATAATCTGAATGTAATTAATCAGCCAAAAAGGCAGAGCAATACCTGCTAAATTCCAGGGAACTGTAACATCCTTCTTTGTGTCCCCTTGAAAACAGAATGAAAAACCTAGTGATAGGCAGCTTATTCTCTACAAGGTTTCACAGTCAGGTTAATCAAATAAACCACTTTCTTCCCTTCAGAACATGATTTTAGGTGCAAGCTGTAAAAGTATTTCCATTTCTTAAAGGAGGTGGGTTCCATTTGGAGAACCCCCACTGCTGGAGTCCTACTGCAGTGCAATGGGCTCTCAGTGAAGTGGGAGAGGGAGTTACAAGGTCACGACTTCCACATTTATTCCAAAATGTAACAAGGAATTACTACGTACACAACTGGCATTTGACAATGTGAACTGCGGGACAAAAATGAAAAAGAAAAAAAAAAAGCAAAACCACTTTTAACATTTTCGTATATCAGCAGGATATGTGCTCGCAGTTGCAGTATTCAGACAGGAAGATATATAAATATATATTTAGTAGGATTCAAAAAAATGTTGCATCCCTAATCCAACAGCACTGGCAAAGATATGCTGTATATTTTAAAAGCTGGGGGAAGACGAAAGGGGGAAAGAAAATCTTCCAAAGCTGTTTCCTGGATACATGGTATGAAATTTAAAAGGAAAAAAGCACTCACAAAAGTGACTTCATGGCAGCTCTAAGAAGAACAGTATGATACCTAGTTCATCATTAGCATGTCTTCTGCAACCTGGAATCCTACTGGGAAGAGTGAAACTCTTCCAAGCTGTTTCAATTTACATGCATGCAACCTTTTTATACATGCAGGAAGCATGAGGAATATCATGCAGCTTTGATTTGCAGCAGAGAAGAAAATTGACCTTTTCAGTGAAAATGAATGTATATTTAGCATTGATGAGGGCCAAAATCAATTCTCCACAGAAATGAAGACAGATGCACAAAAAGGATGAAAAAGGGGGCACACAGAGGAAAAAAAAACAGAAGGAAAAACCTTCATGCTGCATTGCTCTACACAACTTATCTACAAGCCTTATTTTATTGCCTTATTCACAAACTTCCTCATTTTACCAGCACTACAGGGAAAATATGAACCACTTCTTCACAGGTAGCAATGTGGATTAAATTAAAATGAGAGCACCACGAACAAAGTAAAAGCTGTCTGTGATCAGATACTGCTGGATATCTGAGTCAAACAGTTCTTCCAGAGCAAGGTACAAGAGCCAGTCATGCATATGGATGACCTCTCACAAATTAAATGCTAATCAGGAATGCATCTCAGTGGTAAAAAAAAAAAAAAAAAAAAAAAAAACATGGACTATGAAGTCGATCTGTAATCCCTTTTCTAAGCAAAGACTAACAAAAAACCCTCATTATCAATTTCATCCCACAAATATCTAATATCGACCTCAAATCCCAGCAATAAAAGCGCAATTTTGCCATATTAAGCGTGCCAGCTCCCCTCCAGACACCCCAACATGTGTAATATCCCTGCAATCCTTTCCCAGCCCCATAAAAGAAAGCAATCAGGAGGTCAAAAGAGCAGAAGCCCTAAGGAGCACGCAGCTCTTGGGGTGCAAAATGAACCGGTTTCCCCTGAAAGCAGAGCCATTCCCTTTTAGCCACTTCAGTACTCACCTTGCAGAAGGAATGGGGAGCACCGGGCTAAGCATCTGCTCCTGGCTGCCTCTGTGCTCCAGGACTGCCCACAGCCATGGTCTCGGCAGCCCTGGGAACGCCGTGCGATGCTCAGGGAAGTGCCCCGGCTCGGATAGGACAACTTAAAGTCAGGAAATGGGAGGCTGGGGCAGAGCTCGGGGCTGCCCGGAGCGCGGGGCACAGGAGCTGCCAGCGCCGCAGGCAGGGATCAAACGCACAGAATCTCCCTTTACATAATCGGAAATGACTCCTGTAATCTTATGTTTTCTCTTAAAGCGTTGGATGCCTCATGAACAGCCAAAAGCTTTTCCATGCAGCATTCGGTGGATTGGGAGCTGATTCTTCTTTTGATAGAATTTTAAAAAAAATAAATAATTAAGTGAAAATGAAAGTCTATCTGTCAGAATTCTTAATTATTGTACCATACACCTCAGGAAAGCCTTTCCCCACCTTGCCACAGGAAACATCATGCATGCTTAAAAGGAATTACAGAAAATTCCTGGTTTCTTCCACATTATTTTCTAATCCGTCTCCATACAAAGGCAATGTTTGGGGTTTTTAACCTGTGTGCCCTTTACTTTCAAACAAACGCACTGAAAAACTATAAACAGCTCTATAAAGGAATCCAGCTGAGGATTACAGATTTTCCTAACAAGAGATAGCTTTGCCTATCATAAGAGAACATTAAAGTTAGAAAAATACAACAGTCAAAGTGTGCTGCTCACATTTTAGTGAAATGTGAGCTTCTGAAAGAAAAAAAAAGGCACATCCGATTCTTACCAGCAATGATAAAAGCAAAATCCCATCCACGTGTTTTCCTCATCGCTAAAGAACTGATTTAATCAAAATCAAGCCCATACGTTTCAAAAACAACAAGATCATGCTGAATTCTCAACCTACCGAAGCCCAGCGAACGCTTTCTGATGCAAGAGAGCCTTTTAGCTAAGCAGTTTCTCTTTGACCTTACAGAATAATCTACACGAGTCGCAGCATTACCTTTGCAGAGATTCCCAGGGCAGGAACCAAAACCTAATGCATCACTCAGCCCCAGTCCCCACACCATCTTCCCATCAGCTCGCGCCTTCCCCGGCAGCAAAATGCCAAATAAACGAGCTCAGAACGGAAAGAGGAAAGATTTTTTTTTTCTCTTTTATTATTATTATCATCATCATCATCACCACCACCACCACCATCATTATTGCTCTCATGCTGTGGATGTCGCTACTTACTTGGCTAAGACATCCTCCCCAGCGCAGCCTGCTCCCGGCTAGCGGGCGGAGGGCTCAGGGCTCGGCATGGGCGCGGGCAGGCGCGCAGCGGCCGCGGAGCCCCTCTGCAGACCGTACCACCGCGGCGCCGCCGGGGAGGCAGCGCGCTGCGCCCGCAGCATCCCCGCACCGCCACCGCGGGGCCACCGCCACCGCCCGCCCCGGCACCGCCGCGCCACGGCGGGGACACCGCCGCAGCCGCCGCGGGAACGGGGAAGGAACAAAAAAGAGGAGGAAAAAAAAAAAAAAAAAAAAGGACTGAACCACCATGTTTGTTGTTTGCGATTTTTTAATGCTTCCCCTGGGATAATGACAAAAACGGAAGATGGCAAGCGACCAGGAATATGCCACTTACTCAGAAACGGGAGAAACCTTCAAGGACAAGGGCTGTCAAGTCCTATCACTGTCGCTGGAGGAGGAAAGGGGAGGATGAAAGGTTGTGGAGGAAAGGGGGCGCGGGGAGCGCGGGGAGCGGCGCATCCCCGGCACCCCCGAGCAGGCGCAGGATGCGGCGGGGCTGGAGCCCGCAGTGCCCGGCGATGCTCGGGCTGTGCCCGCTAATGACAGCCCGGCACGGCGGCGTGTCCGTGCTGCAAATTACTTCGTAATCACCCTCTGCAAAGATCCGGCTCGCTTGCCCTCCCCTGCTCTTTCTGTTTATGTAAGAACAATGGGGATTCTAAGGAATATAGCGGAAAAAGCAGCCTTGCAGCGCTGTGGGGTTTGTGTTGTGTTTGTGTCCCTGCCATGCCTGCCAGAAATCCAAAACCATACAGGAGGAACAGGCGAAATACCCCCGTTTAATCTGAGCTGGGCACATCAGCATGTGCTGTAAAACCACACACACATCCCAGAGCAGCTCTCTGCCCTTCTCTTCCTCCTTCCTTACAGCCCTGCACTTTGGGGAATCACTGCATTTTATCTACAGCTTCTCACCATTCATTCTGAGTTACTGTGTATCTGCTATTTTGAATTATTAGCACATACAGGATTCAGAAATGTAAACGGCTTTTTCAATGGAATACCATGTTATGGCAGTGCAAAACAAACCCAAGTACCGAAAATAAGACAGAGACATCGGTCCTTTGAAAAGCAGAACATTTTCTGTGTAATAGTTTATTTTTTCAAAGGAAACTCTGATCAGTACATGTACCACGTCCAAACTGCAACTTCAAATTCCCTACCTCAAACCATTCAATCCTGAGAGTGACTGAACCCAAGAAAATACCTTCTTTTTTTTTGTGAAGAGTGCGTAAAACAGTACACAAAAAAGTTGGGATGTGTTCTGAAGCATCCTAGGACAGCAGGGGCTCCTGACGTGCCTGTGCCTTGGCCAGAGTGGGCAGAGCACACCTCCCTAAACAATAATAGGAGTAGCTGTGCTGATGCTCTGTCATCCTGCCTTACTCGCTGCTCAGAATATCAATTCAGCCAGTTAAACCAAAAGTCTGCACTGCACCAAAATGGAAGCTATTTAAAAAAAAAAAAAAAAAAAAAAGTGCCAGGATCATTGATCAGGAGTTTTATCTATGCTGATCAATTCTTTTCTTAATGAAGTAAAATGTAAATCAGGACTAGGATCAATGCAGAATTTCCTCATGTGAGACTGCCTTTATCATTAGGAAGCTACAGGCAATTACATGCATGCCAGGACACCAGATGCAGTGACTTTGGGTTATATTAAACAGGGAGACGTGTCCCCTTTTCAGAACAAGTTTTCAGTACGAACTGCAGCTGTAAGGAGTTTGCAGTGCAGCTCAAGCTGAATCCCAGCACTGAGCAAAGCAGTTCTTGGGTTAAATCTCTTGTGCTGAGGTCCCAGACCCATAAATGCTGGTGACCTCTACTGCTCTGTCAGAAAAGCAGGAACATATTGAGACATCTGCAATTATCTGGCTACTGACGTTCATTTTTTTGGAAGAAATTTTAAAGATAATTTGAAAAGCAATAGAAGGTTGATTGACACAGTACCAAAATACATTAAAGAAGACTTTTTTCTTGCACTGTCTTTCCTGAAAGAAGAGAGGAATAGCTTAAAGAAATTCAACACAGCATAAAAAACTCGTTCCACACATTTGGCTCTTGCTAGTTTGAGGAGTGCTGCGCTCAAAGACTTTCTGTCATACTACAGAAACTTCAGGCCAGGCACAGAACCATAAGGTCCATATCAGAAAAAAACTCTAATTCTTATTTTTAATTAACAGAATAGGCAAGGGAATAAGAGGGGGAGCAAAATAACAAAAAAAAAAAGTTCCAAAGGGAAAAAAAACTTTCGTTTGAACATTTCATTATATACCAAATCCAACCAACTTTGCACATGAATATTCCCAGTGCTCACTCAAGGCCTCTGAAGCACCAGAGCAGGTGGGGAGATGGACAAGCCAGGAAGCTTTTTGGAGGTCTGTTTGGAGCCTGGTCACAGGGTTGTGCTGGTTCTACCTCCACCACAGCGCTGCCATCCCGCAGCCAAGGCCTGGCATTAATGCTGAGCTCAGTCCCAGAGGATGCACATTCTGGAGCTGAGCTCCCAAGCCACGCACTCATGCACCACCTCTGGAGCCTGCCCTGGGTGGGCATCAAGGAGCTCTGAATGAAGAGGCAACGTTGTGTTCATCCTCACTTAAAGCTCCCAAGTGCAAACTCTTCAGAAATGCCCCAAACCTGAGCCCCAGCACTGCTGAGAGAGGGCCAGGAGTTCTCTGGTTCCAGGCTGACACTGCTCACTACCCTCACAGTTACAAGGCCACAATCCCAGGGAATACCTGCTACCCACAGCAGGAGCCCTACAACCAAAGTTAAAAACAGCAATTCCACCCTCAGAAATGGGCCAGCCAGTAAAGAGCACTGACAGAAACACTCTGAGCTCACAATTTAACGGGTTGGGGGGTTATTATCATTAATTTTTGAACAGAACTGTGAAAATAGTAACATTTTCCAACTTGGCTTCCAGCACGTGCAGCTGAAAATGGCCGCAACATTGGCTGGTGCTTTTTCGAGATATTTCATCATCAAATTTAATAGCAAAGCAAGACACCATCTGAAATGAGGGTTTGTCAGCACATCTTCATGCCTATTAAAGCATCCAGCAGCATGTTATTTAGCTCTGACAGAAAAACAATTTAACACCTTAACTTGGGGGCAAGGAGTGGAAATGGAGCAGAAAAATGGAATGGAAAATAGAAAGATGCTCTTTGGGACTAAGTTTAAAAAATACGACAACGCTTACGGGATGTAGAAGGAATGAGACTTTAGCTGTTGAGCTCAAATTGTGACTTGAAAAAATTGTTTCCCCAGTAAAACTTCAACTGACAAATTTATATTGGGAGGCAAAAGAGCCTACCTAGTTTCTTTGGAGAAAAATTTAATTCCATATGTGCTGGTGATACACCTCATAAGCACATTTCAAGGTCTTTATGAGATAATTAATGACAGGAAACACAGGAACATAATTTTAATTCCTCTTTCTGGATCTTGGGGAGCAAGACCTCCTTTCCAGTGAGGTTGTCCAATCAGAGGAACGGCACTGGAAAGCAGCAGCAGATTTTTAATATTTTCCTAATCACAACCCAGATACTTAAACTAGAACAGCAGACTGGCAGCCTCTCATATTTTTAAACCTCATTTGCTACGTTTTAAAAACAAGAATTAAATCTGTTTTCAGATTCGGTGTCTCTCCAGTTTGGGAACAGAGTACAGCAATATTTCTGCAAGGAAACAGCTTGCGCTCCCAAACTGCACAAACATGTTGTTATCCTGGGAAGCAACACGACCTAATAAAAGGAGTGGAGAAGAGGGACCTCGAAGCACTCACACTCAAGGACTTGCCCTGCTGTTTCTTGACTGGGAGATGTTAGTAGGTCACTTGATCCCAGTGTGCTTCAATTTCCCTAAGTATAAAAATCAGTGTATTCCTGAGTTTAAATTACAGCACTTTGGAGTTGGTTGCTTGGTTAACCCTTCCCTGCCCTTAGGGGAAGGTGTTGGACACACCTGGCTGTGCTGGGGGAAGATCTGGAGCTAATACCGGCACAGGGCTTGGACTGGGTGAGCCCCAGAGCTCCCATCCAAACCCAACCATTCGCTGTGTGATTTAAACCACGGAAGCTCACAGTTGCCTTGAACTCTATTTTATCTTCCACACTTATTTTCCTGAACAAATTACCACTTGCTCTGACTGATAAATTATTGCAGCTCCAATCAGCTCACTTCCTTGACCAGCATCCCAACTTTCTCAACATCTGAAAGGAAAACTACCAGCCAGCCAGCACCGCAGTTCCCCCCTCTGCTTCAATCTCTACCATCTGATATCTACAAATGTCCCAATTTTTCTTCTTTTGCCATCTAAGAGCCATGCCCACAAAGAGCAGAGGAGTGCAAGGCTGGGCTGCCATTGCTGTCCCTGTCCCTGCCACAGCTTTAGTGCTCAGAAAACTAAACCAGGCTCCCAGGATCACCCAAGCAGGAAGAAAAGGTCATTAGGCTCTTCCAACAACAAAAAAACAGAGGAAGAAGCATTAATTGGCCTGAGCTTCCCCGTAAAGCCTAAGCAAACCTGGCTCACTGCCATGGCCTAAGCACAGCAGTGACAGAGAAGCATCTTAGCAGAGTCCTCCAAAGGGATCTGCCCTGGCCAGAGCGAGGATCTGCAACATCTGATCCAGCTAAACCTGAATCCACTGCTGAAATCAGCTTCTCAACAGCCTAAGACGGGCCTAAGAATACAAAACCCCTGTTATGCCAGCATTGCACCCTCTTTTTAGCCTAAAGACAGAATCTGCCATCTCACATGTAGGTGAGAGGAAACATTTATTGACACTCAGAACAAATCTTAACCAATAGAGTAGCCTGACAAGAGCTTTGAAGAGCAACCTTTGTGAGGGTGCCACAACTTCTAGGAACTGTGGATAGGCAGCAAAGGAATCCCCCTTTCATTCTATGGGTATTTAAACCCCATAAACTGCCACTTCTCAAAACAGGACTTGTGCCAACTGCCTTCCAGCATGAATCTGTTTACTCAACATAGAACAGTGATACTGGGAGAGGGACTGAAGTCATTTGTGGTTTCCACCACAGGAATTCCCTTCCCTGTGTTCCGGAAGGGAATGTTACTCTTCCCCTGCAGTCTCATATCACTGGTTCTGATGGAGATTAGAAATGAAGTCCAAATTCATTTAAACGCAAACTTTAGGATTGTACAATTACAAGGGGTCACATCAGTTCATATCAAACTATAGATTTCAGACAACCTGACTTTGACAGATGTTTGAAAACAGGGATGAAACTTTGCCCAAGCAGATGGGTTGCATGGATTCACACCTCTATTGCACCAGAGCTATTCTCCCAGAAATAAACAATTTGGAATCAGAACTTTGGTTCAGTACCTTCTTCTGATAACACTGATGCCAAATACTACCACAATGTTCTAAAGGTTGTTTTTCCTTCTTATTTGCTAAACTTCTGTACAGGAAACCACTCATCTTCCATTTGAAAAGAATATTCCAAGCAGGATGCATTTGAAGGAGCATCCTTTGCCATGAAATTTCATATGACTGTGACATAGGTATGAACCTCAAGTGCCCTCTTTACACAGCCAGGTCACACCATGACCTTGGACTGCACCTTAAAGAAGAAACCCACCATTAGTCTATTTAAACTGCTCAACTGTTCCAGCCATATTTCAGATTAGACAGGAAGAAATAATAGCAGAGAATTAAATTACAAATAGGGACTTTTACTAATATTAAGGAAATGCATGCTCCTTTTAGAACTTAAAGCTTTCATTCTTCAATATATGGTGTTTTCCTACATACCTTGGTCTCCTCACTGTAAATCTCGTGAGGCTGACACAGTAGCTCCCATTGTAGCCTTTTTGTCAAATGGCTCCGAATTGAAGCCTGGATCAGCCTTATTTATTACTCTAATAAAGGCAAATTATTAACATAAAGGGAAACAACAGTGGGACAAGGTTCAATCACTCTCAACAATTCAAAAGGGAGAAAAGAATTTTAACAAACTAAGAAAAAAGGACTTTTGATAGCTCAGCAAACAATCCAACTCTGATACACATTTCCTAGTAATTAATCACCTGCAGCGATTACCTCCGGCTGAGGAGAGAGTTTTCCCAATATAATGAGATAAAAGCCTATGTTTAGCTTAGCGGGCAAAGCAATCTGACCTGGTAAGCTTTGCTAAGCTGTGGATATCTGTGACCTGCTGATCATCCTGCCCGGGGAACGTGCGCACACGGGCGGCCCCCAGGGCTGCCCAGAGCCCCATCCTGGGAATCTCAGGGTGCCCCTGGAGCCACCTCCTCAGGAGGGTGTCCCCACAGCCCAGCACCAGTGGGCTCTCCTCACTGCTGGGACACAAAACCCTGTTAAAGCCACGCAGCTCTTGGTGCTCCTCTGCGTGGAAGCAGAGACTGGAGCTCGCCTGTCACACAAACCACTGAGAATCTCGGATGTTCTTCCCTGTGCCACAACCTCCAGCTTGGGAAAACCGGTCACTTTTTGTGCTGCTGATGTCACCCGGGCTGGCACTGCCACCCCACTCACTGTGGGAACTCACAGACTGGTCCCAGAGCCTTGGAAGGGTTCACTGGTGTTGGCTGGAATGCACTGGTACAGCCCAAAACGTTTCACACCAGCCCTGTCCTTCCCTGCATGGCAGGCCTTGACAGAATGGCTCCACTTCAGCCAAAACAAACAAAAAATATGTGAACTTCAATAAATTGGTCCTTTCAATCCCACTGGAACATCTGGCAATAACTCACAAAAGCCATTCCAAGGATTCAAGCAACCATAGATCAATCAAACCGGATCTGAAATTATCACAATGTCTGTTTGTGGCTATTACATATCAATATGCTCCTATAAGAACTCAGAATTTGTATTCACAATTATACCTAGATTTTAAATAAGTGTTCGAATTCTTTAGCAAAGAATGAGCACTTACAATAAGAAAGCTTGGAGAATTATTGCAATAGAAAATTTACTTATAGATAGAACATATAATTTGCACAAAAATACTCACATTATTAAATATTAAACTAAATACAAGACCCAAATGTTATTGCAATAAATAGATTTAGTATAGGAAATAAAAATACATTATAAATGAAAATTAGTTGGGTGTCAGGCTTGGCTTCCAGACTGAGCCACGTCCTGAAGATCCATGAGCTGTTCCTTAACCGTAGATGCAACACTATGAAATAATAGTTATGAAAATTTTGCCAAAATATCAGAACTTTTTGAAGCAACTGATCTTAGGGCTTGCCAAAACTTTATTGGAGAGTAAAAGAGTGTCCAACACAGAAGACTGAACATGTGAACAAAAATGTTGTTGGAGAAAAAACACCCCCAATATCTAGTCTAGAATAATCTCACATCCAAACAGAATTGACACGTTTCCTAGTATTTCCCTTAGCTAAATAACCCTTCAAACTGTCCATTATTTTAAAATTGTCCTTCACCAATAATTGATGTGCTGCAGAATACCCTTCCTAAGAGGAAAGGTTCCATTCCTTCAGGAAGAGTTAAAAAAAAACCACATCTCATTTTGTTTGGTCAGAAATGGGTCAAGAAAGGATTTAGGGGCAAACAATGCACAGTAGCACCTTCCCTATTCCACTAAGGACACCATAAAGGAGCCAGGAAATACAAGAACCAAAAGATCAAGAAGGAGGAACCCAAACCTGTCATTACTTCATAGAATCATGGAATATCCTGCGTTGGAATGGACCCACAAGGAGCACTGAGCCCAAATCCTGGCTGTGGTTGGATCACAGCCAGGCTTAACCTACCAGAGAGCACAGCCTGGGAGGTTTGAATGATCTACTGATTAAATTTTCAATGATTTATTGACTGCATTTTTACCTCCCTTTCTTCAGAGCCAGAATTGTTCTTTTCTGCACCAGCAACAATTTGTTTTAGGCACTGAGAACAGGACACGACATTTTGCAGAGGAAATAAAAGTCTGCTGATTTATTTCACTGTGGGTCATTTATCAGCTCACATCCCAAATCCAGCCAAATTCTGCTCCACAGGGCTACAGGGACCACTGGGAAGCGCTCCAGGACCAGCAGGGCAAATTCCAGAGCCCAGAACTCAAGGCCTCACCCAGAACTGGTCCATCTGGACAAGCAACATCACCATCCCCCTTTTCCAGGGCTAACTCAAGACATGATCTCTTAGCAAGGTCTTTCCTCCAAATAAATCTGTTGGATGTCTTAATGTCCAGTAATAAACCAGCAGATTATAGTGATAAAACCCAACAGCCTCCTCCTGTCTGAGACTGGCAGAAACCACCCCTCCTCCTTGGTCCCTGGTGTGTGCCCTCACCTCATCAACCACATCCATCCTGATCTCCAGAAACAGGAATAATGGGTGAAAATAACTGGGAAAAAAAAAAGTAATTTACTAGTAAATAAATACAAAAGCCTCACTGGAAGGCTGGGAAAATAAATCTGCAAAGTTTGCTTAAGTCACTCCAAAAAAGGGAAGAGAAGAGAGAGAGTTTGAAGCACTTGTAAGCCAGTAAAAGCCAGAAGAGCATCATTCTTGTCTCTTCTTTAAAGTGTTACAGAGTAGTTTATGCATGGGCTCATAATTTAAGACCTTTAAGAATTCATCTGCCATTTCAGCTTAATAATTTTGAAAGTGTCCAGCACCCTCTGATAAGCACAAATTCTACTTTAGTCCACATTTCTTCTTAGGAATTCCCATATTTGGAAGGATTCCTTAATTTCTTTATACAAATTGCCTTTTTTTCTTTAATGCAGCACTGTCCTACAAAGATCAGCTTCATACCTCTGGTACAGATCTTGGCGTTTTTTCTCTAAGTCAAGCATTCCAGTCTGTAAAAATACACAGCTTTTACTTTCAAAAGCCCAAGGAAAAGGAGATAATCAGCAATGCATATGTTTGTGTATATATATAATTTGTACAGGGAAATTCCTAACCTCGAAGGGAATTGTGTAGTAAGACCTATATTTCTTGAACACTGATGTCAGTGCTCAAAGATGTTACTTGACCTTGAGGACAAAAACAAATTGTGCAGTCCTGCATCGTGTCCTCGGCTTAGTTCACTAAAGACATCTAATGTTCTGTGCTTACATATTATAAAGCAGTTAAACACAGATATTCCATATTAATTATATTTAATACTCCTAACTTCAATTTGTGGAGAGGAAAATTGGGTTTCCCGGGAGCTGCTGCAGCTTCCAAACATCCTCTAATTCACAAGCACCAGAGATGCTCACAGCGTTATATTTAGATAGTGATGAGAACCCTCAGCACATTATTTGTAAAATTAAATCCCACTGAGGTTTTATTCCTCTTGCCATTTCATTAATTCTCGCTCAGGAGCAGCAATGGAAGATCGTAATATGTGTAAGAGATAAAATAATAAAATATATAATGAAACATCATTCGGAATTCTGTGTTTTCTACTTTTAAAATAATGGTATTTTTGGTAACTTCTGTGACTAGGAGAGAAGACTCATAGAGAAGTTTCCCCAAACCACTTAGGTGATGTCTGCTAGCACTGATTTTCAAGTAATTAATTCTCTAAAGAAACATCTGAATGCCAAGCACAAGTGCCCTTCAAAAAGACAATGATTTCTCAAGGAAACATTTTAGAGAAGCTTTGATTCCCTGTTTTACAGAAATCCTGGGGTCTCCCTTAAGGAATGCTCCCCCTGGGTGCCCTCAGCACTGACACAGCCCAGGTGCCACCTGAAGTGTCCCCTGTTGGTGCTGCCTCGGGGACCCCACGGAGCCACTCCGGGAGCCCCAAACCGTGTCTGAGCTGCCCGGGGTGTTCCTCTCCAGGAAGCTGATCCCGCTCCTGTTGAGGGCACCCAGCAGAGCCAGGTAGAGCACCTTCAGTTCCCAAAGGCAATTTCACCCTCTGGGAAGAAAACAGAGTGTGCATTCCCAGGCTGGGCTGGGCAAAAATTCATAGGGACTGCACACGGTGCTGGACACGGCCACAGCCCAGCTGTTAATTAATAGAGGTACAGAGCCTCCAGCTGTCCAGAGAAATTGGTCCCAAGAGAAAAAGGTGTCCCTTGGCTGTCAGAAAGGCCCTTTGATAGCCAAACAAATGTCCTGTTCATACACAAAACCCCAGAACACCCATCCCACAGCACATCTCTAGCCAACCCCTCACTAATGTCACCTGAAGTCGTGTCACTGACACCAGCAAATCCCTTCCCTGAGTCCAGAAGAGTTTCCAGAGGAAACAGATCCAAGAATGATCATTTGTTACCAGGGGAATTAAAAAGAACCATTTCCTGTGTCTATCCTCTAAAATAGTTGGGAAAGCATCTTTGGGATGCCTCTTCTTCCTCCCTACAGGATTATGAAAAAATTCTGACACTTCTGAAAACTTCATTTTACATCATTTGCTTTCTCGCAGTCCAAACTAAAAATAAGTTAAATATAATTACACAGAAATTAAGTCTATCACATTATTAAGAACAGAAGAAGTTAATTTCTTTTAGAGGATATAATTTCAATGTGTGTAAAGGGAGGTACTTCTAAACCAACTGAGGAAAGAAACTCAGTGAATGCCCTGGAAGGAAGGCTGGCCACGGTTTAGGAAGGACCATCTAAAATCCTTCAATATGGTATTTAAGGAATCCACTGGAAAAGCATGACTTATACACATCAGAGATATAACAGCATTAAAGAGTCTACACCAGGATATTTAATTTATACAAGTTTTGGATCCTGTGTTTCCTGGAAGGCAAAAATAATAATAAATGCTGAAATCACTGTCTGTAAAGAACAAGATTACCTCACTTGTACAAAAATCTGGCTTCTTTTCTTCTGGTTTATGAGAAACCCTAAACACATGGTTTATTTGGGCAACATGAATAGGGAAAGTGATTGCACTGGTGTTCCTTCAGTGAAAGACTCTGGGTGTGTTTGCAGAATCAGCACGAGAGCAGCAAGGCAGGGATTTCAATCTCTAGGAAGGGAATGTTTAACCAGTACAAGGCAGTGAACATTATTCAGGCACATTTTTCTATCCCTTACAAAACCAATCCAAGTAATTATTTTTAAACATCATTACTGACTTGTGCATCCAGCAAGAAGAACTAAAAAATTTGCTATTGGACGCAGCAAAACCAGCATCCAGTTAAGTAATGCAGTTTTACAAAGATTTAGTGACAACCTTAAAGAGCTCTGGAATTTTACTTTTTTAAGGGCTTGAGACCCCAAGATTGAAAGTGAACTTCGAAATTTAATTTTCAAACTAATAGTTCATCTTTTATAAATATGGCACCTAATGGACTCAGGTGTCAATTTTAGTTGACACTGAGCTCATAATGCAATATTGAGCACTTCTCTGGAGGTAATGGGTAACAGGGAGATTCAGATCCTTTATCCCTTCCTCTCTCACCCCATACTTCAGCTGTAAATAACCGTTCCCACATTTATAGGCTCTAATATGATTCCTGTGGAGATCTCTCTCAGATCTCCTACACAAGTCTTACATAAACTGTTGCCTCTCCATCACAATCAGCTCAAGCTCCACAAGACTCCAGAGATGTATATTTAGCTGTAAAAGAATGAGAGTTAGCACAGCTTATGTTCGGTTATATCATCCTGGAAAATCCTGGAGTGAAGAGCTGAGCAAATAGTCTGTGCTGAGCTCCACGCTGCCCCAATTCTGGGATCAGGACTCAAGCCAGACACTTAAAAGTCAAGTTTGAGAGCTCTGCAGGCTTCTCCTCGCCTCTGCACTGACTCCTCTGGTGGCAGCTGCCTGACACCAAGGTCTGTGGCACTTTAATTCCCAGCCCAGCTCCACTCCTCCTACTGAACCTGCCTTCAGGATACTTTCTGGGAATGCCACCTCGAATGAAGCGCTTCCTCTCCATCCAACTGAACAATTAACTGAGGCTCTTCTGAGTTCTAAACTTGCATAACAATTGGGCATTCTCCCAGGAGGAGGGGTTCCCTCTGCCCAGCAGTTGGGGTGGGGGGAGAGGGGCTGCTCATTCAGCAGCTTCTGCAAGTGTCCCCACTCGGGTACCACAGACAATTCGTGGCTGCAGCAAACTCAGCCAAAGCCACAAACAAGAAATTTGTGATGACAGAAGAGATTTCAAACACAGGGTGACCATGCTGCAACAGGATTAGCTCAGGGCTAGGAAGATCTAGGCTTAATTTCAACATCCATCTCAAATTCTCCCCGTAACCTTGACCGAGTGATTTAATTTCACCGTGTCCGCTTCCTAAATATATCCATGATAGATCATCTCCCAAATGTCCAGCGAGGACAAACAAGATTGCTAAATACTCAGATAAACTCTCAGGATTGAAGGCCTTCCATAGGCAGATACAATCTACTGGGTAAATACAAAATAAATATTAAGTAGCCAAATCACTGGGGAATTTATTACACTCTATTACATTGCAACAAAAATTCAGAGGAGTAAATTCAATGTTCCATGTTTTACTGAATGTAACACCGAGATGAGGAGGACTACGGAGTTTTTCCCGTGAGTTCTTAGAAACATTGAACATTTCCTCTTATTTTCATGGATTAGAAAAACCTCAGGACTGTTCAAGGGGGCCTTTCTACCAGTTTTTAACCTACATATATTTGGGTCAAGTCTCAGATTATCTATTTATCAAGCGTGAAAGTCAACACGAAACAGGTCTGAAGGAATCCCAGCCCCAGCTCTTCTGGCTGGTCTCAGGAAGCAGCTCCTCTTTTTCTGGCTTACCTTCCACATCCCATATTCTTTGCTCCTTGTGTTGAAATTACCCCTATTAATTTAATTGCATTTCCAGATCTCTTTAGACATAAAACTGAATTCCTGCTTCCTCAGCTTTCAACTGGGATAATTTATAAAAACCCCAAACCAAACAACCAAAACCTGACACTCTTCAGAACACACACACACCATTTTTGTGTGGCATGGATGTAAAGCTTCTGTACACATTGAACAAAGCCTGGAGCAGCTCCATACGCGTGGAGCAGCCACATACAGAATGATTCAGGTTGGAAAAGACCTTTAAGAGCAGTGCTTCCTGAATGCCATAAAGCCCTCCCGTACCAGGGTTTTATGCTAATAGCGCCTGTTTCTGTCTTCTATGATCTCCTAGAAACAAGCACTGTCTGAAGAGTTTGTTTTATCCATCTGCCCAACATTTAAATCTGAAAAACAGCAGTTAATGCTGGCAGCCCAGCTTTCTGCAGGGAAGGACTTCCAAACTTCCTTTACCTGGCAGAGGGGCCTCTCCCTCCGCACCTCCAGAACCATTTCCCGTTTGCTCTACAAATCCCAAATCCCATTGCAGTGCCTGCAATGAGGGCCAAGGGCTCACTGGCCTGTCTGGAGGAGCTGCCCATGACCAAGACCTGGTGGCCTCCCTACCAGCAAGGTGCAGCAGGATGATGGGGGAACACAGGGATCCTGCTGCAGGGACAGCACCAAAGCAGGCCAAGCCACCAGGCAGAGGCACAGGCTGCACAGAGGCACCAGCTTAGTGACTTCAGCAGTGCCAAAGCTGAAAAACCTCTGCTCCAAAAACATGAAATCCTCCAGAAAATATGAGTGGGACAGCTCTATTAAGCACTCTGACTGGAAATTCCATGGAAAAGGCTGAAATGCCACTGCCCAGGCTGCTGGTGTCACTGTTATTTCTCCACAGAATTTGAATTTGCAGTCTAAGGAACCCAGCCTTTTAGTTATTAGGATGAATTATCCAAACATAACATCTCACAGTGCTGGCTGTAAGAGCCTGCTTAAAGCAGGAATGGACAGAAGCAGGGAATCTTAATCCCAGTCATTTGTTTCAAAGGAATGCTAAAGTGTTCAAGAAACAACTGGACATGGTACTTAGTGCCATGGGCTGGCTGACAGGGTGCTGTTCAAAGTTTGGACTCCGTGATCTTGGAGGTCTCTTCCAACCTTAGTGATCCTGGGATTCTAAACAGGAAGCAAAAACAGCATAAGAGCTTTCAGAACTATTTCAGTGCAGATTCCAGCAGGAAGATCCAGACTGAGTGCTTAGCTAGCATGGCAGGAAATAAAAAAAAAATTAAGAGATGGGAAAGAAATGCTCCTCCTCCTGCTCCCTGCATTTTTCCAATGTGGCAGCATGTCCTATTTCCCAAAAGCTCATTCTGTTGTCTCTCTTTCACCTCTGTAAACACAGTTGAAATCAAAGAAGGGTGCTATTCTTCCTGTTCTACAAAAGCAGGCATTACTGGTACAAGTGTGTTTTGCTTGGAATGTTTTTATTTGCTTTTTTCCATCGTGATCCATTCTTTCTCATTCTGGGTATCCTCACTGCAGGCACTGGTAGTGTCCAAGGGAATGGGATATTAACTGTGGAAAAAAGTAAATGGAATTTTTCCTCCTTTTTTCCTACTTAATCTGCACTTGTCTGGTTTTTGTCAGTCCTGCCTGGTAAAAGACACCAAATTCCTGCCCTTATAAGAGAGGTGTGAGTGGTTCTTGCCAGTTGGCTGGCATTTAACTGATAAGGGCCCAATCAGCCAAACCTTCTCACAGGTGTAGGTGTATTACAGATGCCACAAAGAAAAACAGAAAAAAAAAAATTGGTTTGTGGTTCAAGGTCCCCTTTGATTAGGATTAGGTTTTATTGTTACTCTGATTGCAGTTTTGCTTCCCTCCCTTATCACAGAGTGGTAAATACCTGGGTTTCCTTGCCTGCCTGGCTCACAGCACCCATTTCCCTGATGAAGCACCCCAAGTGTGCAGAGAGGGTTTGGAAGACTCAAAGCTCTGCTCAAACCTCTCATGCTAAAGCTCCTGACGTCAGGTGAAATTAGGTCAGCACAAAAGCGCTGCTGAGGAGGAATCACATCCTGGATCTCATTTCTCTCCTTGAAACAGCAACCAAATCAGGGAATTATTTTCCATCTCCCATCCTGGATGGCTACAGTAATTTGGATTTTCTTCTCCTTAGCTGAGCAAGAGTGAGGGAGGAAGAGGAGGAGGAGGAAGAGGAGGAGGAGGAGGAGGAGGAACTCATCTCCTTAGAAAGCAGCACTTGACACCCAGTGTGTAGGTGATAATGAGCACTTCTAGGGAGCTGACATAATACTGAGCATTTACAGGAGGGAAACTTTGCTGTGAGAGGAGCCAAGGTCCACTGAAGAGATTAATTCATGATTTCTCTTCCCACACCATAAAAAAAGCCCCAATACAACTGACTCTAAAGAGATTCTACAGTTGTTCAAACATCCACAACAAGAAATGACAGCAGTATCTCAGCCCACTCAGGTGCCTGGAAAAGAAGCTACAGTTCACCTTAATTAATTCTCCAGAAAGAATGAAAATGTCACCTATTAGATTAAAACCAGAAGGAAAGAATGCACATTTTTCCATTCAGAAAGAAAAAAAAAAAACCCAAAAAACAAAAACCCAACTCAATTAAGTGTGGCAAGTAGCAAATAAACAGGAAGCAAATTTAAAATGAATCACAAGATGAACATTCCCCAGCTCCCCACACATCTCTCTCCGATGTAATTAAGCTAAAACTGTCCTTACAGAGGGAAAGATGCAATAGCTTTATTTACATATAAACAATTATTCAGCTGTAAACAGAACTCACACACACAGGAGTTAATGGAGAAATCATCAACACAGCTATCGACTACACTTAGATCTCCTCTTCAGGTGCCAGGTAGCAATTACAGTCTCCTTCACCTCGGGAATTCTTAAATATTCCCCTCTTTATCTGGACTAACCTGTGCCACTCCTATTTCAAATACACTAAAGACTGTCTCAGGTTGGAGTTGGGGATTTCAGCCTCTATCAAAGCATATTTGCACAAAGTGTGTCTGAGCCATAGCACAAAACTAAAAATTAACCAGGCACATGTAACTTTACAGAGCCTACCATAAAATGCCACCCAAAGCATGGAGATACTGCCTGAACCACGGCCTATTTGGAAATCCACAAATGTTTGCTGGAGAATTGGACATGTCTCGCCACAGCAAATCCCAGTTTACCAGAAAAGTCCCGATGCAAGACTTGTTTTGAGGCAAAATTTCCCCCTACTCCTGCATATTTTCCTGTCCAAACAGTGCTTTTGCCCAAAACACTGGCCTCCATTCCCTACTCCCAACTGGAACATCTAAGTTTTGATTGTACAATTGTGTTATTTGGCACATGAAGAATGAGGTTAAGTGGTAAATTATTACCTTATCTTTGCAAGATGAACTAGGCCTAGACTCAAAGGTGCCGAAGGTAATTATCACATTAGATGAGGCCTGGCCAGAATCTCAAAGTTAACCTCTGCACAACTCTGCCGTGTGGAGCTGTGGGTTTGCTCCTGCTCTGAAGTCTCTGTACATTCAGGTTTCTCACTCAGAGGTGACAAATAAACCTCGTGACCCAAATTAATGTCTCAGTGAGAGCCACACTGCTCCCTTATCCAAGGACAATCTCACAATAGAAAACGTGTTAATTTTTGTTTCATTTAAACTTTCTGCTTGGATACAGATTCTACAGGTTCCTTTCAACACTCTTTGACAATGCAAACCATGCAATATTTCAGTTTGGAAGTCAAGCATCTCTTAGAGCCAGAGTGGAGCACACCCAAAGAGATCCAAGAGCTGCCTCCTCCAGAGAGCTGTGCCACATCCTCCTCCACGGCGCAGCCTCTCCCTGCTCCCCATGTGGGACCACTGGAGATTGTTTTCACCTCAGGGACATTCATTTCAGAGACCTGGATTTACAGAAATTTCATTTATGTCTTTCTGAAGCTCTGCTTTTGCTTTGTTTCTGCTCTTTTTTTCCTTCCCCAGCCAGCTCTCTGCAGGGTTAACTGCAGGAAAGAAGTGATGCTCAATGAGAAGGGAATGGGATTCTTTTTCTGCTTTTGTCAACAAATATTCCTTCATGGATCTTAATTTCAACTTCCGCTCCATTGAGCCATTATCACTGCCCAAGCAAGCATGCTGATAGTCCATCAGCTCCAGGAATAAGAAAATCCCAACTGGAAGCCAAAAGGTGCAACAGCTCAAATGCAAATTGAAGTTCACAAAGACACACAAGTTTGGATTTTGCTTTCTGCAATAGTGACTCCTCTTAAAAAAATAATACAACAGGATGAGGGAAATTATGAAGAACTAAAGCTTTTCCTTTTAATGCAAATGTAGCTGAAAGTGCATTAACCACAGAACATTCATTGGGTACTAATCCCAATGCTAAAATTACATGTGATCTTATGGAATGTCTGCTGTCCCTGGAAAGGACGGAGCACAACTGCTACATTAAGGAGTCCTTTTAACAGAATCAACTACACATCCTAGATTTTAAAGAATGAAACTCTTCTCTAAGTGCCTTTCCTTCAACTTCAGAGCTTTAGGTGGTTGATAGGCTGTTCCCACCATGGGCTCTTTGAAGCTTCAGTAGGATTTGGATCAATTCAAACATGAGGGCAGGAGCCAGAGCAAGGCAGGACTGGGACCCTGGAGGTGAAACCAAGAAGGCCAAACCCCAGTTTTCCATCAGCTGAAGCTTTGATGGAACAGCCACACGTCTCAACTCCACCAAACCTCACAAAGGTCAATCATCCCCTTCCACCAAAAGGTAATTATGCCATGGATGACGATTCCTCGCTGACCACAAAGTGTCTCTGATTTCAAGCTGTTAATCTCAACTGAAGTGTCCCAGTGGAGAACATCTGTATGTAGTGTGTGTATTTGCTGGGCAAAATCAAATATAAATCACTTCTGCTCAGAAAACTCCATGGTGTACACAAAAAAAGAGAATTTTCTGTATCCCTCAGAAGTTACAGCCTCTTTTTCTAAGTTCTCACAGCTTTTCACTAATATTTCCCACAGCAGCAAATAGAACACACATTGGCATAGTTACAACTGCAAAGTTAATGTTTAATGAAGTTATGTGCTGCCAGTTATTAATATTTCCTCTCAGCACCTTTTGCACCATGTATTTATAATGACCATATTGATCAGTTAAAAACAAACAAACAAAACCAATCAAAAATAGGTTGGCTGCAAACTCCAGAATGGTTTTCATCAGGGCTGTGAAAATGGTTTAAAAGTTTCCCTAAATCCAGTTTTAAAAATCCCATTTTTAAATCACATTAATCGGTGACAGTGAAGCAGTTTCCCAAAAGCTATTTGGATTAAAATCAAAGCAGTTAAGCTGCCACAGAGATTTTTGGGGAGGAGCCAGGAGGACTGGAGGTGTTGTGGCTGCATTTCTAAGAGCAGCAACTGAAGGCACTCTCTCCCAGAGGTACCTGGAGAGCCCAATTGCACTGCCCTGAAATGAGGGTCTTTGAAATGAGGCTCGTTGCACAGGGAAGCTCCTCCTGACAGGTGACATCTACAAGTTGGAATTTGGACCCCACAGACTCATTAATTGTGAGATTTGTGACACGTTTTGGGTGGATCTTGCAGCCAGGCACCACAAGAATTGCATGAATGTTGCTTCATCGTGCCACTGAACAGTTTGGAGGCAAAAGATTTTCAGGTCACAGGAGGGACTTAAGAGCAGAGAGCAGAAAAAAAAAAGGATGAGTTTTTAAAGCTTCTCCTGTGTTTGAGTTTGGGTCGGTCAAAGTTAAACTGCTTTAATGAACTAAAGAATATTATGTTTTGTACACACATATTGTAAAAGAGCAGGCTGAGTAGCAGCCTGCACAAATTCCCGGACACTGGAATTAATCTGTCATCCTGCAAGGTCACTATCACCAGGGAGCAGCTCTGGCAAAATGATAGGTGATGGAAAGGCAGAGTGAGTAACTAAATCAATGACTCAGTATTGCTCTCTAGGAAATTATATTTTGGGTTAGATGATACCCTGCTGTGAGATATCTCTTCAGTAGGGAACAAGGTCAAGAATAATATTGCACTAACCAGGAGCAAACAAACATGGAGATCTGGCATGGGAGATGGGGAAAAATTCACTAAAAATGTTTTTCCTACATCACTCACTAATTATTACTCATAATTAAACTACATAAATATTTCCTCATACCACATCCCTCTGAGTCTCAATCTTTTCCAATATGCATCTTCCATTATAAAAATATTTTCTGTTTTACCACTCAGCCATCAGCTGAATCCTTCCCCTAATCCTTTCCAGGTACAAAATTAAAATCAAAAGGAAAAATGCAATTTCTACAAAGCCCCAAGAGCTCTTCTGAAATGTGCTGTGCTGACACGTGGATTTCCAAACCAAATTAGGACATTTTTGACCTTTTGCACTTTCAAATCAGTTGCAGTAAAGATATCAGGCATTTTGCAATAGGAGCTCTCCCCAGAAGAGAGTCTGCATAAAGAATTGCTTCTAGGAGAATTTCCTTCTATTTCAGAATAAGAGTGAAAGGACTACTTTAGAAAAAGGTAGAAATCACAGAAATGAAATTTTAGGGTTCTATTAGAAGGAGCTGTTAAATCCTGGATGGCAGAATCACTCCAGATACATAAATGATATTATGGCAAATAATGTCTTGTCTATCAAAATTCACACAACCAGACAACTCCAGCACCAAACAATTTACAGTCTGATATAGACTACCACCTTATAAGTTCATTTAACAAATAATTAGAGGTATGAAATTAGCAGACTAATCCCAAGGACTGTACTTAAGACATAGAAAGAATCACTGAGGTCTCATGGCCGAGTCTTTTTTCTTCGTTTTAAGTTGCTTTTGTTCCCTGTCCTCAATTTGATGGGGAATTAACAGGTGTGATGTTTAATGAAGTTCTATAAATACTGTGGATTGTGCTGCCTTAGAACTCCATGGGACTGGAGTTGTAAAATTACTGGCGAGACTTCCTTGGATTTATTAAAGCTTTCTTAGGAGAAAACCTCTCTTTTACAGCAATCCAGGACTTATGTGGGGACGGCTCATTTATTGGTGGTAACAAAGCTGAGCACAAAGTCTCACTGAGACCAGTTCCTGCTCTCCACACAGCAAACCTTAATCCCTGCCCACCCAAAGCTCTGAAGAGTCCAAACTTCCTCTCATCCAGGTAGAAATCACCACTCAGCACACAGGAGCACACCCAGAATGTGTCAGGCATTCTCACAGTGAGGAGAAGACAAAGTTATTCCTTTCTCTGAGCACACTGCCTCTTTGTTCACCTGTCAATATTTTGTCAGAACACAGATTTCCCACACCAACCATATCCCAAATAAAAGGAGAGCTGTGAAAAGAGCTGGAACATAAGAAGTAGTAAAGGAGATACTTCTGACAGGATTTATGCACAGACTTGGAATCCCGTCTGCTCAAAGTGAATATGCATAGGCGACTGGTCAAACTGGGCAAGTGTAACATCTCAGGACTTTTGCCTGGGTTGTTACAGCTCCAGCCTATAAACAAAAACAAACAAACAAACAAACAAACAACAAAAACCAACCAAACAAAAAAAAAATACTGCAGAGAGATGAAACAAAACCCTTAAACTATATAGTTCACAGCTTGCATGAAAAATATTGCTAAAATTGTATTTTATACATGATTTCTTCCTGCATTGAGAAATATGGATTATTTCTCATTAATCAACCAGGAACCAACTCCAGTGGAACAGAAGTTTCATTAAATTCACTGCTCATTCAAAGCTGCAATAAACTTTTTTCAATACACTGCTGCATTTTGATTGTATGTGAGCAAAAGTGCATTTTGTTTCTGTACTTTAGAAATACTCATCATAAATATTGTCACAGTATTTCATTTGCTCATAATACTGAATTTTATACACTACAGAACAGACTGGCAGCAACTTCAAGCCAGTAGCCACAGCAATGAGAATGACACAACTGTTACCCAGTGCAAAAGCTTTATATATTTTTTTATTTAGATCCCATTTTATAAAACATCTGACTTCTCTCTTTTGAAATTGACCTTCTCTGATTATCTTTTAGAGCTCTAATGACAGACCTGTGTTCCCTCTTTCCTCTCCATCCTTCCCAAGCAGCAACAAACAACCCCAAACCCCTCTGGGGAGCAGATCCTTCTGCCTCCATGTGTGGGAACATAAGCAGAGCTTCTCTCCTGCCTTGCTGCAGTTTTAGTTCCATTGGAGCTGTTTTGGCTGAGTTTCTCTTCAGGCATTGCAAACATCTGTGGCTTAAAGCCAAGTGTGACTTTGGATACTGCCCACAGGATTTCCTCCATTTCCCACTGTTCCCCATTCCTGGGATCCTGCCTTGTTTTTTCCCTGCTGTATTTTTAAAGCATGTTCTTCCCAAAGAGATCCCAATGACAGTCTCCTGCTCAAGTGTGGATTTTCATTTAAATTGCTAGGTGGAGGAGGGATATAAACTCCCATTTTCCCATCCATTTCATGTGAAGCCACATCCAAGATGATGTGAGTACCCCCAAAATAGCTGCTCAAAATGAATCATTCATACCAGTTTCCAACTCCTAACAGGCAAGGACTGAACCACCATTGCAAGAACTTAAAATGTTGTATAATGAGAGAGTATTTTGTGAGCACAACCAGCATTTTGTAAGCAAAGTGGGAAAAAAATCTAAATTACACCTTTTTTTTTGAATTTGTGGTAGGAAAATTATCTGTTTTACTTAAATTTGACCACAGAAGTAACAAAAGCCTGGTCACATACAAAGTTTATGGAAAAAAAATAACAGCATCACAAAAGTCAAGGTTTCTCCAGTAAAATCAAAGGATTCAAGCAAGCCTCTAGATGGGAAACAAGTGAAGCTTTTCACAGGTTTAAATCTTGCTGTACACTGGGGCTGCTGCTGAACTCCAGCAGTGCATGTATGAACAGGCACACCAGCACCCCTGCGTATTCATACACACACAGCTGCAAAGAAATCCAGTGCTTTAAAGCGCTTTTTATATTGTTAATATTCAAAGTGTAATGATGATTTGGAGGGGTTTCTGTTTCTGCCATTTTTCTTTCAGATTGCAATAAAATTATTTTTTCAGCTTCTCCTTTTTTAAATTTTAATTTTTACTCATCCATATCTTACCAAAATTAATTCAAACTCCATGAAGACAAGAGAGAAAATTCTCTGATCCTTAAAAATCTCACGTTTGAGCTCTTGCAGTCTCCTCCTTTAGCCTTTGCAATCCCAATTTGCTACCCTTTAGTCTGAAACACTAAAACAGTCGGGCTGGGTCTGTAATTTGATTGCCTCAGGTTGGTTTTCTCCTTCTTCTTTTCCTTTTTTTCTTTCCCAATGACACCAGAGGACCCTGCCATGGGCTGTTGAGCTGGAGCACTCACCCTTTGTTCTGACAGGACTCCTTGGCTGCCCACTCAGCAGGTTTCCCAACAATCACGGCCTGGTCTGATCTGTTCACACAAAGCAACCCCACTCCCCTGCAAAATCCACCAACCAACCTCTCTCCACATTTCCCTGAATCATCTCTACGAAGGACCCACTCCTGGTGGTTACAAGCTCTGGTTCAGATGCCACTTCTGATCCAGAAAATCTCTCAAGAACAGGATATGGAAAAAGAAGTTTCCTTGTTAAACTTTACCATAAAGAAAGAATGTGCTGCTAGCTCTCCTTAGAAACTACATTGCTAATTTTCAAGAATGTTACTTGATGGGATTTAGGAAAAATTAGAAAAAGCTTGTGAGAGAATGAGGATTCAGCAGCTCCCTGAGTCTCACATGCTCCATGGCCATGTCATTCCCCAAGGAACCACAGTGAGGGGAGAAATGCCTGCACGCCAAAAAGAAAAGAGCGATGGGCACTGATTTAATTTCCATTTTGGTGCTGTTTCTCCAGCACCGCTGACAGAGATATCCACAGGGGTGAACCACCTGCCCCAGCAGGACTGGGCACGCCAAGGACCTGTGGGATGATGGGAAAAGGAAGAATTCCTCAGCAGTGAGGTCTGGGGAAAAAAAAAACCAAGCCAACCAAACAACAACAACAGAAACCAACCCAAAACAAACAACCAAACAAACCAAAAGCCCATCAGCCAGAGCAGCCCAGAAGGTGACAGAAGGACCTGGGAAAAGTGGTCAGAGGGACACCCATTGAGGCCAACAGTACAGCTTTTCCAGCAGTGCCAGGGATCATTTCATGACCAGGCCTCGAGGGTTCTCCTGCCTAACACAAGTTTCTAAAGACTAACGAGGACTCATCTCCCTGCAAGCTGGAATTTACATCCCAGGGGCTTGGTAAGGTTAGAAAGTGTAAAGTTATAAACGTCAATAAAGATTACAGAAAATGATTCTTCTCTTTTCCCCTCAGCATTCTCCCAGGACAGTGCTTTCCCAGCAGGATCAGCTGGATCATTGAATCCCAGACAGCAGCAGCAGCAGCTTCACCTACGACGCCACTTCAGCTCTGCTACAGCGCTCGCGCCAGCTGCTCCAGCAGAGCTCAGCACAAAGAAACAAAACCCTTCCTTCCCTCTCCTCCTACAGTGTTTAAGCCACACATCTGCAGTTGCCAAGTCCTCTTTTTGATGCTGGAAATTTACATTTGCCTTCATATACACACATGCTCCTTTTATCACACTCTGACAAACCCAGCTTTTATCCTCATTCCCAGATGATGCTGATGGAGTGAAGAAACTACCTGCTACAGAGGAGGAGCTGGGCAGCTGCTCCTGCAAGAAAAAGTTTGGGTTTTTAAACTGAGTCCAGAAAACCCATTTAATGGACAAAAACAAGATCCATGTTTGCATTTATAAAGCCAGGAGCTGGTGCAATTTATGCTCTTTTCTGTTTGGATCTGGGCAAACAGATTGGGATTCACAGCACATCAGTCCAGGAAGATTTAATAGTGAGTGGCAATCCTCAGCTAAACATTCTCACTTTCAAAGAGATCCTTAAAATTATAAGACTCTAAAACAGAGACGCAAAGTTGCTGCAAATAAGATTAAGAAAATATTCACTAAATTCAAGCTAAAAAGTTATGATCTCTGCTATATTCCAGCCCAATTCAGGTAAATCACTGATCCCAGCCTTGGCATTCCCAGGGCTCTTTCACTTTAAGAAGAGGGGGAAAAAAAACACAACCACAAATCCCAAACAGACCCAACAAAACCCAGCCTTCCACCACATTCTCTCGCACCAGATTTAGCATCAGTTCAGGTCAGTGCTGGTACCAGGACTGGCACTAAATGATCTGGGCCAATAGTAGCTGGAAGCAGCAATTTTCATATCTATCAGATAATCAAGTTTTGCAGGACAAGTGATGATGATATGTAAAAATTCCATAGCAGCTAATCAAAGACAAAACTTGAGGAAGCAGCAAAAAGCTCATAATGAAGAAATATATTCCACCACAGGTGGCAGGAAATTGTAGCTACTGATAACAAGTGTTATGGGGCTCTGGCAAAGAAAGAAAATCAGCATAAGCATGAAGGCAAAGCAGTGATAGTACCAATAAAAAGAAGCCTCAGAGCACTCTCCAGAAATCTATCGTGAGAATCAAGTGAGAAGTAATAAATTTGCATTTTCTGTAAGACCTTGCATTTAAACATATTCTTAAATACTTGGTGAGTTTCAGGAGCTGGCTGCAGACCATGTGTTGCTTGAGTATGTAAAAAGCAAAGCATCACTTCACTGAGCACTGAAGCACCAACATCTGCAGGGAGAGATTACAGGGAAATCTAAAAGGAGATTTAGGAACAAGTCGCTCAATCCATCCAAAAGGTGCAAATGATGGAGAAGCCAAAGAATTCAAAACCTGTGCCTTGGAATATGACAGGGACAAGTAAGGGACAAAGACAGCAGGAGCCTGAAGTCAGGGCCAAGCCTGAAGCTGACCAAGGTGATGAAGGGAGGTCCTGTTCTGGAGCAGTCACAAATTCCTCTCCAGCTGCATTTGAAGGAATCTCCAGCTCAGGGAAAGCCATGCAGGAAGGGCAGTGGATTACAGAACCCTGCAAAGCTGGGCAGTATCAAATACCTGGTCAGGATAGGTATTAATATCCCTGGCTTAGATGAACTCTCCAGGGGAAAATGGATTGCAATGGGAAATGATTGGCTCAGCAAGGGGAAAGCAAAGAGAGAATTCACTTATTTGTTGCTGTAAGGGAACACAGTTCCTGAAGTCAATGGGATTCCAACAGCCAGGACCAAGAGCAGGCAAAACACAGACCTTAAAGCTGCTGAGCAAGACCCAGAGCTCAATATACATTCTAATAAGGACGAGGTGAAAAAGGAACTTGTGTTTTGTCTAAAAGGAGCTGAAGCTGATCTCAGCAAGGAGCTGCACTTGCAGGGCAAGCTGGAAAAGAGAGGAAAGAACACCAAAGTAAAGAAGACACGTCCCAGCACCCAGGAAAGCAATAAAATCAGCTGGGAAAAAAAAATCCCCTCTCCAGTCTCTGCTGGATGTATTCAGTTCAGTTTCTCCCTGAAAAAGGGAAATTTAACACAGAAATGTGGGAGAAAGTGGAGGAATCAGCAAAGCAGGCTCAGGTGGAGTCATGCAAGGAAAAAGTCACTTTTCCATGGGATCAAAAGATTTAAACTATGCAAAAAGGAAATGCTTCTCTCTGCCTTTCAGGGGTGAATTTGTACAATGTAGAATGCTCTGAGTGTCAAGCAAGACTTGGCACATATCCTTTGAAATACAGCGAATAAAGACAAATGTTAACACACTCCTTTGTGAGATTTGGTTCCTACATATTAGCATTTGAATTGTACTCAGCCCTTCGTGTGTCACATTAAGAAAATTCCCATTTCTACGATCTTCATTAGGAGAAACCAGCAGAAACCCAGGCTCTAGGAAGAGCCAGAAGCCAGTAAAAATCCGGGCACACACCTACAAACCCTGTACCATCAAAGAGCCTGCCAAGAAAACCCCTAAAGCAGCAAAGAGCAGACACGAATTTCCCTTCATGGACAGCAGCTCTTAACTGATCACAAGCAATTTATTGATATTATCAAGGACTGTTCCAAAGTCAGGGGGAATTTCTCGTTTGCAGCTGCTCCCTGGAGCACGTTGTCTTTGCTCAGAGAGGGAAATGTGTCCAACAGCACCTGCAAGGAGCTCCCACTGTGCCTACAGAGGTGGCCAGTGCAGAAGTCCTGAAAAAATGCTTTTTTTCAAAAGATTACTGAGCAACACCTCAGAGAAACACCCAGAACATACAATTAACCACTTCATGGCAATCCTCAAAGCAGCTCTTTTGGTGACAGTGCAGCAAATCCATTAAATAAACAGGGGGGGAAAAATCTCCAACATGCAAAACTAAAATATATATTTTTTTTAAAAAACTATAATAAAATTAATATTATAAAACTATTTTCATTCTTTCTATGAGCTCTTATCTTTTGAGTTATATTCAATATTTCCAAAGACAATTTTAAATCAGAAAAGTGTATCAAAAGTAGTAAGAAAGAGTAAATACTAATGACATCAAGAGTTAGTAACACAGCATTAAAATTTGATTTAAAAAATAAAATCTTTCAAACATGTCCTGATGTGCAAGAAAATTCCATGGAAACTTTACTTTCTGGACATAGCAGGAATTCTCCTGCCTGGCTCCCACAGCCACACAGAAGTCAAGCCAGGGCCAGGCTATCATTTATATTCATTTATAAATATACTATATATATTTAGATATATATTTATATATATATATATAGTATATATATAAATATACTATAAATAAACTGATATAAATGAAATACAGTTCCTCCTGTCCCTCGAGCAGGCACTGAAGTCTCACCTGACTGTTCCCCCTCAATGTTACTCAATTCCTTGGAATCCTGGGGGCACAAACACTGTTCTCTCTGCCAGAGAGGAAAAGGAAAAGCAGCTCCTGGCACTGATGCTTGTTGCCATTTTTAACAGCCGGGTCACACCAAGACAGGTGAGAATTATTTAAATTCCAGGGTAACACTCATTAATTAGAAAGTAAACTGACATTATCTATTAACTTCACATTATTCCATCCAAGAGATGATTTGAACCGAACACACAATACAGAACGCAGCAGGAATATCTTCAATTTTTTGTTTTGTAAAAAAAAAATCTTAATTTTATTCCATTAAATACCATTAAATTTGTTGGCTTTTGTGTTTCCATATTGTATTTTAATCTCTTGCTCAGGACTCCTTAGACTGGGACATTTAGGCAACAGAACACATGGAGGGGTTTGCACAGCCATGCTGGACAGCCTCACACGGCCACAGTTCCCATCACCTTTAAACAGAGATAAAAATCCATATTTTTCTGATGTACTTCAAGATACTGATGAGAACCCCATGCAAGAGCTCCTGTCAGCTGTTACCCTCTCACTGAATGTGGTTATGTTGGAATATTACCCTTCCTGACCTCTGGAAACAACATAAAACTGAAGTGAAGCAGTAATTGTCTGGTTATAAAATGTCACTAACATCAGATAGTAGGAAAAGACTACTTAATTAGAGGAAGTTTGCTCTTCAAAGTAGGAAGAGTTCAAATTCATTCCCAGATACTTATATATTTAATTTCGTTGTGCAAAGAGAAGATGAATGTGCAGGTAGCTGTAGGTACAGATCTGCTCTGCTTCTGCACAGCCCCTCTGAAGGAGCACCCTCACATTCACAGCTACCAAGTGACAGAAATCAGAACAGCCTCTTCTTCCCCTTCAAACCCAGGGCACCAAAGTAGCACCGAAGCAGATGGATGGGGCTGTCTCTGACATCACACCTGCAAACCAGATTTTGCTGATATTTCTCATTGTTTGGGATGAGCTGATGGATAATTGGTGCTGGGAATTGCAGTGAAGTGAGACTTGTAGCCCCATGCTTTGCTCTTTGCCTCCAGTGGGGGTGGCAGAAGTAACAAAAGCTGCTTTCCAAAGGTTACCTCACTGCTGGAAAAGCCCAGAGTTCCAGTGGCTTCCCAGTGCTCCACATTTACAGGCCAGGAGGGGAAAGCAGGTGTAGCTGCACGAGATAAAACCATTCCTTCAGCTTTCCATCCTCAGTTCCAGCTGGCATTTCAGTGCTGAGCAGCACAGAAATAACAGCACAGTCCAAAGTAGCTCCTTAATAACTCCAATAAATCACAGGGATGACAAAACAAAACCAGGAAAGATTTCACATGGGAACATCTTTAGGAGGGGACAACACCTGCAGCTGCCTTTGAGAAGAAATAATCCTTGTGGGCTCCTGGGCTCAGCAGACACATTCCCAGAGCATTCCCAGAGCAGAGGGACCTCCTGCCAAGGTCTGACCACAGCAGGTGCTTTGTGCTCATCAGTGCCAACAGCAACACCTTCTGTGTGTGCAGCCTCAGCTCTGGGTGGGAGGGAAGTTAAACCCAGAGGAATCCAGGGATTCAGCCCATTTTATCCTTCTGGAATGGGATGGGAGGGGCTGAATGCACAGGGTGCTTTAGGAAGGTTTGTTTTGGGGGGTTACAGTTTTTTTATCTCCACAAGCTCACTAAATTGTGTGGTTGTGCCTGGCAGCTCGCCTTCCACAACAGGAATTGAAACCATTATACTGAGAAATAGGGAAAATTACAGCATTTCCACCTCTGCTTATTTCTCTGAGAAAAAAAAAAAAAAAAAAAAAAAAAGGACAAAAACCTTGGGGAGGCTTTTCTTTTTTTAATAGCTGAATGACTAAGAAAGTTCCCTCTCTAGTAAGTCTATCTTCGCTTTTCAGTCTCTTCCAGACATTTAAATGTCTGACAAATAGATTATAGACTACTTGTTTTAAGAGTTTGGGGGGAAAATGAAGCTTGAATCTGTAATCCTTTGAAAGACAAGCACAATATTTGGTCTGCACAGCTTGTGGCACCTATTAAAACCTTCATTAAAGCACCAGTGACAAACGGCTGCTGTCAGGAAGAAGTGATGCTGAGCACCCTGCAATACTCGATGTTACAGTTGCCCACACAGTCATTATGACCACGCTTTCATTCTGCTCCATATTGAAAAAAAATATAGGCACTAAATAGAACATTTTGATATAAGTTGGGTTCGTTTTAGCTAAAAGAGCCCATCAAGCATTTACATGGAGGTGAGAACTGTAGGTACACTCATCACCTGAGAGGAAATCCATCTGGAAATTATCAGTGGAAACAGAGAGCAAACCCTTGGGTAATTTCTCTCCATGTTGACATTACATAATATTTTGCATACATTAAAGCTGTGCAAGTGCCACTTTGTATAATACAATTATTTTTATAAACTTCCTAACACAACAGTTGTTATTTCAGGTTTCTCAATATATGGTATAAAACAGTTAATCAAAAACAAGTTTGTGCAGTATTCTGCAGAGCAGCTACACAGAATTTAGAGCTCTAATCCATGGAGAGCTTCCTTCATTATCCACAGAAAACCAGCAAAGCCTTTTTATCTGAGTTATTAATTTCTTCGTGCTTCTCCTATCAAGCCTTAAGTCTGTTCCACACACATCACAGGAGAGGGAGAGTTCTGTGAACAGACTCCCAAAGCAACAGGGTGCTCTTGTTATCTTTCTGTTTCCCATGTTCACTTGTTGAAAAAAGAGCGTGATTTTCTCTCACCCCTAATGACATGCTAACTAATCTCAATATACTTGGAATATATTTATTGTTGTCATAAAGCAAATTTTCTCCGATATTTTGCACTCATAAAAATAAAAACCAAGCTTATACTTCACTCTACAAAACTCTAGTTCACAGTTAATACTAATTTTTATTTATTGGTTCTGTTATTTCATAAGCCCAAAACTTACTTGGTAGTGAGTGCTACTTTCCCTTTTTTCTCTAATAGTTGGAATATTAGACCTCATTTTGCCTCCTTGGTTAATGAACCTTCAGTAACAAGAGAGGTAACAAATGAAAATACAGATTTTACATGCATTGTATCACTATTTGCAAGTTACTAGAATCACTTGCTATTCAAGAGAAAAATCAGAATAAATAAAAGCTTGTTCCTTCCACTTACAAAATAATGGAATTTTTATACAATCCGTGGCAGTTGGGCAATGCCATTTTAACAAGATTATGAAGTTCAGCCTGCCTGGCTTACAGTGAAGTTATAACTAAAGAAAAGCTTGAGATAATCTGGTGCTGCCCCATACCTGATAGCACTGGCTGGATTCCTGCTCATCTAAAGGGAGCACTGTGTAAATGTATGGCTCCAAAATTCAGCAATTAAACCCCCCAGCACCTGGGTACAGAAATTAAAGTCTCATCACTGCTAAGGCAGAACATTTTCACACAACTGAAAAAGGATAAAATAAGATTCACACCACATCAGACATGATGACAAACATATTAGCACTCCACCTGGATCTAATAATTTTATTAAGTTTAGTTTATAAAACATAGTTCAGGATATATGTCAAAAAAATAATTAAGCCATGCAATATTACTGCTGGAACTTTCATTTCTGCATCCCCACACTTGCACTCCAGACTGTAACTCTGATACTTTACCTGAGCAACTCTCGTTTGCAAGTAAAATTGAGGGTTTGCCTTAAGAAGAACAAATTTATAATTGTGGAAAAACACTGTCTAAATCAAGTACAGATTAAGCATTATTTAGTCCAAAATCTCAGGGTCTGGGGGTTGTGGGAGAATCCAGAATTCTGCCAGAGGTACCTATTTGCAGAGGTGCCAACTCCTGCACCTCTTCAGTCTCCGTGCTGGGATTGAGCATCTCCCTCACACAACCCACCAGCAGTGCAGTCCAAAACAGATTCCCCGATCCCACATTTTATATAACACAGCGTAAAGAGACAGCAGATTGATCTTCCTAACGGAGGGAATCTCCCTTTAAACAAAGTGAAACCATCACTATGTGGAAAAAATCTCTGGTAGTGGTATGATAAAGTGAACGGAGCCCTTCTGTGTCCTTGGCTGGTGTCACTAAGCAAATATTCAGGATTGTATTTACCAATAAGAGTGAATTCCTCAGGAATTTTCTAGAATTTCTGTGAAGTTACAACAGTGGATTCTTAATTTGAGGGAGAAAAAGAAAAAGAAACAACTTACAGTTGTCTTGTAAAAACGAGCGAGTGCTTCATAAACAGGGTTCTGAGTCACATAACCAGCTGGGTCTTCTCGTGTTGGCTAATCAATCTTGATTTCAAAACTGGAAGAAAGAAAGAAGATAATTAGACTTGACAAACCCCAGAGAATTAAGCAAATTAATAGAACAAACAAGGATTGATCTAAAGGATACCCCACAGGAGAAACAGATCCAAGAGCAAACATCCAGTGTCATAAATAGTTAGGGACATTTTGCAGTAAAATGAAGTGATTTAAAAGTTCCAACTCTGTGACCAAAGATGTGAAGTAAAAGCTTGAAACTACAGGCCTCAGTCCCAATGGTATCTCTTCTTATTCATTTATCAGAGCTGTAGCCCTCTGGCCTCTCATATTTGTAAATAATTGTTGTTTTTTATGCTTTTGGAGACTGAAAACTTCTTGTCTTGTGTCTGTGTGAGAGGAAAAGGCCAGCAGAGAGGGCAGGAACAGAGTGGAGACATTCCCCTGGTTTTCCTCGCATGACATAAGAACTTGGAAGTGAAAAACTGAGAGGTCTTAAGGTCAGCACAGCGATGTCGTCATGGATAAGCGACATCCTGACTGTTTCACTGGAGAGGCTCAGGAAGGTACACAGAAAGGAAAGGCAGCAGTTCTGCAGGGAGAGGCCCTCCTTGGATGGGACATAAGTGTTCCATGTGGGAACACATCCCCACTGCACCATGAGGATGGGCAAAAAGAAACCCATTTTCCATGTTTTTGTATTAAGAGGGAAGCACTGTGCTCCAGCACGATGCCATTTTTGACCCAAGACACAGAATTATATTCAGCTCCTCTCGTGTCAAACCACAGCATATGGCAGAGCCGGAGGGGACACTCCTGGGAGAGAAAACATCCACTTCTGGCTAGTAAGTTCCAGCTAATGATCAATTCATCACACCCCTCAGTAAATCATGTTTGGATTCAGCTTGCAAAAACTGGGTTGTTTAAGGCCTTTTGAACACTATGTGAAAACATCTTTCATTATAAATGAGGATTTCCCTGCAGACACCAGTAAGACCACATCTGCTTCATCTTGGATTAGCATAAAGGAGTGAGCTTCCCGATGCTCCTGCCACTAAGTGTCAGCGCTGCCAGGTTTTGCACGTCATGAGCTTTATTCGGTCTCCACCTTGTGCCCAAATGAACATTTAATCTATCCAAATACATTTAAGTTCCATATTGCTGGGATTTGTAGGACTGGTTTTAGGTATAACAACATCCCTTAAATATTCTTCCCATAACTTAGGTCAGTTCAGTTTGTGTATTTTTATCTGGGACTTCCAGGACATGGACACCATGCCTTTGTGAACTACATTTCAAATATATTGTGAAGCTTCATGCACAAGGCAGTGTTCTAGGACCACACAATTTCTCCAGACTTTCTCTTCCCTCATGTCTGTGGAAATCAGTGGGAGCTGGGGGATGAACAGCAGCCCTGCAGAGAAGGACTTGGAGGTGCTGGTGGCTGAGGGGCTGGACATGCCCCAGCCATGTGCTGGCACTCGGGAACCCCTGGTGCCCTGGGCTGAGCCCCAGCATGGGCAGCAGGGAGGGGGGGATTCTGCCCCTCTGCCCCCCTCAGGTGAGACCCCACCTGCAGAGCTGCCCCCGCCCTGGGGCCAGCACAGGAAGGACCTGGAGCTGCTGGAAAAAGTCCAGAGGAGGCTCCAGGATGAGCAGAGGGATGGAGCAGCTCTGCTGGGAGGAAAGGCTGCGAGAGCTGGGATTGTTCAGCCTGGAGAGGAGAAGCTTTGTGTGATTGAATTGTGGCCTTGCAGAGCCTGAAGGGAGCCCACAAGAAACATGGAGAGAGACAATTTACAAGAGCTCGGAGCGACAGGAAAAGGGGAAATGGCTTCAAACTGCCAGAGGGCAGGGTTAGATGGGATATTAGGAAAAAAATTGTTCCCTGTGAGAGTGCTGAGGCCCTGGCACAGGGTGCCCAGAGAAGCTGTGGCTGCCCCTGGATCTCTGGAAGTGTCCAAGGCCAGGTTGGACAGGGCTTGAAGCAGCCTGGGATAGTGGAAGGTGTCCCTGCCCATGGATAGGTGTGGAATGAAATGGGCTTTAAGGTCCCTTCCAAGCCAAGCCACCCTCTGGTGTGACTCTGTGATATTTAATGCCAAGGGATGCACAGTCTTGCACTGTCCCTGACCCAGGGCGCTGACACACTGAAGGAAGAACACACTGAACCCCCCTGCTAAAGACAGGAACCTACTTAGGATCCAGTCTTAAATTCCACTCTTAAGACCTTGCCTACCAAAGAAAATATGACTTTTGGAATAGGTTTCTAACCAAATATTTACTATCAGGCTGTACCACCAGGTGGCAAGATTGCAAAATAAAGGAATTTTTAAAATTGTCCCTATAATCCATTCAGTCAGGGCTGCTTCAAGGACCCCTTGCTGGGCCATGGTGATTGTTCTGGGAGGACTTGGGCGAGTATTTAACTTGCACCCACATGGGTCTGTAAAATAAAGTATTTTAACTTTTCCTCATCATTCATCATGTAGTCAATTTACTCACAACTACAACAGTCAAAGGCAACACGAGACTCCCAGTACACAAAAAAGGAAATTGTGGCCACCAGCTGCACTTCTTTGAAGAACTTGGTTCTCCCACTGTTTTCGTCCTGCTCCCTCTTTCCCTGGTAAAAATTTTAACCTTTTCAGAAGAGCCTAAAACCTGACATGACTGCAGGGAACCACGTATTAAATGGGAATACTCAAAAAGATTAATAAAATTATTTCGCAAAGGAAGAGTAAAGACTTTACACAGAGGGTACTTACAACCTTTTGGGTAATTTTTTTCCCATATATTTTCATTTCTCAGGTTATATCCCAATTATCTATAAACCAAGACACAAGGCTGTTCTAAGCTCTACACTAAAGGTGTGCCATGGACACATGAGCTCAGTTTAAAGGGCTGAATTTTACACTGAGTATGTTATTTTACAGTCCAATTTAATTCAAACTTTAGGAAAAATATAAATCCCCAATAACAACTTGGAAAACTCTCTCTATTATGCCTCACCCCCAGATCATAAAGGACACACTGTAAGCACCCAATCTCCATTATGTGATTTATTTGCATCTATACACACACAGATAGATATATTTGTAAATAAAAGGATATAAAATATTAGCAAATCTAATACTGGCAACCAGACCAAGGTGGTGAGCAACTCTACCTGGCCCTGAGATATGCAACACCAAAAAAAACAATGATTCCAGAAATAGTTTAGGGACTTTTTCCTTCCATTTGTAGTGTTGCACCTGCTCAATAACACACAGCTACACTTCACAGATGCTTAAAATATTGTCATTATCCCTGGAGCTAGAAGAAATTAGGTAGGTGTAAAATAATCAGAATGTCAAGCACATTAAATGTCAAGCATAAATAAGAACCAAAATTGGAATCTCTCAAAGATGCTGGTACTCCCACAGTTGGGCAAAAAGTGTTAACTTCAGTAACTGCCACCATTTGGGACTTGTATTATTATACAAACCACAGAATTCTGTGCCTTGATGGCATCAGCTTGAAAGATGATTTGGCATTAGAAAGTAAAAGTAAACGTTATCCAAAACATCAAGAAAACTTCCTGCCCCAAAATAGATTTTTATTTGAGACTCTGAAATTCAAACACTCCAGGGTATTGAAATTAAAAAGAGAAATAAGAAATCCAAAAGACTTTGCAGGAGAAGGGAGGGATGAGTAATACATGGGCCTGTGTTACATGAGATGGCACCAAAAATATAAACTGCAAAATAATCTCCCGAGTTATGTTCCTTCATCCAATAAAACAAAATAAGTTGCTCAATCAAGTTTTAATTCCATAATCCAATCACCATGCAAATTAAAATCAAGTCCTATATTTCCCCAGTGAATATACACTAACTAAATATTTTTAAGTGAAGATACCTAAAACCTAAATTAGATTGGAAACTCTTTCAAGAGAGATTTGCTTTCATCTAAGCCCATACCATCCCAGCATAGTCAAGTCCAGAAACCTAAACTGTAGCTAAGTAAAATTAAATCTTGAAAAAAATATATTAAAACCCACAAAGCACCTTATGCCATGCTTAGGGAGTAACACCTATTATGAAATTTCAATGAAATCAACACAGGGGGTTTTTTGAGGGATTTTTGGCTGGAATCAACGTCTCCTTTTCTTTCCATGTTACCTATTTAATCTTTTATTTGAACCACAAGACCAAAGCAGCCCTACAGGAGCTTCAGAGCTTGGGAATGGCTCTGCTTAGAGGGCTTCAGCTGAGAAATTCCCAGGAAACGGACTGTGGCCCTGGACAAGCCCTGACCCATCACAGAGATGTCTCCATGGCCAGAACGTGCCACAAAATATTGAATATTTACATGTTCACGTGGAAGAGATTCACACTCTTGCACAGAGGCAGGATGGAAACTTTTCTAATCTCTGCTCATCCTTTCAGCCATGGGGCACCTTTCTGGGAAGAGCTGGAACAGAATCAATTGATTGACAAGGACCAGGGCTGAGGTCACCAGAGCATTTGGCCTCAGCCAGATGAGCCTGTCAGCCCACGGGAGCGACGGCATTGATCCGATTGCGGTAATCGAGCATGGAGGGTAAAACACCTCCATGGAACCGTGTTCCTGAGGAGGGAAAACATTCCAGGGAGCTGAGCTGAATCTTCCTCTAGAGCTCCAGAAAAGCCCGAGCACGTCATACCTCTACCAGCATGAATTGTACGGTGTTTCAGGGTTTTTAGAGCATAAAACACTCAAAGTCACAAACGTATCCAATTTTACAATGAATTGATGGAATTAGGGCAAGACAGATTGACTTCCCTGCTTTAAGGAATAAAGGCTCTCTGGACTGTTTAGAACTTGCTAACGTGCAGTGCTAGGATTACCATGCCAGCTTAAGCCTATGCTTCAAATCCAAAACTAACAAGAAAATACAAAGTATAAAGGTATTAATCACTGCAGTTTCAATTACATTAAAGGCTTTGTTGGCTTTCTTCTTTGCCTTATGAAATACTAAGAAAATAGAAAAAAAAAAATCCCAAAAATGTATATGTAAAAAGAGGCAGTGCCATATAGGTGAGAACTCTTCCTTAAGGACTTCATAAAAATAACATTTTCTCTTCCTAGAGAGTACTGTGATCCAGCCACAGACTCAGGCAACTGAAGTACATGTTCATATTAAAAAAAATAATAAAATCAAATCCTCTTCATGTTCAAGAACACTCTCTAAAGCACTTACTCTATAAAAAGAAATCGGAGAGAGTACATACAGCTGATTTATTTCAGGAAGCAAACAAAAATAACAAGAGTGCCACCTATCCTTCATTAGGAATAACAGAACTTCCCGTGGACTGACCTTGCTGTTAAAAACCCTGCACAATAAAACCTGGCAGCTAAGAACATATAAAACTCTCCATCTGGGCAGAAACTCGGGGGAAAAAAATAAAATGCAAAGGAGTGTTGCATGGAAAAGCAGGATTAAAAAGAAATACAGGAGAAGGAGGAGGACTTGGGAAAAATAAATCTGTTAGGTATCAAAAGTGTAAAATCCAAAAGATTAAACCCAGGAAAACTAAAGATATTTTAAGGCTTGAGGCCACATTTTGGGTTTCAGTAATGATTTTATGAAAATAAGTTTGTGTGTAACACACAACGAGCAAACTTGGTCCAGAAGAAGCTGCTGTACAGAGGCAGCAGCTGCCACTGAACAGGAGACAGGGAATATTTATCCAGTGCGGATGACTAGAGCAGCAGAGAGAGGTGGGGGGGTCATTATTTTCTCTTTTTTTAAGTTATAGCAGATATAGGAGTAATATAGATGAGCAATCCTGGCACCTGTACCAGGAAAATAAAAAGAAATTATTGCACCTAGTGATAAACACATAGATAAATCTATTTTATTGATAAAAAAGCAGGAAATTCAGTTTTCCTTTTTGGTAAAGGGAAGTCATAGCTCACGACCTGCTACGTGCACGTGGATGAGGGAAAATCCATATATTTGCATATATTAAAATCCAATCGATATTTGTAGGCTTTCCAAACTGCCTCCCAGAAAGGGAGTCACATGAAAACTAAGGCACTATGAGATAATACACAAGGCCTCTGCTTCTCAGAAAAATCTGGTGAAAATATGGGAAGCAGAGCTCAGCTCTCGCTGCACTGGGCACTGGCAGAGCTCTCCGGGGAATGTGAAATGGAAAAGGAGCCGCAGCAACACGGCAGAGCCAAGGGAAGGGGCAATGCTCTTCCTGGTCAAATGAGGAGGGCCAGCCATGGAGAAGAGCGAAAAGACCTTTCCAGCTGCAACTGGATGTTAAGGCAGGAGATGAATTTCAACACAGGCTCCCCACAACACAATAAACACCTGAAAAAACAAACCCTAAAGTTACTGCTCAAATGGGGGAGCTCTGAGCTGATCCCCTCCCCAGAGAGGTGAGCCTGGGATGAAACAGTGACATAAAACATGGCCTTACATGGGACAACTTTCCTCCCATTTTCACACAAACACACAGAGCAAAAAACAGTCAAATGTTTGTCCCTCTCCTGTGGAGACTGGCTGAGGAGGAGACCTTGGAGCCCCTTTCAGTGCCAAAGGGGGCTCCAGGAAAGCTGGGGAGGGACTTTGGACGAGGCCTGGAGTGACAGGACAAGTGGGAATGGCTTTCCACTGGCAGAGGGCAGGGTTAGATGGGTTATTAGGAAGGAATTCTTCCTTGTGGGGAGGGTAAGGCCCTGGCCCAGAGAAGCTGTGGCTGCCCCATCCCTGGAAGTGTCCGAGGCCAGGCTGGACAGGGCTTGGAGCAACCTGGGATGGTGGAAGGTGTCCCTGTCCATGGCAGAGGTGTGGAGTGAGATGATCTTTAAGGTCTCCCCCAACCCATCCTAATCCACAATCCACTGCCTGTAGGCTGGACACAAATCTCTTGATGATGAAGCAGTATGTTTTAAATCAAGCGGACAGCCGATGCTGACAGCTAAACAATCATCTGCACTAAATTTCCCAGAAAATTGAGGTGTGAGACACCAAGCACCGGGAAGCATTGCTTGCCAAGCAGATCTTCCTCGGAGACATGATTTACAGGATAAACAAAATGCAGTGTCGTGTTGGAAAGTAATGGAGGTTACCTCAAACCTGTCAACATTCACAACTTCAACCTCCCCAAAAGTATTGCAACTGCTTTACTTAGGAAAAAGGTGGGAAAGTGTCCAAATGAGTACTGCAACCTCTCCAAAGAACACAATATGAACTCAAATAAAGATCATTATATCAAGTTCCCCAGCAGAAGCTCCACAGTGAGAAGTCCTTATGGATTGATTTACACATATAACAGTGAGTGATAGTTTATCTATCGAGGGAGCTTTGCTCCAGTGGTTCATGTAATATCAGTCCCTACATATAATTATAGCTATAGAATCAATCAGGGACTACATATTTTATTCTCATACAGCTCTGTTTGGAATCACATCCAAGACATTTAAAATGATAGAGTTACAGCTTTAAAAAATCTGCTGTAGAGTCTCATCAGAGAAGTTTCAGAAGGATGCTATTAATAAGTATTGAGACAAATACAAAGAATGGCAAAAAATCAGAAGTGTGAAAAATATTTCCCATTAACATGTGCATATGGTTTCACTCAAAACAAGTTTTCTTGCAAGAAACATGTTTATATAATACTATTCAGTTGTTACATTACCAAACTGACTGTAAGTTTATAATGGGGCCATTTTGATTTAGGCACTGTAAAGATTTCAGCTGGAAGGCAAAAATTTCAAATATATATGGAAATAATGGAAGTAAAATCCTGGAGGAAAACTGTTTGAGAGAAAAATGATAAAGACAAAAGAAACAAAGTGCTGTTTCTGAGCTCCTAACAGATGCCAAAAGCCCAAGGAAAGACGAGGGAGGTTGGGATTCGGCCTTTACCTCACACAAAGATGTGTAAAACAGATCCATTAGTTGCTGCCAGTGCACTTAATCTCAAATTCCTTATGCAAACTTGCAATTTTAAGTGATTTTAAGAAGCCCATCAAGCAGCAGGGGCCACCTGTCCCCAGGCATTGTTTGAGCACCCAAGTCCTTGTCAACATTACCAAGGCATTATTTGAGTAACCAGCTGCAACACGACTTTTAAGTAATTTTTAATCCAGCTCCATGCTTGGATGAAATAAACAATTTGTATAGAAGGTTCTGTTGTAAATGTCAGGGTTTTTCTTGGCATTTACTTGCTTTTGGATCTGGATTAGCCTTCATGCTCGGCGGGACTGGAGCGGAACTGATGCGTGATGATGCTAGAATGTACTAATTTAGGAATTTCTATGCACGAGCATTAACAGGCGAGACTTACCCAAGGAAACGACCCAAACTCTGTGAGTTTAACACTTCTCACTGCACCAAAGGGGAGACCAACACAGGGCTGTTAGGAGTCTCAGCTCTCCAGCCAGTGGAAGCTGGGAGTTGCTTCTGGAGGAGGAACAAAACCACCCACAGCAGGCAGGAGACAACAGGGCTTGTTGGGTGGGGAGCCCTGGCACATGGTGCCCAGAGAAGCTACGCCTGCTCCTGGATCCCTGGAAGTGCCCAAGGCCAGGTTGGATGGGGCTTGGAGCAATCTGGGATAGTGGAAGGTGTCCCTGCCCACGGCAGGGGTGGGGCTGGATGAGCTTTAAGGTCCCTCCCAAGCCTGGGAAGCTCAGGGGTTTTAAAAGGCTTAGACAGGTAAACACAAGAACCATGTGCACAAGGTGGTGTTTAAAGCCCTGCCCTGAGTTGCTAACCCAGCCTTGGACCAGTGTCATTCTGGGATTTATGGCAAATAAGGAAAGAGCAGGTGGGAAAATAAGACAATGGCTCGGTAGCAAGAATGTTCCTGCAGCTGTGAATCGCAGGAAGCACAATGGCACACCCACGCTCCTCAGGGCACAGTGACACTCGTCTTTTGGGAGGCAGGGATGCTGCACATTGACAGAAAAGTAAAAGAGAGAAAACTCTTCAGGAGGAAAAGCTGATGCATGAACCCTCCCAGCAAGTGCTCAGTGGTGGGAGAAAGACAGGTGCTCTCAGCAGTCTTCTACCACAGGTAAATTAGATTGCAAGAGTATTTTTCGTTATTTTCAGAAATTGAGAAGATAAATATGAAACCAATGGAACAACTCGTTACTGTGGGAAATAAAAGGGGTACGTTTGTCAGCAGCTATTCTTATACATTATCATTTCAGAAGTGACACATGAAAATATGTATTATTGGGCTGGGAAGGAGCAGCACCATTCTGCAGCACCATCCATCCTGAAGCTCCCAGGAGGGTATCTGAGTAACTGCAGTCAAAAATTGTAAGGAAAAATCCAAACCCATTATATTCAGTATTTATACTTGTTTATAACATTAAATATTTACTCTTTGCTGTCTGATTTGAAAATATCAGGTGCAACGCTTTTTTCTTCTTATCTAGCAAATACATAAAAACAAAATAAATAAGATAAATCGCTCAATAACACCCAGAGCAGCTAAAGAGAGAGGACAGACTCTCCATGTATATAAGAACAAGCAGGCACCCAGTTCAAAACTGCTCATGTCCCTCCAACTCCAGTCAAGTTAACTGAAAAGGCCACTTGGAGGAGGGAGTCCCACACGAGTTGATTCGCACTGTGGATTGCAGGAAGTGTTTGACACCATTTCCCTGGAAAAGCAGGGCACTCTCCCAGCCCTAAGCACCCTCCCAAAGAGCCGAGAGCCCACTCATCCTCACAGAGTGAGTCCAGAGTCACCGTGGCTGTGGTGCCTTTCCAGACTTTGCCACTGTGAGTGTCTAAAGCAGCACATCCTGGGCACTGCAGCACAAGTATCTGGGAATAAATGTGATAGATGAGGAGTTTAAAGGGTTCTCTGCAAAGCTTCGTTGTGACCAAGGCAGTTTTCATTGTCTCCTCCCTCTTTACAGCCATTTCTGTGTGCTCTGCAACTCTGCAACCCTTCTTTCCCTCACACTATTAACCAAAATCACCAATAAAGTACAAACTGCTCAGTGAGCTGCTGCAGATTGCTACATGATGGCCTTGCACAAAGCTCATCAGCCTGACTTGGATATTGTAATCACCAATAATAATTTAGATATTTCATGCAAAATGCCATCCAATTCCCCTCTCAGAATTACCAAGGTTCAAAATCACCTTCCTAAGCCCATCTTAATCAGTCATAAATAACTGGTTCATTTCTTTCCAATTAATTAAACCTGGCTCAGGAAAAAAAAGGCAAATTTTACTTGCCTCTGAAACAGAGGTAGTTCCAGACTTCTAGTACTTGAAAGAGCCTCTGTACAAGTAATAATACTTGCCCAAATGTCTATTCCTTCAAAATTAGCACCTAAAATTAAAAAAACACCTTCTCTATCCTACAGGATTTCCTGATCTGCTTAACTCCTCAAGGGCTTGCTGTAAATGAGGCGAAGAAATCTCATAATGGGGCATATGAAAAAATAACCCTCCTGATCTTGTTCCAGAAGGAAAAGATTTTTAAAAGGTACATGCAAGCACTGAGAGAGCAGTGTGAGGTGCCTCACTTCCCCCAGGCAGGACACAGCCCAGGGCTGTGCTCAGTGGCAGCTCTGCGTGCAGGCAGCAGACAGAAGATCCCCAAATGATCAGGTTAAGTTTATCTCCAGCTGGCACATGGAGCATCCACTTGGTACAGCAAGACCAGCCACAAACAGGTTGTGGCTTTCCCCTCTCACTTCCAGATTGCTGGGAAATTGCAGCTGCTTGGCCAGCTCTCTCTGGGCACAGTGATTGCTGTGTTCATCAGTTCAGCATGGCTGGGTGCAGGGTGAGCACAACACACCAGCTCAAGGTGGTACAAACTGGGACTCCCTGCCTTCTCCAAGGTGCCCATCCTGTCCCACAGCAGGGGGATATTGAGTCTCTCACAGGCAATTCCAAAAGCAGTTCAAGGACTCGCTCCTAATTCTTTCAGCAACCCCATTTTTTTACAGAGGAAGTTTTGACCGTGAGTGGTCAGGCCTATATTTCTCTGCAAAGGACTTATAGCTGGGAAGAAAAGATGGGAAGGTCATGAAGAAATTCTTGTCTGGTGAAGGTACCCAGACACCAAGCAGCCATTTGGGTAGCAGAGAAAAGTGAAATGAAATTGAAATTGTTCCCTGTGAGGGTGGTGATGCCCTGGCACAGACTGCCCAGAGAAGCTCTGGCTGCCCCATTGCTGGAAGTGTCCAAGGTTGGGTGGGGCTTGGAGCACCAAATGGAAGGTGTCCCTGCCCCATTCCAGCATTCTGTGGTTCTATAAACTCCCCTCCTGGGCAGGAACATCTCAATGCCAAGATTTGCCCGAGGAACCCAAATTCCGTTCACCAGTAACCTTCTCTCATCACCATTTATTGTCCCTCACTCCATTCTGCTCTCAAAGTTTTGACCCAGAGAAGATGGATTTCACACAAGAGTGAAGGCTGGAATAGAAATAGCCCTTTGTAAATGATGGATCTGCATTGCACCCTGAAAATTCTTCTTGGAAAATGACAGACAGCTACAGCTACAGTCTGAGGCATTGGATGGATTGTGTGAATGCTGCCAAATTGCAGAGAACTCAAAAGGACAGGACAAATACCTAAAAGGAAGATGAGACAATCACATTACTCCTCAATTTTCAATAAAATGAGAATTTCTAAAGCACATATTATGTATTATTAATTTCCAACTTAGAGATCATGCAAATGCTCAGGAGAACAGGTCTAGTAATAAAACCCACTTTGCTCTTCAGACCATTAAAGCAACCAAACACTGCAGTGCTCTGTCCCTGCTGCCCCCAAGGAACCTCAGGCTCAGCTTTGCTGGCAGAGCTGTGTGGAGTTAGTCCTCATGCTTAAACCCTGCCCGGCCAAATGCAGCCCAACAGCCTCGTGCTGTCAGCTCTGACCATCCACAACCACAAGTCAGGCTCTGCCCCAGCCCCAGCACTCACCAGAAGAGCAACCTAAAACATTTATATTTTTACTCAGAAGATTGTCTTAAAATCATTGTTAAACTAACTTAATGCAAGGATTATTTTTTAATGTGCTCCTAATTTTCTCTTATCAAGGTCCGAGAGAATGATTTCAAACAACTCTACAAATATAAGCATAGCTTATTTAAAACCAGAACAAAACTGATATAACATTCCCATCTAATTGCAAGTGGCAGGAATAACCATCATGGAAAGAAAGCAAGGCTTGGTTTGCTTATCAGGAAATAAAGCAATCCACTAAACATCTGAAAACACAAAAACGTGTTGGGAATGATGCAAAAAAAATTATCTCAATTGAAAAATAATGGCTTGTCTGAATTTTATTTTCTGTGCATCTTTTAAAAGAAAATTTTGATGGCTCTGCACTCATATTGAATTTAAATATAATTGCCATCATGATGGTTCTCACAGCAGAGATGCCATATCAGTAGCAAGCAGACCCTGATGTGGATTAGGATAACGGGGAAGACAGAGGGGGAAGAACAGAGCTCTCTCCTGCACAGCATTTTTCATGCACACTGTACATCACCACAATCAAACACCTCAGTCACCTTGTTGAATAATGAATAGCAAAATGAACAGAAAATTAAGGAGCAGCAAGCAAGGGAGAGAAGATTCAAGCTGACATTTGCAATGAGAGGAAGTCACCGAGAGGTTCCCAGTGGCTGCTCCAGATGGCTGCAGCTATTTTGGCCAGACTACCTGGCTAGGACAGAGCTGCAGTTAGGTAAGCAGAAGGGGGCAGGAAGAGGGAAAGGAACAAAGGGGGAAAAACAAGCACTGAAAATGGAATTTGGAGCCTGGAGACCTCCTAATTCTGAGCCTTGTGAATAAGAGAAAGTTGTAAAATAAAATAGGAACTCCCAGTGACCATTTAGGAAAAGGAAACCAATTACCACTCGGGATTAGACACAGAAATTTCTTTTGGCCACTGTATGGATTCATTCTCTCTCCCATGCTTGGCTTTCCATAAACATAATTAAATTGACTTTTTCTTATGAGTAAATCGTACATGTGCTTTAGGCCACACAAAGCATCTTGCCATCTAATTGTATTTTTCATCTGTACTTTCCCCCATCGAGCTCCCTTACAGTACTGGGAAGAAAGGAAAAGTCCTTCTGTATATATTCATTTTTGTTTGTTTGTTTGCCTTAAGGTCCAATGCATATTCTAGCTGTCAAAAGTGATTTCCCTGCTCGCTGAGCAAATATTCTCAACAAAGATTTTCTTTTTTATTTACTACTATTTATTAAACAATGATTTCACAGACAGGTAATAGAAATGCAGGCAGGTCAGAGTGCATCAAAGATTTCTCTCTGGGCAGGAAGTCAAGTTTCATTAAATATAAAAATGAAGTTTATGTAAGTGGAACACAGGGTTGCTGCAAGTTGGCTTTGGGACATAGGTGACAAAGTTGCAGTGAAATTATGAAAAACATAACAAAAGGCAGTAAGAACCTCACATGACCCCAAGCCTGCATGGTAGGTGAATATTGCACTTCCAGAAGACTGTTTCAAACAGTATATCAAATATTTAAAGACCTGAAAGTGGATTAAGTCTTATGTCCTGATGCCTGATAAAACCAAATCTTTTGTATTCTCTAGCACTGGGTATAACCTGAGAAATAAAACACAAAGTAAGAAAATGTAAAGCAAGCGTAGAAGCGATGTGAAGCAGGTTTGTGTCTGACAGCGAGGTGAGAACTCTGTGCCAGTACAGAAAGAAACCCAGGGTGGAGCTGACGGCCAGACACAGGTATTTGTCTCCAGAGTGCCCAATTCAACTGCAGCACAACCCGAGGCTTTTCCTCAGGGCTGTATTTAGGGACCTGAATGGAAACGATCCCAGGGCTCTCAAAAACCTGCAGGAGCCCAAACACCACATGGCACAGACATCTATAAAGAAAGGGGTAAAGCCTTGGGCAGCTCCTGCTGGAGCAGCTGATGTCCTGCTAAGAGGTGTCCTGGTGAGCAGGCTGATGGTGTAACAGCATTCACAGAGCTGAGAAACCCAGCACATGAGAGTTTTAAATTATCTAAACACATAGCAAGGAACAGAGGATTACTGTAGAGGTGAAACTGAGCTGGAGGATATTCTTATAAATGCAGCCAGGAGAAGCACAGTCACGCTTGCATTTAGGAATTCAAACACCAGCAGCTTCCAATAGGCCTTAGGAACCCAATACTGGATACTGGAGGTATTTAGGTGCAAATTAGCACTGATTACCACTTCAAAAAATTCCTGTATTTCTTATTCTAAACACCAGGTACCAGCATCTGATGTCCTGCACTCCATTACCTGTCACAGTGCAGGGTCCCCACTGCAAAACCCCCCTAAACTTGATCTATTTTACAAATGCTAAATATAAATGAAAGTTAATCAAGAGAGAGGGCTTCACAAAATGTCTAAAGCTTCTTTATAGTCACTGCAACATCTTAACAGTTGTTGTAAGTGAACTGCTAAATAGAATTAAAATTCAAGCAAGATCAGATACCAGGAAGGATTATATTCCCTAAAAAGGTAGAATAGAAAACTCAGAAATATTTCAGACAACTGTTTCCATGTTCATTAAACTCCATGACAAAACAATAAACCAGAATATGGAAAACAAAGCACCAGGAGAGTTTGGGAAATTGAGGATGGAACAAAGACAAACAGCTTGTCAAGCAACAGACATTTCCCTCGTGTGAACAAACCTACAAACTCCACGACATGATGCAATTCAGAAAATGTCTGGATGTCAAAAGATACCAATAAGTGGGAAATTGGGTGTTTGTTTAATGGATATAAGCCAAATGCAGGCAATACCATCCTGTCACCAGGAAAATAATGGTGTAAATACAAGAGCAAGGAAAGCAACCACCAAACATGGATAATTCATGGCTGCTACCAGTGTTTTTAGAAATGTGAGTATAAAAACATGGCTTTCTGTTTCTTTAATTAATTAAAAATAATTAATCCATTTTAAAAAGCCTACAGGGTTTTTTTAAATTAAGCCATCTATTGGGGCTAAACAATTTTTAATACAAAACAAAATCAAATTAGGTTTGTCAAAAGAATTATAAGATATCTGTGTTAAATAATGAAAAATAGCAAGGCTTCATTTTTTCATTATTATTAAAAAACATTAAGTGGAAACTACAGAAGAAGAAAAAGTTGCTCCCTGATAGACAAAAGAATTATTAGGACTCTTAAAGGAATCCAAATTGGTACAGGAAACAAGCTTTTGCAATTAAAGGCCAGTGTGTACTCTAGAGCCCATGGATAAGATAACAAGACCTGAAATAAGAAAAGATGTAGGAGAATACAAGACTACATCCAAGCTTTCAATGCAAAAATAAATAAAATTCTGATTTCCAATATTGTCAAGATTTTCTAATTATTAGGAAAGCTACAGACCTTCCATGGCTCCTGCTCCTGAGGACACACAGCTCTGCATTCTGCTGCAACAGCAGCAAGAGTTCAAATAAATTAAGTCAAGCTAAGTTAAAAGTTCAGCCAGACAAGAATGCCAGTAATGAGAAGCCACGAAGAAGGGACCATGAATGGTTACACAATGGAGAGAGGAAGAAATCAAGAAACCCCCTCTGTGACTGGCTGAGCTAATGAAGCCTTGCTTGCTTCTCTGCTGTCTAATTGTACGCAAGATTAAAATGGAGCTTTCTTCCCAAATTAGTGACATTTCAGGAGATCTTATTCCCCAGCAGCTTTTTGGTATTCAGCAGGGATCATCAGCCTTTTTCTTAGGGCTTTCTTCCCCTCTGCCTGGTCATCTGCTTTCCCTGCTGGCAGGGACTCCCTGTTTTCTGTCTCTACCTGCCTGCCAAATAGACGCACACTGGCCCAAGGATTCAAGAATTATTGAAGTGGGGGGGAGAAAAGGGATGAATGCAAAGATACGCCAAGAGATTTGATCTGAATGTTTGCAAGGGGAGCAACTGCCAAATCTTTGCAGCTCCTCCTCAGTCACTTCAGCTCCTCGCTTTGCATTTTCCCCTCCTACCCCCACTCAGAAGCACCAAGGCGGGAGAAGGAATCTGGGTTTTGGGAATGAATCACCTTCTCAACACTTCTCTTCATGAGACTATTTCCTCTTTGGAAACTCAGCAAGAAATCATCCATATGCAACAGAAAACCCAACAAACTCAATTTATTTTAGGCCCAGCAAAGGGAATTAAAAGACAAATACTTTGCACGAGTTAAAACCGAGCCATTTGCTGATTATTAGCAATGAGGACAAAGAAGGCAAATGGTCACAACGAACTTGTCAAGCCTTCCCAGCACCTCCTCGTGAGGGAAGCTACCCTACTTTCCAGAGCAGTTTTCCTCAGACTCATCACTTTCTGCTAACAGATGGGAAGCTGAAGATAGAAAGAGGCATAGTTTATGCCTAGCACCAAGGGGAGGGAAAAATTTATCTCAGCAGGAGATTCTTTAAAAAAAAAAAATAAAAAAATCAGCAACTGTCCTTCTTCTGAGAAACTAGGGAAAAGGAGGGGGAAGTGTTGGAGACAAAGGATCACGGACTTTTCCCGGTGCTGCCCAGGTTCTGAACGCCAAGCCAACCTCCTCCAGCCTCTTCTGCTCTCCTTGCCCCATTCCTAATCGCCCATCAGTGCTAACATAAGAGCAGGAGGAGAAAAAAGGTCCTTCAGAATTCTGACATAAAGAGTTCTATGATCAAAAAAGCTTCCTCATACTCTAAAAATTGGAAATACGTTTTTTTTCTGTAAAGCCCAGAACATTTCAGCTAATCCTTAATCACAAATTCCTATCTGGATTTGTTTCTTCACCAAGTAGTCAGGATTTCCCTAACTCAGATGGCAAAACACTCTGTAATGATCCAGCAGCAGGGAAAATCCTGGGATGCACATTGAAACGCTGGGATGCACATTGAAATAGACTCTCTGATACGGATTGGAGTTTATAATTTGCCATTGAGACCTACAGATTTCTTGAAATTGTGATGATACAGTAGAAGTGTCACTAGTCTTAAGTCACTTAATGTTTTCTTCCTTTCCACCACTATGGACACATGAGAATATTTATCAGTAGTGGTATTAAACAGAAAAAAACTCTCAAACACAACCCCCTCAACAAATTAAGCTGCACTGAACACCTTTAAATTGTGATACTTTAATACTCAAGGAGAAAAAATTCCAGACTAATTCAACAAGCTTACCTAGTGCTGGAAAGGACAAAGTGCTAACAATTTTTAGCATCATTTATCACCATTTCTAGATACCAGCACACACTCCATTTCTATTTGCATGTGTTTGTGAATGCACGTGTGCCCTTTTGTGTGGTTACATAAAAATGCACACAGATTTTGGAGACTGTCTCTAGAAGCATTCACACCCCCTTATCTACCCCAACTTTAAATTCAGATTGGAACCTAAACCAAGGAATTTGGGAGCAATTCTTTAGTTTTCCCATCAGTGATTTACTGACTAAACAGAGTAGGAAAGGGCTGGTTTGCTCCAGTGTTAATGTTCATTGAGCAACACGAGTCTTGCCCAAACCCTCAGCACCTCAGGGAAGAAGGAACAGCATTTGCACAATACTGATTTTACATTTTTTTTAGACTTCTCCCCTGTGAGGGTGGGGAGGCCCTGGCACAGGGTGCCCAGAGAAGCTGTGGCTGCCCCTGGATCCCTGGCAGCGTCCAGGGCCAGGCTGGAAAGGGCTTGGAGCACCCTGGATAGCAGCAGGTGTCCCTGCCCAGGGCAGGATGTGGAATGAGATGGGATTTAAGGTTCCCAAACAGTTCTGTGATTTCTCTTTAGTTCAAATTTCAAGAGCCAGCTGAGAGAATGCATGAATTAAAAAATTTTTGTATGCGGAGTTCTTCAAGGGAAAAGCTTGCATTTCTCTCTTCCCTACAAGAAAAGAGGTCACCAGAATCAGGGTGAGAACGTTTCCAAGGAGGTTTGCCTTTGACAGGGCAGGCATGGAATCGCATGAGTGATTCTTACACAGGAGTGTGAAGATAATAATCAAGCTCTAAGAATGCTAAAATTCACAGGAGGTCTATACACACATATAAACCCTGAAATAATAAAAAATAAAAGTTTGGTGAAAGTATTAATGTCTGTTATTTCTGAACAAACACACAGTGCTTAATAGAAAAACAGAATACAAATATAGAGTCACACATCCCCAGTTACACACAAAACCAGGAGTGAACCACAATGGTTTGTTTATTAGAGACATCAGAATGTCATCAACTAATTAAGTGCAGCTTCTCCCTTTTGGGAAGATAACTGCAGCCTCCGTAGAGTCAAGAAATCTACATGGATTTGGATGAAATATGGAAAATGGAACTTGAGCTGCCTCCCTAAATGCTGAGTGATCGTAGGAGGATATTTATTTTTCTTTTTTTTTTTTCCTCCATAATGTGAACATAAAAGAAACTGCACCACAGCAAGTTCCACGCCACAGGCATCAAGTACCATTTTATCTTGGAATTTCATTAGACCATCTATTGAGACAAGCACTGACTGAACAAATCAAAGAGAGGTATTTATCTACAAACAGTGCAAGGGATTAAGTTGCCAATAATTACAGATATAAAATAACGCAGATTAGTCTACAATGTGGGTTTGTGAGCTTCTATTTTGTTGGGAGTTCAATTTTGTACTATTATTATAGACTGTTCTGCAGGATCATCATAAAGAAAATTTAAACCAGTTTGTCTCATTTCCCTAAATCTTTCTGACTAGCCTTATATATGCCTTGACTTATGAAGTCTGTGGTTATTTACAGATTTGCCCTCCATCATTCTGAAATGAATTTTCCTTGAACATTCGTTTCCTGGCTGAAGTCTAAAAGAAAGCAGTAAAAAGAGAACTTTCAAGGATAACCTTGACTATGAAATAGGTATGGGGAGCCTTTAGTTCAGAGGATCCTTGTTCAGAAACTACTACAGGTGACAGAGTGATGAAAACAGTGAAATTCTGGACAGGTCTTTAAGCAAATGCTAAAAGATGAGACTCAGAATGAGCATCCTCGCAGTGAAGACAGGCCTCTCATCACAGATTTCCTTTGATTCTCCCAAAAGTCTCTGATTTCTAATTGCCACTATCACACACATTGATTACAATGATTTTGTGAGTGGCTGGAATTTCCCCAGAAATGTTTCCAAATACAGTCAAGTTCCCTTGGCTCACAATGAGCTGTTTACAAAAGCGATTATTAACAGGGAACCAATCTGTGCAATTATCAGAAAAACTTCTGCAAACACCAGAGCCACCTCACCCCTGTGTGTGTTCCCCCTGTGCTCCCAGGGCTGGCACACGGGCAGGGCCTGCTGGGTGCCAGGACACAGCAGAGTCGTGACCTCCAGCCTCTGCTCACTGAGGGCTCCACAACCCCAACCTTCCTTCCTGAGAGCAAAGCTCAGCAAAGACCTGTGACTTCCCAAGTTCACTTATTGCTGGGCATTCAAAACGAGCCTGAAAAGTGAAGGTGTTCCATGCTCACCTGTTAAGCAGAGGAATGGGCACTACCCAGATTTTTCCTCTTTCAAACAATCCCTCAGCTCATAACAACTCGGCGCTGCCTGGGTGGCAGGACTGTGACAGCCACTGATGGACGAGCTCCAGCAGCATCATGGTTTAAGTTTAAAAAATTATTTCTTATTAAGAAAAAAAAAGTCTGAAATTTGTTTCATCTTACTCAAAAAGGATGCTTGATAGGCAGGTTTTGTTTTGTTTATGATTAAATGAAAATTGAACACTGTTAAGAACTCAAGGGTGGGAATTGGAAGTTAAAGTTAACCTGAGTTACCAGCACCACCAGCCTAAGATGATTTCACATAAAGCTTGAGGAAATTTTATCAAAACTATGGAAAGAAAATGTAAATATTGAAAACAAAACAAAAAAAAAAACAAACCCTCATTAACTAGTCTGCCATATCCTATGTTACAGTGCTTAATTTATATGTTTTTAAAATAGAGGTAATTAGGTTGGCATTACATTCCAGTACACAAAAGCTGCTGAAATTTTCATCGGCAGAGATGTTTATCCATCATTTTCTTCACACTTTGAAAGTGAATATAGACAGTCTGTTTAATGTCCTCTTATGTAACATGCACCAAATGCAACAGAAAGTAATATGGAATAAAACATATCTAGGCATTTTCAATTTTACGTGTATTTCCTACATAACGCATTTAACTTGACAAGAAGAAAGGTAATAAGAATAAAAGTCATCAATTTAAAATAGTATTTTTTGGTTCTAATCCTTAAGCTACAAAAGAAAGTCTAAGTTTCCATAGAAAATGTTCTATTACTAAAGAACAGAAAAATAATTTTCAAAGAATAAATCCTGAGCAATGGACTTTTTAGCTGCTAGTAGGTGAAAAAATACTGCTGTCAAGTGACTAAAATAAGCATTTGATTCTCTAACAGTCTCAAATATAACATATTTCACTACAATATCAAAATGCACTCAGGTACATGAAATACATGACACAAAGGACATCCACAATCGTATTAGAAAGATTTTTGAAATTATAGTCCCAATAATAAACCTCCTTTTTCATGTACTTTGTAGTGAGGGCAGATATATGGAACTGCTGCTTTTATGCAGCTTGGCACAAGCCATTCCCAAGAGGCAGAAAAAAAGAGGATATTGGGAAGTGCTGTATAGAGCTGTGGTGAGATGACTTTTGTCTTTAATGTAGTGACCCTGCATCACCAGAGCAGGAGATGCAAATTCCTAACACCTCTATTTCCTCAAATAAATGAGAATATTCAATATTGCTGTACAATAAAAGGGCTTTTTCCACTACTGAACTTGTTACGGGGATTGTGGCACAAACCACAAAAATACCCAGCAGGTTTGGCTGCTTTTCCTGGACTGGGAAATTTGCCTTTCTGTCAGGAAGGTGGGCACCCATTTCACCTGGCCAGGAGAGACTGAAAAGGAACCACAGCAAACTTCCACACTGGAATTCCTATAGCAACATCATCCCCACTTGGATCCTCTTAAGTCAAAGCTTGTCATGGAAAAATGGGTGTTCTTTAGGACATGATGCAAAACCAGCCATTTTGTGCCCATTTCTACACTGGAGAAATACCTGCATTGTTCATAGCACTTTAATATATGTCTGCCTACTGCCTTCAAGATACTTCAATAGATTTACTACCAGCTATCATAGCTGGATTTTACTTATTTTAATTACCAGCCTCAAAACCAAACTATAATAAAACAGCTGGTGGACCTGTCACAGCCTGAACATAGCAAGAACTAAATGCCATGTTTTCAGCTAGTCAGAAAATTCTCTTTTAATAGAGAGATGATGATCCTACCAGAAGACATCATCGGCTTTCATAATTCTAAATTCCTTTGTATTGGTTGCAGGATATTACATGGCAAAACAGGCGGGGACAAGTAGGAATATATCTATATATAAGAATATATATTTGAGTTAGGTGTGGAACAGAGTAGCCAAGGCAAATTCAGGAAAACATAGAAGCCAAAGAAAGGCCAGGTGTGTGTTAATTTACTATCATTTTACACACTCTCCTTCCAGGTTATCCTGTCTTAAAAGCAAGGTGGCCTCAGGACCACACCTCCAAAGCTGTTACAGACTAAAGAGCACTTGACAGCTGACAATTTACTGCCACTAATTTTAAAAATATCACATGGATCAGCTCCAAGAAAGGTACCATGACCCACTGTGAGAATGCAAAAGGAGACATGAAAAAACACCTAAATTCTCTCAAAATGTAGCTCAAACGTTCTTACTCTATACAATTTTTAAAAAGCTGCCAACTTGTTTCTTCTTTTTTTTTCTTCTTACTTTTGTTTCTTTTCTTTCTTGGCTTTGGATGTTCAAGGATCACAAAGAAGGAAAGAAAAAAATGAAACAAAAAGAAAACCATAATAATGATTCTGAAAATATAATTTTATGGCCAACTTAATGATATTTACAGTCACACGTGCAATATTCATTTTCCATGCTGGATCTCCCAGCACTTGGATCTTAACACCACTGCTGATCCATGCAGGCATCTGCAGAGAATATTTTGAAAAGAACACATATTTGATTTTGTCTGCTCCCTAAAGATTTAGAAGATAGCATAGCAGTGACAATTCCACTAGAAAAACCAAACTTCATGTGAAAACCTAATTTTTGTCTCTAAAATCTTGAAAACTTATCCAGAAAAGAAGTTGAAGCATGCATTAAATGCTGTTGCTCATCTCAAGGCCTGCTATGTACAAGCTCATTTGCCAATCCCCACTCAGGGAGAGGGAAATGCAATTCAAGATGTGCCAAAACAACATTTTCTTGCACTCCTAAGAGTGGTGGCCAACACATTTGGGCCAGCTCCCTTCCTCATGTGACTGGCAAGGACTTGTTTGAGCTGTAATTACTACTGGCAGCAGGAGTTGCCTCCTCCTCTCCACAGCTTTTGGAGAACCAATTCATTTCTTTCCAATGGTTCAGGCCATAAAAGTGAATTCCAAGTATCCCACCTACTATTTTATGTTCATTGTTCATATGCACGGATGCTGCTCCGGAACAAAATCCTGCCTTTCTGTTAAGGATCTATGGCTGAGTCACAAGGCACAGGAAGAGGCTTTAGAGGAACTGCTTTGTCCCTGGGCTGTTCCTACAAGTATTTATGGCAAAAGCGAGCTGCTAAAATGGTAATGGAAAAGGAAGGAATTTAATGTGGGATATAACATAGGCACTGCTATAACCATGCTGTAAAAATTGCAGCGGGAACCTTTCCCGTGCAGACATTTGGAGGAGCCTTTTTTGGTTCAGATATTTGCTCCAGCTGAAATATCAGACACATAAAACATTGAGACAACGCCACCACCAGAAGCATCATCAGAGATTTAGAAGTAGAGCTTCATCAGTTGTCCATTTAATTCTCTCTCCTGGCTCCAAGAGTGGCAGTACCAAATGCTTTGGAGCAAAAATGCTCCAAACAAGAGGAATCAGAGCAGTCTGCAATCTGGTAAAACCCTTCCACATGGAAAGGTTCCCTGAGCTCCTTTCTAGCTCTTCCTATGGAATATAAACAAGTCAAACTTTAATTACTGTAAGCTTTCACATACTAACGGAATATAAGGAGATTTAAAGAAATTTGGAAAGCAGCAATTTACTTGGGAGTAATGTAATTTTACTTAATTGCTTCTAATTAAAATTATTCTACAAATGTAAAACAAAAATGTCTATTAATTCTCTGCATAAACTAAATTTAGGTATCAACTGAGTAGCTTATTCACAGTATTTACTATAATTACTGCAATACTTTTGTAACTTTGATGATTTAAAAGTTTGGAGGCTTGATACCAAATAACGGTTTCTGCTGCATAAAGCAAAATAATCTTTCAAACTCCCAGTGCCTTTGTAGTTTGACTGTGACTCACTAAATTTACATTTTGTGAAAGTACATGTAGGAGTAAAAGCACTTATGTATTATCAAGAAATATGACACTATAATCCCATGAAGTTACTACTTATAGAAAAAAATAAAACTGTTCCCATTCTCTTCCACACCTAAGTGTAAAGTGAATACCTTCCATTAACTTTACCTTGGATTAACTTTAGAAAGAGAAAGGACACTTAATATTTTTGCATATATTTTAAACTTCACTTTCAACACAAAGTTTTAAAATCAGCCATGAAACATAAAAATTGGAAGTATCTTTCCATAAAAGTTAACTCATCTGAAAATAATTATTGTATTTTAAACTATCCTGTGATGTGTGTCAAATCAGACAAGAAGTTGAGGCCAAAGCTGGGGTGGAAAATTAAAAAAAAAAAAACCAAAAAAAGGTGAGACCATTCTGCAAACTTTTATATTTTAGAAATAGACCAAGTCCAGAGACAGTTATATTTTTTTAATTTCTTCTTATCATTTATCTTCCTTATCCTCTCTCCACATTTTTGCTACCTGGTTTTTCACGTGGTTCTTCAAACAGCCCAACAAAGCAAATGCAGCAGGGTCATTGCACCATTTTGAGGTGAAATTTGCTAACTTCAGTAAAACCAGTACTAAATGCTATTTTCTGCCTGCAGATAAGCCATTTTCTTCTCCAAATTCTTTAACACTCCAAAGTTCGTGTATCACAAGAGAGCCATGCCTGGTTTCTCTTGTGGGGAGGTTGTATCACCACAGGGTTCAGCCACCCTCTGGGGTTCACCCCACGAGCACTTGAGCACGGACCTCTCACAGTAACAGAGACTCAGGAGGAAACAAACCCCACTCAGAGCTCCTCTTTCTGTTTGGAATCATGGAATGGTTTGGGTTGGAAGGAACTTAGAGCCATCCAGTGCCACCCCTGCCATAGCCAGGGACACCTGCCTCTGTCCCAGGCTGCTCCACACCCCATCCAACCTGGCCTTGGACACTGCCAGGGATGCAGGGGCAGCCACAGCTTCTCTAGGCACCCTGTGCCAGGGCCTCATAGGGAAGAATTTCTTCCTAATATCTAACCTAAATTTCCCCTCGTTCAATTTGTACCCATTACTCCCTGTCCTGTGACTCCAGTTCCTGACAAAGAGTCCCTCTCCGGTTCCCTGTAGCCCCTTCAGACCCTGCAAGGTGCTGTGAGATGTCCACACAACCTTCTCTGCTCCAGGCTGAACAGCCCCAACTCTCCCAGCCTGTCTCCTTAGGGAAGGTGCTCCAGTTCCCTTACCAACATCGTGGCCTCCCCTGGACTTGCTCCAGCAGGTCTTATGTTGGAGGCACTACTTGAAGACAATTCCAGAACCTGGCAAACCATGGAGTGTGGAAATCCAGACACTGGGTTTGTTTTTAAACTTGAGGGGGGAAGAAAACATACTTCTGTTAGCCAACAATTTTGGCACTGTGTTACCATTGCTTTCCTCCAATAAAACCGGTTCCAAGAGCCTCCTAAGGAAGTGTCGTGGCTTGACCACAGGACCACAGGAGAACTGCCCCAGGAAGTCCCAGACTGCCACCTCTGGGCTCAGCTGTGTCACAGAAACACTCAGCATTGCACTCTTTCAGCAAGGTGGGATCTCTCCACCAGGGCAAGGGCATTTCCCTCTGCCTAATGAAGTTCAAGCCAAATTACGACCAAAGCTCACAGTGAGATCGCTGATGTCACGGCAAAGCAACAATCAAAATAAAATGAAATTGTAGTGACAGCAGCACACAGGAAACAGTTTCTCACAGTCATTTACTTCTCCCATCACTGTGTGGCCCTGACTATATTCCTTCTCTGTATGGGTGCCATGGGAAGCAGATTGTCACACATTTTTAACCCCAAACTCACCAAGTCAAAAAACAGGCTCTTAATTAAGAAAAAAGCAGGGAAAATAGACTTTAATTAAAAAACAGGTTATGTGAATACAAAATGCAGAGGGCATGTTTAAAAATTGGCCCAAGATCAAAAGCAGGAATAATGAGTTAAATTATAAAAGCAATTATTAAAATGTCTGTTATGAATATCTGAAAACAAAAACCTTGAAAATGCACTGTTTCAGAGAAAATTCTGCAGTGGCAGGAAGAGATTCCCAGTGCAACTTGAAGTTTTTTCTTAAATTCAGCAGTTCACTAACAAATCACCATTAAAGCCTTGATGATCCCCAGGGCATCCTAAAAGCACTTTTGCAGCATTAGTAATAGGCCATTTAATTCCCCCACTTTATTTCTAATTTCTAATTAGGTTTTAATTCATGATATATCTTATCCTCTCATTGTGATAGCCCGTATTCTTAAGGAAATGGGAATTTATCTTTCTGAGCTAAAAGTTTTTACAGTCAGGATTGCTGGATCATGGTGTTCCTTCTGCTTGTTTGCCATCTCCCTCAAACTATCCGAAAATAAATCCAAGTGTTTATTATTGAGATATTCTGCTTTTCCCTTATCTGCTTATGCTTCTCAGCTGGCATTTTGGAAATGCAAGAACTGGGGACATTCCATGTATTGCTACCTCAAACTGTATTAAAAAGTCCTCTATACCAGGAGCCTTGTCTTAAAATAATCTTTAAGTGCTTCACCATGGAACACTGAATAAACACCTGGTCCCACTGCATGTCACTGAGACAAGGGATGGTGCCAGGGGCTCATTGTCCTGCTTGGACTTCTCCTATGGATAGCTCCACTACTTGACTCTCTAAAAGTTTCTACAGGACAGCTTCTTCTGTTGTCAAGCTAAAAAAAAAAAAAAAAAAAAAAAAAAAAAAACCACACAACAAACCAAAAATCCCATCCCCAAATCAGCTGCTTTTCCTTGTGATTCTTATTCCATTTTCTCCTGCCCCAGGTAGAAGGTTACCAGCATGGAACATGTAACTCCAAGATTTCTTTGTGATCTTAGAATAGAACAAGAACTGGAATTAGGGTAGAGCAAGAAGTAGAGTAGAACAGAGTAAGGGAAGAAATGGGGTGAACTGGAGTTAGAGCAGAGCAGAACTGGAGCAGAACCAAATTCCTGCCCCTGCAATGCAGCACACCCGAGCTCTCCCTCGGTAACTCCAGCAGCAGCAGGAATCTGCTGAGGGTGACAGTGATCAGCTGCACCTCGGGAATAGCTCCTGCACCCACCCATTCTGTCATGGGAGAAACGTTCCAGGACCCTCCCAAGTGCCTGTGCTGGGGACAGCAGCAAGACTGGGAAATGTTATTGCTCTGTTTCTTTGTCAGTTGGAAGCCTGAGTTCATACCTGATGCCCAGCAGATTTTCCTGTCATGGCTCAGCTTAATTTGCTTGGTTCTAAGTATCAGCAAAAGATAGAGTTGAGCAAAAAGAAAAAAAAAAATTGGAGAGTTTGTCTCCCTGACATACAGCAGAGGCTGGGTGGGGCTGCCAGGTGACCCCACACTCGGATACTCGTCCGAGGCTGGAAAGCACTGCTGCACTGCAGGGTTTGCATTTCCAGCCCTACCAAACCTTCACAGCAACACAAGCATCCAAAATCAATCCCAGTTCCCTCCATTTATGTTTTCTGAGCAAGCAGCACACACAGATCATGCTAAGAGAGAGGTTGGTTTTCTTTAGCGTGCTGATCTCATTATAAACAAATACGACGGCAATCTGATTTTATCGGCCACAAAACAAAGAGCGTGCTCGAGTTTTAACATCCAGCCAAAACCTCTTCTGCTTACAATTTGAGTTTAAACTTATACAGTATGCTCATTACCATAAACAATCTGCAAAATGGCCAGAAAACAAACTCCCCCCTTGTAATCTGCCATCAAAAAACCCCAAAGAAATAAGCATTGGCATCCCAGCTTTGCTTTCAAGGCTTTGGAAAGACCAGCTGAGAAGTTTTCCTTCCAAATAAACTGAAGGTTTTAAACAAACCAAAGAATGCTTCCAGATGTTTTTTCTTTCAAGCATACCTTAATAAATGACCCCAAATAAAGAAAGCTTCAAGGTAGATAAATAGTGTCTTGGAGGATAAAGAATTAGGAAAGAGCTCTAAGTATTATAAAATGATACTCATGTTTCATCCCAATTGATTTTGTCCACCTAATCAGTAAAATCAACATCAACAACCTGCCTTTCTTCTTTGTGAAAGGGAAGAAAATATTATTTTAAAATATGAGATAATTTCAATTTAATAAATACTACATGTGCATATAATGGGATTTCCATGAAAAATTCAAAATCATTGCTCTTCATCATTAAATTCAAGTTAATCAGCATATTCTGCTGCAGATTCAATTAAAAACCAATATTCTAAATTTATTACTCAGTTGTAAATATCAATTCAGTTTCCAAGCAAAACAATATGAATCTGCAGTAAACAGCTCAATCATTCTGGAAGTTGTCTATGCACCAACACCAACAGAGAAAATAAATAAGAGAAAAGCCACAACATCAGCTTTTCCAAAATCCAGGACATGTGCTACAACATCTCATACCTCAACAAACCGAGAGAACTGCAAAAAGTGGTGATAACCAACAGGAACAAAGACTGCTATTTGGTTATCAAATGTTATAAATTAATGTTTTTAAAAGATGTTCATTTTGAATGCCATATGGGAGATGGGAAGGGTCTGTCAGAGCACAGTCCTGATGGAAATCTCCTAATCAAGCTTGACAGATAACCAAATCAACAGATTGACAGCCAGGAATTGCAGATGCCTCATTTCCTTTGGAAAGCCAGCCTGAAAGGAAGGGCCCACTAATACCAACAGCATCCCCTCCAGTGACAGTGACAGCACCCACAAACCTCAGCACGATGACATTTGATGGGAAACAATGAATCCAGAGAGCACAACCCCTGGAGAACCTGCAGAGATGGATCCAAGAGGAGCAACTGCCTCCCCTCCCTGTGTGACTTCCTAAACTCTGTACAAGTGTCCTGCCTGCTCGGGAGAGGAGTCCCAACAGCTCCTGGGGGAGTTACCTCCCCAGGATAAAGGAAGAAAGCACAAGAATGGGGACAGTGGGGGCATGGAATGAAGACAGGCTGGTGAAACCCCATCAGCTTAGTCCTGGCTTTCCTGACCCAAGCCTAGCAGCTGCTCCAAAACTCTGGCCACAGGGAACAGCCAGGTTTGGCCAAGATGGAGAGAGCAGGAGCTGAGGGAACACTGAGCTCCACAGCCTGTGGAGACCCTCAGGACCATCAGGAGCATCGCTTCCAGGTCCAAGGGGTGCCCTAAGTGGTAACAGACTCCACTTTAATGTTTCCCTTCTCCTCTTCCATAAGTTCCTGTTCATTATTTTCATATTTTCTGTTTGGCATCTAGGAACAGGATAATACCAAGTTTGAACTAAATTTCTCCATGACTGTAAAAATATATTTGATTAAACAGATGTCAGCAAAATTTTATGGAGTGAAAATTGAGTAACAGATGGTGAGGTCTGTGGACTTCAAAGAGGCTGTATTTTATTAAATAGGAAATTTGAGGAAAATAATTATTTTGCTGGAAATATTGATGCAGTGTTTAGGCAAATGTAAAAGCATTCTTACTTGATAGAAAACAGTAAGTTTAAAAAAATTTTAAGATAGATGTATTCATACTGTGAACCTCAGACCATTAAAAAAGGGGACTTTATTCCACCTATTTTTACTCACTACAGCAGGACATCAAGGTTCTCAAAGAAAATTAATACACTTTATGGGGAAGAAAAAAACCCAACTACCACACCAAAAATAACAATGACCTTGGATTAAGCATCCTGAGCAAAATACATCCTTTGTGTGATGCACAAGCTATTGTGAAAACGAGTTGACAAATACAAGACCATTGGATAATAAACAGTTATACCAAACTTATATTATGAGCATTAAACAAAATTGCAAATAATGGCTTACGTGCGATGGGAAATGAGACAGAAGGGTTATAACTCCTGACTGCCATTAATGCACCACCTCTATTCCAGCTTTACTACTTGGAATGGCAGAAGAACATTGCCACCAGTGGAACGTAGAGAGTCAATGAAATGAAAAGATCATAAATGTAATTAGTATTGCATAATAGGATTTCTCTCCCTATTCCTATGGCTCTCAAGTCTTTTCTTCAAGCTGATATTTTAAACATTTTATTACATCATTGGGAAGAAATTCAAAGGGCAGAAGTAGTTTCAAATTCATGACCAGGCTCCTTCTGCATCAAAGAGAAAGCTACAGTGCCCTGTGGAATAGCAGTCAGTGAGCTGCCTCACACGTCCAGGGGGAAGACTTGGAGAAGTCTGATAGTTCCAGAGCACTTAACCATACTGAGAGCCACCTGATGTCCAAGCAAGCCTTGTGTTGGTTCACAGACAGGAGACACCTCTGACTCCCCCACACCGACAGTGTCTGAGCTGACAGAGCCCCCTCTCGCCTGCAAGAGGCACCAGCCCCTGTGGCCAAACCTGCACCAACACAGCCCAGCTCCATCCAGAGAGCTCTGCTCATCTCCTTCCCAAAAACCTGCTGGGAGCTGCCTCTGGCTCTGGTCTGCCCCTCCCACAGCACAGCTCAGGGTCTGGTGCTCCCTTGGATCAGAGCTGTAAGTACTGATGTCACCAGGAGTGAAGCCATCACAAACATTTAACAGATATTTCTGAGCTTCTGTCTCCATTTCTCAGTGACATTTCCTGTCAGGTGTTTAACTGTGCTGTCAGGGTTCCTGATGCCTCAGAGGTGTGGAAGCTGCTCCATCCTCATGCTTGGGAAATGCTGCTTATTTTTCACAGAGTGGTGCAACGAACTGAGCCCCTCCAGACTGTGAATGCAGAAACAGAACTTCCATCTCACCAGTATTTATGGTTTATTAACTATGATCATGTCTTATTTGTGGGTTTAGGCCTTGACACCACCACAAGAAACAGACATTTTCCCACAAAGGCTGTATTTTAAGAGAGAAACAGTCAGCTTATGTTTGACAGAGTGATAAAAGAACCAACAAATTCAAGCCTCCACAAAGCAAAATGCCCTCCTTGAGTCTGCACTTCAGGGTTTTGTACAAGCACAAGCTCTTCAGGAGTAATGCTCAGCTTTACAACTCATCCATCATTCCTCCCTCTCTATTGATCCCCTTATCAGTCACATCCAGGTAGCCTGGACTGGTTCAGAGGCTCCAAATAAACACATGAAACACAGTTCCTGGGTTTAAACCACTACCAGAGTAATTTACATCATGTTCAGGACAGCCCTCCAGCCTTCCCAAGGAAAAACTGATTGGATTGAAGCACGTTGAAAGCACATATATGTTGCCTGAATTATTTTCACATGCTTTTAGACCTAGAAATTCTGTATTTAAACAAGCAGAAAAAGGAAACATTGGAGGTGGGTGTTAATTACTCCTATTTACAGGCTTTTTAGCAGTTTCCCATATTGCTTAAAACTGAAGTTGTATCTTATTTTCAGTGATTCAAAAATCAAGGCAAGAGACAGAAATTCATCAGAAAAATCAGAGACTACTTTTCCAGAGATATAAAAGAAAATGCAGCTTACACATCTCAGGCATCAGCTTTTAGATCTATCCTTTCTCTTCCTAAGGCAAATGTGATGATCAATCTACAAAAAACCCTGAAATAGTTACCCAAAAACCTCCTCTTAATCTTCAGTTTTTCAAGGATTCTGTAGTTTTCAAAAGAACTCTTAAGCACAGGACATTTGGGGGTTTGAAGTATTCAGTGTTAAGGGCATGAAAAATATCACTCAAAATGTTTAAAAGGGATTTCAAAGCTTGACCTAAGTTGATAACCCTGGTTAAGATTTTCATTTCTGGATATTTAAGATAAAATGGCTGAGGACTTACAGAGAGGAGAAACCAGTTTTACAGCAGCATTTTAAGTTGTGATAAGATTCCTAAATATAAATGCTCAAAGTTAATGTGCCAGAATGTTCATTGGGTATTTTTTAAAGGAAGGCAAAAAGAATGATCTTAAACCTATACTTAACCTCTACACAAGAGGCAGTTCAGTATTTAGAGAGATCTGGAGGAAGGTCTTGTTCTCATCAGATCATCTTTCTTCAGCTTTGGAGGAAGAAGTGCTAATTTCCATTCTTCCCCATTTTCTGACGTGCTTTAGGATTCATTGTGGATGTGGGAAAATAAATTATTTGACCTCTTGAATAGAAGGAAAAGAGAACTGGAAGGGTCATGTCTGGAGAGAGGTCTCTGCTCACTATTCCATGTCAAAGTTCTGGGGCCTCAGGCCAATTTCTCAGGGCCAAATCTGACAGCTACCAGAGAGGTTTACTGTGAAATTAAACAAGGAAAAGTATTCTTGGGATAATCTTATGGAACCTTCTTTTTATTCCTGCAGAGAAAGGCCAGAAAAGTCAAACTAAAAATACCAGATCATTTACAAATGGAGCCAGAAAAGCAAAAACTTTCAATCAGTATCAATATGTGTAGCACCGCCCAAACTGAATGAACTTAATTAGAAATGAAAAACAACTTGTTAAAGCCACCATTCTAAGGTGCTTTTAAATACCTCCAGGGTAATTGTTACCACACTGCAACCAGAAGTTCCTGAGGAGCTGCCTATTGATCACTTTCACTGATGAGCTACCGTTTAGATAAAATCCCAAGTCCACTGTTGGTACTTTTTTGTTGGTATTTTCACAGAGAATGCTAAACACTTTTTTAAAATTTTATTTACAGGAGGCTGCTCTGTGCCTTGGGAATGCCAGTGGATCCCTGAGTGGTGCCACGTTGCTGCCACTCCCAGAGACACAGAGGTGACAAGGAGACAACGAGGGAAGTGTCTCCCCAAACACAGCCTTGCACTCAATGCCTTCTTTAATGCAAGCCAAAAGCAAACTGCTCCAGATGATAATTAAAAAATAGAAACCAAACAGTTAAGGCCTGGCTGATTAATTGCTCTACTTAGCTAATTTGATAAGCCCTCCATCAGTTTTCCATGCCTCCTTCATTGGCTTGATCTACTTTGCAAATTAATCTAATTATGAACACCTGCAATCCAAAGCCCCATCTCTGCAGAGGTTCGAAAACTCTTATTTATACACAGCATTTCTTAAAAGGTCAATTCTAAGCCCCATCCTGCCACAAGAAGCCTTCCTGGGGTCCAAGGAAGGGACAAAGCAAGGGGAATATGCAGTAGAGGAACCACTCCCTGCCTTACCAATGCTTTATTCCCTCTGTATTCAGCAACATAAACTGCACTCTTCAAGAAAATTCCAATAAAAATTTACAGCAGACAAAAGATGAAGAACGAGTCAAAGTCATCCCAGTCCCCACACCACATTAATCAGATCAGCCATGCACCAGGAGGGGAATGATAATGCCAGCTCCAATTCAGGGTGCCATGGAGCTCTCCAAAGACACCAGGTCTGCACAACCATAGCGCTGTGGGTTTAAACCACATTGGAAGCTGCAACCTGGTAAAACTACTGTGAAAAGTTCAGCATCACCTCGAGTGAATATATGTTAGATAATAAAGGATTAACCGTGTGTTTATGATGTAGATGTGTGGCTTACCCTTGATTCCCTTCACACAGGACAGAACTCTTTGCCAAAAGAATCCAAACACAAAACTTGTGCTGCACTATTTTCAAAAGTATGGACTAGTAACAGATTTTCTTTTTTAAAACCAGTTGTACTGATACTTTTAATTGATCTCTCTGATTGCTACTTCAGCCTCATTTATTATTGTGAATATAAATTAGAAACAAAAGGAAGCCCCAAGCAGTTTTATCTGGCTATAAAGATTTTTTGCCACTAGATTTGCAATTCCTTTTCACAAATTATTTTGTGAGCAGAATTTTTAATACTCTGTTTTAATCATAATTTTCTTCCTCTCAAAATCCTTACAGAAAGATTGAACATCATAAAATGTTCTGTTTCCATCAAAATCAGACAAAGTTATAGTTCAATTCATCTGGGGCTTTGTGCTAGCCTTGATAAAATGTATTTTTGAAAGACAAACAACAACACTGTCAGACTTGCCTGACTCAAAAGCAATTTGCATTAGTAAAATTTAACTGTAAGCCCTTGAGATGACAATGCTTTATTGTATTTGTTGTAAAAAATATTTTAGCTGAGCAATACCAAGCTCGGGGCCTTATGCCCTGTGGCAAGAAAAATTAGGAACCTATGCTTCAGAGAACATCTGCAGAGCTTGCAGGGGGTCCCTGCTAGATGGACCCCAAAATGAAGGACACTCCTATCCTACCTCAAAATATTGGTCTAATATTTTAAACCTGAGAATATGAGAAAGTGAAGTTATTAATGGAGCCATTAACTGTGTCTCTGGGGCTCCCAGATTAATTAAATTCAGAGTCGTGCTAAGATCCTCACAGCCTTTCCAAACCTCCAGCAAGCACCTGCAGAACTCCTCCAAATATCACCATGTTAGAGAGGAGACTGGGGAAAAGCCACTGGAATGTCAGAAAAGCGTAGAAAAAACACAAAAAATGGAAAAAAATTAAGCAATGTTGGCATTAAAAGACCTGACAGATGTTAAGCTTTTGTTTTTGCATCATCTCTCATTGCAGAGCGCTGAGTAATTAAAAGTGATGTGCAACCGAGCAAGGGCTCGTCCTTGGTCACCATCTCAAAGATGCCCAGAACCCTTCCCCAGGGGCTGCTGGAGACCCTGCAAGCCAAAGGACTCCCCCTGGGAAGTGGGAATGATTATGGAAACGCCAATGGATATCCTAGGATGGAACACTTTCCTTCAGGAAGCTGCAGCATATTTATGACTGTCAGAAATGCCAGGAAGCTCAGCTGAACGCAGCTATTGATTACCCTGACAGCTCCACAAGGCCAACTTCCAATGGCTGACTCGACTGAGGTGAACCAGGGAAGAGGATTAAAAATCCCTATCCCCTAAAGCCTTGGCCGCTCCTCTGACATCCCTAATCCCATCAGCGAGGGAAAGCTGTTTATTAACTTCTGCTCTCAGAGGTGGAGGGCATCAAGCAGCTCAAACATCCTGCAGCAGGTAAGGGAGAACTTAGGAGAAAAACAATGAAAATGGGGGAAAAAAAGAAAAAAAAAGAACAGTGGAACCACATGAGGATTCCAGCTATTTCCAGTAAAAAGCATGAGGGAAAATAATCAATTTAACAATATGTATCAGTAAACCCAGAAATACAGAAGGTGTTTGCTACTTAGCCCCTCAAAACAAAAAACAAAAAAAAGCAGAACACAGTAGGAAATCATTTGATAAGTGTGAGGCCTAATCCCAAAAGCTGGTTTATTTTCATATTGTAATAAAAGGGGTAATTTACTAATATTTGGAGGAGAAAAGAAAGAGAAGGAAGATGTGCTGCTGAGGAGAAGCACGGGGGCTTCTTTTGCCTATACAAAATGAGTTTATGAAATATATTTAACTGAGTTATTTTAAGAAGTGCCAAAAAGTTGGCAGCCACAGAGAATTCCTTAGCATAGCTAAAGAGCCTGAGGATTTGGAGCCAGGACAAGGAGGGATTCACTGGACCCAGGCTGGGCCTTTTGTGTTGCTGTCTGTAGATCTCCTCATTTGGGGACCTGTCAGGAATTCTGATGCCACTGCATTACTTAAAACTACAAAATTGACCCCATCCTGCCCTGTCTACAATTTTGACCATGACCACTGAAACTTTAATGCCATTATCAGATCATTTACAGGTTCTTAAAACTCGGTTTGCACTGGATGTTGTGTAAAACTGGAGATTTGTCCTAATTCAGAAAAAACAAAGACTAAACTCGTGTGCATGTGTTTATGATCATTTCAAATGATTGATTGTTAAAAGGACATAATATCCCCTTGATATAATAACCCCTGGAACGATGATGGGGATGACAGGAGGAAATCAGGCTTACCATGAACATAGTGCACCAGGCGATGAGATCTTTGTGTCACAGCATGCAAGACCTGATAAAAACAAAGAAAAAACCAGTTTGCATTTGGGAAAATTAAATTATGACTGGATATAATGAATGCAAAATCAAAGAAAAAGGCAGTTCAATCATTAAAAAGCAGCTGGTTTCCTTTAGATCCAAATGGGCTCGTTGCACAATTAATAAAATTAAGCTCATATCTTCTATGTTACTCCATAATAAATTTATAAAACAGAAAATACTCCATAGAAAATTTTAAAGGGACTCTTAAAAAAATAAAGCCTAACACACCTCCAAAAAATAAACTATAACACACATTCCAACAGAACTGAAGCATGAAATATTGCCTCATTCTGGAAAAATCAAACTAATAATGCACACAAAAGCTATCATACTTGTTGCCACTTATAATTATTTTGTTGTAGCTTTCAGGTCTACAAGTATTCAACAGAACTGATAACCTCAATTTTTCTTAGAATCAAATACCTTGAAGGGAAAATGTTTACTGAATAAATACTTGCATGAATCAGGGCACACGAAATCAGGGCACTTCCTTTTGGGGACAAAAACAAACGTCTCTTCCAAGAATCACATCAGGACAAACACACCAGGTATCTTCCTGGTTCACAAATCTAATGCCAGGATTAAGTTTTCCACAAAGAATCTACTTCAACCCCTTCTGGAGATGATTTTAAGTCAGCAGAGACAGAATCCTGTGTGCAGCACATTCGTCAAGACACAGCTTGCCAAGCAATCAGCCTGTTAAACACAACCCCTCACGCTGCTCAGGGAATGTCCCCTAAACCAGCAGATTTATGCAGGAACACAGCAGTGCCAGCCCTCCAAGAGCTTCAGGACAGAGAGATTCAACAGCAACTTCTGTTCTGACTCCTCAAAGCACTTTGGAGCATCACAGAGGGATGCACAAAAAGAATGGACATTGTGCTATTAAGAGCCAAAAACAGTTCCTGGATTCTCCAGGTTCTGCTGTGCAACTGCTCAGCCAGAAATTAAAAGGACAACACCACTTCTTTGAGAGCCAAAGCTGAGTTAGGGAGGTGACACATCGTGAATTAAATTGAAATCTGGCCAAAAAAAAAAAAAGAAAATAAGCCTAACCCACTTGATTGAAGTGCCATGTAAGCACTACAAGTGATAAAAATACCTCTCTCCCATCCCAAGGTAACAGAAGTGCTTGCAGGAGTTCCAAGCCAAACATCTTGTTCCACCACCTGGGCTACCAACATCTCTTTAGCACATTTATTCCAGAGATTCCCCATTGTGGAAATACATGAAAACAGCTGAACACCAGAGCTCTCAGTCTGAATTGCACCCACAGTGCTGGAGCTGAGCAAAAAAGCAAGTCCATCTTCTCCAGGAGCTGACAATGCAATCCATGCATCGGATACCAATCCCACAAATCGGTGGGCAACTCCAGGAATCAAACTAACAGCAAACAAGGGGACACAGCAGGGGGAAATACCAAAATGCCAGAGCTTTGGAGCACAGCAAGTCACAACATCTCTACCAGAGGGGATGAAAATGGTGCAAAGTCAGTCAAATGAGTGCAGTCAGGGATGGGAGCACTTGGCTCTGTTCTGACTCAATCCCAGTTCCAGCACCTACTCTTGGAGGCCTAGGTTGTAAAAACTATCATTTCCCAGCAGTACAGGTGTGTCCTTAAACCTCCTGCCTCCCTTTGCCTCAGCAGTAAAGTTCTCCCACTTCTGTGAGACTGATTTTGAGTATAAATTCAGAGGATAACATAAAAGTGCTCAAACACTGGGGTGATAAATTAAAATAAATGTCTCATCAGTATTCTCAATATATTTCTCTGACTCTATAAAGACTCAACATTTTCAGCCTGGGAAGGATAACAAAACCAGAGTCCAGGAGCAATCAATGCTACTTTTAAAATGCATTTTTACTTTTATCAGGGATTATTAAACCTCAGCCAGACCAATATTTATTTACTCTTTCATCTGGTTTTCCCAGAGTTTTAGAAAATTATAGTTGTCAAAGGTACTGCATATTGCTCTAAAATTCCCTGTGAAGGGGTTTGATGTAAGAAAGCCGGTCACTCATGAAAAAAATTAAACTCATACAAAATTTATAGTTAAATAAAAACCTTTGTTCTTCATTCATTTCCCTAAACAGCTTAAACCCTTGCTGGAGCAGAAATTCAGAGTGCCTGCAAATCAGTCATTTGCTGCAGCTGCTTAAAAATATGAAAAACCATAAAGAAATGGATAATCAAAGAATTTGCTGGAAAGAAAAGACAATTATTGATTCTTAAGACTGGTTTTGACAAGGTAAAGGTTTCACCTTCCCCAGCTGAGGATGGAATTATAACAGAGGATGAGTTCCCATTTTTCCAATATCTTAAAAACCTGGAAGAGTCACAGAGGTGGCAATGGCAGGCTCTTCATCAAGAAACCCATTTCCTATGAAAATAGATTCTGTTTGGGGTACAAAGGCACAGGGGAAACTTGATTAAGTATTACAAGAAATTCTAAAAGGGGAGGGAAAGAATAGGATCATTATTCTGTCTGTCAGTAAGCTCTGGGATGCTCAGCTGTTGCCAAACATCCTCAGAACTTTGTATTTTCTTTAAAAACAAATTCACAGACTCTTCTCTTTACATTTGGGGCTGCTGAAGTGGCTTTACAAGGTAAGGCAGAGCAGTTCCAGCCACCTCCAGCCCAGAGCTGCAGCCCTAACCAGGGGTTTCCACACAACCAGAACCCATCACCACTTCTTACAAGTAGGACAAGAACAGAGCTACAACGGCTTCAGGTTTAATCTGAGGGTGATTGCTTTACTTTTTAAACCCTGATGGCCAAGGTCTAGCAAATATTTTATCATCTCTCAAAAACCTCGTGTAATGCTGCAGTTAAACGTTTTAAGTCAATTTTGTGCTGCTGAAATCATCTCGGTTCCCCAGGATTCCGAGGCAATTAGGAGCAGCACTCAGTAGGGTTATTTTTAGCAAGTGCACCTCATTCACACATTTTGCAGTGCTGCTCAGGGATCACTGATCTATATGCATGACTGCAGTGATAAAATCTGGCAACACTCTTTAATAACTGTTTAAACTGTTCTAGGCATGTTTCGAGCAACGTACAATTATTCCAACACCTAAAAAGAGCTTTTCCACTTGCAGGATTTTCCACTACTCAGTATGTGCACCCTTGCAGTCAGATAGTTAAGATTTTCCATTATTTCTTTTATTTGATTTGCTCCTTTTCAGCCAATGGACTAAGAAGGTGTCCCTGCCCATGGCAGGGGCCTGGAACTGAAGGGTCTTGAAGGTCCCTTCCAACCCAAACTATTCTGTGATTCTGTAGCTCACAAAAGATATCTTGAATGGGATTTGCAAATGGGATGACAGATTCTTATCTTGATGCACAAATTCATGAGGATCAGGCTGAAAAATATGTCATCCATCAACACACTTATGGAAGTATTGAGAATGATCCCCATAAGATCTTTATGATTTTGTTAAATTTTAGTGAGCAAGAGTATTTGGCATGGCACTGAACAAGCCAAAATTAAAACTGTTGATTGGTCAGGTCTAAGTTGTTTGTGCTTTTCAATGTACAACAAATTCCAGTAAAGTGTTCACTGCACAGACCCTGGACTTCTTTCTACTTTCTAAATGTCCTCAAATCCTGCTGCTATACAGTACCATTTCTTAAGACAAACAAAACAAATTGAATTTATTGAAATTACCATGAATAGAGATTTTGAATCAAGCTAGCACTTTGTTAATATAAAAGGTGGCAGAGCTTTGGGTGAAGCAGGGATAAATAAAAGTCAGCTGTGTGGAGGAAAATTGTCCTGCTGGCCATGTTTCCATCCTGTGCAGTGGGAGAGACATCAAAACCCTGCTCCACTTGGCTGTGGCATCCCAGGACAGAGGTTACTAGTGTCTGAATATGGAATTAGTGTGGCATTAGCAAAAAGCCCACAATGAACTGTCCATCTGCAATTCAAGCTGGTGGAGAAATGGAATCACAGCACTCGAGAGCCAGACAGAGGACAACAGGAGAGAACCCACACTGATACTTGGAAAATGCATCACCATAGAAGGAGGAGAAATAGCTGCTTTTTTTAATTAAATGGTCATTTTGAGGGCTTTGTCTTCCCCTAAACCCCCCTACAACAGTGATACAGACCTCTACTACACCTTCAACTGCTCCCACCTTTCATGAGTGCAGTATTATTCCACGTTTAGCTCACAGTGTGAAATGCATCTTCCTCTCCCTATAATTCCCCAGGATCTCAGTTTCTGTAATTACACCATTACAAAACAAACCTGACAGCCAACGTGTCAGCTCTGTTTGTCAGGCAGGCAGGCAGCAAAGCCTCTCTGTGGCTGTGCCACATCCACTGTCAGCTCTCATCGGGCGGCGAGCTGAAAATCAGCAAGTGATGGCTTCCCTTGTTCTACTAACTGAATCAAAGATGTTCTTCTAAAGAGGTTCTTCTGTCTCAGTCATGTCCTCACTGGAAATGGGAGCTACAAACACTGCCCCACAGTGCTCAGGTTTTGAAACATGCAAACCTGGTGCTTCTTTTATCAAAATTATTGACGTTAAAACAAAAGTGACATCCCAGGAACCTTGAGATACTCTTGGAGCGAGCAAGGGGTTGTGGGCACCAAACAGACAACACAGCTTTTCTGCTTGGTCATGAAAGTTCTAGACAGGTATTTAAAATAATCCCATTTGCTCTGTTTGCAGACCTGAGGTGACTGATGCCCTCCCTTCACCAACAACCTGAGCTGCTGGGAATGAGAGAACAGCAGAGCTGATGACAAAAGTGTTCCTGTGCAATGTCCCAGCACAGCTGGCAGTGCCTCAGTGTCACACAGGAGTCCTGACTGACACAGCACCATGTGCTGGGGACTCCTCTGGGGAGGTTTGGTCAATGAAAGCGTTACTTTGATGGAGGAAAGGGGCAAAAAGAGGTTTGGGACTGAGTTTTGGCTTGGGGTTTTCTCTTGGGTGGGGTTTTCCCCTCTTTCCGTATTTCTTTACCTTGTCTTTATTTTAGAGGTGCAGAGTTTGAATGATAAAAAAAGGCATTCACCACCTAAGAAACTTCACTGCCTTCAATCCTCAAGCAGTTCAGACAATGACTATTCTGTACCTTAATTTAATATAAAATGCATCAATGAGCAACTCTACCCAAATTGTACAACAGATCCAGATGAACTTGGTGTTCCAATTCCTTTAGGTACAGTGTGATTTAGATGCTGATCTGCACTGTCTTTGGTATGGTTAGTGGCTTAAGACGTGCTGGTTTGTCTATTTTATGCAAAGATCATCTATTATAGATTTAAAACAGGAAAAAAAACCAACATGTAAGGGTCTTTCAGACAATAAACATTTTGTTCCCTGGAGGTATTCAGCTTTAAAATAAATAATGAAACAGGGATTTAAGATTTTAAGTGCTGGAATCAACGTTGTGTATTTCAAAAGACTCTGGGTGATGCCCAACCTTCACTTGCCTGCACACTGCTCATATCCCAGGGGACTGGACTTTTGTTCTTCTGAAATTGTTTTGGTTATAAGAAAATGCAGTAGCTCAAAAAGCACAGTAATATCTTTCCCTCAGTCATATTAGACATATATTTTCTAAATATTCCCTTTTATTGCTAACAAATGGGGCTGGATTTGTAGCAGAACTTGAATATCAAAGAATATGATACAATTATGACCCTGCTTATCTGCAAACTCCTTTGCAATTTATATTTCCCAGCACTTCATAAACTACAGTTATTACCAATTCCTTTAATAATTTGGCTTTCTGATTCTAGGAGATTATCTGGACTAGAAGAATCCTCAGATAATAACAACTATGTGATGTTACAGAGCTTTACAGCTATATTCAATGTAGATATGTGAATGTTTTCTCCCAGAGATCAGTTCAGTGATCCAATAACACTTTTGGACAGCTTAGGGCTGTGCAATAAACACCCCATAAAAACCACTTCAAAACCAAGTCAGATTCAACTCTTTTAAAAATCTGAAAAAACGTAAATCATGTTGGAAAAACAGGGGGGGTTATTAGGAAAAACCACATATTTTCCTATATCTGAAAGCACGAGTCAAGAACTAAAAAACGCTGTTTTTCTGGCATTCCCAGGGAGCGATCCCTCATTCCTGTCCCTGCAGCAGACAGGAGAACTGTCCTGCAGAGTCCCAGGAAATGGGATTGCTGTGGCCTGCTTTAGGGAATGGCAGTGCCTCCGAGCCTCCAGCACCATGGCAGAGGCTCCCTGTGGGGGATGAGCAAAACCACAAAGTAAAGGACCTGATTAAGGCAAAAATACAAGTTGCTCACTTGTCCCAGTAAATGACAGGTTTAATGAGCAGAGCCACCAACAGGTATTTGCTTTTAGGCAGCATTTTGAAATAAAACTGGCTCTGGGAAGGTGGAGTCCATCATTCTCCCTCAGTGGTCTTAAACTCACCAGCCAGGAACAGTTCCATTATCCTAACCCTGTGGAAAAGCTGTTTCATCTCATTTATAATCCTTCAACATCTTCCCACAAAGCAGAGGGACCATGCCAGCGTCCAAATACTCTTTCCACTGTAGCCATTATGAAATATAAAATATTCCTCCCAACTTCCTTCCTGTACCACTTGCCTCTGGTACTGATGAGCTTTAATTCCTCAACTGTCTAATGAACCTGGCCCCATTCTCTCCCTAATGTATGCAAATGTACTACAAGAATTTTCAAAGCACTGAACAAAACTTGATATCAATTTCTAATTAGAAATCTCTGCAGCAGCTCTGGAAATCTCACCCTCCTCTCTGTGATTTTGTTAATAGAAAAAAAAATCCACCTAAGTGGTCATGAAAATGTGCATTGTATGAATGTATTTTTTTAATTTATTCATGAAGAAATATTTTTAAAGGCTGCTCGGTGACAGAGGATTTAACACAGTGTTATGCAATAACTGGTTCAACAGCTTCCCCCACCATGTACTTTTCTCTGCATGTAAATTTTTTGAAGTTATTTCTAAGGCAATAACTCCATATCAAAAGTTTAATTTCAGAGTGTGACAGATGACAAATATCTACTCCGTATTTAAGTGCTCCCCCCACAGTGCTATTCTAGTCTGTGCAGAATATAAATGACCGACTGAAGGCAAAAGAAAAAAAAAGCCAAAAGCATTTTTCAAGGTTTTTCATTAAAATCCACATTTAAGAGAAAATTAATGAGGGGGAAAGAAGTTCCCCTCCCTGAATGATGCTGATCAAAGTACATTTCTCCAGAAGCTTCAAAGATTTGCTGAGCAATGCATCACTCCTGTCCCCTCCCAAGGAAAAAACAACATATGTATTGAAAATTTGGTTAGCTACAATTTACTGTAAATGCATTTATGACACTGCAACAAAGGAATGCTGCTGTGTACACAGGAAGGAAAATTCCTGCAACATTCTTCTAGTGAAAAGGACTGCACTGAGTTTAACACTACAGTTCAGTGTGTGCTTAGGTGCTGAACTTGGCCATATCTCAGAAGCTTGCGGTACTGCAAGGCTTTGTGTAAGAAAGATGAATCAGCCTTAAATTAACCCCCCTGTGTAGTGAGGCTGTTAACCTTTTCAGTAATGCAGAGAAAGAGGTTTCAACTCTTGCTCTGCTCGCTGTTCCAGCACAGGTTCACACAGCCACCCACAATTCCAACTGCATGGGCTGTGCCATGAGGGACTTGGGGTTGTGCTGTTGCTTTTTCAGGTATTAAAGAACAACAGGATTTTCCTTTTTGTGCTTGTTTCTGCTCTTTCATCACCAGGAACATTCTCAGGTGATGCACACAAGAAAATAACTTCATTCAAGAGAAAATCTCCCTCACCCACCAGAGAAAACTGTGTGTTCCCTTTGAGTCAAGCCCAAAAAGAAAAAGGGCTCTGGTTCTGTTCCCATCTCATTTTACTGGGTAGCAGAGCTTGCATCCTGCAGTGGAAAGGTCACATCCATGGGCAGGGCCTGCCAAGGGCTGACCTGCAGCTCAGCTAAAAACCCTCTCACAGGAAAAAGCTATAAAACACAAATTACAGCAGTTTGCCAGGCAGGCGGATCCCAAGCACAACCATGAGCATCTCACTGGGAATTCAGAGAATGAGCAGCATCCCCAGCATTTCCCAGAAGGCTTTAATGCTCTTCCTTTGCATTTTATTCATATCCCTGCCTTGAAGGATGAGTACAAGTGCACCCCAACATCCTGGATTTGGGAGAGGGTTTAACACCTCCCTGCTCACACAGCTGTGGTCAAACTGCTTTTCTGATGAAGTTCTACCTGCAAATTCATTCATTTTCTCTATTAAGGTCTTCCAAAGCACCAGCAGAGCATGGTGACAGCACTTCCAGGCAAGGTGATTTGTGCAAAGATGCTTTTCCCAAACTAACTTCAATGTAATTGTGATAGCTGGTTTTCCCATCACTTATAGTAACCATACACAGTAATAATTCATTGCAAATTTTTATCAATTACAAATGCTACAACTTGAACTACTGCAAGGTATCTTGCTAGTATAGTCCAGTCAGTTACACACGTTAAAAAAAAGGTTAATTTAAATTTTCTTTGATTAACTAGCATACTGAAATTATTCCCATAGCACATCCAGAAGTGGTTCAAGGTGAATTCTTTTTATTCAAAAGCAACCAGGACATTTTATCAATTCAAATATAATAAATTACTGAAAAAGAAATACAATGAACAGTGAAAAAGTTCCTTGTGGTTGACAGGTAACTCCATTCCTAAACAGATACTTTTACCTTCAGTGGATGGACCTATGAAAAAATGCTTACAGGAGCTGTTTGGAAGAATATTGGTTTGTTTCTGAGATTTAAGTCACGTCAAATTATTCCCTGCAAGATTGTCGTAGAAGAATTCCCTGGAGCACACCACCAAACCCTCTCTTTAGAAACCAGGTATTAGAACCTCTCTAAAGGCAAAGCAGGGCTCTTTCAGCACAGTGTGAAGGAGAAGTATTTTAAACCATTTCTTAGCTCTGAAGCCTTCTCCTGCACAGCTTTCCCCCACACCATTGTCACAAAAAGGCAACGCTGACAGCTCTTCAGGCTCCAGCAGGAAGCCACCCACACACAGATCCAGAAAAACTCTGCCTGGATAAACTGGGTTCTCCTGGCCAGGCCCTGCTGTGACGTCTCCGCTCTTCCCATGGCAGTGGCACTGTCAGGATCTCCCTCTGGGGACCCAGCAGCTGCCACAGACAGCTCTTGGCAGCCCTGGAGCTGCTCCCAGCCCACTGAGCCCCAGGATGCAGGAGCAGGGCGGCTGCAGCACCTTCCATCCTGCTCCAGCTCCTCCCTGGCTGCCCTCAAAACACATTCTGCTCTCTGGAGGTGTTCCCCACGTGTTCCGGGAGCCAAAAGTAGGACAAGTGTGCTGCTTTCCCTCTGAGGGGGGACATTAGATGGGGGGGTTGCTACATTGCAAAAGGAGAGAAAAATGGGAACAAACCTTATTCCTCAGAGTAGTAGCACAAAAAATGATTCTGCTACCTTAGTTTCCCACTAATCACCTTTCTCACCATACCTATCAGTCACCACTATTTTCCCAACCATTAGAACATATTTCAGCTTAAATTTCCTCTGACAAGGGGTTTTTACCTCTCTAAAATATCTCAGTTAAAAAAAAAAAAAAGCTCCCTTGTTATGGATTAGAGATTCTTGGTTTTACTGACTGTCTGTGCAGAGGAAACAACACTAGTTTTCCTTACTATGGATTAGAGTCTTTGGGGTTTACTGACTGTCTTTTCTGTGCAGGGAAACTCCAGTTTAGGGTACAGAGCACCATAAACCATTGTTCAAGATAATTTCCAAGCACATGAACAAGCCCTTGAGGAAACACAAGCATCACATTTTCCTGTTTTAAATGTCCTAACTCTGTAATATATTTGTCTTCTTGTTCTGATAAAGCATGCATGTTGACAAGAGAAGAATGGGAGAGGGATCCAAGGGAATAAAACCCCTGCCATCATCTACAGCAAATGTAACATGATTTCTGTTGTACCAGAGATTAGACATATTAAATGCAAATACATGCAAAAATGCTATTCATAAAGTGATTTGGAGGCCTTGAATAACCTTTTTTGGTAAAACGTGTCATTCACAGAATAAATGCAGATATATCACATTGTGAGATGTGATATAATGAATTGTAAATGACATATTACATTTTTGAGGCATTTTTGGCCCTCATTTGAGGCCATCAACATCCAGATCCTCAGAAGCCTCAGCATTCACAGAATCTTACAAGGGCTTGCACAGGGTGCTCAGAGAAATTTATCATCTCAGTGATGATTATATGATTAAAATGCTTTAAGATTACTGCAAATTCCCCTTGATGCCAAATATTTAACTTTACACAACAAGCACCCACATGCCAAATTAAAGAAGCTGGAAAGCAACGTAAAACATCATTATTAGTCTTCACAACATGGAGAAATGAGACAACAAATACAAGCTGGCAAAACATCAGAACTATTTTTCAGCAACTGCAGCAAAGGTAGAAATGTATCAGGCTTGCAGCAAGTAAGATAAACTGGAACCAAGAGTTGTCACCAAAACTCAGCCTAGGGCCCCTGCAGACAGCTTATGTAGATATGACTGGGCATTACCCATTATTTATAAGTAATGGCATCATTATTATCCCAGGTTTCCCCATATGGATCCCTCCAGACAACAATTCAAGGCCTCTCCCCACTGCTGTCACCATTCCTTCAGTTAATGAGCCATGAGCAAAGCTCCACTCACAGGTACCTCTAATCCCTGTGATGTGCAACATAAGCAAGGTTTGGTTTTGTTTTGCAGTCTGGCTTGATTTACTGCCTGAACTGAAGATGACTCCTCAGACACCTCCAGTACTCCTAGAAAAGCCATTTCTTCAACCTCTAATAGGGCTACAAAGAGACCCCAAAGAGCTGCTTTTCCAGGCATTTGTAACACCTCTGCAAGCTGCAGCTGAAAGGCAATGCACAGCCTTTCTTCACTTCCACCAAAAGTAATTTACTTTTCTGTAACTCCATTATCATTTCCACTGGTAACTGGGAAACATCTCTATGCATCATCCTTAGTCGGGACCAGTTTCACAAAACAAAGTTGCCCAAGAGCAGGATGCTGCTGGTGGATTCTGCTTCCACAGCCAGGCCAAACAACAGCAGCGTTCAACAGCCATGATCTGCCCTCAGACAATAAATTCAGATCAGCAGCAGGGTGGAATCGTAGAATGTTTTGGCTTGGAAGGGACCTTAAAGATCACCAAGTGCCCTCAAGTTCCACCTCCTGCCATGGGCAGGGACACCTTCCTCTATTCCAGGGAGCTCCAAGCCCCATCCAGCCTGGCCTTGGACACTGCCAGGGATCCAGGGGCAGCCACAGCTGCTCTGGGCACCCTGTGCCAGGGCCTGCCCACCCTCACAGGGAACAATTCCTTCCCAATATCCCACCTAACCCCACCCTCTGGCAGTGGGAAGCCATTCTCCCTTATCCTGTCACTCCAGGCCCCATCCTTCTTGGCTCCTTCAGGTACTGGAAGGACACAGTTAGGTCTCCTGACAGCTTCTCTGTTTGGTTTTGGGGTATAACTTTAAAAAAAAAACCTAAACCACAATCAGAAAAGCACAAAACTGCTCCAGTTGTTTAAGAGAAAACCATAAGTACAAATTGCCATGGTGAAAAGCAACAAAATTTGTAATATTTTCAATCTTAGCAGACTTTCATAATTACATGTTTCCTTAGCAGTAAATCTTACTCCCAAACAGTACCTCCTATATTATGTTAAGTGCCAAGGGCTCCAAGGAACACATTCCCACAAATATTTCTCATATGAATAGCACATTATATTTACTACTTGATACATTTATAGTGGCACACTAAATATACACTTACGAAAAAGGCTGGATTTATTTCCAGCATATAAAAGGCTGTAAAGTTTTCCATCCATAGGGGACCAAGCTAATCATGGTCCATTCAACCATTGGACTCAAAACATTTCTGTCAGACAGTTTGATTATTTCCCACTGAGGACACATGGCCCTCGTCTCCAGATAAATCTCCGACATCAGTTTAAGGAGTAAAAGGGTTAACAAGGGCCCAGGTATTCTGACATAAAGGCATATTTCTTCACCAGTCCTATTCCTACAGGCCAAAAGAACATATCAAATCTCCCACCAGAGTCATACATAAGAACGCTCCACATTTCAAAGCAAGGATGCATTAACTTTACTTAAAATTTCTCCACTGCCATTTTAGGTACTTACATATCTAGCCGAATAGTGGACATTTTGTCTTGCTACACTCCACTCTCACTTCTTACTCTCACTGCTTGAGACTGAGCTTCACTAAAACACAGACAAAATGGCTAATTTTTGGATGAGCAGGGAAGAAGGTGATTGTTTGGAGTTTTTAAGTAAGTCCATTTTCAACTGTCTCAAAATGACCATTTCAAATTAGTAAGAAGCTTCACAGTAGCCTTGGTCTTCACCTTTTCATTCACTTGCTTTTATTCCCCTTAAACTAGCAAAATAAAAAGCTTTCAGGGATTTCCAAAGTGACCCATACTCATTACTGCCAAATGGAAAATATGTATTTTATTGTAATATCCTATAACCAGGACCCTGTTACAAAGGAATACTCTGTAAGAAGCAGACATTTTCCCTTAGAAGTGAAAGAAGAATTCCTCCTTTTTTTCTTTTTTTTATTTTAAAGAGAACTGCTTCCTTACAGTCCACGTATTTAATTTGTGTAACGTAATAATAAATGTTACATCCTCAGCTTCTCTGGAGCATCTGAAGATGCTTTTTATCATTCATTACAATATGTTGTGGTTTTAGAACCAATGTAAAATATAATATAGCCAAACCCAACCGCCAGGTTTTCACCCCCAGTGGAACTCAGGAGCAGTGACAGGGGGGCAGGACACAAAAGCTCTCGCTCGAGTGGCCGCACAGCACAGCTGTGGGGAGCAGCTTCCTCAACACCTGCTGTTTGTGACAGGAGCTGTTCACTGACAGAGTATAGAAATAAATAGTCTGATTTTTCCAGACATAGAGGCTTGGGATAAGGAGCCAGCAGAATTCATAGAATTGTTGGAAAAGACTTCCAAGTCCACCCGTTAATGCGGCACTGCCATGTTCACCACTAACCCTTGTCCCCAAGTGCCACATCCACACACAGCTCCTGAACTCCCAGGATGATTCAAGCACTGCCCTGGGCAGCCTGCTCCAATGCCTGACCACCCTTTCAGCAAAGAAATCTTTCCTAATACCCAATATCAACCTCCCCTGGTGCAACTTGAGGCCATTTCCTCTTGTTCTATCGCTTGTTATTTGGGAGAAGAGCCCGACCCCCACCTGGCTGCAACCTCCTGGCAGGGAGTTGTAGAAGGAAACTCTCGTTTATCATGGTAAGACTTTACAACTTTAACCCTCTTACACGAAGACAAAGCAGGGATTCTCAGGGCAGAAAACTGTTCTCCAAGCCAGTGATTTCTAATTCTATAGGACACAGATCAATACTCTTCAGCTTTATGGACTGATTCACTGAAGTTATTATTCCTGCTGCACCTTTAGTGCACAGCAGAGAGGTTTAAATCAAACCCAGAGAACAAAGGAGGGCTGATGTGCCTGTGGGGAGGTTCAGATGAGACTCAGGCTCTGCTGTGTGCCTGCAGCCCCCTGCTCAGGAGCGCTCAGCACCACAATGGAGCAATCAGCCCTCACACCGCACTGCCACTGACAGCAGCTGGCACACAATCAGCAGTTTGCTCACCTTGCCCTGAAATGCAGGAACTGCACAAGGGAATTTATTAGGTGGGGAAGAAGACAAAGGTAAGAAGAGACCACCTGAAATCTCAGAATTCCTTCTGGCACACCAACATTTGCATGTATCACTGCCCTCACACACAGGGGAACACGCGAAGCCTGGGTGGTTTGCACACAGCCCAAAGACAAAGTAGTAGCACAAGCTCCTGGGAAAAGTTGCTGAACAGGGAAAGGGAAATGGCAAAATTAAACATTATCTTAGATAACTTGAGCTGAATATTGCTAAAATCTTCTTTCAGCTTTACAATCACTTGCCTTTTTTTTTTTTTGTTTTCATTTCAATGGCAGCTTGCAAATCTCACTGAAGTGTAATAAAAATTATAGTGTTTCATGAACATAAACTATTAAAAAAGCTACCATTTATTACTACAGAGAAACAAGAAATGGAAACTCTAATGCATCCCATCTGTCTAAATGGTAATGAGCCCATGCAAAACTCATTGCAGGGTCAGAATCCAATATTTCCCTTTGGATCCTTCAGTGCAAACGAGGTTCATGTCAGCTCTGGTTCCAAAAGGAGAAAGAGGCAAAATGAGCTGCAGCTCCCAAGATTTTATTATGCTGATCAGATCTTTCTCAGGGTTTGAAGCCTCTTCAGTGTCCAATTTGAATTCACACAGTCAGAATTTGGACTGGAACGAGTTTGCAACTCTTGTTTCTCAGAGTGCTGCTCACCTGCCTGGGGAGTTTGTCCTGAGGTACAGGCTTGACTCACTCTGCAGTGGGAATGTTGAGGCAGTCAGGAATTGTAATGACTTCAAAATTCAAAGTACACATTTTTGTGGAGCATTTTATGTCTTTATAAAGCTTTTTTTAAACTTAAATGTACATTTAAACATGTCGTTTACTAACGCTAGTTGGAAGTGGTTTTGAAATCAAAGCAGGAATTTTTAAGTTCTGCAGATTTGATTGCCAAAGCTGAATGATCAGGGCACAGTAACTACCTACATGCTTATCTTAACACACCTGACAGAGATCCAAGCAGCTCCATTTAAACAAAACAAAAAAAGGAAGAAAGAAAACCAAGTAGACAATGTACAACATCTTCCTTTAAAATAAATAGCAAACAACAACAAAAGATAAAAAAACCCTTCATTTATTTTCCTGCACTACTTGACTGTAAACTGATTTTGAAACTCAGCTAAAACAGGCAGGTTTATAGAGCCTGAAAGCAAGCAGCATTGTTTTCCTTTGCAACGCTGCAGGACCAGCATCCAGAGCAGAGCTAAGCCTAGGCTCAGGTTTCTTTGATCCTGGAAAACCAAGTTCTGCCAAAACCTTCAAACAGCCCTGCAGGCTTAGGGCTAACAAGCAAGTAAGGCTCATACATATTCAGCAGAGCTGAAGGGCTCTTGTGCTGGGAGCCCAGAGCAGACCTTCACAGATGCTTTCATGGCCCACGCCTCTTGTGATGTAACCACCCACACTGGACTTGCATGATAAGCACCAGCATATCAATGTGTGATCAATTAATTTATGAGTATTTAATATGCAAAGGAAAGGTCAGCTAATTCCCTCCCTGAGATAAGAGACGTTTTATCATTAGTGGCAGCTACAGGTACATCTGTGGTCCTGCAGCTCAAACACAACATTTTAAGCCCATAGGCACAGACATCTACTAAAGCTGCTCACAGAAGGATGATTTATCTTTTCATACTCACTTCCCACTAATTTTGTTACTGACATACCAGTAATTACTGTTTCTAAATGCCTTCCCTACCTTCTTCAATTTTAATTATACTGTGTCAGCACCTAAAAATGTACAAACCATGCACAAGACAAAAAAGATGCATTTCCTACAGAGGCTCCAGAACTTTCAGAAGAAGGAATACAAGAGCAAGACCCCAGTAGGCAGAAGTCACCAGTTTTGCATAGGGAGTCCCAGGTGGGGATAAAAATAAACTTGAAGTTTTGAAGGGCTGCAAAAGACTTTTCCTGACTCTTACTTGCCTGTCTTCTGAGACTCATTCTTCCTAAGAAATGGCCAAAGAAAAGGTTTGCTTGTCACACCAAATAGTACAAAAACAAGGCTCCCAATCAGCTTTCAAATGCTTTATCTGTCCTGTCCCCTCCAGCACTTCTACCACATCTGTATTACCTCCCAGGGCCTGTTCCAATAGTAATACATCAATATTTACAAAGGAAGTAACTTTTTCTTGCAGACCAGTTTCCCCAGGAGAGACACATCAGTTAAGGATTTATCCCACATCCAGCTCCACCTCCAACCATCTCCTCCATTGCTAAATGAGCAGGTGAGATGTGCAGGCTCATGTGGTCTGCAGTGGTTTATAAATCAGTACAAAACAATCTGCCTGTGGGGAGGTCCTCATGAGGGGAACATGAAACAGTTTCTAAGAAGGATTCTGGTGGCTCAATAATTATTTGTCTTTAAAAGTAAGCCAAGGTCAGAAAGCCAGAGTCATGAGGAAGATGGAATGCCATAATTCAACTTTCTCAGCTATGGTTAAGTTCACAAAAAGCTTCTCAATCAGACTCTCACCTGCTTCCCACCTCCAGAAAACAGCATGACAAGGCAGGGACTCTAACAGGGCCTTTTGGGGAGCCCATTTTCCCTCTGCCTGTTAAGTAAGGATGCCTTCCAATTCTCAGCTGTTAAGAATTCATTCCTCTTCTGTAAGAGGGAATTACCTAATTCATCACAGCTCAGCCTTACTCTCATAATAGCACCTACAAACAGGGCATGTGTCTGTAATATCCTCTGCAAGTTAACCCTTCTCCTCCTAACCCTCAAAGTCTCAAGGGAAAAGTCACTAAAGCTGTGAAAAGAGAGAGCTGGAGGCTGGATCCCAAAGGGAGCTAAAGCCCCACTGTGCAAGGCACAAACCTGAGCCAGGTTTTACCTCATTTCTAGGTCTCTGCTCCCCAACAACAGCCCAAGTCCTGTTTTAAGGACACAGACTCCCTATGGACATGAATCAGGATACTTCAAGAGACAAGATCCACCAGGAAAACACACAAGTGTCTGTATCTGGAGTCCCTGCTCAGATCTTAGGAATTTCCTAGGAAGAGGCACTTTTTTTTATAAGGATTTGTGAAAGCTTCCACACCTGAGGGAACGTTCCTGAGACTAATTTATCATATAAAAGGAGCAAGGCCTCAACTATTCCCTTCAGCCTCTGCTATTGCAGCTCCCACAGCTTTGTTCAGTGCTTTGTTATCTTCCATTTATCTGGAAGATAAATGACATTGTTCTATTTGAAGCAAGGCTGATACATTGAAAGACAGCGCAGAGAACGCCTGCAATGATGTTTTTCATCGCATCCACCTGTTGGAGGGTATAATCCAATGTACCTATATTTTACAAATAAAAACCAAAACGAGTTCTTCTGCTTCCCTCTACTTTACATTCTTCCATGTCTCACTAAGGAGCTTTTTTACCCAAGAGATCTCTGATGGATGTTCGCAGATCACAAAGCAACGTTTAGAGGCAAAGTGAAATTTACTGCTTTGCCCACCAGAGACATTCAGTACTTACACTGCTCATTATTGATCTTATAAAAGATTCCAGAGGAGAGAGGGTAAATATTTGGGTCTAATGCCACTTAACATCATTTTAAAATTCTGCTGGTGTGGTAACTAGTTGGCTGTGTTACTTACACATTAATTGAGGACACATCAATTACTTGAGAGATTATACCAAAAATATCTTGGTGGGAGACTTTGGCATCTAATTAAGAAAAAAATTATTTATTTTTTTAATCACCAGAATCACCTTTTAAACTACAAAACACACCCCTGCCTCACTAGGAGTGTAGCATACAATGACAGTTTAAAAGCCAACTGTTAGTTTCCCACCGTAGGTCTTACAACAAGGAAAATTTAAGTACTTCTCAAAGCCTGGAGATAATTCAGGAAATGTTTTAGACCAGCATCATTTTTTGAAGGGTTTTAGCAGCTAAGATTTTAATAAAGCATCAATTAAATTTTTCTTTATCACACTTAAAAATATGCAGAACCCAGCTCCTGGTCTGACGTCACAAACATCCCAATAGGACAGGCTCTAGAAATAAAGCTGTTGCTGGCTTAGGAAAAGTGCATTCTTCCTGAAAGGTTTCAACAGTGACACACAGGAAGTCAAAGGCTTTTGCTGGAGGGTTTTGCTTCACAACAAATCAAAGCAAGCAGGCCCCAGTTCTCCCCTCCCTCAGCACACTGCAAAGGCAGCTCCATTAACATTCAACACACTTGAGCTCAGAAAAGGAGAATTTTATATTAGTATTTATTATGCAAATTAAATATGTATATGCTCTTAAATATATCTAATGTATGGAAATGACCCACAGTGATAGCTTCCCTTGAATTATTGTCTAATAATAGGGAGCTGCTGTTGCTTCAGAGCACCATGGTGCAGGTACAGCCTCTGGGGTGACATCTTCATTGTGGCCAACATTTTCAATGAAGTGAAAAGAGAAAGAAAGGGGAGAGGAGCAAGAACATTTTTCTTTGCTAGTTTGGCATCAAACCTGAGATAAAACAAGCTGAAATCTGTGTGTTATTGACCAACACTTGCATGAGTAGCTGTGATAAATACAGATATAAATATTCCCTAGGCATCATCCTGGAGCACATCATTCCTGGGTTTGAATATCTGATTTATACACTTGACCTGCAACTTCAATCCCACCAAGCTGGAATCTGCTGCAGCTCTGATGGTGCTCTGGCAAAATCCTAATATTGAGAAAGGAGAAGAAACAGGTGGTAGAATGGGGAAAGGAAAGGACTGAAAAGTTGAACACCTAAAAATGAGAGGAATAGGAGATTCAGATCATAAACATCTTATTCTGTTGAGAATTCAGCTAAAGGCACTGGAAGTGCCTTATTATCCAATAACTGGTATTGTCCAGTGTCTAACCAGACCTGGGCAGGACAAAATCTATGATCAGACAACATAATTGACCTCAAGAAATATATGACTGAGGAAAGAATTCACGGTTTTGCCTTAAATCCTTTAATGACCCTTGAAATAATTTTAAAATTAAAACCAGAACAAACGACTTTTAGTGACTCTAATTACAAACTCTGCTTTCTAGAACACAAATTGTTTAACCCACCAAACTGCCACTAAAACATTATCATGGAAACACCAAAAAAAACCAGTTTAAAAGCTTATTTTTAAATTACTAATGCGATAGCTACTTTTATTTGCCTCTAACTTTGAGGAATGGGAGAATTAGAAAACAAAAATGCAAGCATATATGGGGAAACACCTGCTTGGGATGACTTCATTACTACCACCCTGTGATGGCTCTGTAAGGCTGTGCCACAAGTGTCACGCTATTGGCATTTCTTGCCATGCCAACCACACTGTTCAGCAGGATTGCATGAACATTTCCTTGCCATGCTGACAAACTCTGCTACCAGGATGCCACACGTGGTGGGCGGAAAGCAAATTTTCTCCTTCACACTTTTCTGGGGATAAAGGCCAAAATGAAATTTTTGAAAGTTTCCCTTCTGTTTCTCCAGCACCATCGTTCCTGAACTGCATGGTCCTACTACTGCCAGAATCCTTTCTCTTCCAAGTTTGACAGCAGCTTCCTCTCCATGAGCAACATCCCTCTCATTGCAGCAACTGTCACGCAGCTCTGAGGCCCAGGGAAGTTTGATCAGCCAAAATACTTTGACTGCAGGAAGAGATACCTCACTTGTTGGGTGAAGATGTGCTGTGCTGAACATCACAAGGCCTTGGATGATCTTCTACATCAAAAAGCTTGATCTGGGGGAGAGCAGCTTCTCATCCATGACTAAGAGGATAACTCATTGCTGTAACCTGGTTCATATTTTTCAAGCAGTGCTTTCTGCTGAAAAAATGAGTGCTGTTTCTCAAACATTAATGTTTCTTCTCTTTCAAAAATCAGGGAAAATGTAGTAAAGAAAAAAAATCACCTCACTTTACTCAGGGGGAGGAAAAAAAAAAGCCCGGTGCCCTAAAGCAGTTCTGAATTCTTGCTGATTATAAATGTCACAATATCTTAGCTGTTACACAACTGTAAGGAAAATGAAATGGCAATGCTATGGAATTACCCACATGGAACAACCAATCCTCTGCTCTCTGAGGGAAAATATTAAACTTAGCTGTAAGCTAAATAAAAATGTGTTTTGAGGAAATAGTGCATTGATATAACAGCAGGAGTGAAGAGACTGTTAGAGATGAGTATTTGTGTGGATCTCACCCTGGTTCAGATTTGCTCATACATCAGTTAGGCTTCCAAATGGGTCCATAAAATAGGTGACTTTTGTCATTCACATGGACCACCAGGACAACATCTGGGAGAAGGAATGCCAGGCTGAAAATGGCTCTGGCAAAGAAACCTCCAGAGCAGGACAGACACAGCAAAGAAGCAGGAGTGACTGAACTCAGCCTTTCATTACTTTTGCCAGTGCCTGGCAAAAGCCTTTGCTTTGTCTCTGACACAAGTTGCTAAATCATTGCATGCTCCCCACAGAATACAACTGGTGCTCCCTGTCTTCTCCAAGCCACGGGGTTTAAGGTTCACCTGAGCTAAATTATTTCAGGCGGCGCTGATTCCAATGGCCCCATCCCCTCTCCAGCTGGGTGACAGTTTGGATAATTGACTTCCAAAGCACAATGGAGCAGCACAGTAATGAAAGCCAAATCTCTCAGTAGCCAAAAAATCAGCTACTCAACTGCTGTCAACATACAGCAATAACCACCCCAGCTGTGCACAGACACCAAGCAATCGAGCTGGCCAGGAATTTTTCAGTTTGAATTTTGCCATGACAGCAACCCCTGTATGGAACAACAAATGACAGACAGGCCCTTTTGGCCCCACTCACTTTTTAGTTTCAAGGAGGCAAGTTAAAAAGTTGAGCTGTGCCTTTCACACACACACACAACCCACCCTTCTTTCAAAAGAGCTGCAAGTGTCTGCAGAAGCAGGAGCCAAGACTGGTGCTGCAGAGCAGGTGGTGGAGCATGAGCCAGACCTGGGACAACCTGAAGAACTACCCAGGGGCTGCCTTCAATTTATGCACATGGCTGTAAATGGTCAGTGATGCCACAGAAAAAGCGGTATAGGATAGCAAAAAACTGCAGTGGCAACAAAATTGGGGGTTTTCTGCTTTCATCCTTAAGGGTGTGACAGAAAGCTCCCTTGGAAGAACAGAGCTGCACCCCCCTCAGCACCAACAACAAATTCCTGTTTGAACTTCTGCTGAAGGTTATTTTGCCATAAAAAGCAGTGGGCTTGCTTTGTTTGGTTTGCTTTTGTCTGGTTTGGGGTTTAAGTCAATATGGTCTGCAAATAGTACAGCAAAAAATTAAATAGTTCTAGAGGAAAAGGAAAGCTCTTTTACACTGTTTTAAAGACCCAATAGCATTCAATGCTCTCACTTCATCTCAGGGTTCCTTGAGACGCCTGTGAAATAACAGGGCACAAGGGCTGAGGCTGACAGATCAGATCCACCTTGAAGTATTATTAAACTCCAAAGAGCTGCCTCAACAAAGACATTTTCTAAATGAGTACAACCGTTCCACTGACGTAGGGTATCAGATCGTATAGAAAGGGTTACACACTTCAAAGGAAAAAGCCTTCATGTTTCCTCTTATAATAATAATACTAATAATAATAATTATTGCTTTTCTTAGAAGACATTTGGGAGCTACAGATATCTGTGAAATTTCAAACCTGCCTGCTAAGTACAGAGGTGCTCTACACCAGACAGGTAAAAGCAGTTCTGAGAGAGAGGTCCTAGAGAAACCACTTGTTGTATGAGAGCTCTTCAAAGATTTATCATCTCTGCTGGTTTCTTCCCTGGGTCAAAACCTCGATGTTACATCTGTAGTACAGATGCGTAACACACTTCAATGTTAAAGGTGGAAATGAAAACTGATGTGGAACTGCTTTTAAAACTGTTCTCAAACTGACTGAAGTCACCAAGGCTTTTAAACAAGAACAACAAAAAAGAATCCAAACAAAAGCAACAAAAAGGCTGATTCACCAGGAAAGGTATTTCCAAATCAAGCACCACTGAACTATGTTCAGGACACTCACATTAATTTTTCCTTCATCAGCCTCTGCTCTTTTTCAAAATACATAACCAAGTCTAATATTCAAGCACTTCTATGATCATTTTAAAGAAGGTGGTAAGCTCTAATTTGCCAAAATAAAATTGAAAAAGAAATCTAGTAAAAGATTGAAAGAAACAGTCACAAACAGAATTATAACTGCTGGAACATGTAATAATGAAGGAAAGTAACAGGCTGACAACACTACAGAATTTAGAAAAAGCAATTAAAGCCTAAATATTAAACTCTCTTTACCTCTACATACCTTGGGACACTTTGCAATTTCTGTTCAACAACATCAACAATAATTACACTCAAGAGAAAGGTTCCTTATCTGAGTTCTACAGTCAGGCACATATATTTGGTAACTGCATTTTGACACATTCCTGTGCCTGTTTCCATATGGGAAAACCTAAAAGAAACAAGACTATACAATATTTTCACGTAAATGAAACTCTTCACCTGGTAAAAATATTACTTCAAGTGCTAAAAAAAACTTTGGAACTCATAATTTCTAAAGCACTGAAAAGCTTAGAAACTTTAAAATGTTCATATAACCACAAAAGTTTTCCTAAAACCTCAGCTTCTTGCTTTACTCAGAGCAGGTCATATTCACCCTTGTTTGTCTCTTTATTAAAAAAAAAAACCAAGTCCAAACAAAAGCCACTAAAGGAGCACCTTCCAGCTGGGACTTCTCCAGCGATGACATCAAATATTCAGAGCAGTGACACTCACTCCGCTATACTGAGCCTGGTGCAAAATCAAGTTAAAATAGCAGAAAGTGCTGGACGCCCTGAGCAGGTGAGCGTTTGGAAAACTCACCAAAAAAATTCCAGAAACACATCAGTCCGGGATAAAGGGGTGTTTCTGCACAAGTACCAATGGGTTTGAGTTCTCTGAATGAAATTTCTATATGGTAAAATGTCATTGGCAAGGGACATAAGTCTAGCCCACATGATTCTGGCTTTAGAAGCTTTTCATGGAGTTAAACCCCTTGCAAAATAATGAATTCTGTCACACAGTCTGCAAGTAATGAGGTGAAATTATTGTGATTCAGGGCCAAGAACGGAGCTGTCACCTGCCCACTGCCTTGTGTCATTGTGAGTGGCCTCACAGGTCACTCCTGCTCCAGCCATCCTTCCACCCAAAACAAAGCTGTGCATGTGACTGAATAATGAAGAGAGACAAAAAATTAACATAACTAAGTCAGCCCTGAGAGCACAAGAGTTGTCACTCCCCTCCCTCATTTATTGACAGGATTTGCAAAAGAAGGAACAAACAATTTATTTAGCAAGAAATTCTGAAAAACAGATATTGCAAAACTTCCCACAGGAGAAGAAATCACAATAGTTTTTGAAATATATAGCAATCAAAGCTTGGTTTCCAAGAGTCACCAGTGGCTTCTGGACACATCTGGCTTTCCAAAAGGACCAAACGTGGCAGGGTGAAAGCAGAGGAGGCTCAGTCTTTGGGAGGTCCTGCTGGGAAGCAGGGAGCCCTGTCCTGGCAGCTCCAACCAAAGCTGCCAGGCTGGGATCACAGCAATGTCATGGAGGCTCTGTGTGCCACTGCCAAGCCAAAGCTGAGCCAGCAGGAAACGAGCAGTTTCCAATGGGTGGTTTATTACAATTTCAAAAGGATACATTTCCACAAACACTTGGGATCACAATGAATTTGGATTTTTCATCCAAAAATGTTCTGTCACAAGTCTCCACCATTCCTGCCACCAAATTAAAAACCATAAAAAGAATGAATTTGTTGTGCAATTCTGGCCAGCTGTGGTTCTTCCTCTGCAGCTCTTGCAGAATTCTTACACAACCTGGAGCCAACAGAATTTTTCACCAATGCTCATGGATCATGTGCTGTGCATTTTGTGTACCCAGCCTGCAGCTGCCAATGAACCTCCCAGCTACAACTGCAAGGTGGGTGTTGGAGCCCAAAACAGAAGTAGTTCTGTTAATACACAAAAACTTCCCAAAGGACTGACAGCATTGCAAGTTAATGCTCTTGAGAAGGTGACACTGGTCTGCATTCTGAGTCATAAAAACATTAGATTCTCTTTCTTAGCTACCTCATGATTAAAAGATTAAGAGAAGTGTACTGTCACTGACCTACTGACATCTCAGCACAGAAGCCCTGGTTCCCTGGCTTTGATGTTGCACAACACCCACACAGCAGAGCCACGCCAAAATACGTTCTTTCTAAAATAAAAATTACAAACTCAGATTCCGCCCCCCAGACCCTGCTAGGGAAAGTGTTATTGCAACCTCCAATCATTATCCCTTGCTGCTGAAAGAAACTAAGTAATTTCAGAAACAAATTAATTTTCATTAACACCATTGATTATGTTTTTGCAGGAGGAATCAATGCAGGTATTGCTGTCCCTGCTGCAGCCATGGAAATAGCTCAGCTTTTCACTCACTGTAAAAAAACTGATTATTTGCCAAGCTCAGGGCAGCAGAGTGCTTCCATACTGTGCATTTTATACAAATCAAGCTTCACAGAACAACCTCCAAACAGAGACTAAACCTGGGCTCACTGCTCCTCCCCAGCCTCCTCTCATGCACCACCCAAGCAGGAGCACAGGGAAACAGGCTAAGTAATTATTGGAAGAAAAACTTGATCCACCCTATCCCAAACTATTTACTTCAGTCTCTAACAGCTTTTCCACTAGGGAAGGGATGTCAAGTGGAGTATAAACCATTATGACACACAACATTTTGCTGGAACAAGGATTTTAAAAGATTAGTCTTGATTCTGGCAAGCATGAAGTGCCAGAGTGATTAGTTCCTATCGGGGTAATTGGTGTCAGCGAGACCCCACCTGGAGCACTGTGTCCAGCTCTGGGGCTCCAAACAAAAGCAGGGCATGGAGCTGTTGGAGGGGGTCCATGGAAGGTCCACAAAGATGCTCAAGTAGCTGGAGCCCCTCTTCTCTGGAGCCAGGCTGGGAGAGCTGGGGGTGTTCACCTGGAGAAGAGAAGGCTCCAGGGAGAGCTCAGAGCCCCTTCCAGTGCCCAAAGGGGCTCCAGGAGAGCTGGAGAGAGACTTGGGACAAGGGATGGAGGGACAGGACACAGGGAACGGCTTCCCACTGCCAGAGGGCAGGGATGGATGGGATACTGGGAAGGAATTCCTGGCTGTGAGGGTGGGGAGGCCCTGGCACAGAGTGCCCAGAGAAGCTGTGGGTGCACCCCTGGATCCATGCAAGTGTCCAAGGCCAGGCTGGACGGGGCTTGGAGCCACCAGGGATAGTGGAAGGTGTCCCTGCCCATGGCAGGGGGTGGAATAAAATGAACTTTAAGTTCCCTTTCAATCCAAACTATTCTAGGATTTCTAACCTCAACTGGAAGCTACTGTTGATGCAAAAAACTGCAACACATCTCAAAACAAAGATCCTTTCTCTCTTTGTAGGGATTAAATGGATCTCTCACTGGAGCAAATATGATTTACTAAAGCATTTAATATTTGGAGTAGCATTTTTACTTTCCCCTTATACATAATATTGACATTCTGATAAGACAACAGAAAGCAACAATAAAACAGAAATACAACTGCATTTACTTATCTGTTCTAAAAGAGAAGAAAACTGGTGTTGCCATCCCTGACACTCCATAATGTAATTTTTTAGTGTATTCCTTTGATTTTAAATTAATAATAATGCTTCCTTTCTGGAAAACATCCCCATATAGAAAACAGGATTTTACAGAGATTTTCAGATGCTCAGTCTATTTTCACTCTAATTTACATACAGTTACAATAACAGACACACTTGCCTATAGCAGTAATAATCCCAAATGCCTCAGTGTGATGTGTGGGACCTCTGGGTTCAAATCCAAACAGGGATACTGAACACAGTGTTTGACTCCTCCCTTGAAACAAGACAGTGCATTTGGATGGAACTGCAGTTCTTCTGAAGTGGCCAAGACTAAAAGCCCACAGCAAGTGGCCAAGGATTGTGCTGAAGGGTTCAGTACCCTGCTCCAATACCTGCTCAAGATTCTGCTCACAGACCAGGAGCTCCTGCATCACACAACTTTTGCCACAAAGGGGTTCCTATCCTTAAAAGACCTCTCAACTTCTTCTTCCCAGACTAAGGTGGTCTGAAATACCAAGGACAACAGTTTGAAAAAAAAAAAAAAAAAATGGAAATTTCTCTCAGAAAACTGTATTTAGTGAAACTCTGAGAAATCAATTTTTCATGGGCAGAAACCCACATTTTCTGTAACAAAACATCCTTTGGAGAATGTTTTGACATTTGAGCAACAGCTGCAAGCAGTGAAGATGTGAGGGCTTCATTCTGGACTGCAGTATCTGGGGGGAACACTGGGTACTGTTAGGAACTGGATTTTACACAGATTCTATTGTGAGTGCTCATTCCCCAGCAATTTGGGCTCCCTGCTTCCTTCCTGGCCCTGCTTTCCCAAAGCCAGCACTGCCATAAGGAAGAAATGAAGAAGGGTGGTGGTACTCAATCAGGATGTTTTTCCATGGAAGGAGTAACAATAGAACTATTTTTACTTTTATTCATTTAATAAAACTTTGGTAATTAAGAGAAATAAATAATCAAAACCAACCACCTTAAATAACATTTTAGATGAGTTAGGAACAGCCACTCTCCCTCTGCTCACTCCATCCCAATTGTAAAATTACAGATTCTGTCTCAGGAAGAGAATACTGTTCGGAATATTTCCTTTCACCAACTCAGACTTTTAGACAATACAATAATAATTTTATTGAACTCTTTTTTTACTTGATGAAAAAGAAAACAAGATTATGGGCTAAAACACAGCAGAAATAGGCCAGCTGCATTCACAGTCCTATGTTGTGTTGCTCATGCTGCTGTGTGTCCCCTCAGTGCTGCAGCCCCCCGGCACAGGGAATGACTCTACCCTGCTCCACAAGATCTCCCAATTTCTCAAGTGATTGAATGACTCATTTTGTCTCTGTAGACAGGAGTGATTCCCCCATTTCTCAGAGCTATTGAGACAACATGTCACAATATTATGGTAGTCCCATAAATACTGGTGTAAGTATCACAAAATACAAGAGTGTAACGCTCACGTCCACTCTAGGACCTCCCAAAAGCATCCAGGTCTGTGCTGGAGAATTGCCTAAGGAATTATTTTCAGTTTTCTGCAGAACTCTACTGTAGGAAATTTTCTCTAAATTATTGAGGTATATGGTCCATTTCTTCCTGAAAGAAATGGACTGAACTGGAGACATAATCACATCCAGTGTGGCCCAGGCCTAACCTCAATGAAACCCAGGTCATCTTCTAAGTCAGAGTCCTGCTTTTTGTGGGGGTTTTAAAATATAAGTGTCCTCTTCATCTCTGCAGACCTACTGAATAATAATAATAATAATAATAATAATAATAATAATAATAATAATAATTCCTTTGGAAGCTTTTGAATCTGTCCAGAAGCTTGCCTTTATGAGAAAAGAGTGGTTATGAAGAGGTCTTTTACCTAAATGAAGCAGTCATTGCACCAAGCTTATCTGCACACCCATTTTATGTGCCTGGACTGTTGGCATGAACAGCCCTAAATACTTCTAGTGGTCCAGTGGTGCTGAAAAGAGTTGTGTCACTTCATATATTTTTCACATTTCAGGTTGATTCTTAAGCTACTTCAAAAACTATAGTCTCATATTATGTAATAGCCACTTTTTGAGATTTTTGAGGTTTATATTTACAATACAGAAAAAGAAAAAAACTCCTTTTTCGGATCATCTTTTTAATGCCTTTGGCTTCGCACACTTTAAATGCTCAAAGTACAGCATGGAAGAAAGCTTACAGAATGTGCAGCCCTGCCGTGGCCAGGAATGTACAGGATTAAGACAAGCAGTGCTAAATCATGCTTGCCAATATGTTTCCAGGGGATACAGCTCTGAACAAACTTGACTCAACCTTCAGCAGTTCTGTTGTAAAATGAGGTCCTCCAAAGACAAAGGACAAGCTTTAAAAGCAGCTGAGGCAGTCACCTCTAAAAGCAGCAACTCAGCGTTCATTAGTGACCTTCTTAGGATTGTCTTATAAATCCTTTTGCCTCTGGATGCCAAAAATCTTTGGATTCAACACCTAAGGGTACCTGCTGTCAAGGAAGAAATACCAACAGCTTTATGAAGTGCAGTGTTAAAAGGGAATTCTCTGAATATCTTCTAAAGCTTCAGAGCAGCAAGTAAAAAACCTTATTTTACTGCTTGAAAATCCAAGGTACAATCCCTGAATTTGAATATATTATAGTCACTGACTCCATAAGAAGATTATAAACAATTAGAATCCTTAAAATCTATTTCAACTAACTAGTATTTGTTTAGCTTGAGACAGAAAGGCAGCAGCACACCACATGCAAAGCATGATCTGCAGGGAGAGGAAGTATCTTTTGTGAGAAGAAGTTATATACTTTGGAATATAGGGTACAAGTATTTTTTCCTTTCAGCTGCTGCTGAGACACGCAATTATAATATCAGTGGGGGTTTTCTTCCCCTCAAAGGGGAAAGCAGTCAATGCTTTTCCAGCCAGATCAAAGCAAGGTTCGTGCCACATCCAATGTTAGTGTTCAACCTCCCCAAAATGAGAGAGGGAGGAAAATATAATTTCTGAAAATAGAACTGAAGAGGTCAGTTTGCCACCATATTTGCACTCAGAGCACTCACAGCTCAGCACACCCACTAGAAAGGGTTAATAACAGTCCTAAAGTGCTAGCAGATAAATATTAAGCTATCCAGTGCTGGTTTTATCCAGTAGTATTAGTACCAAATACACAAAATATATATTGCCCCCAATAAACAGCAGTTGCTAATGTTCCTCCATTTCAAAAGAAGAGGGAAGAAATTGTTTTGGATAATAAGATAAGCCTTCACAGTTAAATCTAAGATTTGTGGGAGAAGCATTAGCTACTGTACAAAACTGGAGAAGGCTAAAAACAAAAACCAGCATATGCCAATTAATCTTGCAGCATGACGACATAGTGCTAAAATCAGACTACTAAGATACAAGTGTAGGCAGAGAAATAATTTGTCTTCTGTTCAGAGGCTTTTTTTCCTTGGGGGAAGGAAAAAGGAGAAAGAGATGCAAGAGCCCAAATAGAAATAAAAAAAATCTTCCCATGCCCTTTTTCATCCAAGGTTGGAAGTATCCCACAATCTTCAAAATAAGTAGAATCTTCTAGTACGAGCTAAATTTAGTTGCATATGTTTTTCACAACATATGCAAGTACCACTTCCCCCTTCCTCCTGAGGGCACACACTTTGCTAAGCTATCGTGAACTCATTAATCCACGTTCACTGCAAAACTTCTGAGGAATATTCCACCATACAGAGAGAGAATCCATCTGTGATTAAGCCTTGGAACAACATTCTCAAAACAAGAAAGCAAAAACTTTCTCCTCACTGTCCCCTCCCAATAACTTTCCCACCATGGTGAAAATCAGTATCAGACAAAACGTCCCCATTATCGCAGCTATGGCTGAGACAAAGCACAAGCTCACAACAAACCCCTGTCTCTCTTTGCAGGATGATTTCTGCTGCAATTCCACCTCTCATTTGGGATGAATGGTTTTCCTATTCCATCACTGAATAGAGAGGATTAGTATTTACTACTGATATTTGATTTCTTCCTTCCAAGGATACCAACAACATAATTATCCACACCCCCTCTTTTCCAGGATGTTTTTCATCACCTTTCTTTAAATATGAAACTTGAATTCTACCTGCAAAATATTTCAGCTGCATTAATTAACGTTACTAGAATTACAACAACATGAACTCCTTCTCTCTCTTTGACTTCTATACCTCCTTACCTCTTTGTGATTTCCTGTTCTTGTCCCCTGTGTTAATGAAACAAAGCAAAGTTTCACCTTCTGGAAACCCTTCAGTGCCTGTGTCTCAGTTCAGCTCCAATTGTCTCAAGGTTTCTGTGCAGCGTTACCTTCCCGTGGAAACGCTGACACAACCAAAGGCAGACAAGTACAATTCCTTCAAAAAAACCCCTCAATGGACACTGGGGGCTGAACTTGGTAACACCATCAGGAGTAAGAAATCAATTTCAACCAAAGTGACTTTCAGAACTACTCAAGGCAGCAGTAATTTCAGATTATAATCCCACTGCCATCACTGAAGAAAACCAGCTTTATTAGCTTTTCACAATCATGGTTTTGCAAGCTAATAATGAAAAAATAAGCAAATCAGAAGTAGAAGCAACTATCTCTACCATTGTCAAGTCCTACTGGCTAGATTTGAGGGACTCTATAGCAAATGCAGAATAGAAAGTAAATTTAATTGAGACTAATTTTAAGCAACACTCAACATAACACTCATCAGTGGTATCGTGCATGAAAATACCATTTGAGAAAATGAGACCATAATCCTTACTGGGGCTTCAAAGTGTTGCTTATAAGGCAAATATTTCTGCTCTAAAGGAAACAAAAGCATGCAAGCAGTAAGCAGTGAAAACATGGGCAGCAGTGAAAGGCCTTCAAGGTTCCCCATCCTGCAGGCAGAGCAGCAGCCCCAGAGGAAGAGAACCCCTCCTGATGCAATGATTCTACCCCAGACCTGTAAATCCATGTTCAGGAAAGAACATCACTATTAGTACTTTATGAAAGGCCAGTATTTAATGCTGTACAGCAGAGGTGAAGCTGCTTTCCTACTATTATCCAAGCTAGAGGAGTGCATTTGTTTTGCTTGGAAACTCTGCAAATAGTAATTGTGCTCTGCCTCGTACGTAGGTACGATGCTCACACCACAGCTTTCACAGAAAGGTTGGCACAAATCTCTGCATTGACCTTTAGGTCAACCTGTGGTGTTTTTTCCTTGGATCCTTGACCTCAACTCACAGGCCAAGAAACCAGAAAAAGTAAAATAAAGTACGAGGGCACATTCAAGTTTCCAGGCTTGACTCAGTCTCTCAGCCTGCTAAGCAAAGCTGATACAAGCTCACATTTTATCCACAAACCCGTAAATATCCTTTCCCCTTCCCATTCTCTTTCACACATTCACTGGGAGTGAAAAAAGGTTATTAATGCCTTCTGAATGTTCCCAGTGAGACCAGGTTTCTCTCACTTCACAGAAAAGCCCTGTAGAGTTACAGAGTTATTTAGGTTGGGACAGACGCTTTCCATCTCCCTGCACTGAGTCAAGGAAAGATGTTAATGTGCAAAATGTACCTGGGAGAGTGGGGAAAACAGGTAATGCAGAAGCAGAAATTATGTTTTCTGCTGCCTCTGTGGCTCATACAATAAATTAACCAGAAAACAATGTCTAAATACCAATTTCTAATTGAACTCTACAAATTCAGTAGCGTTCAACTCTCCAAAGGTACAGTTCGGGGAACACCACTATGGTCAAATCCTGTCTCTAAGTGTCTCAGACACAAATGCTCTTTAGTTACCCACAGGTGAAAAACAGACCCATTCCTGTCAGTAATACCCATTAAAACTTGCAGACCTGAGCCAACAGGACCCTCCAAGCATAGTTGTAATTAAAAGTACATTTTTACCCCAAATCCAACAAATAAGACTATTAAATTTGTGTCCTTTTTGTTCTTGCAAGGAAAAAAGAAAGCCTAAGTAGGAAATTACAAAGAATCAATAAAAAGATTGTGCAAGTGTTGAGGAAATATCAGCCGTACTGCAGCCTAAGCTATTTTTTTTTCATTCAGATAAATGCAAAATCTTTGTTTTGAACATAGCATGGCACAGAGTCTGGCTTAAACACAGTGTGTGTAACCTGAAAGTTGAGATGAATTTTTACTTAACATAACCAACAAATATATTGCAAAATCTCTAAAAAATAATTATTAAAATAGCCCTATTGGGAAATTTTCTTTCAACTTTACATTTTATTTGTAGGTAAAATTTTATCTGCAGATAAGAAGCCACTTTTAAATTTTTATGGGTTTTGATGTCTGATTCAAAAATATTTATAGGTCTCAGACACTGGAACAAAGGAAGTAGCAGGAAGTTTTTGAGGCCAATATTGACTTCTTTGCAAAAGTGATCTTTGGAATTGTGGGAAAAGAGGAGCCTCTCCAAACAGAGTTTAAGAAGAGCCACAAATATTTTGCTATGAATAAAGGAAAAATAATCTATGTGTATATACACATACAAAATATTTAGACCACATGTTCACCCACAAACACCGATAACCAAAGCTTCAGGAGAGAAAGTAAAAGCTTTGTCTTAGAAAGGATGAGTTGAAAAATAAAACTGCAATATTCACTTGCATATTTTATGAAACCATTCCTAAAAAACCTTTTTTATAAGCTTTCTATTCTAGCTGGGAAAGTCACTCAGAAGTTAGTCCTGGGCTGTATGAACGAAAACTCCAAATGTTAAGCTAACCATTGCAATTGCTTTCAGAGAACTACTAGGGAGAACAGCAAAGTCTTTCAATACTCCCAAAAAAGATCAGAAAATTTTGAAAAGGAATACCCAGAATAGCTGCTTTCATTATTATTATTATTATTTGTTTTAACCAAAACAGGGAGTTTTTAAGGTTATGTGATTTAGACCAACTAGGACAAGTTCAAACGGGAAACATTACGGGATAGCAAATGCTAGAGAACGTTAATTTTGAATAATGCTGACCACACACACATCCAGCCCTGGATTTTTTTCAATACATACTGTTTCTAACAAATACTATAGTTAAGAAATAGCAACGTCATTAACTAAGAGTAAATACAACCCACACACACATCAGAAAGATTTTGACAGAATAGATAATTTCTACCATTCTTACAGTGACATCCCAGCGAGGTGAAAAGCAACGGAACCACAAAATTCCAATCCCCTTTAGCTGAGCAGCAGATTCCTGATCTTTTCTCACAGAGAAAAATGAAATGTTGTGTAAAGCAAAGAGTCACTTCCTAAGTCTGTCTTGCTTCAGGAGCACCTTGTAAAAGCTTCTCTCTTCCCTCAGAAGAATTCAGATGACAACGACCAATGGTTTTTGTTTAGATAAAATTACAAATAAACACTTAAAAACAGCTGTAAATCTGCTTGCTGAGTGATCTAGCACTGTTTATCAATTATTTTTATTTCCCTCTTCTATCAGCACTCTCAGCAATTTATTTCTGACAACCTCTTTAGGAGGAATGTGCCACTAACAGGAACAGGTGGTAACTTATATGGCAAACCTATCCCAGAACCTAAATCAGCCTGAAAGATCCCCCACACACCTTTATTATTAGTGGGGGAAATGCCTCCTTCCAGAATACACAGACACATGAGAACATTTCTGCCTCACAGGATTGATGTACATCAAATATATGGAAGGGATTTATTCCTTTCTGATACATATTGACATTATATACACTTAAACAGCTCCAAGACTGCTGGCAATTCCTATTTGTATCCACAACAAACCCAGAACGCTGATTTCATTTTTAATTTTTCTTCATTTGGTTCGTTGTGAGGTTTTTTTTTAAAATGTTAACCTCCATCCTTGCCAGACACTGAATGTTTCCCTGAGCTCCCTCCTTTGGAAAGCGCTGAAAATTCCAAATGGAAAAAAACCCCTATAAATATAAAACATTTCAGGATTGCTGCCTCAGAGAATTCCAAAGGACAAAGGCAATCCACTTGCAGAAATGCATTTTTCATCTATATTTTTAACTACTGCAAAGAGACAGTAGCACATTTCATTTATGTAGGTTGAACTCTCAACTCTTAGCATTGAACCACATAAAAACATAAATAGAGCTGAAATTGAGTCCTCCAAGTTTCAAGCATTGGTCTTCTCACTGCTTAATATTCTCCACAGGTGAAGGTCAAGCAAAGCACTCGAGAAACCATTGTCTGAAGGATTTGTACAAGAATCTGCTGGGAACTATTTCAGGTATTACAAAAGCCTCAGGAGCAAAAGGCCACCAGGCAGCTCTCACAGTGCTGTTCCTTCTCAGGAATGCAAAGATATTGAGAGAATTACAATCAATCTGTCCCACCCATCCACCCTTTTAACACCAAGGGTGCCCTTCCAAAGGCTGCTGTGTTTTCTTCACATTTCTAAGCACGTCTTCAAGATAATTTGCTGAGCACAAAATAAGAATTTCCTATTTGTTAATGTTTTGCCAATCATCACTTTTGTCACTGCTCCAAACTGAAATCCCAAAGAACAGCTCCAAATACAGGGGACTCATTTGCTCTCTCCTTCTCCCTGTGCCTCTCTTTCCCCATGAGTCCCTTTGCTTTAGATGCAGCACGCGAGCAGGATTATGCTTCATTTAACAAGATCTCTGAAAACAGATTTTTCACTTTGTCCTAAAGCACAACATGCAAAGGCAAGAGGCCAAGTCACAGTCATATGAGAGATTTTCAAATGTGAAAGTAGTAAACATAAGGGTAACTTGAAATAAATAGTTTACTTTGGGTCATTAAGCTGTCTAATTAATTTTTGTTTGACATTATTAGTATATAGCAGCAAGCAGCCATTTAAGCAGTTGCTTAAACACAGATCATACAAATATATGAGTGTAGGCTAATGGAAAGAATGGCATATTTATTTAGATTAAACATTCCTGAATGATTTAAATACAAAAATGTTCAGATCACGAGAACTGTGTGGCTTTCTGAAATACGCTGCAGGAAAACCTGGCTTTGCTGCTTTGCATGAGGGAGAGCAGCAAATGGAACGTGCTGAGTCCAACCAAGATTGTGAACTTGTTATTAAGCTGTTAATAGACCTCATTTGAAAAGACTTACATTAAAAATAATTCCTCGGCTTGTTCTTTTTTTAAGTACATAAACTTTTTTTATTACTCAGACTCATTTTCATCACCAAAAGGCATTGCAGTTTACTTTGATGCTGTGTAATGCAGCTTCTTTCTGTTAAGTGGTACATAATTATATTCCTCCCCTTCCCCCAACAGAGATCATAAATTCATCATCTCCTGACAGCTTCAAACAATTCAGCTTCAAAATATGCAGGTGAGGCATACGGGTTAGAAGTCATGTGAAGTTGTTGAGCTTTCAGATGACAGAAGAGGTCTGAGTGTTATTTAGTGCTTAACTCCCAAGCTATGAAGATCTGAGGAAAGCGTCAGAGCCACCTTTGGTTATTCCAATATCTGGAAACAATCCATTTAAATCTAAGGCAATATCAGCACTCAGTCCTCTGACCTTTCAATGCAACACCAGAGCCTCAGCAGTGTGAACAGACCCAGAGAAACTTCACGTGGATTTGCTGTCTCATCATGTTGGCTCAGTTTGAATTTTGAAAGTAAAATAATACAACTGTTGGATGCAACAGCACTTCTCAAATCTGCAAAGGACATTCTGGATCCCAGTGGGTAAAATTCAGAGCATGCCTGAGGGTTTCCTGTTAAGCCCGTGCAGAGACTTTACAAGAAGGAACACGGTGCCCATATTTGTGGGGACCCATCTTTGCACACCAGGGAACAGATGGCTTCCATTCCTCAGGGAATATTCCCTTCATCTTCCCTCAAAGCCCTCCTCAAAAACTGTGGGAGCTAAAGGGGCCACACAGGAAGTGCAAGGTGAGGTTTGCTCACCTAGAAAAAGCTGACAGGCTGGGAGGACCCCGAGTCCTTCCCCAGAGTTTGGAGCTGCCTGGTGCTGTGCCCCAGTGCCAGTCCAGATCCTGCCCAGCCCCCAGACCACCCACTGCAAGCACAGCTCAACTCTCCCCTCTTCCCCCACTATCAACCCCGCTGAAATCTTCCTTACAGACTCTACTGATGATGACCTATCATGCTCTGCTTCTTGGAACACAGCGAGCAACTGATCACCATCCTCTTTTCAGATCCCTTGTAATTAAAGAATCGTGTTCTGAGCTGATGGTTTTCCAATTCTCTCAGGGTTTTCTTCCTCACAGAGCCCTTTCCCCAAATGTTTTATTTTTCCCTTATCCACTCTACTCACCACAATTTCTCCTTTGCTTTACCTTCTCTTTGACATTTTTCAAAGTGCTCAAATTAGAAGCTAAGTGGGCCTTCATGAGCTCTGAGGGTGAGCTCAGAGCTGGTGCATATTACAGAGGTAACCCCAAACATCCCAGATCAAAAACTCTGTAAAACACAACACCGTCACGTTCAAAGTCTGCTATAATCCTACACCCTACCCTAACCTCAATTCCTTCCCACCTACTCAGTTATCTGTTATTTTAGGTTTCTACTTGTAATAGTGATTAATACATTTCCTTTTTGTTTTTCAATGGTTTTGATTAATTCCACACCTCTTTGTAAGCAGCAGTTTTAATTCCCATACTGCCCTGCAAAATGCTTCTGAATGCATCTCTCCTGAAAGCACTAAACTTTGCATGTGTTTTTCTATTCCAGTGCCAGCCTGTTAATACAAAAATTACACAGAAGAATCAGGCCCTGAAGATATTCTTGAGCGACCCATTCCAACGAGAGACTGAATAACTGAGAACTGTGAATATTCTTCCAAACCGGCTGTTCCCCTGAAAACGCTCAATTGTTTTGCAGTCATTTCACCTAAATCAGATTTTTCTTCTGAAAATGTCCTACTAGACCATGTCAAATGCTCTCCTGAAGCCTCATTTGTGCGTTTCCCCTCTTTTGGTACCCCAGCCAGCCTTTGGAGGTGGCCATACAGTAAAACCTGACCACTCTTTACTGAAATCTGTCCTCTATGTCCTGTCAAACTCATCTTGTAAAAATCTATTCTGAATCTTTCCAAATACCCAGTTAGGCCCTCTTTACCCTCCTACAAAGCAAAGCAATATTGCTTCCCACCCACCCACTCCATCCAGCTCACTGGGAATTCTTCCTCCTAACAAATTCTCTGTGTCAAATGGCAGTAAATCATACAGTACTTTAAAGAATTCCTTAAATAGCAAACAATGTGTTTTCACTGGGCCTGACCAAGTTGAATTCATCTAAATTACCTAAATATTTTCTAGCATGTTCTTACTTTCAGGCACCCAATACTATTTTGAAATTGAATAAAGAAACTGGTTCTAGATAATTTTTCTGGACTGGTTAAGAAGAAAGATATTCCATGCTTCAGCTTTGTCCAAATCATCTGCTCTTTTCTTTCACTCACTACAAGAGGTACCTCCTTCTTCATGGGCCTAAAGACAGCAATAACTCGTTTGATCAGACAGTGCCCATGGAAAAAAGTCCCAATTACCATCTCCAGCATTTTTAATTGGAGCACGGTTTTCTCAAGTTAATTAACAGCTTGTAGGGAACCAAAAGTGTTGAACCTAATTTTGAAGCAAATCACTGTAACTCAGAACAACACACTGTCAGTTAAGTGCCTCTAATATGTTAATTTTGCCTTTTGGCAAACATTGTCTACAGCTATTTACACTACATTGACTGTTTGAGATTTCAGTTTCTCCTTTTGACAAGCTGATACACACACAAGGTTTCTAGCAATATCTGATTTATTTTCTAGAGGATCTTGCAGTAATTCCCCATTAGGTCCTAGGGCAAAAGGTTCCCAGCAACCTGTGCAAAAAACAGACCCTTACTCAGGTATTTCTAAAAGTATCTTGAATTTATAAAGCCAAGACAGAAATTTAATGATTAACACAAGTTATTCATGGCCAACAGTGACAGAATTTATTTTTTCTGGCATTCTTACAAGCTGAAAATTCAAGGAGCTATGTATTGAAATTAATAAAGTTAATACTATCAAAATTCAGGAAGGTTTGTAATTATTTAGAGTGATGAGTCAGAACAATAAATAATCTGTTCTCACCTGCTCATATCACTACTCTGTTGAAAAATAAAAAACCAAACAAAACCACAAAAACACAGAAGAAAACTTAAAATAATGCAGATGGTATTTACAGACCTTTTAATACCACAGACCTTATTCTTTGCTCAGATAAACTGCCCAACTGACAAATTCCAGGCAAGAGCACCATTGCAACTCAGTTGCAATGGACAAATGGACAAATTCATTTACAAAAACATCTCTAAGTGGAGCTGTCAGGAAGCTCCAGATCCACTCTCTAAACTTTCCCAGCAGTGGGACAGAGCTGAACCTATTTAAGCAAAGTTTGGCACTTCAAACTATTTCTTATCAGAGACAAAAATCAGAGATATCTGTTTCCTGCCTGACTTTGGCACACATGCATCTGACTTCTGAATTTACAGCCTGGAGCCCTCTATCACTTGTACTTGAGTTGCAAATCATTTCCTAAATACTACAGAATATTTTTAAATCCTTTCTCTTACATCTCTCAGATCCTCCCTGCTGCTACAAAGGCTGGAGTCTCATCCTCAGCAAAACCAGAACCAGCAGAACTGTTGCTGTGCATGGAGCTGGAAAATCATCTGTTTTCACAAAATCCAGACAGTTCGGACCATTATTTTTAAATTATCAGTTAATCTAAGGCGAATTGTTCTATCATTGGCAGTGTGGCGTCATCTCCTCAATTCATGTTACACACAAAGCACCTACCTCAGATCTCAACCTCCACTACGACATTAATTTGGTTCCAAAGGATTGGAACACAGTTCCAATGTCTAAGTATCTTCTGTGCTATGTAATAGTTAAAATACCAGCATTGGAAAAGTTATTAAAATAAATAGTATTTCTTATTCATGTCAAGTTTTGGACCCTGTCTTTAGAGGGTTCGAGTATCAGCTAATTTTTGCTGGCTTCTTTGCTAAGGAATGAAACTGAGCTACAGGAAGCATCTTCAGTTTAGCTGCACTGAATATAACACATCTCTATAAAAACAGGGTCTTTTAAAATGCACAATTAAAAAAATAATAGTTTTTTTTTTAAATCCAACCTTGCCAGCATTTTTTTCATTTTTTCCAGAATTCATTCCAACTTCTGTGCACAGCAAAAAGTGATGTCCAACCTCAGCAGACTTTTTAAGAGGACAACTTCAAATGTGGAATCAGACTAACACTTAGCATTTAGTCATACAAGAAAATCTCTTTTCAAAAGCATTATAAATCTCTTAGAGCCTTTAGTCTGTGCAGCTGGATTTCTATGGAGAAAGTCATTATTTATTATCAAGTTAGATTATAATATATATAATTTGAATTACATTAAATTCTTCCTGATGTAAAATGGTTTAAAAAGAGAATATTTATCTAGAGTACATAAAGGAATAATCCATAGATTAATTCATGTTCTATGTGCCTTTTCTGGTTCCTTTTGGCTGGATACAGGAGCTGGTTTTAACCAATAACTGGCAGGAGTCTCGCAGAGAAAAAGCCATTTGCTTAAGTTTCATATTCTGGAATATGGAGTTTAAAAATGCCATATATTGGTAAGGATGCTGCTATGGAACAACTCAGGAGTTCCTGGCTTCTACCTCATGAAGAGATTTCTACATATAGAGAACAAGCAATGACGTACAGGTGTTGTGGCAGCTGGTGCTGAGCACAGGAGCTCCCCGTGCCCCTGGTCTCTTCTGCACAGGTGACAAAGGGGTGTCCTGTGTTAGCAAAGGATTTTGTGTGGGGTCAGAAGTGAAAATTCAGTGGGAAAAGCCACAGTTCCAGGTTGTGACACTACAAAGGCTGAAAATAGAAACCCAAGCCATCATCACCATATGCAAATCCAGGGAGAGGGATTAGTTTAGCAAGCCTAAGGACATGGGGCAGGCACAATGAAATTGTGTTTCTCACAACTTTGCTCCTTTCTGTCAATCATTATTTTCAGCTGCATGAAATTCCCAGAAGCACATAAAATATTTTAGGACTCTCTCTTCCAAACTGTCAGAAACAAGAAGAAAAAAAAGAAATGCCTCTAAACAGATTTTCAGGATAAAAACCATCTAATACATGATTGACTACAAACTATAATGCTTTATGATCTTCCCCTACAGCTTCCCAGCAGGAGCTGTGATAATGCTGTTTCCTTTCGAACATCACTGCGTTGGAACCTCACAGTGAATACAGCTGCAAGGGCTGGAAATACAAATCCAGACTGTGCCATCCTTCCACCCCTGCTCCAAGGCATTGCATTACTCAGTAACCACACCTTGGTGCTGAGAGAAATTCTTTCTCCTGGCCTTGAGGGTTGAGCAGCCACAACACTCCCAGGTTGCCTGCAAGGTTCTGTGTGTATGGTTATCATGCACAAGCACAGTTTGGTGTGGAGTTCATAACTTACAGGATAAAATTCCTGAATCCTGAGATAAACTGTGCAAACAGAGCAAGAAGGAAATATAGAGCAAACAGAAGATAGATCATATGGTTTCAATGGGAGCCTCAACAAGTGGGCATTGCCTTTGAACAGAAATCCACTGGAAATGAGGAAGCTCATGAGAGAAGTGGTTCAACACATGGAAACACGGGACAAAAACCAATGAAGATCAAAATCAATGAGGAAAATCACTGAGAAGACCGAGTCTGCCAGTGAAGCCTCACAGTCACCTTTGGTGAGGATCCCTAGGACTGAGATTCTACTGATTCTTTTAACATCTTACAATGAATGGAAAACACTGCAAACACTGTTCTTACCAAATCTGAGCTGGAGCAAAAAAAAGGAGAGGTGGGGAGGGATCCAGTGAGAGATCCTGGCCTGTTCCCTATAAGCAGTACACAGCCCTGCCAGGGGGGCTCAGGACGTGCAAACACACCCTGGCACATGTAACTTCACTTGAGTTCAACCCTGACATACTCAAAAAACTTCTAAAATTTCAGAGTTTTATTGAATTAAGCACATTTATTTCAGAATAAACACAGTCAGAAGGCACCCTCAGCTCCCCTAAAAAACAATTAATAAACCTTCTGATGATGATTGCGAGTGATTCAGAATGGACAACAAAAAGTAATAAACTTGCAGGTATAGAACTGTGTCCAAAGAGAGCCAGTGCTGTGCCAAATTATGAATCATTATATTTGTTTAGGACTCGGGTCAGAAGGTCCTTTAACACCTCCATCTATATTCTATTGTTGTTCAAATACAAATACACAGTTATTGCAAGGCACAATTTCCCCATTTTATGCAAATAAAGAGGTCAGCGAGATCTGATACAGAAAACTTCAGAAAAATGGGCTCCCCTTTTAGTGCCTGAACACAGGGTTTGGTGCCCAAGGACAGGAATCCCAATATTTACACCCTCAACCATTTAACATCTAAGCATCAGTGAGAGATTTGAAGTTACAGACTGGAGAAAAAGGGAACACTCAAAATCTCATTTTGCCACTTGAAAACCAAATCCTCCTCCCAAAAATCCAGACAAAGATGTCCAGGAGAAACCAAGCTAGGCAGTCCAAGCTGTTCATTTAATAGCTCAGATGTTTAAACTCACTCCTGTGGTCGATGCAAGGTGCAAACTGACTTCACAGAGCACATTTCCCTTCACCATAACATGGCAAAACTCAAAATTAGACATTATTAGCTGGCAGGGTCTTAAAACCTGATGAAGAAAAAGCTAAAAATTCTTCTTTTCTTACAGAAGTAAATGTGGTTTTTGCTCCTGAACTGGGGGCATTCAGACCAGATTACAGTTTTCTTAAGGTACAGCATACAGAGAGCAAAACCAGCCCATAGTATTTGGGAATGATTCCCAATGCTCCTGCAGCTGCCAGCGAGGCCAAGTGAGTGACAGCAGATGATGTGCAGTTAGAGGGTGAGGCAGGAGCAGGGGAAGCCAGGGATCACATTACACACATCCTGACAGCATCAAAGCATCAGGTGCAAACCTACACAAACACAAATTACACACAAAGCCTGGCACTGCAGTCAAACACGAGACAAGTAAATATTTGACAATTTGAAATGACAGGCTGTGAAACAGAAAGAAGTATCTGAACTGAATGCAGCAAAGCCCCTCTAATTTCATTGATAATGAAGGGAGGAAAAGCACTATTTAAATTAACGTAGGCAAAAGTGGTTTCCACAATTTAAATCCTGTAACCCTAATCCTTGCCAGAAGGCTGGCAAAAAATTCTACATTCATGATTTTCTGGATAAAATATTTCTGGCCTTTTACCCTGAAATATTTCAGCTCAACACCACCTAACTCCAAACATTTTCAAAGCCCACAGTCTGTCCCAGCATGCAGTGACTTGAGCTTGTGAGGGAAAATGGGTTCTGGCAAAAGCGAGAGGGGGAAGGTGCATGTGGTGCCTTTACATCAATTCAGTACTTGAAACTAATTGAGCCAAGCAAAACTCAAAGTACAGAGGTTTCCTCTTATCTCTTGATTGTGTGGGTAAGATCAGCTGTAACATCCACAGACAATGATACCAGTGCTTGAGTTCAGGTTGTAAAATCCCACATGGATCAACTACTAGAACACACATTTGGGAAGGGTAGGAAATATTACAGGCACTTTTCTCACACTTTTGTAAGAGAATTTGTTAATGCACAAAACGAAAGACAGTACTAAGGAAATCTCGGCAAAATACAGTGCCAGGCTTTAATGGTCATTAAATGATAGGATATCTTTCAGAAGCCCAGGAAAAACACCTCCCAAAACAGCTGATTTTAATGAACCCCACAGAATTCCATACATATTATCTTTGGCACCATCCCCATTTCGATCCCACCAAAATGGTGGGAAACTTTCACGTCACAAGCTGAATTTTACAGAACTATTGCATGAACACACATTAAATAAATGAATACCTATAGCACAGTCTGGGTGAAAAGGCTCTTTTTTCTTCAGTGTGATTGGAAATACAAGCAAAGATACACCAATTATGTGCTTGTCAGCATCTCTCTAGTCAGAAGCATCATTCCCTATTGTTCACAGAAGGAAAATCACCAGCAACACCTGTAACCCTGTCACTGCTCATTCTGTCAAATCTGAGGCAATATTCCCCCAGCATTCCAGAAACACCAGGCTTCTTCCAAGAATTATGGAGTAATGGCAAGTCAGTGATGCTCTATGGAATGAAAAATAATTTCCAAAAACCAATGGGAAAACAAACGTGACCGAGAACAGCATCAAAAGCCTTCGCATTGGCCCCTGTGTGTGCTTCCTATTTAGTATTCATCCCACCACAGCACCCAAATGCCTATCAGAAATATGTACATCAAATTAGAACCTCCAATTAACATTTCATACCTAAGTAAAACCAGCACACAAAATACATTTTCATCTGTAAAAGGAGGAAAACTTTCTTTCACATTGATGAAGAGGAGGTTGCAGCATCCTCCATATCCAAAAAAAACTCATCTGAATTGTAACAGAGAATTAAAACATTCTGTGGAAAGGAATTTAAACCTCCTTTATTGAGTTTTAAATAAAATACCTGGGAAATATGCCAGGTCTTCAAAATATCTCCCAATGTAAGAATGTGGGGCAAAACCAGACAGAAGAATCATTTTTAAAAATACTATTTTACAATCCTTTAAGAAAAGGTTATCTGATGGAGCGTGTTTTGCAGCTATTTGGTTTAGATGCTCTTAATTTAAAAAAAATTATTTATGCAATTAGTTCTTACACAGTCCAGGAAGATGAACTGAAGAATTCTCAGCAAGGCAAATTCTGCAGACTGGAGGTGGCCAATCAGATTCCAGGTACAAAGCACAAACCCACAGGAAAATCCAAATGTTCACAAAAATCGCATTCCTCTGTACAGTTCTAAACATTATTTAAATCTCATTGAATCTGAAGCACTCCAAGAGAGAAGTTACAGATTAAAAAGTCAAAACAAAGCAGCCCAGAACATTGAATATCCCTAAAAGACAAAAATTCTACCTGATTAAACCAAAGAGTATCAGAGGGATTTGGAAGAATATACTGCATCTATTTCTGATTGCTTTAAAATTAAAGACTCAAATTATATTTGAAAAATACTTTCAGATTGGAAATATTTCACCAAAATATTCTCCATGTACATGCACCCCAGTGAAGAATAAAACAAAACACTGCCTGCTGTACCACAGGCACTGGTGCATAACCACAGGTTCCTTTCCAGTTCCCCAGAATTCCAATCCAATAGGAAATCAGAGAAAAGCATTCAATAACAATTAAGAAAATTTAAAAACATAACCATCTTCACATTAGTTAACTTACTCTGTTTTGGCCACTGAGAAATCAGGAGTGATGGCACAGGGTGGTATTTCATGCTCAACACGGGAACACATTCCCATGTCTGTGCAGTCCCAAGAGCAACAAAAACCATTACTTATCAAAAATTTCTCACACTTTCCCCTCACTCATCAAAATTGGAAAGGCAATAACCAATTTTTAAAAAGGAAAGTAAGTTGAAAAATTTATCACAACCTTTATAGCAAATAAAAACATAATCAAAAATATGCTTTGGGGGTTTGGGCTTTTAAGTTCCTCATCTGTGAGGAAAAAAGATTCCTTCCACATTTGGTATTTTTCTACCACGATGGTTTCTAAGTGATGTGAGGTCACAACTTCTCATTTGTTCTGGAATCAGCTTTTCAATTCCTTGCCTTCAGTAAGCTCCCAAGAGCTCCACTTGGTTTCCAGGCCCTCTATCTCTTCCTTTAAAATGGAAATCAGCTTGGAATTTTTAGCCTTCCTTCTGACAAAGGCAGGACTATCTCAACATGCAAACAGAATCATTATTAAATACAAGATCCTGGCTGTTCACGTAGGGATGCCTCTTTACCTCTCATTTTCCAAGCTGTATGAGCTATTCAATATTTTACTAGAGAACAGAAATTATGGTTTCAATCTTAGTGTCCTTCTCCTTTTAGCAACTACCAGTGAGAAGTCTTTTCTACATTCCATGTGTTCCTGAGCATGTCCATGTGTAACTCAGAGGCTTCCCAGTCTGGAGCTGGAACTCCTTGTGACCTCTGCTCCTTCACTACAAAATGTCCAGCTCACCTGGCTCACTGAATTACCTCTGTGATCCTTCACAAACCAAGTTATCCTGGTTATCCTAACCCTGAGTGAGTGACAGGAAGGGAATGCCTTAAGGAATTATCCGTGTCTGAAGTTCCTCCTCTTGCCTTTGCAGAGCTGGCATTGCACTCCAGCCCTCCTCTGCTACCCTCAAGGACACTTTCCATGGGATCAGTCAGTAAAACATCTCCATGGGGGCGGCACACCGGAAGCAGGAGCTAAGAAAGCATTAAAAAATTACGTACTCCAAGTCTCCAAAGAACACATCCTGAGGATCTAAGTAGGAGAGTATTTTGCTAAAATTATATCAAAAGTTCAGCCTTATAAGTATAATAGAGGTAATAAATGGCTGCCTTCATGCCAGATAGTTCCTTATAACCACAATAAATCTATCATTATTTTCATTTTATGCTTTAATGGAGAAGAAGCTGAGCCCTGTCACACCCAGCTCCGTGCCTGAGCTCGAACAGGTGTTTCTCCAGTGGCAATGGTTCATCAGTCCCCACTCCCCGCACACTCCAGGAAAGACGGCAACTTATAACATTTAACTGAAGGCTGAAATCCCTTCACACTCCAGGAGGTCAAATTAAAGTCAGTCATTTATACAAATCATGCAGCAGGCAGCGAGTGGCTGCCTGTTAATTAAAATGAATGGCTGTGTGGGCAGGGGGAGCAGAGCCGCTCCCCGCACCTGCCTTGCTGAGCACAGAAGGCAGCAAAGTGCATCCCCTCCTGCAACAAAGGGGCACAGACACGCTCAGGATGTCCCCCAAGGGAGGCAGGACAGCAAGAAAAACAATGTTGAGTTGTACTCAGCCTTCAGCAGACTCTAAATCCCACCCAGCACCACATCCAGGAACACGCTCAGCCCAGCCAGGCTGTGTGACCTCTGCACAACATTGCAAACCAATCTCTGCTGAAGATCACAAACACCACATGTGCATTATCCACACACCTCTCTTGGCATCTACTTCTACAAAGAGTTCCCAGACTAGTAGGGGGCTCTAACACTGCATAATGTCACCTCAAACATGAACATTGTGAGGCTGAATTAATCTTCATTTCAGTACAGCTTTCTCGGCAATGGGAATAAGTGCAGCCTTGAGTAACTTCTGGCTGTAGTTTGCATGGCAAGGTGTGAAACCACCATACAACTGGAAATTTTAAAAAAATTTTATAACTTTGCAACCTGTGGTTAGGAGATAAACCACCAGCACACCTTGGCAGCTGGCTGCGGGGTTGACACTGTCCTGTTTCTCAGGTGTTTTAGCAACAGCTTCATCTCCTTAAAACTCAATGATGAAAAGTCAGTGAGAAGTGCTGCAGGACACCATCCAGGACCAAGGTAATGTCCTACAGGTGCTTTTGCTCAAGCCAGACCTTCTTGGTAACTTTGCCACCAGCTCTGGGGCTGGGTCAGAACACTCCCAGGTGAGATGGGAAGTGACAGTGCCATCACTGGTCACAGACCTCGTTTCTGGGAGCTTCAACTGCCATTTGGGATTTAATATTCAGCTTTCACCGGATTTTGTGGAGGGCTACCAGCTGCTGGCTCTTTGAAGTATCTACTACAGGAAAAGGGACAGAAATGAATGGTGTCTCATGAGGGAGAGTAGAGCAATTCTTAACATTTTGCAGGAAACAGAGAATCTCACCGGGCAATTTTTGTTGGCCAAACTGATTTTATCATAGAATCATGGAATGGTTTGGGTTGAAAGAGACCTTAAAGATCATCTCATTCCACCTCCTGCCATGGCAGGGACACCTTCCACCATCCCAGGTTGGTCCAAGCCCCATCCAACCTAGCCTTGGACACTTCCAGGAATCCAGGGGCAGCCACAGCTTCTCTGGGCACCCTGTGCCAGGGCCTGCCCACCCTCACAGGGAAAAATTTCTTAAAAATAGCCAATCTAAACCTATTGCCTGTCAGTTTGAAGCCATTCCCCCTTGTCCTGTCACTCCAGGCTTATGTAAAGAGTCTCTCTCCATCTTTCTCGTCAGCTCCCTTCAGATACTGGAAGGCCACAATTCAGCCACCTCAAAGCTTCTCTTCTCCAGGCTGAACAAACCCAACCCTGGTCTTATTTTGAACTAAGCATTAAAAGCACCATTAAATTAAGTAAATAAAACAAGAAGAAATACAAGGGATTCATTCTTCTTCTCTTGACTTATTACAGCATACAGGCACTGCTTGCACACAGCCATCTGTCAAGCCTCAGAGTACAATCTTTGGGCTTAACATGGTCCACCAAAAGATAAGTTTAATTATGACAGAATAAATCAAGTGTATCTGTTAAAGGGGAAAAAATATATCAGAAAAAGTTATTTTTTCCTACTAAAAAAATAGCTCTGGGTAGATATATCAACTGCACAGCTCTGCAACCTCCTCCACCTCGACTGCAGTGTTGGCAGCAGGCTAAAGGTTCTCAGCTAAAGCAGCAGATTCTGTCACTGCAAAGCTTACTTTGATTTTGATCATGAAAAGAAGTTTGATACAACGGTCAGTAAAAGGGCAGCATTACCATATTACAACAACTACAGCCACATTTCTCCCTCTCGACAGAAATAAACACAAACCTTGCTTCACATCACATCTCAGACCTAGCTATGGCAAAATATCATGTACTGCATTCTTTACTTACATCCACCAAGGGCTCAGACATATCAGGAAGACTCAAAATATCAAAATGCAGTAGTAAAGGAACAGGTTTTTCTAAGGAAAATATCGTAAGACATCTAAAAGCCTTAAAGAAAAGGCATCTTTGTTTATCTCTTTCTTTTTTAAAACAATTAAACAAAGCAACCAACCATATTCCTCTCTGTGTAATGCTTGACCTTGATGAATAATTCCCATTTCAGAAGTAAATAGGAAAAAAAAAAGAAAAAAGATTGCCTGATCACCTAATAATTGTCTCTGTAAATCCCTACCAGTGTGGCAGCACGATCCCAGCAATGTTCATTAATGTCAAGCACAGGTCTGGGAGCACAACTGCAGGGTAAGGAAGAATTAAATCCATTTAGTAGTGCTGTGCATATTTTGATGAATGTTTTTAAAGAAGCTAAACAGTGCAGAGGTCAGTCAGAAATAAACAGAACATTAAGTAAATAACCTCTTAAAATAATACCATAGAGGAATTTATTAAAAATAAATTTTGAAATAGATGGCTTTTCTGACTACTGCACTTGCTTTCCCTGGCAAAGGAAATGGGAATAATTAATGGATTTGGCTGCTTCTCTCCAGGGACAAAGATAATCGATCTGTGGGGGAAGGCCTTTATCTAGCATGGAGATAGTGCTGGAACAGCAGAAGGAAGAGGGGGGAGAGGTGTTGGAGATCTTTTCCTGGCACACCTTCAGAGCTGCTTATCAGCTCTTACTGCTCAAACCAACTCAGCTCCAGGTATCTGAAATGCTGAAATGTTGCCAACGACAATATTCTTTCTTTTATGAACAAGAATGAAAGGGGCATGTCCCTATTGTTATTACTATAAGCCAAAACCACAGAATTAATCCAGGAGCAATAAACAGACTCCTTGTTCCTTTCTGGCAAATACAGCTCTTGCAACCAAGGACCTTTTTTTGGTTCATAAATCAGTGTTCCTGTCCATGGCAGGGGGTTGGAACCAGATGATCTTTTCTGGACCCTTCCAAACCAAACCACTCCATGATTCTGTGCAGTTACAGCAAGAGCGCAATCATTTCCTGACAACACAAACTGCAGGCTTATCAGCATTAAATGGGTTTGGGTTTTAGTTATTTATTTTACAATAGCTCGGTTCATTATCTACTCCACAGCTGAGTAGTTCCTGAAACATAAACCTTCTTTTTCAGTGTACAAGAGATGCAAGTTAATTCATCCCCGCAGGCAGTCAGCAGTGTGACTGAAACCTCCAACCTTCCCACCTCTTCTAGAGCCCCAAAGTCTGCACAAACACCTCTAAGAGTGATCATTTAAGAAAGCTAATTGCCAACAGTTCTGCCAATACTTTCCACCTAAGATTAACATAGTCTATTTTCTGGAGCAAATTACCAGGGACTATATTTTTTTCCCAAAAGCTTCATGACTTAGGATTAAATTAAATAATTGTATCAGCCCAAGATGAGCTCAAAACTCACCCTTTGTGTTTGTGATTATCTGGCAGAAAAAGATGAATATAAAAGAAGGTGGTGGGGTTTTAATACATTCTTAGATAATCACATGGCATTGCTCAAAATAGCGCAAGTTAAAAACCTTTGAGAACACACAGGAACTCACAGCTTTCCCAAAGTCATTTCACGAAAAATTAAAACACCTTCAAAGGAATCAAATTTTCCAGAAATGTAGAGACCTCTTTCCTCGGAGGACAGATTTCAGCGTACTAAAATCACAGTACAAGTGACCTGGAAGGCAACCAGAAGAGCTACAAGTGGCTGAACAAACATTACCATAAGGAGCCTAGGTTTTCACAGGAAGTTAAACACTGCTGATCTCCTTGCAAATTACCATCTAGTTTTTCCTTTGTGAGGTGGGGGGGAGTAGAGTGAGACAGTATTTCATCAGCAGAAATAATCTGTATTCCCACTATCAATCACATGGTGCTGATTAACTCATTATTTCGAATTAGGAAAAACAACAAAAAGCTCTTAAAAAAAATCTTGTCCTACTGGTTTGTCAGAAATATGGTGACTTAAAGACTAATGTGGAAAAGAAAACAGACACATGATCTGACTGATGTAAACAAGTGTTTACTCAGGAAAGGTCAAGTCCTCACCTCATACAATTGTGAGAACCAGCAATGGCTGAAAGTACCATAAAATTTTGAAAGAGAACAAAATTGGAAGAGGGGCTGTTCTCTGGTGCTTAGTCTATGTCACAGGGTAAATTCTGCAGGAAAACAAGCAGAAAGCAAAGAGAAGTGCTCAGCAATACCTTCTTGATCACCTCAAACATACAAAAATTATCCTTGTGATCTACCTTCCCTCAGACCCCTATTCCATACTAAACATTTTGCTTCTCAGCCTTATTTCAGAAGCATGTGAGAAAATTTCTTCATTTTCTTAAAGTGCAGTTGATCATTTCATTAAATCTATTGTCTCCAACTCTTTTAGCAGCAGATAAATCACTTCGCACCAGGCAGCTAAAAAATCAAAGTTTAGTTTAACATTTATTCTTGTAGAACATCATAACTACGTGCTCAAATCTCCCTGTTGTTGCAGTGAATGTTTCAGCAATCAAAGTCTAAATTACACCTACTTTTCTTTCTTTTTAGAAGTAACTAGAACAAGGGGAAAGTATCCTAAGTAAAATAAAAATTCAAGTCTAGATCTTGGCATGAATAAATTGGTTCATTTGGGGCTGGAGAGAAAATTGATTTCTGACCTACATAAGGATGAGTTCTGGACAGGAATGTCAAACCATCCTCATAAAATTCCTCCTGTCTGCAGTGTGATTGGATCAAGTAGTGTGCAATGGTGAATATGGTTTTTATACCCCAAACACACATGGGTTTATGTCCCATCTCTGGTCCTTCCTTCCCTTTCCTACACGGAACTCTCTCAGGATACAGCACAGCAGCAGAGCTGCTATGGCACAGCTGCAGAGCACTCCAGTCTCCCACAGGGTCACAGTTAAAATAAATTGGCTGGGCTCATGCAGGTATTGAACACACCAGACTGTCAAAGCCCAGAGGCCACACATCTGCACTCCAAATCCAAAGGAATCACCAAGTGTCCATCAGTACGACTGCTGCTCAAGAACATCAACCAGATACTGCTCACTGAATAAAAGTGAAGATGTATTGCATAAAATCTGAGAAAAGGATATGCTACATGTTACACCCCCAGCACCATTCTACCTTCTGGGCTGAAAGCAGTCTAAATAAAGTCATTGGAAAACGTTCCCTTCCAAAGACTGAAATCATCAGGATTTAATGGCCAGCTCAGTTCATCTTTAAGTGCTTTATGAAACTTGGAAGCGCAGGGACAAAGTTCAGCTCAAACAACCATTCATCTCCTAATAAGCTGGGTAAATATTCTGTTGAAACAGCTATGGTAAAATCCCATTTGCTGAATTCACTGAGCACTAAAAAAATCAAGTGAGTAGAAGCTACAGTTCCCAGATTCCATTCTCGTTTTCTGTATCCATCAGAACGTCCTAGGAAATGCACACACAAAACAAGAACAGGAGAGGACACCAAACCACTGGAATTCAGTGGCTGCAGGAGACCCCTGGGCAGGATAACTGGAGAGGGCAGAAGGCACATCCCAGCACATCCTCTGGGCTTTTGGGTGAAGATTTAATATACATGCCATGAAAAAGTAAACTCTCTCAGCAGACTAAACAACTGATGTGAAGCTCTCCCCGGCAAAAATTCCACATAACTACAAATAGTTTTAGACATTTCAGTTGTAATGAAAGCACAAAAAAAATCAGTATTTTATATTGTAGTTAAAGCACTTAAGTGCTGAAGTCAGGAAAATTAGTGGCAAAATGCAAAGTCATTTTCAGGGTAACAAAATCATTACCACTCCCACCTTTAATTCTTCTTCTTTTCCCCTGTCTTCCTGCCATCTCAGGCTTTTCAACAGACATCACATGTCACATTTTAAACAATATACTTAAGGTGGCATTTAGTTTTGTGAGAACTGAAATAATTAATTGTTGGCTGTTGAAAAGAAACTACTATGTTGGAATTTATTGCCACACTTGGGAATAACTGTACATGGCCTTTGGTTAATGTCCAGCAGATATTCCAGTAGCATCAACTGCCCTCTTTGAAACTCCAGTGTTCTCTCTGCCTCATCTCTCACCTTGATACTTCAGAAAGTTTGACAAAATAAAGCAAATTAAAAAATCCCTCCCCATCCCTGATCTCCAGTTTTATTTCACTAAAACACTACTACAGTTTGGACCAAAGAAATTACCAGGAAAAGCGTTAAAAGGTTCCTTTTTTTCCCCCTTTACATTTCCAATACTCTGAGTCTGGTAAGTCAAATTATTTTGTGGCCTTCAGCCATTGACATGTGAACATCAACCTCATCCAAAGGGAAGAGCCAAATTCAGCCACAGTTATGGATATCTCACCTTTCCAAGAGAATTTGAGATTAGACATTAACAGAATAGGTGCGAACAACACAAATATTAACTGATGTCTACTAAGATATCACAAATTATTTGTCCAGCTTGCCAGAGAGCTCCTATAATCTGCCACAAAATCCCCAAAGACTTGAGCACTAGAAGATTGGGAGAAGGAAAACATACAAAATACAAATGAGTACAAAAGACTCATATATTTGTGCCATGCCAAAGGTCAGTTCTACACCTTGGCAAACAGTTTGGCTCTAATCCAACAAAGCATTTAATTATATGAGACAATCTATTGCTAAGCATGACTTCAGCTCCTGGGTGTAACGTTTGGAATCATGCAGGGCGCTTCCATAAATGTATTTTTTTTAGTGCTGACTTTTTAATTTCCAGGAATAATTAAGCAGTTGACTTTAAAATAAAAAAGTCAATCAGAAATTTGATATTATTATCATCATCATTCCTTCCAAACACAGGTTCAGGAAGTGCAAAGCTTTGTGACCCACAGGCAGGTTTAGAATGGGTAGTAGATGGTTTGATTTGGGGGTTTTTGTAGTTATTTTTCCTCCCCACAAAATAATTCCCAATTCCATAGAGCCAGTAAGACACCTCTTTAGCTCAAATTTTAAAAAGCCAAATCTATTTCAGTACAATTTTAGCCAAAGTGTCAGTGGCTACAGGTACTTATTTGGAAAGTTCTCATACTGCATTAAATTTCCTGGGAAAATTACCATCTCAAGGCTGAGAAAAGCTCAGCAAACCAGCCCACCTCTCTCTATATATACACCTTTCCATAGCCCATCAGAAATGAAGACAAGTTTCAAGTCAGGATGCAGGAGCCTGTGCTATATGCAGGTCTTCCTTTCTGTCTTCTGCATGCAAATGCTCTGGCTATCCTCTATTAATATTTTCATTTACCATATGACCTATTATTCTGACAACTAGGCAAAAAGCTGAAGGACCAACAGCAGCAAAAAAAACAAACCCACAAAACAAAGAAAAAAACCCAAAACCATGACAGAAGGAGTTACACTGTTAGCAAAGGCTCCCTTGGTACTTCACTGTCTCTTCTACTCTACATATAAACAACTCCAGGGTTCTGCTCTGCTGAAGCTTTCACCAATCATTATTATAGCACTGTTTAAATAACAGTTCTGCCTCTACAACAAAGCAGAAGTATCATTATCTTACATGAAAGCCCTATCATAAGAAAGATAAAAACCTCTATGGTTTTCTATTAAGTGTAACTCCAAATAAAACAAATTTATATATATATATATATATACACACACACATTTATAGATGTTTATGTCCTTATATATATAAAAACATATTCCTATGTCAAGGTTTCAGAATGTTTCTTTCCAAAGCTGACAGCAACACCTGTAGGAGCCTAGCACACACCAGGCCATGAACACACAGAATACACAGCCAGGAACATTCCAGCAAGTCAATACCCATTCCCTCAGTGTTTTAGTCCCAGATCTATTCTGGTTTGGGTTTTTTTTAACCTCTTTCACAGACAGTGTTTCAGACACCATCTTGCTTCATAATGAAGACCTGAACTGCAGACAAAGCAAAATCAGTAAAGCAGAACAAACAGCTTTGATTATCTTCTTCAAATATTGTTATGTTGGCATAAAATGTTTGGCTCTCACAATGCTTTTTTTTATTGTTTGAAACATGAATGGGTTCAGAGGAACAGCAGCACAACGAGGACGATTCAGTACCTTTTTCATAGAGACACAAATGCATTGTCAGAGCAAACATTGCTTTCTACATTCACCAATGCAGAGGTCGAAGAGCAGCCTTCACTGCAGACACATCCCCAGCCCACAGCAGTAACCACAATTATTCTTCCAAGAAGAAATCATCTGAGAAGAAAAAAAACAAGCCCTTGCCTATATATATATACACACACACACAAAATGATGTCGTCTCCTGAATATTTAGTCTGTCAGCACACACAGTTTAAAACAACAATCCTATAAAACAGCAGGCATTTGCTTTTCTGGCTGAGACGGATCCAACAAAAGCAGGAGGAAAAAAAATCTCAATTTAAAAACTACTACACAACGGGTACCATTAAATGTCTTTATTAGAAGTCTTTGAGGGATTAACAGGGAAGGAAATACCAGGCCAAAATTCACAAGAACATTATAAACATGTCAATTTTATTTTGCATTCTGCTGCCACTCCTTTATTCAAGGATGCAAGAGGGAAAAAAACTCATATTTGACTAGGGCACTACACCTAAACAATAAAAAAAAAAAAAATCTATATTTTAAAGGTATTTTCTCTCTTGATTGACCAGCTTTTCTTTATATGGTGTGTGCCAGTTTAATCCTATCAGTTGGCCTCATCAACTTTCTAAAATAATTTTCCTCCTTACTCAAGAAGAGCTCTCTGAGTATCACACATTCCCCGCAGTGCCCTTGAAATAGAGCCTTGCTATTCCATCTGAGGAGAAAACCCAGAATATCAAAGATCCAGTCTCCACTGAACTAAACTGCAAGGGAAAAACAAACACTTGGGTTTGCATCACTCTGATCCAAAGGAAAAGGGAGAGCTTTGAACAGCATGAAAGGGATTCAGACAATCTCTTGCCACTTGGAATCTTTGGGCAAGTGAAGTGAGTACATTTTAGAACATATTTAGTGTGTTAATGTTCATTTCAGAAATGGGCAGGCGACACTCGTGTGACACCTGGAGCACTGTGTGCAGTGAAAGATGGACCAGAGCTAAGGGGAACACATGGAAGTGGATACCCATGGCAGACAGAGCATCACTAACCACTCACCTGCAGTGCTTCTCTCTTGCTCTCCAACCAGAATGCTACTTCCCAAAATGAAAACACAACCTCAATATAACAAATCTTCCTCGTGTTCCTCTGCCATTTTCACGCTTGAGGCCAGAGACAAGTTCAAATACAATATTCAGTAAAACACAGGATCCAGCTAAACCTGCACTAATCCAAGGTGCCTGTCTTTAAGTCTCCTTCAAGGATTTATCTATGCACACTAAAGAAAAAAATTAGTATCCATGCAGCACAATTATCTTAAATATCAGTTACCGTCCCCAAAATGTACTACTACTGAAACTTGACATTTCCAGGAAGGAAACTGCTTAACTAAAATTGTTCAGCTGAAATAGATACACTGTCAATACAACAAGTTCTCTGCTCTGGGAAGATGCCAATTCAATTCAATTGTACGCTTCTCCACTGCTGCAAGAGATTTTTTTTCCTAGGGGAATAGGAAATAAATAAGCTGAAAGTTCATCCTTAAAATGGTGCTGGAATTCCTGTATCTGCTTCCATGAGTATGAGCTCTGCCCAATCTCACTAGTCCTGATTCCACTACACTGTTGGAAATACCATTTGTTAGAGACATTTGACAAAGCATTATTCACCCACATTCATTTTTTATCTTCCACTGTGCTTTATAAAAAGAATAAGTAGATTTTGACAAGGGATGAGATGGCACATCTATTGATCCAACACACACGTCCACTCCTCTTCAGTCTTTTCCATTCAGAGGAAATCTTTTCTATTCTCAATGTTTTTAAAAGTGAGCTTTACAAAGAAAGATTTTAAACCATTGCCTTGTCACACTTCATGCACACTTTTAGAAATTTTCTATACATAATATTCCTTTCAACAAGGGATTTTGAGGAAATGGGGTATTTTCCTACATTAAATAGTAGAAGCAGGTGACTCAGTCAAATTCTAAGACACGAGGTCAGAAAGTAAAACATTTGGAGCTTTGTACTCCGATAGTGACTACTGGGAGTTGGTCGAAACAAGATGCTGATGTTACAGCCAGAAGAAGCAAAACTCTAAACAAGAAAGGTGATCCAACTTCTCCAGTGACACAACACTCCAAGTGTAAACCAGCTGGAAATTTACTGCCTTGTGATTTGGAATTCTAGGAGCTCCCACCACAACTGACTTTGGCATTTTCATCCCATTGCCAACACTATGGCTAAATAGTTACCAAAAACAAAAGTAAAGGCAAACAGATTGACCCCCCCCCCCACCAAAAGAGTCTGCATTAAACCAGCTTTTCAGCAATACACACACAAGATTTAAAACTTTGCAGTGGAACACAAGGAAAAGGTCTATTCAAATGTCCAAAACCCCAAGAATGTTCATTATTCCATGATAGAAAGCAAAGCAAAAAAGAAGTGGAAATCAGGCAAACAATGTACAGGCTTCAGCCAATTACCTCTCCAAAAGGAGTTAGCAGCAGCTATTCTATTTTGTGTTAATATTGTGCATTTTCTTCCAGCAGTTCCTAACTCCACTCAATGTCAAAGCTTTCCCAGTATCTCAACCAAACACCACAAGAAAAATATGCCCATTACTACAAGTATTTATTTGCTCATTCTCAAAAGAACATGGCCAGGTGCAGTCTGTGAAACAATTCCACATGCTGAGCCCTTCCCTTAAATTCTCATCTCCTACTGCCTACCTCGGCACCAGAATTGTCCACAGAAAATCATCCCACAGCTGCTAGCAGCCTTTCATAGCAGATATTACCATCTTAAAAAATCTTGTAGGCAAAAAACAAAATAACAACAAATAAAGAAAGAATAAAATATTTACAGAGGTATCTTTTCACTCCTGTGAATTTTTAATCACTGAATAATAATGCAGGTCTTAAAAAGCATTGCCTGATAAATGATCGCTGCCCACTACAGAGCCTCTCAAGTGTCACATCTGTTAAAATTTCATGGAGGCAGAGGCTTTAATGATGTCTGAAAATTATCTATTTTTAAACACCAAGATTAAATGGAAAAATAAAAAAAAAAAAAACACATAACGAAACAATTTGGAAAAAAGGCATATTCAGAAAAGGGTGGCTAAAATCCAAAGCCTCAATAAGTGGGTATTACAAAAGTGGGCGTTACAAAAGAACTGTGAACTGATCTAAATCTCCATCTGTGACTTATAACTACAACACCAAAAATCCCATCTCCTGCAGCACAGCAGCAGCAGAACTATTGCATGCAGAGCGTGTTGGTGTCAGTTCCTGCTGCAGAACCAGCAGGAGCAATGTTTGTCCACAGCAACAGGCTTCCCTGAAAGACATTTGTTTGTCTCAGTCACTCATGGCACTAAAAATGAAATCAAGGACTTTGTGGTTGATATTGACAGGCTGGGAGAGCTGGGGGTGTCCAACCTGGAGAAGAGAAGGCTCCAGGGAGAGCTCAGAGCCCCTTCCAGTGCCCAAAGGAGCTCCAGGAGAGCTGGAGAGAGACGTGGGACAAGGGATGGAGGGACAGGACACAGGGAATGGTTTCCACTGCCAGAGGGCAAGGATGGATGGGATATTGGGAAGGAATTCCTGGCTGGGAGGGTGGTGAGGCCCTGGCACAGAGTGCCCAGAGAAGCTGTGGCTGCCCAATCCCTGGAAGTGTCCAAGGCCAGGCTGGAGAACTTGGGCAGTGGAAGGTGTCCCTGCCCATGGCTGGGGGTGGCACTGGATGAGCTTTGAGGTCCCTTCCCAGCCAGGCCAGTCTGTGACACTGGGGCCAAGCACAGCAAGTGTTGTGACCCCGGCACTTGAGCAGCGACAGCCTCGCTCTGCACCTTCTGCCTGGGAACTCCTCTCTGCCTCTCACACAGACATTTCATTATCCCCAGCTGTGTGACCATGTCTCAACTTCACTAAATAATGCCACAAGACAACAACTCTCTCCATTCCCTTCACCAAATCATGGTTTGGGGTGGTTTTTTCCATTAAATTCAGGGACCTGTCTCAGACTGGCAGTGTTTAATACCATTTTATAGATACAATACATTACAACACTTTACAAGGAAGGCGCTACCAGACACAGCAAAATTTTTTATTTTCCTCTCCAAATTAACTATCTTTCATTGCTTCATAACCTCTTCTGATACAAAAACAGCCTAAGCAAATGACTCCTCACCCCAACATAACAAAATTAATTCTCTAGCCCAAGGCAAAGGAAAACGAAATAACGTTAGAACACAAATCGCTAAAAAAAGCAACTTAACTGCCAAAATCAGCTTCTGTTATAAGGTTTTAATAACTACGAGCTTTTCCAAATGAACATACTTGTAAAACATGAGAATCAACTTGGCAAATCAGAAAAATAAAGTGAGAAAAGACAAATTTTTATTAACGGAAAAACCTCCTCAGAAAAAAACAATAAATCTAAAAACTTCTATGCAACACCACTTACAGAGTTTGTATAAATCCTACATACGTTACTATTTAACGTGATGTGTATTTTTATGAGGAAATTGTGGTTTAGAATTAAACACTGAAAAATTTTCTTTTGAAGGAAAGGCAACAATAAAAATAAAAATTAAAAGAAACAAACACGATAGGAAAGATGACATAACAAACACACAGCACTACTCCCATAATTAGTTGTTACCTTTGTTGCAAATGAGTATCACAGAAAATACTATTAAAAAATAACCAGGTGACTCAAAAGCAAGCCTAGTGAGATGTCTATCAAATACCTGTGACCTGATAAGGAATTAAAAAACAACATGACAGCCATAAAACAAACTCAACCCAATCTCAGAATAACAAAGCAAAATAATGGTTACAAAAATAAATCTTTAAATGCTCTTAAAAATTACAAGACATTAACAATATGCTCCATCCTTTCAGCAAAACAGTAAAACACTGCTTGGGAAATGTTCTGCATTCTAAATTAAGTCTGCAGATCCCAGGAATTATTTTATTTTGTGTTTGCCTCTGAGGTCACGTACAGTTTTGCTGCGAGTTATTTTCCTTTAGAACCTATAAAGCTGAAGCACCTCAAGCTTTCTGACCTTGAAATACAAACATCTGCAATCAAATACAGGAAATCTTATTCAAGTGGGGAGCAGAAGTCATGGAATTAAATTCTGGAAGTCTATCTCATTTATAGAAATGCCACTAAATAGAAATCCCTAAATTTTTTCCTTTTGTGCTTTACCTGCACACAGGAATCATAATGTCTCTGTGCCAGCAAACTGGACTTTTCATTTTGCCCTGGTTTATACGCACTGACTACTCCCAAGTTTGCTCTTTTCTGCTTGTTTCTCCTTTTACAGCCCTTACTGCCTTTAATCCATCGTGTATCCTCCTGCATTATTGTGTTGGGACTCCCAGTGTCAGGAGCACTGCCAGCCACCCCCACTGAACCTGCCCTTCTCAGCAGGACGAGCTCCAACCTCAGACAGAGGTGCAAAGTTGGATTCTACATTTGCACACCCCCTGGGCCTGAGAACCATCTCCTCTAACCCCTGTGGGACAAGGGAGGATGCCCCTTCCCTCTGGCTCTGTACATAAGCTTCAAGGTTCTCAGGAAAACAGGAGAGAAGAAAGTGGGTTTGTGCCACTGACACCTCTCCTTTCCCACTGGGCTTCCCCTCCAAGCCTCACAGTGCTTGTGGCACAAAATTAAACAGCATTTTCTTTGGATTGAGGCTCTGGAGATAGAGTGTAATTGCCATGGTCTTTATAACCAAATGAGTCCAACACAGTGATGTGCTTGTCACACAGCTTTCATTAGCAGAGCAGTTCTAGCTTAAGTCCAAGCACAAGATTGTAACTGGAAAATATAAGAACAATAAAAAAGCTTTTGAAATACTACTGGACTCATTCAGGGGTGGGCAAAACACTTTTAATAAAGAGAAGAGTTATTCTTTCAAATGTGGAGTTGAAAACATATCTGGTGACAACCTAGCAACACAAAATCTGTGGTGAGAAACACATTTGAAAAGAATTTCCTCCCTCCAAATTCAACAAGTGGAGCTCAAAAGCCCAGGAGAGGAATGTGCCTTCCCCACCTGTTGTAACCCCCAAGGTCAATGCACCTGCCACGGAAAAACTGACAAAATCTCGAAGTTGAAAGCAATCAGTGCCATCAAACACAAACACAGCAGGTGACAGAGAGGGAAACCAACCAGAAAAACACAAGCATTTCCAGCAAGCATCTCAATGCAGGGGACTGCAGGGGCTCAGTGGGAGAGGGCTGGGGTTGCCCTGTACCAGCCTCTCCAGACCCTCCATGGGCCAAAGCTGAGCCAAAAGGAGGAGTCTGTGGTGCCCCTGGAACAATCAGAGGAGCCTGAGGCGCTTCCACGGGAGAACTGCAGTGGCAGTAACTGGAGAATGGATCAGTGACACCACAGAGCTGGTGACACACCCGGAGGGGCTGCAGCGTGTGGGGGCTCAGCAGAGCCCAGGAAACGACTGAGGAGAAAGAAGCAGGGGCAGAGTGAGGAACAAGGAGCAGCAGAAACTGATCCCAAACATAGTGACAGCGAGGGAGGGGCAGGGGTGTCTGTGCTGAACTTGAGCCTGGCAAAGGGGATGAAAGGTGTTTTCCTTAAGTGTTTCAGTGCTTGTCATCTGTTTCCCAATTTGTAATCAAATGTTTAAAACCAAGTTAGATTCCCTGAGTTCAGCCCATTCTGCCCACAGCAGTAACTGATGAGCAATCTCCCTGTCTTTATTTTGAACCATGAGATTTCTGATTCCAGATCTTCCTATTTACTCCCCATCCCACTGTGCGGAAGGTGTGAGCAAGAAGCTGTGCAAGTGCTTTGCCCCTAGCTGGGGCCAACCCATCACACCAGGGCAGATTGTCAAGGACTCGTTGGTCACTTCATCTGCCCTGATCCATAGTAGCACCACCTCCATCATTAACAGAGTGGTTGTAATTACATGTCCTAGCCTGGAAGGCACCAAGGACATGAATAAAGCCCCAGTCCTTCCCTGTCTTTCCCAGGGAGCCACTGGAGCTATAGTTTGTTGGTTATGTGCTACAGAGCTCAAGTTGCAGACCAGGCATCTCAAGGTGTTCCTGTCCTGCAAGGTACAGAACAGACAGTGTGACACTTTCACAGCCACACCCCTGTTACATGGACACCTGCAAGCAAAGGGGCTGGCCTTGTGCACAAAAGTAATTTCTTCCTGTCCCACAGTTCACACCAACACACCAGGCTCAGCTCCTGCCAACAGAGCAGCACCTCTGCCCCAGTGAAACAACACTCCCAGACTCAATCCAGCCGTAGTGAGCACAAGGAGATGGTGCACTTTGATTTTCCTCATGGGACAGCTGTGCTTTGCTCTGCTTACAGAACTGTTCAGATAGCACAAACCCCATTCTCAAATTGCATTAGACAATTCTGTACTGGTTTGGAACTCTTTTTCCAAGTCCACATGTCACTTATGTTCTCTTCCAACAGGATTCAGGTCTTGTTTACCTTAACCTATAACAATGAATCTTACTCGGAGAATTTAAAACGTTTGCCTTTAATATCTTCAGGTCAAAGCTTTCAGAGAATCACAGAGCAGTTAGGGTTGGAAGGGACCTCTGAGACCATCTAGTCCAACCCTCCTGCCAAGGCAGGGTCACCTAGAGCAGCTTCCAAGCAAGGCCACCAGCTTTTACAAACTGTCAAATCTTCCCACTTGGTTGCCTTATTTACCTTTGAATAGCAATAAAAATAGAGCCAAGTCCTTTGCTCAAGGGGATCGCAGCATCAGTAATATTGCTGCAGTTAGCATTCTCCAACTTTAAATTTTCATTAAAGAATTTGTATTACTCATGAGCCTATGCAATATTCTAATCATCCTGTATTACCTTTTTCCATTAAGGAGTCAGTAAATTCAGAGCACAAGATCCTTTTCCTCCTCCCGACAGCCAGCAGGGACAGAAATACATCTCCTGCAGATGTGTCCTGTAGGTTTTTATCTACAGACTAACACCATAAGTATAAATCATTTCTGAGCAAGTCCAGGAAGCTCTTTTTCCAGTCTCTTGCTGGAAATCAGAATCTAACCTTTTCCCTGAAAATTCATCAAGGATAGATGACATAAAGCATATGTCTTTAAGACTACATTTTACCTGCATTTAACCTTGTCCAAATTTAAATGTGGCCAACTTAACAGAGTGTCCAGCCATGAACACATGGGCCACAGTTCAGCTTTTTTGCTGAGGAATAGGAATTGCAAACTTTATATAAAGCACACGGCCAGCCCTGGATCTTGAAGGCAAAATGATTGCACACATCTTTGTTTCTGATTTTGCAAGTCTTAACCTTCCTCATACTTACCATCAACTTTTCCAAAGAGAAAACAACCAAAAGCAAACCACTTTGCTGTGCAGCACAGCCTCAGTTGGGGGGTTAAGATTAAATTCACAGAAAGACAATGAATGGATGAAAACAGAAAAAAAAAAATTGGTTGAAATAATCTTTTTTTTGTCTTAATTTTAAGAAAGAATCCATGAAAAAATACTCAGAGAAAGAATCAGCCTGCAGAAATAATAATCTTGTTTTATTTATAGTCAGGGTCATGGGAAATCTGTCCTGAAACGTAAAAAAAATACAGCTTCCCAGATTAGTTTTGGTATGGGAATTCGAAGAATGAACAGCTATGGGAAAGTTTAAATTCTCATCAAATACACCTGAGTGTCCTTGTTCAAAATGTTTTGTACTTTCTGTCACTCATTAAGCAGAGAGCACAGAGGCAATTGTAATTGCTGGAGCACCCAGGATTAATTATTGTGGTAACCCAGTGTTTACTAAAAGCATGAGAATCTGTAGTGTTTACAGACTGGAGTCTGTGATCATGGGTAATTACTGCATGATTAAGATATTATTTGAATGATTACATTTGACAAGGAAAAAAAAAATCTATAAAATTACTTTATTAGATTAATAAAAGCAATCACTAATCTTTTGTTAAATACCCCATATACAGAAGTCTGCTGTACATCCTAGTGAATTAATCCTATCTAAAAGCACTTCTTATCCCTAAAAATTAAATCATTGATGGCAAGAGGATGCCTTCTTTCTGTACTTACTGGTCTGTTAGGTGCTTGCATAACAAAATTCATCCTCTGTCACTTGTGCTTCACAGTTTAAAAAGTTGTTTATTCTGAGCACTGCATCAACAAAGTACAACACAACGAGCAAAGCCCCACAAAACCTAGCCTGAACCCCAGGACAGCCTCTGACCTTGAGGAAATGATCCTGTCTCGGTTCAGTTTGTGTTCTTACATGCCCAGTCACTCACCCTGCTGCTCTGCTCGTGTAAGAGAGGCAGCTCTGTCCCCTGTGGTACCATAACTGGAGGGAGATCTGTGTTCTCAACACAATTCCAGCTGGAGAGCCACAGCTTGTGACTCCAGACAGACTTCGCAGAAATGCCACCAGACTTGAGCCATCTACACCTCAGAACTTTGGATTACCCTCGAAGAAATAGCACCTTACTGGAGAATCATATTGGTTCTTAAATTTCCCTTTGATAAATGTATGCTTTTGGGGTTGATCCTTTCAGGAAAATCAATCAGGATCTGAATTTTAGCAGTAAATCCACAGAGTGGCATATTCCCCAAGGCATCCAAGCCACAGGCTCACCACTTCTGGAAGCAGCTTTATGCCAGCCCTTGCAGTCTGGCAGCTAGTGACCAGAGCCCTGAACAGAAAATACTCATCTAAAATAACAGAAGCAACATCAGCACATGCTCTGCTGGCCCCTCATGTCCTACACCACGAGCAAGGGGAATAAGGAAACCTTTGCATTTCTGCCAAGCAGAATCATTCTATTCTCTGCAGCACCTTCAAAAATCCACTCTGTTCCTGCTGCAGGACCTGAGCAGTGCCTGGGTGACAACACCAAGCTCTGTCACACGGAACAGGCGCCCACCTGCACTGGGTGCCTCAGGAAGGAATCCTGACTGCCACAGGACTGGATTTTTTCTCTTCAGAAATGCTGCAATTATCTTTGTCAACACTGCGGACAGGTGAAGTGTTGGTGTCAGGTGCCTGCCAGCTGGAATGCAGCCTGGAATGCAGCACCTATGGTCCCCACTGCTCTGTATCTCTTCCATCACATTCTCAAAGACACAGGCTTGGCCCCCCAAAAGTCAATAACTCTTCTAGTAAAGTACATTCATTAAGCACTGTGAGAATCTGCAGCAGCATTCAGGGACACGCGGGCTCAGAGCACCGCACTGAGATGCCCTTTCTCACAGACACACACAAATACCTGCCTGCATCTCTTGTTTCCTTCATTATTAGGGTCTCTATCCCATTTCTGTTCCCATTTCCTTACCTTTTCAACAATAATAAAGCTTTCATTTGACTGAGTACATATTACTGCTCTGTTCACATAAATGCTATTTACCTGTAGATTCTCAAATACAGATATATTATGTGCATATTCAATTCAACAACGCTTAAGTGGCCCTCTAGGAACTGCTATCATGATGATAAAATTTCCATTTCTATTGCCACCAACTAAAATCCCCATTACTTTACTGTGCCTGGAGCTAGCCAGATTGAGGGAGCATGGCACTGGGGGTCTTTCAGTGGATTGGTTGTTTGGGGGGGTGGGAGGGGTTTGTTTGATTATGGGGGTTTTTTGGATCATGGTTGTTATTTGGGGTTGGGGGGGTTGACTTTGATTTTTTGCTTGTTTGGTTTTTAATAATGGATTTCCTTAAAAGAAAATGTGGTTATTTAAAGCATGCAGATAAACTCCATTTCCCTGAACAAAACCAAAACCCCACCAGGAGAAACCTCCTCTGTGGACAGAGCAGAGCCTGTTCCATGCAGTTCTCTGCTCCTTTCTCCCAAGTCACCAGATTTCCCAGTGTACTTTCTGCTTCCTCCCCTGCACACAGAGGTTCACCAAAGCCCAATATCCAGCCTTTGACAACAGCATCCTTCTCAGACGAGGAGGAAGTGCAATTTATAAAGGCAGCCCAGACTCCAGAGCATATTTCAAAGTGAACGTCATGCCGCTCAACAGTAACTGCATTTGTTTCCTTGCCATCTAAGTAGCTGTAAGAAGCATTGCTTCACTTAGTAAAAACACACACTCGATCCCAAACCTCATCTCTATAATATACATTATATCAAACCCAAAACCATACAAAACTGAATATTGAAGTTTTCAGAAACTATTTCATTACTCAAGCTAGAAGTTTCACCGTTGAGTTTTTTTAGGCAACTATATTAATAAAAAAATTACTTAAAAATTTGGTAGTTTCAGGATCAATATTAAAAGAAAATAAGAGTAGTGCATTGCAACAGATACAAATGAACAGTGGAGTTGGTACAATACATGCTCACCTGGCATTCTGGCCAGGAACAGCACATTCCAGACTTCGTCTCTAACGCTCTCCAGGTGAACAGCAGACCCCAAACCCACCTGACAAAAGTTCTGCTTACTTCACTTGAGAAGTGTCCACATTAATCAATTAAACATTTTCTAAGCACACAGAGCTGAAGGGCTCACGCACTTTGTTACTTCAATATTCAGGCTGAGAGATACCAGAGATATCATCCCAGCTCCTGATACTTTATCCATTTCACAGGACACTGACACCAAACTGAAAATTCATTTTACTCAGTTGCTCCTATTTACAGCATAAGAAGTTCATACAAACTGCTCCTCCTTAACAATACATATTTGGTCTTCTCAACAAGGGAGCCAGAATAGCAAATGTGATGTGAGTACTAATTCGTTTCCTCTTTGTCACTCCTACCATCCGGTGACCTGAATTCCTGATTTCTATCACCACTTTTCCCATACACCTTCATCATTTCTGCCCTTCACACTGCTGGAATGCACAAGGCAAAGGATTTCTCTGGTTCTTGCAGCTGGTTCAGGACAGTTCACTGAGCAAAACCTCTTATCACCTCCTGCTCTCTGCCGCTCACACCACAGGGGACTGCACAGAGCCCGTGTATTTCCTGTCATCAGCAAAGTCAAGCCTCCTCCTGCTGACACACAGAAAACTTCCTCAGCTTCTGGAATGGACTAGAAGTTACCTACAAAAGTACCCGTGTTACAAAACAAGGCAAACAGAAACACAACTGAGATGAATGCAAAGCCCCTCTCAGTCTAGCCAAGCCTTTAGGCTCAAAAACAGGAGTAACAGACCCATTTCTTCTTGGATGAAATGCTTGGGAAAGCTATCCAGTGGTGCACTGCAGCACAGCAACAGCCCCCTGTTGTATAGGTAGGCTGAATTTTGGACATTAAAGCCTAGGCCTTTAAAGCATAACATTTTGTGCAAGATGGATCACGTAGGAGCTCCAGATTTAGATTTCCTAAGGAGATGATCTGGGAAAACCCTTGTGTCACAGTAACACAGCCATGTCCAGTCTGATCTTCCTTTCTAAAGAGTTGCTTTATGTACAGAAAGCCTTTAGAAGAACACACTTCTTTTTGCTTAAAGTGTTCCAAAAATATTACTTCCTCATGACGATCTCATTTGCATGACAAATTCTCTGTGCAGTGGCAGAAACATCTTGAAATTAAGATGTCATGCTTACAGGAATTATTCTGCACACAGATAAGTTCTCACCAAACTTTGCTTCTGACAAGTTAATTTCATTTTCCTCATCATGTGCTTTGACAGCAAGATAGGGGAATCAAAGCTTTTCCTCGCTGAGAATCCTTTGCTCCTACATTAATGGGAACCAAGGAATACCATCCACTTGAATTCATCCCTTCTCTTCTGGCCAAATAGTTAAAATCAATCATTTACTAAGCTAACAGTACATATGTCACCCGTGCTTTCCAGTGTAATTCTTGCAGGAGGAAATGCAACCATTAAAGAAAAACACTAATAAAACCACTAAAGGCTTTTCCTACCTATACACTACAGAATTAAATTAAAACAGAGCATAAGACCACCAAGGCTTTAAAACAGAAGATAAATAAGATGAACCTCTCATTTAAAAAAAAATTTTAAAAATCCTGAAGCCAATATTCTCTACCTATCTGCAGAACACAAAGAAACCCATGTACATGCACTGAGACAGACCTAGGTACAAATCCACTGTCTCAAGAGAAAGCTAACTCAAGAGCTGCTTCCTGCTCCAAGCCATCCAGAAAACATCCAGTGGGGAAAGCTCAGCCCAGTCACAGGAAGCAGAAAGCAGCAGCACTTAAGTCACAGGCTGAAAAACTTTCATTTGTGGACCCCGGCTTCAAAGAGGTTGACTTCACATCATGCTTTCCTGGAAGTGTTAATTGGCATTGGGAGAAGGAGCCCTGCAGGTATTCCAACATCCCTACATGCCCCTGGCAGGAGCAGGGCCGGGTGAGGGAGTGGGTGGTGGCACAGAGGGCAGGGAGCTTTCAGTCACGCTTTCCTGGAAAAGCTGCCACTGGATCCTCACACGATGTGACAAAAGCTTTATGGAGCAAATAAAAGACATTTCTTCCTCTACCTGGAGTCTGAGAATACATGAGAGCTGTGCACCAGAAGGCTCAGACCCTGTACACTTCTTTTCTCTCCTCAGCCTGGAAAATTTGGGAATTAATGGTGAAGTCATGAAGGAAACCTTAAATAGACTCTGTTTTCCACCATCACCAGGCTCACTTTCTCAGATTTTATCTGCTTCGGTTTCCCACTCAAATCTTATATTAGATTTTTTTCCCTCTTTTTTTCTCCACCTCCAAGCTTTTCCATTTTCTTACATAATACTGAATAAATATTTTATAGCCAAAGAGGATTTCTACCTGTTATGTAACTCACATTTTTGGAGGCAGCTTCCCATCTCATTTCTACTGATAGAGCCTTTGGTGAAACCAGGAGCTGTACTGATGTAAGCAGAGTGTGCCTAAACTTAAACAAACAGCTCTGTTTATGCTACATTAAAAATGCTAAATGGGGTGAAATTTCATTTCATCAATATGCATATGGGGTTGACAATATTGTTGAAAATATTAACATGTGTGTATAAACATCAATGAAACTATTAATTGTCACATAATGAGGCAGCAATTTAAGCGTGCTGAGCAGATGCATCACAGCTAAACTGGAAAGAACAGTCACATTCTAATTCTGAACCAGGCTGGGATCCGTGTCTGCTTCAGATGCCCAGTCACAGATGCTTCCCAGAGCCAGAGAAATTTTCAAGAGTCTCCTCTAAAAAGTGCTCTGAGCAGAGCTCTCAAAAGCCTCAGATGAACTTTCCAGATCTTGGACCACAGTATCTGTCCCAAAGCTAAAAGCTCTCTCTTTAGCTCTGGCTACAACTTTAAAAAAAAAAAAAAGTAATTCCACCTTTTTCTGGCCACCCAATTGTTTGTTTACACCATCATGCTGGATATAGCAGGAAGGTGCCTCAATTATAAAAAAAGGTCTATGCTCATCAATACACGATCAGGTCACCTGCAGTGGATGGCAAAAATTCTGTGTGGCAGAGAGCCTGATGTTTCCAGACAGGCCAGCAGCAGTGGGTAGAGAAACAGAGCAAGCTGAGAGCAAATACATTCTCTTCTCCCTCACCATAAGAAACACACTCACTGTTTTACCCCAATAGGATGCTTCAGAACAGAGTTTTGTTAAGATTAATAGTTATTTTAGATTTTTAAAATTTAAAATTAGTTGTGGTTGGTTTTCACCCATTTTAGTTAGGAATTAATGATGTACCCTTATTGATAACATTTGGGGGAAAAAATACATTTAGAAGATTTGCTTTAAGTTTGATAACAAGAACAATATTACAAAGGATACAGGTGTTACACTGCCATCATCTCCTCTCAGGATGTGCCCTGAACGTGGAATTGTTTAAGAAATGCAAAGAAGACTCCATATAAAGCTATTTAGCTGTAATTGGATTTAATATGTTCAGCTGCTTTCACTTGTAGTTTTATGCTAGAAAACAGATTACAGAAAAGAAATGTTCTGTGTTTACTCAGTCACTTGAATCACTTCGAGGAGACCATGTAATGATCAGAAAGGCCCCATTTCTTCCTTCCATATGGCATTAAATAAATGGCAACACGGGGCAGCGCAAATTTGGGGTTTCAATGGGGACAGAATTCTGGGGCTTGCATTCTAAAAACAGAGTAAGAAGCTCTTCGCTCAGCACTAAGGGCTTTATTACACACCAGGAAAACTGGGTATCTGGGACCTTGGAGATTATGGACACAAAACACTATTAAGATGGTGCCAGAAAGATTTATAAACAGGGCAGGAGGGACCTCTAAACTTCTCCTTCAATTCTGGCTTCCTTGGAAAGCTTCCCTTCCTCCAGGCACCCAAATCCCCGGCCTTGGGGTCACAGCTCAGCCACCCGAGCTAGGGGTTCTCTTGCGCTGCGGGGGGACCCCGATCCGCAGAGGGTCAGACACCGAAGTCAGCGGGAAACGCAGAGATAAGGCAGCGGGAAACAGAGACAACGCGGCTGTGCGCGGTGACAAAGCCGGCACCCGAACGGCCCCGCAGCAGCGGGAGCACCGAGAGGCGCCGGGCACGCCGCGGTGCCCGCAAGGGCGGCGGGATGGAGCAGGGACGGGGAGGGGGACACGGACCGGGAGGGGGGGACACGGACCGGGAGGGGGGGGACACGGACCGGGAGGGGGGGGACACGGACCGGGAGGGGGGGGACACGGACCGGGAGGGGGGGACACGGACCGGGAGGGGGGGACACGGACCGGGAGGGGGGGGACACGGACCGGGGGCAGCGCGGCTCCTCCGCCTTCCCGGCGCCCCCTCGCGGCCGGTGCGGCCCCCGCGGGGTCCCGGCTCGGAGCGCGGGTCCCGGCTCGGAGCGCGGTCCCGGCTCGGAGCGCGGTCCCGGGTCCGGCCGCGAATCCCCGGGCTGCTGCAGCACCCCCGGGAGGCAATGGGGACACCCCACCAGGGGCAGCGGGGGGCAGAAGGAGCTCCCCCATCGAACCACGGGCTGCTGCTGGGACTGAGCTCACCGGGGCTCCCCCAAACCCAGCGGCACCCGAGGACCAGCAAAGCTGGGATTTGCTCCGCGGCCAATAACTCAAACGCTGTCGAACACAGTGAGCAATAAGGCCGCATCTGCTGCAGCCCTGAGAGGAGCCGCATCCGATAAGCGCTGCGAGTCGCAGCAGCATTTAAAAAAAAAAACAAAAAAACCAACATCTCCACAGAGAACAGTACGGGCGACTGAGGCTGCTGACAGAACCTGGACGTCTTATCTTCATTTATCCTGAGCAGATTGCATTATCAGCTACTGAATGAATTTGCTGCAAGAGAGGGAGGTTTAACATCCAGTCTTTTGTCCTGGATCTTAAACCCCCCTTTTTAACAATAATAGCTCAAAAGACATATTCTTTCTATCTTAAATAGATGTCAACTCAATAGTTGAAGTCTGAATACAGTCTTCAATAAAAGATAATTCAGAACTGAAGATAAGGTAAAGGATGAGGGAAGCGTTCACTGCCTCTCTTGTGAGTGCCCTATCACAGCCCAAGGACTTCCTGTAGCACACATTTGAGAAAATGCCATTAAATGGAGAAGGAGAGTGAGACATGTACTAGTACTCACACATACGTATACACATAAGGAGGATGCTTGGCTGAAGAAATAGAGTTTAACAGCTCAGAAAACCTAGCGATCAAGCTCAGGGACAAACCTATGCCTAGGTTTAAGGAATGACACACACTAACAACCTGCGATCACCCAGTGAACACGTACTCCTTCAGCCATTGACAAGTGACGGAGAGCAGAGAAATGCCAAGACTGGAGTATCACTAACAGGGATTTGGAGCCTCTGTTTGGATAAGACATTCAGTTTCTTGAAGCCTCAAAAAGAAAACAAAAAAAACCACACCAAGTTTCTGTATTAGTTCCCCCCTGCAGAAAGAGGCTGTCTTTAGTGTCTCAGCAAACACAGAGCATGGAAACAAAGCAGACATTGCTGAAGGACTGAGCCAATGTAAGCACTGGGTAGGGTGGCACCAGCCTCTCACTCAGGGTGGGGTTTTTTTTCTTGTAAAGGGAGAATTTTTCAAATAACTTTGAGCATCTCTAAATAACGATCTGTAATCAAATGAGTGTTTAGACTGCCTGTGCTGCAACACAAACTCGAGCTGCTCAGCACAGATCTGATAATCTCAGCTCGCTCCTGGTGCCACAGTCTTTGCATCCTGCGTCAGCACGAGCAGAGAGAGCTTACGTTTGTCTAGACACGCATCGAGGGATTTTTGGGTGCTGGCGAGGGCAGGAGCAGAGCTAGCCCAGCCTGCCAACCAGCAGTGCCAGCTCCTCAGCACGAGGAAAGGGGACAGCTGGACACAGACTCTGCCTAGAAGATCAATGTCCAGGGTATCTGTGAGTCTCAAACATGAAAACAAGTTTGGTGACATAGTTCTGTGCACATGAGTGTAAAAAAATTTTGGTATATGCCATGATAGCAGCAGAACAAGCTGATTTCTCACACACTGGGCATAACTACCACAGGTGACTATTCTGTACTAACCACTGCACAGCAATCAACCTCCCACCTCAGCAAAGATTGGGTTTGCAGCTGGTTTGGTTACTGTGTAAACAATCACTGGTGCTGAAGGGTTGGAGATCAAGACAAATATTTTACTTCTTCAAACAGCTCTTGGTTTGTGTCCACTGAGAAACGGGCAGCAATAGCTGATAAAAGTACTGATGTGCAAATACAACAGTATCTCATTAATTCTTCACAGAAAGAGCTGAATATCATTCATATCTTAGGGAGTGTTTGGCGTACATGCAAACTCGCCTGTCCACCCTCTCCTGTGCCTTCTGTAGGCACTATAAAAACACTGGAAAAGCAACAATTTCAGTGCTTTGATACGTGGCAGTGCAAGCTTCAGAATTTCCCACATTAGGAAGAACAGTGTGGGGGGTGGAAAGTCTCAAATTACACATAAAGTCTGCAAAGTTAGAACATTATCACTACTGAGCAAAATGCAACAAAAATTCTGACTTGTAAATGTAGAAGGCTGGTACCAAAGAACTGGCAGCTCATACAAATGATACTTTGGTCCTTTTTAACTGCCCCTCTTTTGGGTTTTCTAAGAGAAGCAAGACTGCACTGTAACTAAAAATTTTTGGTCCAAACCAGAAACTTTAAAAAGATGGATTATAGCTAGAAGTCAAAAAAGAAGCATTTAAAGATCTTTCAAAGCTACAGAAATAAGTTCTTAAATCTTCTCTCTTGCTCTAGCCCACTCCTATAAGAAAAAATATTACAAGCAAGAAGTGTTTCACAGATTATACTCCCAAGAGTTACATTTTGCCCTGTTTTTTTTTTTTTCTTTGTTGTTTTTGGGGTTTTTTTTAAGGCCAACTCTATGCTCTATTTAGTTTTGCCTTCCCACTCACATACAACACTTTAAAATTTACAAGTTAGAGTGATATCAACTGCTTTCATAAAACTTAATCCTTCTCCCAACAGATCTTGCTGCTCTTGAACCTCCAGCCATTGCAGTTACCATAAAGCCATTGCTATCAGGTTTCTCACAGGCCTTGGAGTCCAGCACAGTGCACAGAAAAGGTCATTTCAAGCATTTCAGGAGCAAAACAAAACCAGGAGGTGATGTAACCCCTCGGAAGGGAAGCTGTGCCCACACACGTATCTGGTCGCTGTTCCACGGAACAGATTTCAGGACTCACTGAGACATTTCAGAACCATCAGCTTCTGCAGCTAGAAATGCCAGTGTGCCCCAGAAAAGGCTGCTGGAACTGGCACACAGATGTTTAGGCAGAAAATTCACCGTGCTCTTGACAAAGTCTTAAGGGTGTTGTAGAGTAAGCTGAGGCGTTAAAGTAATATATTTGTGACAATTAGTTCTCAATAAAAAAGCAGTTCAACCCCAGCCTTTTCCAATCCAATACCTCCCACAGGCAGACCAGCTTTCCTGGAGGTCTGTAGGGCAGCTCACACCCAGCACAGACACCCTGAAATCCCACACACTGAGCAAGGTATGTGGGGAAAACGGACAGAAGAGAAGGAGAAAGGAGTCAAGACAGAAAATACCTTTGTATTTCTGTCTGTGTTCCAAGGAAGACTCCTGAAGTATCAATTCTGCTTTCCAGAAATTACACCAACAGGCAACCTGGAGTTATCCTTGAGAAATGTGGCCTAATTTTAGGGCAGAGGACGTGCTATAAAGTCAAATGAAATTATGCTTATTTACACCAAAATTGAAATAACGTGCTATTTTGGGGTTTTCAAGCAAATATTTGGTTAAACTGATTTACAATGATACACTAAAAGACAGCATAAAATAACAACCCATCAATTTTGTCACCTACAATATCCATTTAAATTATTTCACATAAATAAAAGTGCCAGAAAACAGCTGCAGCAGTCCTAGACTAGAGGGTTTTGAGACATCCATAACCATGCAAAGTAAAAAGTATTTACTTTTTTCAGACAAAGCTCCTGCATTATGTATGCCCAGTAGAAATACCTTTGCCTGAAATCAATTGAAACCATCCATCTGGAGCAAACAAGAAAATTAAGCACTTGAGAAAAAAAATTTACAGCTTACCACACTCAACCCAGGGAGCCTAAACCTTATTTTACACAATAATTCTCAAGTATTAATGTTGTCCAGTAGCATTCTATAAGAGCAACTAATCTCCTTAACTGAAATCCACTGACTGGAAACATATTGAATATACTGTGGGAACAGTCTGAAATTACAACCTAAGCTGCCAGAGGAAAACAATGGCAGTCCCATAAAACATTCTGTAAGCAGAGAGGGGAGGAGAGAGCTGGACAGGAACAGCAGAGACTGGACTAAGTTAAGAACAAAAAAGGTGAGTCTTAGGAATTTTAACACTTCCACTGGGCCTACCTCCTCACTGGTGGTCCTCCCATCCCTTGGGAAATGGAACATGGCATCTTCTGCACATCCTTCTTTCATCCTCTTCGCAGCTTGCGACCAGAACAGTCAAAGAGCTCCAAGGCTTTGCCAATTCTTTTGAAATGCCCACTATTTCCTACAAATTCTACTTGCTGTAAATGGCTCTGTACGAGCTCAGCACAGAGGCTACTGCTTAGGTTCTGTTCCTGCTGGGTGCCAAGGCCTTTTCTCTACCAGTACTTGCTGAGAACCACTAGAAATGGGAGAAAGAGGGGAACCAATGGGAGAGGGAAGAGCAGCCTGGGTGAAATTCTGAGCCAATTCAACTCAGCTGTGATTGATTTAAATCACTAATGACTGAAAGCAACAAGACTAATTTCCTGTTCTAGATCACTCAGTGAAATAAAATCTTATTTTACCATCTAGATTTGAAGAATTTTGAAGATTTGATTTTTCATGACAGTTCTTTGTCTTGGAAGCCAGATATGAACAACTGGTAGTAACTGCTTGTTCGTATATTAGTGAAGTGAGCTCTGATCATTAAACACATGGCCTGCCAAATACTGTCTCAATGGGTTTGCCCTGTTTTTTTCAAAAGTTATTTTCCATGTGCTGAGCAATTACTGCTCTGATAGACACCAACAGCTCACCAGATTGGTTTCTCCTTGCTGTGACGACTAAAATTCCTGTTCTAGGGAATTAATGGCAAATCCTCACCAGGCACAGATACTCTGCTTTAGTACCTGGCTCTTCCCTCAGAGCCCCAGCTGACATCTGTGTAGGGCTGAAAATATTTGCTGCTCTCTAACCACATCCTGTTTGCTCTCTGGAAGGGCATCCCAGGGAGCATCCCAGCTTCCAGGCAGCATTTCAGAGGAGTACATGCAACTGCACGGCTGCATCTATCTGCAGCTCTCTTCCCTCTGCCCATACTGCTGGCTTCTGTTTGCATCTGCTGCATCGAAAACCTGCTAATTTACAATATCTTTTACTGTTCTTTTTCTATAGCATTCTCAGTTTTCAAATAATAGGGTCAGTTGAGAGCACAGCATGAACCTGCTGTTGGCCTGAGAGACAAATTAAACCTAATTTGACTTGTGCCTTCCCTCCAGAGCAGTGAGGATGTTCAGGTTGGAACTCTCAAACACCTCCACCTGTGTCTCCCTCCAACACCCCCACCTGTGTCTCCCTCAAATTCAGCATCACCTGTGGCAGCTGGGCAGGCAGGGAAGGGCACAGCTGTGACCTGAAGCACTTTCTCTCTGCAGCATAAATGCACAGCCCAGGAGGAGCTGGCAATCCGAGTGCTGCTGCCCTGTACAGCACAGGCTGTGCTGGAGGGATGGCTCCTGAGACAGAGCTGCTCTCCAGAGCTGGATAACTCATGCTTGAAATAAGAGGCTACTTCTTCACTACAAAATAAAAGGCATTTCAGCTGGAACTTCTGGCTGTCATTCTTACAAAAAATACGGCAGCTCTGTTTGTTCTTTGTAGGAAGAGAAAGGAAAGCTTCAATATTTGGAAGGTACGAAAATGTTTCATCATGTGAAATCCATCTGAATAGATGTGATTAAACTCACAGCTGATGGCACTTAGCCTGGGGTCAGCACTGTGGGATCAATGCAAATAAACCTTTCATGCCTTTAGAAATCAGTCATATCTACCCAAAGAGAAAAATGTTCAAGGCAGAACCACCAAGTGACTTATAGCTGGTGGCATTACTTCATTTAAATAAAACATTCATTTAACATCTCAACAGTGATTCCTTTAAGCTGAACTTACTTTTCTGTAAGAATTATTAACCAGAGAACACATATTTTTCCCCTTCAACCATACTGCCTCAATCCACTTTTATATTTGCATTTCATTTCTGCTGAAAAAAATAGAAAATATTTCTCCTATAAAGTAGACTTGAAAAAAAATTGTGTCAGCAAAATACCAGCGATGAGTATTTTGGACCAAACCACGACAAGGTAATGATAGGAGAAGAACTCAAGAGGAACATTAACTTTCACTGTGTCTGGGAGCAGGTTTCAGAAGACATCACCTTCCATCTGCTATGGTGTTACCATAGCATCAGAGACAAGGCAAGACAACAGATTATTCAGATTATTATGAATAACTAGAAAATTGCAAGAAGCTGTGCATAGGAGCTTCACAGAGTTTTGGAGAGCATAATACAATACACTAGGGAAAAAAAATCATATTCCCATCAGAATATTATTTCTTTCATGTTAATGAGCATGGATAAAAAGTTTCCATGTTGAATCCTTGGTAGTGCAAGTGAAAATTGAACTCGGGGGCAGGAAAAGGCACACGGAGTGGTTTTTGTAACGTGGACTTTTGTCACATTGGAAGTGGACCAAAAGGCCAAGTACAACCTCTAAGGCAAAGGAAAGGAATCGTTATGACTCAAGTCCCTGCTTGCCAGAGGATGGCTGCTCTTAGGGAAGAGTACCTGGGAAGCATTCAGCACTGGTATCACCATTTTTCGTCTGGGGGTTAATACAGAACTTGCCTTGTGGGACAGCGAGCCCTGCATTTTCTCCTGTTTCTTCTGAACCAGTCTGAGACAAGTTTGACCAGAATGCTCTTTAGTCACTGTGAACCAGGACCATAAACACAGCAAAACGGCTCAGCTCTATCCCAATTACAGAGACAAGAGACTGAGGATCAGATGAGTGTGCACTGAAGAACCCTTACAACCACAGCATCTGGAAGACCTCAAAGTACTGCCATCGATTCATTTCCTGTCAGAAAGGTTCTGAGGAGGGGAAGGAGTCAGCACACAAACCCTGCACAGGCAGCACAAGTTATTCTGGGGAAAGTTCAAGTGCAGAGAAGGGAACAAAATGCCCGTTCTGACACCTGGAACCCCGTATTTCACCCAAGCTTTGACCCTGTGTATAATGTGAGTGCTTTCAACAACTGCTACAAGCCTCAGCAGAGAGGCAGTGTAGGCAACACCAGGAGAATTTTCTTTCTAAAAAAACTTTTTCATGAGAAATTTGCCACTTGAACTCCCTCAGACTTCTACTATACTTGACTGCATTATCTAGACCAGTTCTGATACGACTGACAATCTATATTGAGGAATCTGGAGGTGCAGCATTACCCCAGGAAACAGAATGTGGGCTTTTTTATGCCTCCTTTGAATAAGCTGAAGCCATAAACTTTATTCCAGGCAAGTCCCAGGTTTATAAAAACACCAAGAAAAACTAACAAGCAACGTGTTAACACAAAACACTCCTGCAGTCCAAAGGCACACAGCACTCATTTGGAGAATGGAGCAGTTGAGAGCAGCTCAGCCCCAGGAAATGCACCCCTCATTCCTTCTTGTGCCCAGCATAACAAACACAGAGCACTCTGCAGGTGCTGATGGCCACGGAGATCCCACCTTCAACACGCTCTGTGGATGGGGACAATTATTCAAAGAGGTCTGCAAGAAAATGACGGAAGGGACTGTGCAGTTCCCATACAGAAGCAAATAAATCTCATTCTCTCCAGCCATTCTCCCCAGGATCAGACTTTTTAAACTCATCTTCACTATGGCAGCCCTTAATTTTCCCTGTGCCTTGTCATTCCCAAATGAAGCTCCAGCAGTGACACATGCTGTACCTGGTGTTACAGCCCACAAATCAACACGCATCCCCCTAAATAAGAAAATAGTAACTCACTGTTTAAAGAAAACACACGTGCAGCCAAATTAGGAGAGTATTTTCCATATTCCCACTTCAGCCCTCTTGCAATAATTGTATTTCACGTACTGCAAAAACCTAAGGAAATTGAGCTCCTTATCTATAAAAACTACTGTACTTCTTTTCTCAAAGATTTGTCTCCAACAACAACCAAACGTCACATGAGTGAAAGTCTGAATGATATTGCACTCATGTGATTCTGTTTCTATGCAGGCTAAACCTCTCTTTTCTGTTTTGCATGACTCCACAAGCTTTTTTGAGATTTAAGGACTAATCCTATTTCACCAAAACATTTTTGTTTGCCTCAGATCCAGTTCCCCCCTCTCTCCTTTATTGGCAGTGAAAATTTGGATTCTTTTCAGTTTGCAGGCAGAGGAATATGGGGGAATACATTTACATATTTTAAGAACATTTGGAGAATAAGTAAAGGACAGTGGTTATAGCTCGTATGGGAATTTTAGGTCTTTAAATCTGTCTTGTAGGTGTGTTTTGGAGATGAGGTACTTCCAGCAGTGTGGCACTTTAGAGGAGGGTTATTTCCAATACTTATAAAAAAGAAGTGTATCAGCATTTACTAGAGCGAGCGCTCTGTCATTTCAGCAGACACTGCCCACCACACACTTGTGCCAGGGATTTTTTCTGACAACTTCTACTTCCACTGTTTGACTGTGGGGCTTGGAAAGATTATACAACTCCTGCTACACTTCTCTTACAGCAATCCAGTTGCTCCATTCTTTGTAATTACCTTCCAACACAGAGGCAATGACAGCAGCGTTTTGCCATAGCATTTTGGGGTTATCTGATAGAGCTGGTAGTCATTCCTCCTCTCTGTTAAGCCTAGAGGTGTCTGGAAAATATTTCCTGAAGGAAATTCTAATTCAGTCTTCTAGATAAGTCATTTATCCCTTGCTGTCCTTCTTGCGTAGCTCAAGTTTGGGGGGGGGGGAGCGAAACAAAGAAAATCCTTTTTCTTTTGGATCTTGGTGTAAAACATACCTGCAGAGTCTGAAGGTACCAGCAAAACTCAGGTCTTATTTTTCCCATGTATCACTGGGAGACAAAGTTAATTGGATGGCTGGGTAAAAAAGCCCTTATAGACAACATTGATCATGTGCAGGAGTTAGTCAGTGGGCTTCAAGGAGTGTGGAGAATTCTCGGCAGAACTTTCTCTATATAATTCAAACTATTTCTCCTTTCTTTCATATTTGGAGACCTTGAGCAGATCCAAAGATGAATCATTGTGAGAGTTGCAGCTACATTACAAGACTGTGGCAATCAGTGATGCCATTTCAGTGATTTACACAGGCAATTCTTCTCCAGAAGGAATGGGGAGAGGAAAAGTGCTGTGATGAGCTCATTGCACAGCAGAAGATTTTAATGAAAGGAAAAGAACGAGAAGCCCAGGCTGAGCCAGGAATATGCCCAGATGAATATGCAAATAAGAAACTTGTGGGCAGACATTTTCTCTTCATTTTTTGACAAATAGTATCTGGCCTGTGAAAAGCCTGCCCAGGAGCAATGTTAGGCAGGGCCGTGGGAGAGCCTGGAGATCAAAGTAGGAAGAGTTTGCATTTAAAACCAGGAATGATGATTAACATTAACAGATGAGCATTAACATACACAGAAGTCTCCAGAGCAAATGACAGAAATGCCACTGAGCACCACGGTCACTGCTGCACAGGAGGAGACTGAAGCGCTCTACTGCACCTCATCTCATCCTCTACCACCTGAAACTTAATTTCAGCAACTCTTCATTACATATTTCTTCCAAAGTCAAGCAATTTTAATCCAAGTCTGCAACGGCAGAATTTTCAACTACAGTAAAACAAACAGAAAAAAAAAAGCTTTTCGACTACTTATCAGATAAAAGCACATATGTTGCTTTTCCTATACACATCATAAATAGCACACACAGCTACTGCAATAACCAGATGGCAGGAAATGCCCTGGATGAAGAAATAGCTGCACTTATTTCAGATGAAAGCCCCTGCCACAGAGCACAGGTCTACTCTAGTCTGAATTATGGATGTGTGTTTTCTTGATGAACCTAAAAATAATACATGCTTTAGAGTTTTAATCCATTTAGAGAATTAGAATATGAACAAACAAATACAGACATCTCAGATTTTCCTCCTTTCCATACTTAGGGAAGGGGTTATCCATATCACTTATCAAGCAGCATGCTGGAAGTAAATGGGCTCAGTTTTCTTGAGAAGTCAAACTGCAGTCGACTGAAAACCTCAGTAAAGAGCATGTCACTCCTCCAAATGACATTCACTTAGCACAGGAACATTTTGCAGAAGTCAGTGGGATCAGTGATAATACAGCCAGCAGGAAAAATTAGGGCTTCTTTGGGATAGCTGGGCAGTGCAGGAGCAGGAGACAGAGGTCATGACTAAAACCAATTCCCATTTAAGTCGTATTTGACCAAGAGGCTAAGCTGGAAAAAAATGTGAGAGCAAAAGTTTCAGTATGTAAAAGATCTCATTTTGAAATCCAAGTGAAATACTTATTTTTTCTACAATTTAATATTTCATGTTAAAATCTTTTATACTGTTAAGTTTTCATTTCAAAATTCACCTAAATTCAAGGAAATCTGGAAAACATTTCGTTTTAATTGAGCTGGCAAATATTTTAGGCTGAAAAGCAATGCCTTATACAGTGTTTTGCCAAGAATCCAGTAATTGTTGTTTCAGTTCAATTCTGGTTTTGTTTCTTTCAAAATTTTTGTTTCAGTCACTATGAATATGAAAGCAAACAAAATTTACCAACTTTAGCTGAGGGCTAATTCACAGGGATTTTAGTCCAGTGTGGAATGCAACTCTGCTCCTCATAGCTGGGTAAAATCATCCACTGAGATCCTGCAGGGGCCCATACAATTAACACAGGAACATGGTCAGTAGCTGGTACCTGGGCTGGCAGGCAGAGCTGACAGGAATATTAACAGGAATATTAACAGGTAGACAGGTAAAAGTATATTCCAGGACTCAGGTGTGTTCACCTTCTCAAACCCAAAACTTCAGCAGGGATAACTAAGGCAAAGGACCTTCTGTTATTAAGAACAGCCATTCCTAAATATTTACAGTAGTGAAAGGGCAAAATAGAAAGTCTTCTGCCTCTAAGGTCTTACTGGGGAGTTCAGAGAAAGGATGGGCCAAGGAAACAGCTAAAGAAGAGACAGGAAAAGAACCAACATTGCTGTAGGTATAGTGAGTTCTGAGCTCTTCTCTTACAGACTCCTCCCTTCCTCAACAATTAGCAATTGTACTTTGATTCCTTTGTGCATAGTTTGGAATGCTGAAAAGAATTAATATTTCAGCAAGGCTAAAAGGTTGTGCAGCCTGCAGTCTCTGACTTACCTAGAGCAGGGGCAGTCCCCAGAGTGCAGGAGTTACACAAACAGGCCTCCAGGAGTGGAAGGGCCACTTCCAAGAATGAGAAAGCAGCTCAGTCATTATTCATTTTTATTGCAGTGGTATATTCATGCAGTGCATAAATATTATTTCTGTCTCACTAGTCTCTTGCTCAACCCACAGGATGCCAATTAGCGATTACTTTCTAATCTTACTTCTAGTTCTCTGCTTTAAACATCTATTTACTGGTAAACTGGCCAAGGCCCCTTTACCCTCTGAATGGGGCAAACATTGCATTTCATAAGAGCTATATGATATTTATTCTTTCTGTTAATAGCCTTGAAACAAAAATATGAAAACCCAAAACAGATAAGAGAAACAGAAATCTAGATATGCATATACAAAAGTCTGTGTTCACATGCAAAGAATAAATATGCACAATATTTCTATAGTATCTAGGCAAGATCACATTTTTAATCATGGTTACATCATATATGTAAACGTCAAACATTTAGCAAGATGCAAGGGAGACGCACAAAACAATCTCATGCAAAACAAAATATTTAAATGACAAGAAAGTGTAACGTATTTCTAATCTTCACAGTCACTTCTACTACGTTTCTGTGCTCAGACATGAAATTATGTCTTCCAGAAGAACACTTAGCCTACTGTCCCTAAAACAAGTTAAAAGAAGAAAGCATTCCTTTTGTGCCCCAGGACACAGACAACAGGAAGAGTATTTGCTCTGGGTGGTAATTAGATGATACTGAGGGCAGCACGTGTGTTCATGTGCATGCACACATTCACCATTTACCCCGAGTGGCAATTAAATGATTTTATGTTTGTATGCACACACACTTATCCTGGCCAAATCAAAGAGCCACAAAAACCAGATCAAACAGAACAGGAAAATCAGCGAAGAGCAAGACCAAATGCACCAGGTTTTAGGCTTTCCTAAATCTGTCATGGTTGAAAAGTTAGCAATTAGTACTTGGTAACTCTTCAAGCAGCACAGCCCTGCCTTGGCAATTGTAATTCATAAGGCCTTTGAGTCATTTGAACGCTTTCATAGAGGTTTATCCTCTCTGCTCATACAAGTCATTATTCTTCTGATTCACATCATTTCCTTGAAAACTTGGCATTTCTAAATTTGCCTACGATGCCGTGAAACATTCTGAATCATTGACCGGGGGTTAACAACAGGACTGGAGCAGCACTAAACCAAACTAAGGTTACAATCTTTGCTAAAAGGCAGTGACAGATTTACAGCAACCCCTAAAGCTGTGCTGTGTTGGGACTGGTTGCACTTCCGAGCCAGTTACTCTTACCCAGCAGAAAATGAATTTGAGAGTCAACACACACCATCAAGTGACTCCATGGAGAATTCTTATGTCTGTGTTCAAACCCATTTATTTATACAGCAATTAAACGTCTCTATAATTACGTTTTATAAATGTTTATAGCTCATCTTGCAAAACAGCTACATAAAGAGGAACTATACTGAAAATTAAAGGTACTTAATGCACACTAAACAGCAGAAATGGAAAGGCAAGTTTATTTTTTGCACGAACTGTTAAGGAAGAAGAGACAGGCTGTCCATCTGTACAGACTCAGAGATTAGGTCACCAATAGAAAGAAGATGTATGGACAATTTTGTTTACATATTCAATAGCTTGGAATTGCATTCAGCTTTAATTGCCATGTTCCTACCCTCATGTTGTTGAATAAATGTTTTCTTCTCTGCTTCTATACGGGAACCACAAAAGATCACATCATCAGGAGGATAGGCAAAAGAAGAACAACAGACTGATGTTTCCTAAGAAACATTTGTAATTAAAATGTGATTTTGAGACACACTACTAATGTCTCTGCCTAACAATATTATTGTTCTTGGTAACAGGGCTTATTTTCATGTAAGTATTTTGTCCATTTTATAGTTTATATATTAATTGTCTGTCAAAGATAACATTTATTCCTATTCCTTTTAATTTCTCTAATGCAATGGCATGGCAGTAGATTGTTAATTTATGCTGCATATTGACCTTCTGTTGGTCCACTGATGGCCATGTGAGAGGCTTCATAAACTACCAGATTAGAAAAACACTTCTGCTGAAGAAAAGCACTGATTTATCAGAAATGTCAAAGCAGATAAACAGTGAGGAGATATCAAGCACGCCCACCCAACTGAAAGGCACTTAGGAATTTGCCTTTATCTGCATTTTGCCTGCAGTCCCTAGAACACTGAAGAAATGGAAAATTATACCTGGAGTAAGTCTGGACACGCAGGCAGGAGAGCAGCTGCAATACACACATTTCATCTCTGTCTGTCATTTTCCCATAGAGGTCTCTTAAGCAGTTGCCCATCTTCAGTTCAACAGGAGAAAAAAAACCCAGCACAAAAATAGCTGTAGATAAACCTCTGCCACTTCCCTCTGCCTCTGTGGGGGCTTTTTGTGGAGTTTTAGGCATGATGGTCAGTGAAGATTTTGCTTCATCAGCTGCCTCTTCCTCTTATTCTCCTCAGAATTCACTCATGTCAATGATTCAATAAAGACATTTTCAAAAGATTTTCAACATCTATGACATTTTTTTAATCCAATTCTTGGAGTAATTGGGCTATCTTCTATCTGAGTCGAGATCTTAAAAAAAAAAACAACTAAGAAAATTTTCCACCCATCTTACATCACCAACTTTCTCTTGGTCAGGGCATCTCCTTCACTTGCCCTGGCCTGGTTGCCTCAGGTAAATACTCAGCTCTTGTGGCCTATTCAATCCCAGCTTTCTAAATATTGACTTTTTCCAGTTTCCAGTGTTGCAAGTCAGGGGGAGTGAAGCTGGATGCTGAGGAGTGCAGACACTGAACATACTCTTCCACACCTGAGAGTAACTGCAGACTCAGCCAAGGATTTCCCTGCACACTCCTTTGAAAGAGCCCTGGGAATACAATTCATTTTCTATGCCTTCATCCACTTCACCCAGTCATCAGAGCTGAAACTTCCCCCAGTGCAAGCACACACAATGCACTGAACTCTTCTGTCTGGAGAGATCCTTGTCGTATTTGTAGCACAAGAATACACAGAAGTCATCCAGGCTGTGCTGAATAACAAGCTCAGATGGGATCCCTGCCACTCTTGAGGCTGCCCAGAAAATAGACACTACAGAATATCCTAATCTGAGACTGCCTCATTTTATACCCTTATTGTTCCCTAAAAAGTATTTTGCATATGGAAAATATTCTTTTTAAACAGCCTACCAAGAAAGGTGAATCCTCTGAAAGTTTACGTCTACAATTAGAGCTACTGTTTGGAGGATTTAGTCCAACACCAGTTTCTGCTCATTATAATCACACAGAAATTCCCTATAACATAGCTGATAAGAAAGTTTTATTCATGGGGCTTCAATACTAAATTTGAGATAATCTAACAGAACTTGGGATTTAATTTCTATAGAAAAGAGCTCTCTTTTTTTCTTCTTAAGTACAGGAAAATGCTGAATGCTCCTACTTGATTTCTGTAATCTGTTCTAGTACAACAGCACCCCAGAGCACATCAAGGATTCAACTTAATATGCAGTTTCTTCATTTTCAGCTACTTTTCTCAAGTTCATTAAATGATTCTGTGTCTGTAAACCTGCTGGCAACTGGATACTCCACCTTACTGCACTTCCTGCCCCAGTGAGTTTAAATGCTATTTTACACTCTCAATTGAACATTAAAAGGGCAATGATACACACCAGGAATTTCATGCAGCTGTATTAATGCTGACTACTGTAGCAGAGAACTGGCTTCCAAAGCAGCCCCAGAATTATCTTGTAGAGACTTTATTACCAAGAAATTGAAAAAAAAAAAAATCCTAATCTGGTCATTCCTTATAAAAATGAGGAAGAAGGGGAAAAAATTGACAGTTTGTTTCTTTTTAAGGCAACATCTGAGGCATTTCAAAATATTTTTCTACACAATTATAAAGGAATTTTTTTTAAAGGAAAGTCAAAGGAAAAAAGAAAAAGGTGTTTTTGCTGTATTATATGTTTCCAGGAACTACAACTCACAAGAAAACATCACATGTGATGGAGATGATGCACAGAAAATCTTGTGCCAGAAACAGAAAATTAATCAATTTAGTAATCTGTGTGTGTCATCAGGGCCAAATACTCATCTATAAAAAGCACCTCTTTGGTGCCTCATTGGCTCCAGAACTCCAGCACCATCTTCACTGAATCTGGTGTCTTCTAAGATCACATCTCCAGCCTGCAGCCTGCCTTACTACTTATAGCTGGACAGGATTTCACAAATATTTATAAATAGGAAGTGCTTCACAGAAGTTCCCTTTTCCCACAGTAATTCCTACTTCAACATACATGAAAAGTTACTTGCCACTCAGAAAGCTGAGACATTATTATGCATATTAATAAGCATCTTAGGAAGTGTAGTTTTAATGTATGATGTATTTAACTATAAGTCTTGACCTTATAATGATCTCACACAACTATTCATATAAATAACAAATAGTGTTGTGTTATTTCTATGAACCCAGCACAGATTACCACAGCTGGACTAATCTGTGAAGAACTTCAATTTCTACCAACCCTTGTGGTGCTAAAAAAGCATCTTAGATAACAAAATGGGGAAAAAAATGTTAAAGAGAGAGAGAAAAAACCCAACTTGAAAATACGCTGTGTTTCTCAGAGCACTGTCACTGCACCTTCAACAGCTACAATCCTGCTGGGTGAGGACGAGAAGAGTGAATACAAAAAGCTGCCACCAATCCCATCCTCCTAAAGCAGGAGCCCAGCACAGGCACACAGGAGCTGGAACATGAGTGTGGCTGAAGGAAACCTGCCTTCCACATTCAGGAAGAATTGGAAACAAGCAAATAAATCACTCTGAGTTGACAGATACATTTTTTCCTCCCATAGAACACTCTTTCCCTCCTATTCCTATGCATAGGCTTGTGTGTGCATTTCCATATTCCCTTGTAGGTCATCTCAGACAGAAAACAAGGATGTAGGAAAAAGCCACAGCACTGGATTTGGGGGAGGGGGAGGACTTACAACCAAGCTTCCAGGTCATCACTGCCTTGCAAGTTGATTACTCAACTCACGACTAATCTGCTGCACAATGCAATTTGATTTCAATTTCCCAAGGAGGTGGAGGAAGGGAGAGAGGAGAATGTATCCAGCTGATGAAGCCCTGCTTAGGTTAAAGTCTGCTGAAAGCTCTCTGCAGAAAAAGTGCACAGAAGGCACTGCAAAGGAATTAATGGCTGGTCATGTTTCCCCTCTACTTTTTCTGTTATTAAATATTTTTGCTAACTAAATAAGCATGACCATTTTGTTCGACTTTGCTCACAATATCTCCTAACACATACAAAATTCTGTCTTTGAAAAATGGGGGTTTTTTCCTAAAAGGAACGGAAGGCAATTCCATTTATTGGATAATTTTTCTTGATAAAAATTATAATTTTTTTTGTATTTACAATTAGTAATGGTACTTTATATATAGCTCAAAATATTTTCCCTTCTCCTGGAGGCAAGAGTTAAAGGCCTCTGGCACCACCATTGACCAAATAATGAAAGAATTTATTTGCCATGCAGCTTTAACGAAACAGCTCCGGAACATTTAATTAAAAACGCTGCAGTTCTTTTCAGGGAAGAGGAAGCCTGACAGAGAGTTATACTTTGCAGAATTCCTTTGCTTCATTGCATGTACATTTCAACATCAGACCATCAAACACTTCATCAGTTTATTTCCATTCTAATCTGTCATTTCCCTGGCAATATCCTATTGGAAGTTACTCTCTCTGCATATTTCACAAAGACCAGCTCATTAGTTTCTTGTCTACCAACCTGCTTAATTACATCCCATAGTGAAACTCCATTAATTTTAACAGAAGTTATGTGTCATTCTACAGCCTGATTTTGGTATTTTGATCCCGTTTCTAACAGACATTTTGATCCTTGGTACAGAAAGTGCCACTCACACAGTACGAAGCTCACAGAGATAAAACTCACTTTGTATAACTCAAAGTGCCAAGTGCAGCGCACGGAGTCGGAGCCCATCCCGACATTGGCCAGGATTTGCAGCAGCTGACCTTTGAATCAGCCCAAAATGGCCCTTCTTCAAAGCTCTATCTGCTCTAATCAAATAGAATGTAAAACAGCAAGGGACTTTCACTCAAATGTTTACAGAGGGGTGTTTTTAATTATACAATTGAAAATTTTCAACTATTACACTGGGGAGATTTACATGAGCTTATTATGACTTTATAGACTTGATCTGGTTTAAATTATGAAAGCTTTTTATAACTTCCTACATAAGGACCCAGATTAGAATTTCTTTAATCAGCTCAAATATATAAAATTTGAATTAACCATTCTTACAGTGTGCTTTTCCTGGCAGAGATTTAATGCACCCCCACAAAACAGGTACAGAGATTTGCTCAACAGAGAAATAGTGAAGTAAACAAAGCCCCAGCACTGTGACTGACAGACAATTAGCACCAGGCATGACTTGGGTTCTACAGGCTTCTTTTTAAACAGTCCCAGTACTTCATAGAATATTTTTTAAAGTGGTCTTCTAGATCCACTTGATGTGTGTGTGTGTGTGTGTGTCCACCAAATCATCGTGGCAACTCTGTTTCATTAAAACATCACAATATTTTTTGGTCAAACCTTTGCTTTATCAAAAGTCCAATTACTCATTAGTTCTCCCAGATTTCCATTGGAAAGAAAAATTTTAAGAATTATCCCAGCTGTGAAGGTGACTGATAACCAATATACTGAAATGCATTTGGGGAATCCTGGGCTGATTAACTTTGAGTGATCAGAGATGTGAAAGCTGCGCTGTCAGTCAGAGCAGGGACTCAGAGCAGGTTTCTCAAAAGCCAGTCTGTACCTCAGAATCCCTGATGAGGGACTGACACATTGAAGTTTCTATCTCAATGGAAATGTAAGTTTTATAACATCCATATTTTTTTTTAAGTCTGGTTGGCTGTATATTTCCAGGATATATTGTATTTTCGTTATTTTCGCCTGATTGAGACACAGTTTTTAATTATCACTTTCTGATGGATCCAGCCAGCCACAACAACCACTATGAAATTTATGTGGAGCCTTTCCAGAGATAAGAGGACTAAAAATAGCTGTCAATAGTTAGGATCCCTGTAGAATAGTTGTATAGTGGGCAATACTTTGAAAAACTGAAATGGTTAACTAGATTTCATTATAAGAAGAGATGGTAAGTATTTTCTGAGAAAATAGGCCTTTGTAAGAGCTCTTATGCAGATAACTCTAAAACTGAGAGCCAAATGGTTTTTAGATGTACTTGAAAACTCCTTGAGTGTTAACTGGGATATGTGGATGGAGAAGCCCATGCTCTGAACTCCTCAGTGCAGACTGTCTCACTGATGTCATGAGGAAAATCCTCACTCCTGTAGTTTTATAAGGAAAATGGACATTCAATTTAGTAGATAATACAGGTCCTACTATCACAAAAGCAGCTGTTATCATTAAGCCTGATCAATTCACAAACACCACAAGAACACAATTTTTGGAATATCAGAACACAACTGCTCTCCAATACTTTCATGCCCAACAGTTCTCCAAGTTAATTGGTCAGTGCACGGCATCAGAAATTTCCTATGAAATGTTACCCCACAAAGGCTCCCAGCACACCAGGGGGCTGTGAAGGAAACCACCCTTCTCTGTCCATGTACACACAGCCCCTAATTCCACCAAGCACTCAGGCCTGACGTTTAATGCTTTACTCCAGCAGAATTCAAATGCACATGTAAATGCTTTGTGGAACAAGGAGGGATTTAGGCATATGCTTAAGTACTTCACTGAACTGGGACCAGGCTACTATTTATAGCAAGGTTTTTGTTCCGGTTTTATTGTTCAACACTTAAAGTCATCCTATGGCTTTTCCTTCTGTATACCCTCCCCTCACGCAGCAAACCTTTTAAGGCTGCAATCTTCTTCCAGAAGTAGCAGGTTTAAAATCAAAATGGATATCATAAGCTCCTCCAATTACATAATTTTTTTCATCATATTTACACAGAAATATGAAAAAAAAAAAAGGCTGAATGGTAGGAAAGTTATGAAGCCAAAAGTTGTATGTAATAACAGGATGAAAAATCCCATCCCACCCCACCCCCAGCACTGAAGCACTCACAGAGGAACCAAACACTAATGTGTGCCCCCAGATGTGTTCATTCCATCTTCCCCAAGTGTCCTTCGCTGTGCAGTCCTCTGTTCCACGGAGAAATTCAGGCAGACTCATGTTTAAGGCACGATTTTATTGAACTTGAAAAGCCATCAGTGCTGAACACCCCTTGCTGCTGCAGAGGCAGATTGCTAACAGGCACTGAGTGGTGTTGTGAGGAGACAAAAATACTTCCAAACGACTTCCAGTTCAACACCAGCACCTCTGTGTTTTCATTTAGAGAAATATATCTCTCTACTGCAGAGGCATCTGGACCTATCAGCTCATCTTTCAGTGTTAATGAACATGTTTTCACCAATCCTTGTTTTGATTGATCAATGTCTTTTCACCGATATTGGTATAACAGCAAAAAATCCACATCTCCCTAGAAATCTCAAAATATTCCATCTGCTTTTTAAACAATACTGTTGTTCTCTTACAGATTTTATGTTCCCCACAAATGTGCACATGGGTCTTCTGTTTTCTATATTTGTACACAGATTACCCAAAGACAGCGCTGTGCTTCTGGGATGCTCGAAAATCTGGTTGGAGAAAACCGGCAGGTTTAACTGTTAAGCCAGCTGGGAAAGGCGTGCTTCCACCCAAAGCGATAGCGACTGTAAGGATGTTTAGGAACGGAAATGGTTTAAAGGGAAAGGATTGATGCTGATATTTGTTGAGAATGCAGGGAGAGAGCTGAGAGAGGAGAGGAAGACGGGGAAGGACGCAGAAGGAGCGATGCGAGCCAGCGGCGGCTGCGGCAGCGGCTGGGCCAAGGGAGGGGGCTGCACGGAAGGGAGGGGGCTACAGGGAGGGCAGGGGGAGCAGGGGGCTGCAGGGAGGGGAGGGGGCTGCACAGAGAGCAGGGGGCTGCAGGGAGGGCAGGGGGCTGCAGAGAGAGCAGGGGGCTGCAGGGAGAGCAGGGGGCTGCAGGGAGGGGAGGGGGCTGCAGGGAGAGCAGGGGGCTGCAGGGAGGGGAGGGGGCTGCAGGGAGGGCAGGGGGCTGCAGGGAGGGCAGGGGGCTGCAGGGAGGGGAGGGGGCTGCAGGGAGAGCAGGGGCTGCAGGGAGAGCAGGGGGCTGCAGGGAGGGGAGGGGGCTGCAGAGAGAGCAGGGGGCTGCAGGGAGGGGAGGGGGCTGCAGGGAGGGCAGGGGGCTGCAGGGAGAGCAGGGGGCTGCAGGGAGGGCAGGGGGCTGCAGGGAGAGCAGGGGGCTGCAGGGAGGGGAGGGGGCTGCAGAGAGAGCAGGGGGCTGCAGGGAGAGCAGGGGGCTGCAGGGAGGGCAGGGGGCTGCAGGGAGAGCAGGGGCTGCAGGGAGGGCAGGGGGCTGCAGGGAGGGCAGGGGGCTGCTGCCGGGCCGTGCGATGCAGAGCCCGTGCTGCGCAGCGGGAACAGCCGCTTGGCACTTCCCAAGGAAATCCACCGCCGAGCTTTGGCTATGGAAAGCTGGCAGAGAGAAACTCGCTCTGCCTGATTCTTCCTCCGCTCAGGGGAACAGGATCTTATACATCCCTGTAAATACTTGCACACGAAAAGCATCAAAGGCGGCATTACAAGAGAAATCCATTCCTCTTGTAATTCATGACTTTCAGTTCTGGCTGCCAAGATGCATTGAAAGGGGCAAAATCATCCCTCAAAAGCACATTATTTCATCAGAGTGCCCTTACAACATAACCCAAAGCCACTAAAATCACAGAGAGAAGCTTTTCACCATTTTCAGGAGTCTGAGCCGGACTGCAATAACCTTCAGCTGAATTATTAATGGTAACTTGTAAGCCATTACCATGGAAAGATCTCTATTAGTCACCAACTTACAGTGCTATTTTCAAAAACATCCAACTTAGGGATGCACAAATCCCATTGACAAGCCAACAGGACTTAAAATTCCATTTGGCTTCCATTCCTCCCCTTTTTAAAAATCCTGCCCTTAATACATTAAACCTTCCTACTGCACTGTCTATAACTTATTTGATAATCAGGCCATAAACGTTACTTGACAAGAACACAACCCTTGGTGCTAAGTTTACAAATTCTCTCCCTAGGACAGGATGAAATTTTAACTACAGGGTGTTCAGTTCTAGGCAGGTTCTTCTACTTGAAATGCAAAGGTTCTCAGAAAGGTGTCCTCAAGAAGAACAGCAAAAAAACAGGTATTTTCACGTACAGAAGAGACTTGGTTGGTTGTGTATTTGTAGAACACGTCACACTTGACTTCCACATAAGTAAATGGCTTTAATGCTCCTGTTGAATAACATTACAAATATCTTGCAGATACAAACAGTGCTTTGCGCTTACAGCAGCATTTTCTATCCAAAATTCCCAGCAGCTTTACAAGTAGTGATTAATTAACCCTTGAAACAGGCAGGTCATGTGCACACTGTAACAGCTGAATTATAAATCTGAAGCAACAGCCCACAAAGACAAGCAATGTGTATGAAGGCACAAAATGTCCCCTAACAAAGCAGGTAACGAAACACAATTTGTTCTCCCTTCCCATGCCACAGCCATCACATACCTGCATTTTTTTAGTCTTTCCTTGAGCAGGAAACGTGGGATATCATCAAGGTAGAGCTGTGCTAACAGGATAAAGGTATGAGCATGGAAGCACTACTAATGCTGCAGCTGTGTTTTATTCTCATTAACAGGAAAGCATTGGCTGAGATCTTAAGGGCAGCAATACATTTCAAGTAAGCATTATCACAAGTCAGGAAAACTCACTAGTAACACACTGAAAGGAAGATGTGAAGGAAGCACAAAAAAAGAAGTGGAATTCAGGGCAACAATTTCGGCAAACTCAGTCAAGTGATTTGTAACATCTCTTAAAGAGAGGATCAAGGAATTCAGGAAAACTGACAGTTACCAATGAGGAGTGTGTGAAATAGTGCAAGAGATTATCTCAGTGCAGGGGAATGTAGGAAACACTGGAAGAGACTGTTACACCCAGAGTCTTTAAAGGCTTTGACTATCAGAAGAGATTGTACAAAAGGTGAAACAAGAACATTTAACAAAGAACAAGTATTAGAATGGCACAAATGTCTCAGTTCTGATCCAGATGAGCCAACACACAAAAGGATCAACAACTAATGAGGGACATAAAAAGGCAATAGGAAAAGGATCTATAAATACAACAGAAGTAAGTGGGAGAAAAAGATAAGCAGAGGCTCTAGTATTTAATGGGAAAGGAGAGAAAATAACAGATGGCAAAGAGAAAGCTGAAGCACTCAGTGCTTCCTTCATATTCTTTTATGTCTCCATCTCAAGGATAATGAAAAGCAAAAATATTTCTAAAGTTATTTTTACTGAGAAGACAGGACTAGAGGCCTGAAGAAAAAATGAATTAGGCTAAAAACTATCAAAAGAAGCCAGACATACTCAGTCTGCTAGAGAATGATGAAGTTCACTGCAGAGTACTTCAGGAATTACCTAAAGCCATCCCCAAACATTAGCTATTATATTCAATAATGCACAAAGGGAGGGTAAAGTTCCCAAGGGACAGCAGCGAGGCAAAACAGTATGTAGCTTCAAAAGGAGAAGCAGGGCTGAGCGAGGAAACTGCAAACCCCACCACCTCCCTTTTATACCACAGAAGACACTGAAACAAGTTAAATCACCATATAAGTACCTGAAGGATTAAGTGCCTGAAAATAATCAGAATGTCAAACCAATGAAGTTTCCTTTTTGATATGGTAACTGGGCTACTACAGAAGGAAAACCCAGTAACAGGCAGTTTATACTGGCGACAGTAAAGCTTTCTGTAACTGACCAACGTGACATTTTCATGGCGTGGAAGGACTGATACGAAATTGCAGTTTAGTGGATGCTCAGTTTCTTAAAAAAAACGAAAACCAAACCACCACCCAAATTAAAAGTGATTACTAAAATTCACTCTCAGTGGAATACATCTCACAACTCACTCCCCACATTAGAAAATGCCAGGAGAGAAAAATGTTTGTGAAGCAAACAGGTAGGGTTCATATCACCTCCAGTCCACAAGCAAACAAGATCAAAATTCAGACTAAAACGTAATGCATTGACGAACTTGTTGCAAAGTGAAGTGTAAGCAGAGCAAGTGCAAATCCAGACATCAAGAAAAACACTAAATAGAGATAAGCTGAGTTCTGTTGGAAGGGATCTGGAAGCCACTGTTGACTATAAGTAAAAAATGGTATAATGGTATTTTTGAAAAGGATGTCTAACAGGACTGCCACTCAGACAGTAACCTTTCCATTTTCTCTACTGTCCAGAAAGTTGCAGAACATGAGTGAAGAAAAAAATCACAAGAAAATTCCCAGTAAATGCAACTGTGTCTTGTCATCCTGTTTAGCTGGGGAGCAATAAATGTCAGCAGTGCCAAGGGAAAATATGAGGGGAGCACTGTTGGGTCACAAAAAAGCAGTGTAATAGTGTATCTTTTGGAGGGAACACACCCATTAACACCAACCTTCACACGCCATAATGGCATTTTCGTGTTCCTACTGCTCTCCAATTCTTTAGCACTTGACACAGAATCACCAGGGCTGCTGTATATAACACATTAATTTTTCAGAGTATTTAACCTTTCAAGAAGAATCATTCTCCATCTTCCAGATTGATTCTTGTGGCATTTTCAAGCTGAACTAAAAAATGGGCCCAGTTTTTGTCAGGGCTTTTGGACACTTGGCACTCACTGTAATTAAGAAAAACCCAATGATGTGGAACAGACTCTCTTCCAGGTAAAATTTTGACATTTTGTCTTCATGTAATTACTTTCTACTGTTTATAGGCCAAAACTCACGCCAGTCTTCTATTCTTAGTTCGCATAAACTGATTTAAAGCTTGTAAAATACTTCACACATTAGAAAAACGCTGGTGAACGTGTAGACTTTGTAGACTAAAGTAATGCATTAACTTTGCATTTGAACCTACGACCAGAAGTTCAGTGCAGCAAAGCAGTTGTAAATACACCTAATGATGCCACGAATTAGTTATAAATAATGAAATTTCTTCTCAGAACTTCCATTTTGCTTCTCCTGTAACTGTAGCCCAGCACCTAAAAATGCACATGTCCACTTCCTGAGATGACAAAGAATGTAAACCTTAATTCTTTTGGAGTAATTACTTTAAGCTTCAGCAATTGCAAAGAAATCTGATGATAGCAAAGAATATTTTTTCTGCTTGCTTATCATGAATCTCCTCATTCATACTGCTGCTTAAAAATATTCTGAAATGCGTATTAGATTACTTTCTAGGAACCCATCAACCTATTGGAAGTGCTCAGCTTGGGTTACAGAGAACATTCCCTGAAAATAAAATTCCTATTATTTCAATCCTCTTAAACAGTATTAACCTCTTTAAATAATAACAACATTACAAAAAGGTTTAAAATACCAAGAAATTACCTGAGTCACAAAAAATTAAATGCTGGATCATCTAAAATATGGCCTTATTTTGTCTGCTGTGCTGAATGCAATCACACCTTCCAGGATGGAAGATTTCCCATCAGTGGGAATAACTTCCCCTAATGAAGAATGGCTATCCAATAAGCAGGACAGAATATACAGGATCAGCAAATACTTTAAAGGTGATTTTTTTCTGCACAGGAAAGCTATCCAGAGGCTTGGAATCTCCTGCTCATAATGAGACAACAAAAGGAATGTGCTGGGCATTAGGCTCACTGATAACCATCAAGAGAAATCCTGTTCACCAGAAAACTCCTGAATCCTAACGCATGTCATGAAGAGGTGCATATGGAGTGGACAGCAGCTGCAATATCTTTAAGCAATCTTCATCCCTGATGGATGACTTTAGAGTAGGCATAATATTCGTAAGTTCAATGTAAGTTATTTGAGCCTTGTTAATAAATAAATCAGGCTAAAGGCAATTCCCCAAACACTGTGGAATTAATGATTTATCAATCTTAGAAATAGAAATGCTGAATAGAGACAGCTGCATTATTCTGGCCTCATAATGCACAAAAGGTTTTCAAAACTTGAAATGTAAATCCAAGGTCACACTGCTGTGGAGTGTGAGAGGGAAATGTGATTCAGTCTTGCAGCTCTAAATCCTGTCCCTTCAACAATTAATATCAATCCTTGATGAATCTGCAGGCCCTTGTGACAATTTCCATATCCACACGCAATGTATACATAATCCCACTGCTACATGCAGGCAGGAGAAGTACCTCCTCCACCAGCACAAATGAAATTAGGCAGGTCTGGTTCTGAAAATCCCACTGCTGGGACTTCTTAAAGGCAGTCCACTGCACAGGGAGTAAACTCATTGTGCACAGAGGTTCCTGTATTATGGCAACTGGACAACCCAACACACAACCCTGCTGTTGCTGCTCTTTCACGGAGGTTCAGCTCTTGCATGACAACGTTGCCTTCCCAAGCCCTTGGCACGCCAATTGTGGCAACTTCAGGAAGCTGAGCAGTTCTTGGGATGCATGGCCTTGGAATAGGAATGATGGAGCAACTGTAAAACCTGCCAGCAAGGCAAGGCCTTTCGACCAGAGGAGAAAAAGGGCTGGGAGCAGATTAATAAGCATCCACAAGAGAATTGCTCTTGAGGCTCTGAGGGCACTGACCTGAGCAGGCTCTTCAGAAATACCTTTACTGCATACTTAAAGGTGTGCAGTGAACCCTCCAGAACACACTTCCTACTGTAGGTGTTAAAGATGTAGCAACCCCTGCCTCCTAGAAATATTTAAAGCTTCTTTGGTTTACATTCCAGTGTGTGGAGGACATCCCTGCAGCACACCAGTTATTCTATTTAGATGCTACAAAACATTCAAGAATTCTGAGCATAACGTTCAAAATATGTGAAAACAAGGCCTTTTACTTAATGACCCATAGATACAAGTCCATGCTGATGGAAACGGGGTCATCCAGCAATACAGCAGTTACACATCCCTTAGGAAATGCTGTCTTAGATCACATAGATGCAAAAAATTGGTCACACCCGTAAAATGGGAGTCTGAAATATTTCACTACTAAATAACTCCATTTATGAAGATGAAACTATTTTCAAAGTAGTCTTTGACAAAAAATAAGCATTTGTGATTTAATTGATAATGCTGTAGCATGAATATATTGAGACCAGCCTGGATCTCAGCCACTGTGACACTCATTGCTGTCACTCCTCTCATCCTATTACACACAAATATTTCTTGTTCATTCTCCCTTTTCCTTTCTCAAATATTTTATATTTTTCTTTTCAGATAATTAAAACTATTTATCCTTTTGGATTTGCCACTCCTATCCATACAATAATCTGCTTTTCTATATATCTTAGTTTTTACAAACTTTTTCCTTCAAAGGACAACTTAAGTTCCACTCTGAACTTTGCAAATTGCAGACATTTACTGCACAGTGTACATTAAATGTAAAGCTGTTTGGAAACAGAATCCTTATGTCTGACACACACATTCCAAGGATAAGCTTCACCAGAAGTTTGAGCTTTGTTCAGATGTTTGTTTTAAAAGATTTCAGCAGTCATACAATTTTGTTTAAATGTAAACATTCACTCTGTTCCCAATTATCTCCTCCACTATCATCTCCCATCAGACTGCTGCTAAAACAATCACTTATCTCTTGTACAATTACTCTGCTTTTTCCTCATGGTCAATGCAGATGACTTTTTCCCAACTGCAGTCCTGAACCTAATCTTAAGTTACAATGCAACTTTTAGAGTGTTTTGAGTATCAGAATTTTCTTTTTAACCTCACTTGGTGTACTTTAGACTGCCTACAATACACTGCAAAATATGCAGGTTTTGTAGATGCAGATAAACTCCAAGCACTTAAAGGATTATCAATATTCAGACAAACAGTCCTACTTTCCAGTCACATCACTGAAGTTTCTGTGGTAAATGACCTGAGGTGCTTTATTCTTGGCTAACCAAGGATGAGGAACCAGACAAATGCACCAAGTTTGATTCAGCCAGATACAAAAAGGCAGCAAACACTGTTGGAGGTGCCCTGTGGTGGCTGATATGTGATGTGGGACACAGTGGAGACTCACAGCCCTCTGAAACAGTGCCAAAGGCCAGGAGGGGAACCCTGAGGCATCTCCAGTAACACCAAACACCTTTTTGGGGAAACCAAACCAAACCCACTGGCTATGATAATATTCCATTCAGACTCCTCACTGCAGTCCTCCAAACCAGATCCATCGAGGTGACAGCATGACAGGACACCATATAAATATCCCTGCTATCTCCCCACGGAGCTTGTCAGAAACAATAAAAATGTACTTAGCATAATCAGGAAATAGACAATTGAATGGTTAAAAGATATGGTTGGGATAGAGAGACATGCCAGACATTTGGATCAATATCACATTCAGTAGCCTGGATAATCAAGAGGTTGCGGTCCTGGATTTACAGCATGTGAGCAAAGGACAGTGCTGGTAGTGGTATCAAATAGGAATTCAAGGTAACAGAATACTCCACTTCCATTCCATTAAGTGTTAAAGTGACTGTGTTCATATTGACACTAAACTGAACATTTAATCCATATTCTTTTGCTTTAGGAAGAACTTGCAGCAATATTCGCTTTGAAAATGCAGCTTAACATTAGATCATGAAGTCATTACAGAGAATACTGAGATACTGAGCTGGTTTCTTAGCAAGATACACAGAAAAACCACTTCTCCACAGAAGAGTCATGAAAATGCTGAATCCTGTTTGAGTCAGCACATGAAAATTAGTCACGTGTAGGTGAGGGGACAGGATCAGAAACGAAGTGGTGCTCAAGAACATGACAGTGTGCCCGCAGTCCCACTCAAAGGACTGCTTACGTAACTCAGGGCTCACAGTATCTATCAGCCACACACAGTATTTCTCAAAAGATTCCCTGTTACTGTTTGGGAGTTGAGTTACAGTAGTATCAACTTTCACACTGTTTAAAAACTTACATTTTAGCTTATTTTGGGAGCAGTTAAGTCCTACTCTACACCATTGCTTTCAGCTTGCCTATCTTCCCAGCACCTTATCTTGGTACCCATGCTTCTCAAATAGCACTTTACTACAAAATACGCTTTAAATAAAAAGAAAGTAAAGAAAGTATTAGCACAGAATTAGGTTGGTGTAATGTGATAAAACTGCACAATAAGATGGAAAAAAAAAAAAACCACAGGCAAAAAGAATCAGCAACAAATACACAGAAAGAAGTAAACTTTTTGACAGTTTAATTCAGCAAAGGAGATGTTTCCTCCACCTACAATACAAGAGGCCATTCAAAGATACAGAACGGAAGACAGTGCCCCTCCGTTCACGTTTCTAGCACAGTCTCCAAATCAAGATTTTAGGAGAACAACCCATTATGCTCAGTGACGGTAGGAAAGCACATCTTGACGACATCCATGCCAAGGTGGTGGCGACCGGGACCACAGCGGCCGCCTCAGCCGGCATCCAGGGGCACCTGGGCGGGCTGGTGCACTGCGTGACCCGGGCAAAGTTACCTCCCGCCGCATTTTCCTCGGGCTTTGAGGCGCTCGTAACGCTCCGCTGGAGTACTGCGAGGCTTTGAGAACTACTGCTTGTAAAACATTTAAATCCCCCCGTGGAAAAGAAGAAAACAAAAAAAGCCCCAACGCGGCCGCAGCAGAGCTCAGCGGCACCGCAGGAGCTGGGCGAGCGCCGGGGACACGGCGGGGACGGCGCTCCCGGGAGGGCTTCTCCTTCCATCAGCCCGGCCGAGGGAGCAGAGCTGCGGGCAACAACCTCCTTATGACTCTCTCAAATTAATATTTCTAGGAGGAGCGTCACCTCCTGGAACGCGGCGCCCCGAGCGCGTCCCCGGGGCCGCTGAGGCTCCTGCCGGGTGCGGTGCCGCGGGCGCAGCGGGCACCGCGGTGCCTCGGGCGGGCAGCGCGGGGCTCCGCCGCCGCCTCCCGACCCATTCCTATCTCTAAGAGCCCTCTGGGCTTCAGCCGGACTGAGACCAGAGGCTTCCCGCAGCAGCGCAGCCGCTGCCACCGATCCCGCCCGCCCCGCGGAGCCGCCTCCATCCACCGCCCGAGCGCATCCTCCGGCCGCATCCCGCTGCCCCCGGCACCGCGCCGGGATGGGCTCGGCCCCGGCAGCGCTCCCGCCCCCGCCGCCCGCTTCAAGGTCACCGCGGCGCGGGGCAGCCCCGGGGGTCGCCGCTCCCGCTCCTACCTGAGCCGGCGAGCGGAGCGGAGCCGCCGGGAGCGCGGAGCCGCCGCTGTCCCCTCACCGGCGGCAGCGCCCGGGGACTCGGGCCGCGCACGGCGCCTCCTCCTGCGCCGGGGCCGCTGCGCTGCGCTGGGAGGCGGCGGCTCCGTCAGACTTAGCGGGGAAGCCCTGGGGGGGCGGGCAGCGCGTCTCCCCACCCCGCGAGGTGCCGGAGCCGAGCCGAGCCTCCCCCGGCGGGGCTGGGGCTCCCCTCAGCGGGGAGAGGCTGCGCCGCGCCCCGCTCCGCTCCGCTGCCGCGCAGGGCTCCCCTCAGGGGTCCCTCAGGTGCTCGGGGGATGCGCGGCAGTGGCGGGAAGCGCGCGGAGGCGCCGCGCAGGTGAGGGCGGCTCTGGGGCGCCCCAGCGAGACGGGGCTGAGCGCGTCCGTTCGGCACCGAACGTTTAACAACACCACCTTTCTATTGCCTTTTGGGGTTTTTTTCCCCCTTTAACACTCGCCAGTTTTCTCCCCGAATTCTGCAAAAATCCCAAGGGGAAAGCCTGGCGCGGATTCTGAGAGATGGAGAGTCCCACCCTGGGACACAGCACCTGGGGAAGTACAAAAAATGGAATCATGATGTGCAGGTGATGTGTGTTATACAGACTGAGCAACAGCACTCCAGATTTAGAAAATTAGTAATAAAACCCCACCCCGTGACTTAGATTTGAAGATACTACTTTTGTTTGCAAAGAGGATGGCATCTTTGAAATGCTGCCAAAGTAGTTAATGCTGGGTATTTAACCAACACGTTCTGGTTTTACACATAGGCTTAAGTTAGCTTTCCTAACAGTTCTCTTGTGCCACATAATCTTTTCACCCTGAGAGTTCAAACCAGTTACCAAACGTCTCCAAAGTTGAACTGAGACAGTGAATTTTGAAGAGCAGAAAAATGTATTTGGTAGGTGGGATGGGGTTTTGCGTGGTGTAAAGAATGCACACACATCACACAACAACTGTAGACTGCTGCAGAGAACAACACCAGCATTTTACTTGGAAAACTGGAAGTCTTCCACCACTTTTTATTGGTGAATAGCAGCGCTGCCTAGCCCTGGTTGTTTGACAGATGATACACTGTTAATTATATTCTGATTACTATCTTGGCTTCTTCCTTAACACCATTTAAATTCCAGTTTTAACCTTATCTCAGCAAGGACTTAAGGAAAAAGTAGGACAGCCAACATAAAAGTACAAATCCCTCCACATCTTCTAAAACTATTTGTAACTTACTGAAACCCAGGAGAAGCTGTTACCATGTATCTGTAGAGCTTTCAGACAGGCTTGTTAACAAAATCCAGACTTGTAGGTCTCAGCAAGCTCAGTTACCAGCTTTGGAAGAAAATCAGAAACCTGTAAGTATTCTGCAAATATCTAGATTGGTTTTCTCATCCGATCTTAAACCACATGCTTACTGCCAAGTGAGAGTGAGCAAGGGTGCTTTCCCTGGCTACGTTTCCCTGGGTCATGAGGAAGATCAAACCAACTGAGAAAAACTAATCAAGAAGAGCAGCATTTTTGTTTTGACAATGCTTAGAAAGATGGCAGAGAAAGCCTGAATGAAATGTTTACAGAAATAATCATGCAAACATTAGGTAAATGCGGTGCTATTTTCAGCTTGTGCTTATTAATCATTTAAAGCAGATGATTGGAGTGCCATTTGAAAAGCATTAGATGTGCATTCTTACTAGCTGCCTGCAAATGCATTTCACCGGTAATTCTGTGCTGCACACAAAACATGGCATCCTCCAGACTGTTTTCACAGAAATACTAAATTCCACACACAGCTCCACCTGTTAAATACCAAGGCTCACAGTGCAGAGCTCAGGGTTTAAATCTCACCCAGAAGGACAGTCTCCCATCACGTGATTCCTCACATCAGAACATCCTCGGCGGGTCAGCTGCTGCAGCTGGAATTAATAACACCAGAGCAGCACAAACAAATTATTGCTTTCCTTGCTTCCTCTTCATCTTCTGATGTTTAGCCCCTACGACTGACTTTGTCAATCATGGTGAAATAGCAGAAGCATCTGGCTGTTTATCACTTGTGATAAGCAATGACTGACAGGGCAGCTTTCTTCATTTTAAGATCTTCTGCCTATGAAAATCTTTCCCCATGCAGACAGTGGAGCAGAACTTCGTACATTTCTACCAACTAGAAGCTGTCCCCATATTTTTGTAGAGTACAAGGCAGAGGTCTCAGCACATCTTTCCTGTTTCTACAGCATTTCTAGGAATTCAACCTCTTACAGGTTTTAAAAATACTTAAAGTGTGATGTTAACAGTAATAACATCAACTAATGACTAAATCTAACACTTCTTATTATATTTTAGCGATTATGACCATTTGTGTTATGTTTTTCCCTAAATTCATTCCACCTCCTCTCACCTAAGGTGACGTTTAGAGATTCCTTTAAATTCTTCCTCTCTTTCCTGGTTAATGGGGGAATATATGTGTAGTGGGGTCATCTCTTTTGCCAAAAGGATCTAATGGAGCAGAGATCACGTAATCACTAAGCTCTAGCACTATACTTGCCTCGAGTTTGAATAACCTAACAGTGACTTATCCTTCTCAGACAGTTCTTCTCCGGTTTTAGCTTCACATAATTTTCACAACATGGAGCTTAATTTCCACGCTAACAAAACAGGAGAGGAATTTCAAGGAAATTCCAGAAAGGAAGCGATAATGGATGCCAGTTCAGCAACTCAGATTTTGGCTGTATTATGTTAGAATGAAACAGCTATTTGTATTTCAGCCTCCTTTAGGACATTTCTAAAAATAGATGTGTTTGTGAAAGGGCATAACTGGGATGTCTTGATACCATATATAAACATAACATCTTCCATCCTGTGGAGCCCTCACTCACTTACAGAGTTTACCTTTGAACCGCTGTTGGTGCCAAATGGCAACACTGAGGATGAAAGTGAAGAATACAAGAATACTTGGTCTGCCAAAAACCTAGTAATTTGTGGATCAAGAGAGCAAAGTGCAATCTTAAAAGCTGTCCTCATCCTTCAGACAGAGAGGTTGTACCAGGAGTGGTTACACAACACCACGGAGCTGTGTGAAACATGAGCAGCAGGGAGGACTTTTGGAGTGCCCACACTGGACTCCCAGCCACCAAATCCGACTCTTTTCTAACAAACTGGGACATTTCATTACCAGAATGTTCAGACCCAGCTGTAGCTTCTATTAAGGAAAAACTCCCATGGTATCAAATGCCACCAAACCACGGCACAATTCCAGCATCTGATAGAGTAGAAAATGTATCCCTGTGAATCGCCAGTGAGATCTCCTGCAGTAATTTCACACCCTCACACCAGCCTCCCAGTGAAAAGCCAACCAGCCCTAAATATCTGCTGGTTTTAAGAGCAAAAGTAACACCAGACAAAGGCTGCGTCAGTAAAACACTCTGTGACATTGCCATGATGTCTTACAGCAACCAGCATGAGGAAATTGCTTTTTGCATTTAACGTTTCGACATCGTATGCACTACAGGAGAGGATAACAAAAACCTGCCCTCTGCTTTGTTTTGAAAAAATACAGGTTGACCAGAGGATTATTAGGTATAATGGGATATTCTGGAACCATAATTTTGCTGTTCTAATTCAGTATCAAAGCAAAAATAGTCAAGTGCAAAGGGCACATTATGTCTGCACTTACATGAAATGACCTTGCTGTGGCCCAGCTTCAGCCATGCAAAAAGTAGAGGGACTTCCACTTCCATATGAAGTTCAGCAATTCTACAGGTCAGACACAAAGTTCCTGTGCTGTTGGCACTGCTGATCCTGGCTAGAAATAAGATTGACTAAAAGTTACCAATTGATTTCTCTATAAACCAAATCTGCTGCTTCTCCAGCAGAAAGAATTCTCAAGCTGTAATTTGTTAAACGTGACATAAAGTTGATGATCTTGCAACCAAAAGCACTTTGTCAGAAACAGCATAAAAGGCCATTTTCTCCCACATTTAGAACTCAACGGATGGAGGTGTCCACAACACCTTTATTCTGAAAAAAATTCTCAAAAATTAAATTAAAGACCCCTACCAGTCAACAAGAAGCCACCACAAGAAAAGAGGTCAGAAGAATACGGTGAATAGAGACACTGCACTATTATGGTTATATATTTTCTGAAAGGGCCAAAAGGTAGTTTTGCCAGATGCATAATCTGACTTGGTTTGTCGTAATCTGCTAATTATATGTATATAAAAGGGGACAGAATAACTTTTTTGACCCCTGAACTCCTCAGCAGTCACGAAGTCCTTTTATATACGTAAGGTAAATTGTGCAAAAGGGCTTTTTGCAATATCCAAACCTTTTTGCAACACACCGAGACAATCCTCTTAACCTCTTAAATTATGCAGCAAGACTGCTTTAAAAAAATCCCAAATTCTTCAGAATCCCAAATTCACAGATTACTGTGAGAAGTCAGTTGGTAAAATTAAAAGCTTTAGTAAGGATGACATTGCTTTGAGAACAACTTACATGTTTTGTTTTATTTCTTTATTAACGAGGAATTACATGAGGGAAAATGCTCGAGTGGACCCAGGACTGGATTAAAAACCCTGAAAACACTCTGAGAGCCAAAAGATGGTGAATTACCAAATGTTAAGTCACAGCACTGTTATTTTACAGTTAAGAAGAAAAAAGACAACTTCTAGTTGTATAATAATCACAAATAATCTCAAACATGCTCCTTTCCTATTGATTTTTCAACTATTTTTTTCACTTTGTTTTCTGAGAAGAAATCCTGATAGATTGAAATAGGCACCAGTTTGGAAAATTAGTGCAAGTACCAAAGATCCTGAATGTGGCAGAGCATTAAATCCTTGGACATGGGATATAGGGCATTTCAGAAGCAAGAGTAAAATCAAATTAAAAAAAAAAGCAGTGAAAACAAAGCAGCAGATAAAGGTCAGTACTGGAAAACCAGCTGAGTATTGGCAAATTTGTCTCAACATTCCCATAAATTTAAAAGTCAGTCCTTGCTTTCTATAGCAGCTTCCCAAGGGGGAAGCAGAATCATTGATTTAAATACTAGTTGTCATCAATGGTTGCAGGAGAATTTCCCAGAGAAAATACTACACAAAAATACCTGAAAGAAAATATTTATCAATAACATAGAATTCATGTTGCAAATAAAAGTGAATTTACCAAGGCAAAATGAACCTAGATGTGGTCCCAGTGGTCATTTTATAAATCCCGGATTTAACTTGCTGCTCTTTGGGTAAGAATAATTCACAATTTGAGAATAACAACATTTTACAGTATCTTCTTTGGACTGACTGAAGGTTGTAAATTACAATCCTGCTATTTTTTTAGGAAGCCCACTTACCTTTCATACTTCAAGTCTTAATAAAAACCCGGGGCAAGGCAAATCTGCCAACGTGCATTTTAAGTGATTGCTTTAAGTCATAGATGCCAGGAAAAACAATCAGGAAGCCCTTGGATGCACTCAGGAGACCCATGTCACTGCAGAAGGAAGCTACCAATGCTGTTAGGCTGCTCTGCAATTTATCAACAGTGAAATCTGCCTTTTCACTTTTCCAGCTTCTGGCCAGAACTCCTGCTAATGAACCCAGTGCTTATTTCTCACTGCGCTGTAAATAATCACCTTGGATCTTCTCACAATCACTACAAATGAGCCCTGAGGTGGGATGAACATGGGCATTCCTGTCAGACTCAGGCACCTCCCAGGAAAGCACTCCCAAATTAATCCCACAATTACCCAGCACTCCCAAATTAATCCCACAATTACCCATGTGCTGATGGGCTGAGAAGTTTCAGGGGTTGATGAGGTTTAACTCGTGTGGAAACAGCAGCAGCAAGGCCCTTCATGGCTCAGCAAGTACAGACCTGGCATTTGTGTGGCCTCACCTGCAGCCTTCCACTCTGAAAAGAGTGGGTTTCTACAAATAGATATATATAGATAAATAAATAAATATATATATATATATATGTACACACTCACTGATATAAAACAACGGAAAGAGAAATAAGTACACCCAGATTGCAATTCCAAATCTCAAATGACTTCAGTATCCCCAGTTCCACCTTTCCATTATCTGGAGAGAGAATTTAAGGTGCCTACACACCTAAATTATGCATTTAAGGATTAATTAAGAATTAACCTCTGATATTGTTTTATAATTAAATCCATATATCTGTCTAATGATCCTGGGCATATATGAGAGTGATGAGTGCAAACAGCAGGAAGGCAAAAATGTGCATGTGGATTTCATTATGGATGGGAGAATTACAAACCTTTTCTTATTTTTCATTCAACTTCGTTTTCTCATAGCATTTCAGCAACATATTGATTTATATTGATCTAGAACTTTTAGACAAAAAATTACTCCCAGTTAAAAACTACTTTTTTTTCCCTCAGCCAATAAATTCTGATTCTTTCTTATTTCTCTAAGTATGAAAATTGTCATTTAAAGATTTAAACCTGAACTCTGTCAACAACAATATACTGACAAAGTGCATCCAAACCACAGTTTTTCTCTCAGTATAACTTTCTACACAACTTTTAATTAACCATGGATAAACAATGGGATGGATTTTATTTTAAAATGCTTTTCTGCAGTGGTCTGAATTTCTGCAGACTTATTGATCCTGAAAATACTCCCTTATCTTTAGTGTTTCCCAGTGATAATTGGATAGAAATTACCTTGGGAATAGTGTCTGACACAGAACATCAATGCATTGTACAAAAATAATCCCCCAGCCCCTGAAGTTTAAAGATTTAATTGCTTCTTAGAGATGGTTTAAATTTTTTGTTATATGTAAGTGAAATCCCAACATAAGTTCTTGGAAGAAGTTTTATCCTCTTACAATGGGATTTGAATGGTTTGGGCTTCTCTGCAAATGGTCTTGTCCTGCTGCTCTGCTCCTGCTCTCAGGCTGATGCACACTCCGTCCTCACTCACAGACACTTCCTAATGAGGCAAATATTACATTTGTATATTATATTACAATTGATAACTCTCACCAAAATAAACAATTTTTGACGGAATAGAAGAATTAAAAAAAAAAAAATTCATGTCCCATCTTTCCTGAAATGTTACTACACACAGCTAGCTGTCCTAATTATCATAGAAAGCCTGGATCTCAGCAGCAGGAGTGAACTGGGATATGCTGGAAAACAAAAGCTGGAACAATGCTTGAAAAGCTCGTGGTGGGTGGGCTGCCAGTCCTTCCATGACCACTTGCCAGAACAGTTCTGGGATGACTGCTCGGACTAAAAAGCCCCTGAGTCCTTTAGGAATCCTCCCCTTTGCAGTTCCATAACCTGTTTTTGCCTGGAATGAACAGGTTGGGATAAGCACCATCACTTTCTCCCCAGTAGCTCTGGTTACTCCAGACTTTTTCCTTTCTTTCTCTGTGAGGAGGAAAGGAGAAAGTTCTTTGCACAGAGTGAGGTCCCAAAGATGGACTGTGCTGTTCCCAGCGGAAGGAGGCAGCCAGGCCTTGGTCCTGGAAATTAAGTTATCTCTGTTTCCTCTTTCAGTTCTCTCCTGTCTCTGGTTTATTTCTTGGTTAAACCAATGCTCATTAGTTGTGTCTGCATTTAGTCTCCAACAATTGGCAAAATTGAAAACACACACTTGATTCAGTGTTAGGGGAGCTTCAGTAAGGAAAATCCGGGAATTTCTGCACTAAGACAAGTGTTAAAGGTTTAGATGAGGCAGCAAATCAACTCACAGAGTGCAGAGCTGTACCTGCCCAGAGGTTACAATCATCCTGGAACCTGCCTGTAAGCACAGAGGAGCTTAAGTGTACCTTCAGTTATTCAAGACCAAAGAAAGCAAAGCCAGGTATGAAGATACAATCTTTCTTAAACGGTTGTTTTATTACACAATAGTAAACCCCCACCAGGAAACAACCACCTTCCATAGCCCAGCAAAAAAAAACCACCAGGAAATCTTCATCCACTCCTTAAAACTTCTCTCAGACTACATACACACGTAACTTACTTCTAATGGGCTGCACTGATATATATTAATCAGAAAGTCTCTACTAAAGCAGTAATTATTCCATTTCTAAGGGGGTGTTGGGGTGGATGTACTTAGTACAGATTAATATTCTTTTAATTATGTAACTTACTGGGACCTGTGAGTTGGCGGGGCTGGTGGTTTCTCAGTGCAAGGCATACATGACAAAGCTTCACCAGTCTCTCATCTTTTCCCCCCCTCTCCTTTTCATTTCTCATATGGTTACATAAAAACAGCAGGCAAATGAATTATGCATATTTTTTAGCACACTGAAAAGTTAATGAGAAGTTAAATACAACTTACATGTGTGATTGCACAAAGCACTTATTTGACCTTGCTAAGCTTGAACAGGCATTCTAAGATTAGCCTGGCATGTATTTCAAGTGTATGAAAAATACAAAATTGGTTCTTAGAACACAAGTACAGACTGTTTCATGCCTAAATCCTTGTTATGTGCAGTGTATTTATAGGAAATGACTCAACTTTAAAGTGTGCAAAGACAAGTAAACTCTCCTTCCTCATGGCAAAGTGGTGCCCGTGTATTCAGATGCTCCTCGCCAAGCTGCAGCCTTCAATAAACCACGCTTTGCACAGGCAGGAGCAAAGACTCTGCAAAGGTTTCCATGTACCACTTTCTGTCATCATGGCTGTGAAATATTGCAGCATTTTACAGTGGAGCAAATGGGAGGGAGGGGGCAGAAAGACCCTTTGACACTTTGACACTTTTTAGCTTGAGGGTTTGTACACAAACCTGAGGGCCCCACAAAGCCCACGGTGACACTTTGGTTCTCCAGCTCCCTTTGCCTTTCCATCATTTGTTACACCTCATTTTAAGTTAGGCCTTATTAGCCAGAGGGCAAAGCAAGAAGTAAGTGAATAGGGAGACCAAGGATAGAACAAACTCCCATCCTTCCAGCACCACAAACAGAGACTGTTTTGTCCCGTGCTTTATTCCCTGTTCTTGTGTAGCAATGGAAAACGCAACAGTGTAAAATCTGATATACCATGAACCAACCCTCCACGCCCTCAAGGAACACCATGGTAAGAGTTGCTGCTGTTCATCCATTTGGGAAAGAGGCAATAGTTCAAGGAGCTGAAAAAAATCATATTCTTCTTCAGCAATATCTGAAAAAATACTGTACTTGTGATATTAAAAAGTTACTTCAGTAACTCAGCTCTGCTGAGAACTGCTGGACAAAGTTTCAGCCTCAGCTGACAGAAGCAGATTGTGTTTAAGTTTTCCTTACTAATTTATGCAAAGAATGAGAGGATGAAAAATATTAGATTGTTGTCTCCCAAAATGGTAAATACAGGTAAGCTGTGGGAAGTGATTTTTAATACCATTGTTATACTGGGGAAAACAGACCATGGAAAAGAAAACCATACATGACACTCAGACAAGTGCACGTGTACCAGTAACCACAGCTCCCAAGTCCTTGACCTTTTACCACTAATTAAAATAAAAATATTTTTAATTTGTGCAACTATTCCTTTTCCTTGACTTAATGTCTCCTCACCCCCACAGCCTTTTTGGCTGTACACATTACTGTGTTGCATTGCATTATTACAGGGCTCCTGATCTCCAAAGGATTAACTCCTGGTTAAGTTATGTAGGTCTGACCAACAGTTATAAAAATTTATTCCCCCAAATGCACCTCTTTGTATCATGCTCTCTATTTCTGCAATGTCTGAATTAATATAACACATTGCAGTTTTTCCATGCTTTTAGTGCTGGGGAATAATACATTTTCTTCAAAGTTATTATTCCATGCAAGAAAAGGCTTTAAACTGGCAATACTTTAGGCATGTTATTACAAAGGTGTATAAAACCTGTTTGATATTATTGCCCCATGGAAATTACTCTGGCCTCTGACAACTCTTAATACCTTAAAACCAGCAGCTTAAGGAGACAATCTTGCAATAAAGAGGCTACATGGACTCTGTGTTGGGTGCCCTTATCTTCCCTTCCTCTTTATTATATACACTTGCACAAAAATCTTTCACTTTGCCACCACTTCATTCCTTTTCTCTTCCCTCTCCTATTGTGATGGAAATTATCTAAGAATTAACCTGCTGCCACTGACTCCCGGGTCAGTTTCTCTGTTTCTGTTTTGACATCATCTAACAAAGATTAATTTGGATAGAGGCTCTGAATGGCAGCTCGGGGAGGATCCAGCAGCCAGAGCCTGCACTCTGCTCCTGAGCCAAGGAAAAGCAGGACAAGTCTCACAGGCTTCAAGTTCCTGTGTTCACTTCTAAAAATGCAAACCTACAAATAATCAGCATATTTCTTTGCCTTTAAAGAAATCCCAGGTTTGGATTTTTCCCCCCCTCAATGACTTCACTGTTCACACATGATGTAATTAATGAGTTTATCAACTTTTTCTCTGCACATCACAAAAGAAATCTGAAAGCAGGAATTGCCTTGGGACAGACCAAGAGCCTGGTCCTCAAGGAGACACTTTAATGTTTACAAATATAAATACACATTATTGAATTGTCAGCTGCAGAATGCCTTTCTGGAAAACAGCAAAGTAAAATAAGTACCAGCTTGAAGACATTCCAGGTGTGTCACTGATGGTGGGGAGAAAAAAAAAAACCTGTTAAGGCTGGACCCCCTGGCAGCAGCGACAACGTCTGTGCCCCTCTGTGTCAGCACAGACCAGTCCTGCCTGGCAAACGTGGCTTTGAGTGAGAATCCCTGGAGTCCATACACCAGAAACTGGAATGGAAAGGCAGGAATGAAAACCCACTGTGCCAGAAGCAGCTCAAAGAACAACATTCCCATGTGCAGCCAAGCAGCCCAGGGAAGCACGGAGCAGGGAAGCAACGCTTTGGGATCCTCGGGGCTGTGCTGTGCCACCTCAGGTTAGCACATCTGTCAAATCTACCCGACACATGCCTGTGTATCCACCAAGAGAGCAGCTGAAAACAGGGTTTTACACAATAATCCAAGTCAAACTAAATATTTGACAATTTTGTCCAACTCTGTTCAGCTGATACTGCTCTTGTGCTTCCCAGAGAGCCGTTTGTGTCTCATACTTGATGGTACTGACAGCAAAATGTGATTTGGACACAGACCATTAAGTCTCTATTTGCAGTATCTTTTCGTAGGTTTTTCCATTTTTAAAATGATGGATGTTACTGGTTCTTTGCTGCTTTCCTCAGGGGGAGGAAGGCATCTACTTGGAACACGTATAGCCTGAAACAGCCGGTGTTTTTTGGCTGATGTACACAAGTGCTAAAAGCAAAAGCATAGGTTTGCAGGGCAGTGGCTCAGCCATGGAGGGGAAGAGGTTCAAGGCCTTCTGTACAACTGAGATTCACAACTCGGCATGATCAAATTCAGGCAGTTGAGCTGCAAACAGAGGTTAGAAAAGAATCCAAGTCCTGCTCATCAATACACTTGAAACAAGTCAATATAGATGTGCTGGTACCATGGCACCTGTGCTTACATCCCACACCACCGCTGTGTGACACACACTATATGGCTGCTTTGGGACGTTTTTCCTCAAAGAGATACCCAATTTCTCCTTAATTTAATTTTAGAGTGGAGGAAACAGAAACTCCTGTGGCTGTTTACCAGCTCACCTCCTCTGTTAGTTTTGAACTGTGAGTTTATGTCCCTGAAAGGAGGGCAAAGCAGCTGAGAAAGGCATTTTTTACAAAAACCATTGAAAAAGGGGAACCTGAAACATTTTCTAATTAATTTGCATAATTAAGATCAGGAGTAAGCTCCTTCCAAGTCCACAAACTAATAGTATCATCCGGGGATTTGCAGTATAAGCTACATGTTCCAGTTTGGGTTTGTCCCCTCTGCTGTCCTTTGGGGCAAGTAGTCATCCCACACAGAAATAAATATATTGTGTTGTTTGGGGGGGTTAATCCCCTTTCTGTGCCTTTATTTCTGTCACTTTGATTCCTCCTACAGAGGTGGTCTCAGTTAGATGGTGTTTAACACCGGGTGAATGACAGAATCTTGAAGGTACCCAAATATTGCCAGCAAAATGCATTTATATAGCTGGCTTGCACATCCAGTAGCTGATGAGGATGCCATAGGGTGCCACAGAGGTCTTCAGACATCAACATGATCAACACATTATTGTAGATATCCAAACAAAAAACACATTTTAGCACTTACAACCAGTTTTTCCTTGTTTCCACTAATCTTCATAGATGAGCTAATGACAGGCTGAAATTTGTCAAGAATTTTTTTGCAAATCCATCATTTCCTTAAGTGAAGAAATAAATTTCAAGTGAGTCAGAAAAATCCTGTCACTTTCCCAGGCCACCCATCCTAGGGACAGATGAATTCTTTGGCAGCTTCTCCTCATGTGTGGCCTAAATTCCCAGCCCACTTCACTGCAGGCCTCTTGAAAACTAGTTCATTACTATTCTCTTTGCAATTAGTACTTATTTATTGGAAGACTCGTCACATCGCACCCCCAGTCTTCCCTGCTACAGACTAAACATGCCAACTCTTCCAGTCTTTCCCCACAAGACATCTTTGCCAGACCTTATTCCTGATTTTCCTCACTGGCCTCTCTCCAAATTGTCAACATCTTCCTCATCACAGGGTTCCCGAAATTGGACACAGGGCTGCAGGAGGAGCCTTATCAGTAATTGAGTGGAAAGATTACTTCATCATCTCTCAGACAATCCTGTTTATGCAGCACAGCACTTGCTTTTTTTGGTACTTGTGTTCTTTGGCAAGAATATGGAATTATTAGTCCTCGTTTAATTACTAATCCGTGGCAGCTCCCTTTGCTGTAAAGCTCTTGGGTTCCAAGAGCCTGAGCCTGGGTTTTGGCTCATTCAGTTGACACAGCGAGCAACTTTTCTTCATCTTACAAACACTGTCTTCAGGAATATTCAAGATCCTTCATCCTTGTTTAGATTGTATCATCAGCAAGATTTGCAGTCTAAGATCTCAATTTTTCCACGTTGCCTCATCTTCCCCTCCTCCCACTCGCACTGCCTGGCACACAACATCCATAAGCAACGAAGTCCCAAAGATCCCATGGTTTTGGGGGTTGCCAGCACCATTAATCACAGAACACACATCCTAGCTCTACGTTTTGATAATCTTCACCTTTGCAAAGCTGCTGACTTAAAAACTGAAGGATATTTGTCCTTCAGGCAGTCTACAAATGATATTCCATGGCAGTACCCTCTGCACAGCTGTCCAGCTGTCATACGAGATCAAATTCAGCAAACATTAAGTGCCAGGGCACATTTTGCTTGTCTGGGAGATTTCAACTCTTTTCACTGTTTTGAGCACTAAAGACAACTAGAACAAATTGCGAAATTAGGGTAACGTTTACAGAACTCCCAAGAAAGTCTTAAAAATTAAATATCTTTAGGAACAATTTTTATTCCATCTACAAGAAACTTTAGGAGTCTTCTGAGGAGCTTTGTGACCCCTAATTAGAACTCTGCACAGACAGAGACTAGAAATTAACTGAAATACCCAGACATACTGAAATAGCAACCTTCCCCCCCCCCCCATCATATTAAAGCTATAATTGTATTTGTTACATAAACATTTTAACTGGGGAAAACATTAGATAATTGAAGACAGTCCCTCCCTCCAACCCCAGCTCCCCACCACTCACAGCACAGCAAGAGTAAAATTAACTCAGCTGCTTACGTGCGTGGACGGTGCTGTGCTGCTCACGCTGGGGAACAAAGATGGGAAAGGAACCTATCTGAGGCTATTTTGCAGGTCACCTTTTGTAATGCAGCTGCAGACAGCATATTTTCAATCTGTTTAATCAGTGTCAAGAGTCCAGCCTATAAGAAATCAGATGAAGAGCAAGAAATTATTTAACAGACTGAATAATTGCCTTGTGCTTAACCCCCAGTGATGACAAGGATTCTGAACTCCACCGCTGCTGGCAGAAATCAGAAAGGTTCTGAGCTGCAAAAGGGCTGAAAGGTTGATCACCTGTGACTCAACTCATTGCAGGATGAGAAGAAACCTGCTTATTTTTTCTCTCCTTAAAACCATTCTTCTCTCTGGAAGTTCCTTGCAGAAGGCCACCAATAGTCACTGTTTTCCCCTGCATTCAGGCAAGACAGAAATGCAGTTCTGACTGTAGCACCTTGCCCTGGGGGAGGCAGTGAGGCGACTCTAGGCTAGAGCCAGCCTGGCCCACGCTCACATTGATGGGTTCTGAGGAACAACAGGGACTGGACTGACAGGGAGCAATCCTGCTGCTATCCTGTCACAGAGCTTTGCTGGTTCAGCTCAGCCAAGCCTGAGGATTTCCTCCCATCCCCAGCCTTGCTCAGTGCCAGGCCCTCTCCTTGCCAAATAGGATCAGCTACAGAATCGCAACCTGATGGAATTGGGACAGAGCAGATCACTTGGAGATCAAACCAGCTCCCAGAGGTTCAAGGGGGGCAAATGGGGAGGGACACAAATCTGTGCATGTGTGGTGGGGGATGTGTCCATTTTCCTAAGCCCCAGCACTGTGATTTTTGGATATGACAATAGATCTGGTTTGTATCAGTACCTGCTGCTCCCCAACAGCACAAAGCTGGCTCAGCAGCCCAGCTCCTGCAGAGCCCTGGATGCTGCACACATTCCAGGCAGGGGGAGAGCTGGATTGCCACCAGGTGAGAGGCAGGAACAGGAGAGAAGGGACAGCATGAGGATTCACAGATCCCAACTCCTACAGGTACAGCAAATGCTGTGACACAGCTCTGTGAGTGTCCTGGCAGTGGTTTCTCTGTGCAGAGGCAGCAGTGGTCTGGGACCTCATTTGTGTAACAAGCTATTTAAAAGGGAAGCTAATTGAAGGACATAAATTCTGAAGAATATCACATCAAGCCAAGAGACTATTATTAGCCCAACCTAGATAATGTTATAGAAGTGCATTAAGAAACCTCAATAAAAAAATTACTAGGAAACATTCCCCACTCCAAGATCCCAAGAGATAAATTCTCTCATGCAATGATTAGATATTATCCAGAATAATAAAAAAAGAATACTAAAAATGGATGTGGAGAAGGAAGGTAGAGACAGCACAAGTTCACCCAAACGGGTCACAGCCTGTTCCTAACGTTCACTGCTTTGGAGGTAAGAGATCAGAGCCATCTAACAGTGGCAGCTGAAAGGAAAATTAAACTATAATTCTGCCACAAAATTATTTTTTAATTATATGCTACTTATGTAAATGTTGATGTAAAGTTAATGGACCCAGAAGCATTTCCAGCAGCATCCTCTGATCAACTCTGGTCTCGTTCTTCCATTACCTGTCCTGAGGATATTGAATTTTCCCTTCTGCCTGTTTCTACTGATCCTACCAGACAGAAATAGCATCTATGGGCATTTCCATCCTTGAGCAGGCTGGAGCACCAGGACACACCTGGGTTTCTGCTCCAGTCATCATAACCCATGAGGACTATGCTGATGTGGACAGAAAGCTGACAGACTAAAAGCAACCAGGTTAAAAAAAAAAAACAAACAAAACCAACCACAATACATGCACCAAAAAAAAAAAAAAAAAAAAAAAAAAAAGGAAAAGGAAAGGAGAAAAAGGAAGAATGAAGTGCACACAGTGAAGAAAGGAGAGTGAGATAAAGCAGGACAAAATGCTAAATCCCAAAAAACTCGTTAAAAAGGCAAGTGATGTTGTGACCTTAGATTAGGTCATTAAGAATAAGGGTAGGTTGCAATCATTTACCATCTTCTCCCTTTATTCTCCATCAACAACAAAGCAAAGTTGCTTTAAGAACAGCAATCTTGCTTTCACAAAGATGAAACCTGGACTTTTTAATGTGACTAAGAAATCCCACAAACCAATACAAATTGGATTTCCCTGTCACTATGTCCATAAAAACCCAGCTGACTTCCAGGTAAAAGTAGAGGGCAATGTCCAGTATTCATTAACCTGAACAGGCCAGTGTGATTCAGGAGGCACAGCCATTTTTAATACTGATAAAAATAATTTTATGTAAGCTGAGTGCCAGGAAGTTGGTTCACTTCAAAGGAGTCTCAACAATTTTGGTACAGCCCACTACTGCACAGGAGTTACACAAAACAGCTATTTATAGTTATTCCAACTAATACAGGGTTATCAGAAACAAGCTTTGGTTTTTATTCATAGTATAAAGATGAAAAACACAGAGCAATGGAAAAACACACTCAGCAAGCCTCTGTTCTCCCAGGCTGTAACTCCACTGCTCCCCCCGTGTGCAGTGGGTATCCCGTTGTTCCCAGGAGCTCAGGGAGGCCCACAAGTGCAGGCAGCAGCTCCTGCCCAGCACAGGGTGTCCACAGCCAAGGCTCACACTGACTTACCCGCAGGAAGGTGCAGGAACACCTAGCTGGGCTTAAATCTCCAGGTGAACCAGGCAAAAACACCCCCAAACTGGCAGAGGTGGTCTCTTACTTCCCCTGCCGGCAGCTACACGAGTGAACACAGAAACATTTGACAAGCTGTACTGAGTATTACAAAATCTAAAACCCCAAACTAATTTCAATCTCAAACTGCTTCTGCATCAGAACAACTCTTCCCCCAAACCCCTGACCAACCCAACCCCCCAAACCTGCCAGCACCATAATCCAAATTGCCACTGGTGTTCAGTACATGCACTGCCACATCTCGGGTGTCTCCGGGTGTTCCTGATCCATACAGAGCTCTAAGAGGTTACTTCTTCAGAAATCCTAAGGAAGCAAAGTACTCGCAACTCAGGGAAGCAAGAGTCTGGAGATGAAGCAAATTTATTGTTCCAAGTGTTGAAATTAGGGAGTATTTGAAATCAACAGCCACACACTTGATGAAAATCCAGCAAGTATGAATGAACAAATCTGGAGAACCCTTAAATAAGTTACAAAGCTGTTGGAGGATGGTGGATATATATCAGAGCGCCTTGTAGGTAACCCATGGTTTAGAAAAGATGCCCTCTGCACAAAGAACAGCATCACTGAGGTATGAGTCCCATTTCTCCCAGGCAAATTACTGCATAGATAGCTAAGGTTTCTGAACAGCTTTTACAGCATTTTAAGATAACATAATGAAAATACATTGTATTTGAAACCAAAGAGCAGCATCTTAGACATGCACTGGTAGAAAACATCCTGTGTGCCACTAGAGATGTTAAAAGTACCATACACAACTTGGATGTTCATCTAAAAGCGTAGTAATTTCCTTTAACTTCTTTTTTTTGTGGGAAAAAAGTCTACATGGTCATAAAGCTGGAATTCTCAACATTCAGCTGTGGTGGGCATGACATGAACATACAGGGTCTTCATGTTCAGGTTCTTCATGGAGACATCCTTTGTGATCTCTGAACGAAGGAAAGAAGAGAGAAACAACACAGTTAGTGCTCTTGTTTAGAGGGAAAACTATGAACTTTTTTTTAATTTGCTTTATTCAGACATTTCTGCTGGTTTCACCACAGTGAGACTGGGACAGAAACTGCCCAGCTCAAAACTCCTTCCTGTTAAAGCCCAGTGCATGAAAGGAAGGGTCACCACATGTCAGGAGTGTCCCTGCAAGAGCTGAAGAGCCTGGTTTATGTTCCAAAGTAGAACTTTTCAGAAGTCTACATCAGCCCACAGCTCTCACCTTCACATCCTGACAGAGCAGTACCTAGTTCAGAAAACTCTTAACACCATGATATGAAGTCAGTATGAACAGTACAACACAAGGCACTGAAAGCCAGAGTTCCTCATAAACAGTTTATACGTAAAGCAAGGATTGTACCAGTACCTGGTGAAAAACTCTGCTAGAACCTTGTTGAGTATGCCTGAAGATTTCATATCATACAGGATCAATTCCCTAAGTCTTCTCATAGCTACGTGCACAGAGTTTGGAACAGGATATTGTCCCAACAAACCTCTGAAGGACAGAGCACACTTCCAATAGGCTGATTCAGGGGTTGTAACCCCACTTGTGTCTAGGGAAAGTTACCTGCAAAGCTTGCAGAGCTGGAGATCTTTCACTATTACACTGTGAAATGTGAAATTTTTCCCAAGAAGCCTGGTGCTTGCTGACTTTGCTTCCAGCACCCATCAGCAGTAGCAAACTGCCCCACTGAGAGGAGAGTGTTTGGAATACTGGGAGATACAGCCTTGGAACAAAAGTCACCTCAGTAACAAATACCCCAGAAACCTCTTCACTAAGAAAGTTCAGAGTGATAAGAAATTTGGCAGGTGTAACCACAGGAACACTGGTGAAACCAGATTAACAAGGATTGGGGTCACAGTGCCACAACACCCCAGAACCCCTGCAGACAACCCAAGCAAATACAAGATAATATAAAGATCTGGCACCAGTATTAGCACAAAGGACACATTAGTAACACCCAGACTGGCTGGGGATTTTCAGGAGGAACCTTTTTGCAGTCTCCTGCCCCATCTTGCTTTGAAAAATATTTCCTTTTTAGAATAAACACACAGAGTCTGCACTGATGTTTCAAGCCATCTGTTAATTAGAGAACTGAGAAGCCCTCATGGATCAAAATGGCACTGTTTTTCAGGAGTTCTCTTCCATTGTAATAGTCCTCTTTAAGCAGCTGAATATCCAAGCATAGAGCTAGAAGAGTGGAGCTATAATCCAATTCAGCAATTAGGGCTTTATTCCCTCACTAACCTTCCTTCCCAGGAACATGTTCCATCAGGATGTAAAAAAGTTTGGTCTGCAGAAGCAGCCAAACAAACTGAACTTGGTCTCCAAGTCTCTTATTAAATGTTTATTTTTAAGATCCTGAAAAACTAGGAACTTACACAAACCTACTATTTTCAACAGTATCTATCACAACAATTAGTTTTAAAAACTGGAAATTTGATTTTTCAGCAAACTGTAGGGACACCCTCCTTTCTGTGCTCCACAGAAAGGCTTTGCAGGGAGCATGTGAAGTGTCCCCATCATGGATCTACCAGGTACCTGGAACTCATCTCTCCAGCTCATGAATAAGCAACACTCACCACTTGGACATTTATTTATGGCATGTTTTCCAACATTACAAACGGGGAGTGAAGACCACGTTTGTTTCTGAAAAGCTGGCCAGTCTCTGTGCAATAGACAGCAGATGCCCAACTGCCTGCACCAACATCATTTATAAAAATAACCTTTTCAAAACCAATAACTCATTTTCCACCAAGTGATTGTTTTTCCTTTTTATAGAACAGGCACCAACCTTCCAATTCATGGGTTATTTTCATCAAACGTTTCAAACAGTTAACAGCAAATACATTTTTATTTTTACAATAAACCACAAAAAAACTACTCAAGAGACTGAGCTTTGTTGTTTTGAAGGTAAGACCTTGAACAGATTGATCAGGACTTAAATGGGGGATTACAAAGCTGCAACAATATAGATAAACATTAACTGACCTAATGTTTTCTAGAGGCATCAAAGTGTTTTGTATGCAGCACTTATTTATCATACAAAGAGATGTGAAGATAAAGTACAATGACATCGGTGTTTAAACTTTAAAAGTGTTATTCAGGGAGGTGAATGCTAATAATTAAATCTGAGATAGCAGAAGTGTGGCTACAAGGCATTAGCTGCACAAATAAACCTCTGGGACCAAGCTCTCTGTGCTCTGAATCTAAAAGAGACCAAATCAGTTGTTTTGGCCTTGGAAGAGTTATCAAATCTCATCTTTCACATCACTGTGAACTGTCACTTTGCACACCTTAATGAAAGTTTAAACAGCTCTGGAGAATCCATACTACAAATGTTACAGTGATTTAACCCTTCCCTTTCAGGTGAAGGCATTCTAAAAATCCTCACTTCAACTGAGCCTTAAAGGCTGTTTTGCCTGTACATTTTCCTGTCCTGTCAGCTCCTTGCCTCTTTCAAAGCTCTGCTGTTCCCTACAGTGGTTTTTTCAGTGTCTGAACAGAATCATGCCGTGCTGTAACGGTGACAGGAACCAAAGAGGAGCTGTGCCTAACATCCCTTGTTCCTGAGTGCCTGAATCCCTGAATCCCCAGGCAGCAAGGCTGCACACAAATACCTCTGGGTTTATGCAGACCAAGTGTGGTTCATCTTCTTCAGCACACCCCGTGTGCTGAAACACTCCAGGCTCCAGTTCTCTGTTAACACCACTCAGCACATTATTTTTGGCATTCGCTCACACTACCACTAGAAAGTTTCATCAACATCTGAGATCCATTTGAGCTACAAAAATGGCTTTTGGATAAACACGTTCCAGGTCATATGAAGTAAAAATTAAAAAAAAAAAAAAATCCCAAACAGCCAAAAATCCACAACAGACCACCCCCCCCCCCTTGCTCTGATTCCAGTCTATCCCACCTGAATCCTCGTGGACAGCTGAGTGACCCCAGTTCTCAGCAGCTGGACTAGAGCTGCCTCCCCACTGACAGCACCTCCTGAGGAAGCTCAGCCCACCCTAAGATGGCCAGTTTGAGCAGGATGTCCAACTTCTGGATAGATAACGCGTGATAAGCCCATAAATGGCATGGATCCCTCCCAAACAGCTTGTAAACCACATCACTGTGACACTGCAGACAGAACCCTTGGCATCATTTCATTCCAAGAGCTGAATTCTCCTGAATACAGGAATCACTGTTTTGAGTTCTTGGGGTTTTTACCATGTAGTTTCCAATCCATTCTCTCTGTCAAATGAAGTCCCAAATCACTCTGGTCCAATTTTTCATCATCACAAGTGGCTACAGTTTAGTCACACATTCCCCATGAATCAGAGATCTTTGTTTCCCACCTGTCTGTGGTTTTGGGGGATTCTTTAGCATTTCAGACCTGTGAGTGTGTGCTGAAGCTTCCTGCTTCCCAGATATCCCGATGGCTGTGCCCTACTGACTCCAACCTACCCACACTGCTCTAACAGAGATCCAACACTCTTTTCCACCCACTCCAACTGTCCAAGATAATGCAACAATATGAATGTTACAAGTTCGAACAGATTCTTAAAATATTCCTACTGTAGACTCACTTCCAGGAGGAGATTCACTGCTCGGTCACTCAGCAGGGCACTGCCACTCTCACTGCTGACTGACCTTTACTGCAGAAGGAAAAAGCTTTTACACAACTTGGCTTGGCCATTTCATGAAGGGAATGCATTACAGCTTTGAACTTCTAAATCTGTATGTTTGCTTAAAGGATTTTATTATGCTAATATTGAATTACTGGGCAAAATTACAAACCACTGTGTGAACAGTGTGGATTTAGTAATTAAACTGGATCTCAGGTTACATGAGCTGCTCCTCAACAACAAATTCCAAGGATCCTCAGATGAGCAAACCAAAGGTTTGTGCTTACCATGAGTTAGTGCTTCATCCAGGAACAACTTTAGCCGCCTGCTTCTGAGCCCAAAAACTTTTGCTGTCTCATGCAGGAGACCTTTGTAGGTTAATCCATTCTGACCAACGGGGTTTTCCATTAGGAGAGTTCCCACTGTTCCTTTCTGGCATTCTGGACAAGGTAAAACAGCTGAGTCACTATTGGTAAGAAATGAAATTATTTCTTTTATCTGGGTAAACTGAAATTTAGGATTTCTTCTTCCATTTCATCTCTATTTCTCCACGGTACTGAGAAATTAGCAATACCAGCCTACAGATATTCACAAAGTAACTTCATGAAGCACAGAACCACAAGTGTAAGTGATGACTGACAGTTTGGCCAACAGAAGAAAACTTTGCAGAATTCCTTACATGAGTCAAATGATAAAAGGGTCTGGGAAATATGAAATATTTCAACAGGACATAGAAACCACTACGTGCAGAAGCTCACCAAGCACCTACTGATGATCAAATTCCTAGGAAAAAATCACATTTTTAGCTCCTGCAAGCTCTCAGTAGCGTCAGAAAGGGCTCATACCAGAGCACAGAGTAAGAGCAAGTTATTAAAACAACTCAGTTGCTCCCACAAGAGCTTTCAGATTAGCAGCTGGGAAACAGAATTACACACACACATATATTATACACCCAGACCAGGTGAATAATGCAATTCATTTTGCTTTTAAATGGCACTAAGAAGCATTTCACAGGCTGTTTCCAGTGTCCTGGTAAAGAGCTGGCTCTTCATTCAAGTTTGGCCTGTTTTAGACTCAGCCCTTTACAGTAAGCTGCACAGGTGAGCTGATGGTCACAAACAGGGAAACAATGACCAGGGGCTCATGTTCAACTGCTGCCCCTTATCTCAAACTGGCTTTTCTTTTTCTCTCCGGAGAAGAGGCATAAAAGCTAAGTACAAATATTGTTCTTACCAGAAAGCAAGTACTAGGAAAAAAATAAACACAATCACCATGTACCAGTGAAAACCTACATTTTCACTGTGCACCAGCAAGTGAAAAGGGCCAGAACTTGCATGACAGCAAGCTCAGGCTGTGAAGGAGGAGCCCAGCAGCCCACGTACCTTGTGGCTTTGCATTGATCAGCTGCAAGTTGATGTACTGGCAGAGCAGGGCACTGGGGGAGCTGGGCAGGGCAGGGGCTGACCCTGCTGTCACGTGCAGAGTCTTCCCACTGAGGCCCAGCAGGTCAGTCTGGTTTATCAGCTCTGCAACAGAAAGTGACAGCAGTCAGGCCATCCCAGGAGCCACGAGCTGACAGGGAGGCTGTCTCACTCCCGACCCCACTGCAGGAATGTCTCCCCTTTCAAAATCCCGTCCTCAAGAAAGAGCTCCTCCGTTGGAAAAATGGATGGAATTTGTGCAGAAATATTTGGTTCTCATAATAACACAAAGGGGGTGCTTGGTTTGCTGTGGAAATTAGCTCCTATACAACATTTATTATGCACATAGTGACTTATGCAATAAAAATAGTTAGCAAACTTCAAACAAGCAGGAATTATTCACCCAAGCCAACCATTCCTATCTCATTACAGGAAGATCTGTGATCTTTGTTTGCACCAAAAATCCCCTGGCCAAAACAGCACGGGGGATGTGTTTCTAGGCAACATCAGGATATTTATTAATATTAAAAAAACAAACCAAAAAAACTAAAGTCATGGCTCATGAATAAAGCCCCCTGCATGACTGTGCAATGCCACCACAGCTCATGATCCAGCGTGGCTCCAGCCAGGCAGATGGAGAGAATGGGGGAAGACCAGACCCAAAAACCAGGAGCCCTGTCCCCAAGAACATCAGAAGCAATCCCTGGGATGAGAAGCTGATGAGGTTTCTGTGACAAAAAAGAATTCTGCAGCACTGCCTGAGCCTTGAGGTCAAACAGCCACTGATGGGCACAGCATTAAAGATACACAGGAATAACATCACTCTGCTGCAAAGAGATCCAGAGATCACATCCAGGAGAACTGGTGCATTTAATTTCTTGTCAGAACTATGTGTTCCTGTACATATGGAACAGGCACACCTGTCAGCTCCAGCAAACAGGTTTTCATTCCATAGCAGCTTTGTTCACATGTCACAGAGCCTAAGCTGTACAAAGCTCATTTTCTATCAGTTCACCTGAAAGAATCTCAAGGGGAATAACTTATAAATTTATACACTTTGTAAGTTTATAAACTTATAAATTAAAAAAACCCCTAAACCAACCACACAGCTCCCAAATAAAGCCCCAAACCCTCAAAAAACCTAACCCCACAAAAAAGTGAACAGTAATCACAAGCACAAGCTCTCAAAATTCTGCCAAGTGCCACGGACCAGAGTGGGATGCACTGGGAAGTGTTTACAAGATTGCTCAAGGAAGCACAAAGACCTCAGGCTGCACCTAAGATTCTAAAATGTGTATTTTAAATATCAACTTTCATATATTTGTATACAAAGTTGTAACAGTTTGAAGAAAAAAGAAACCAAAAGCCAAACACTGCTCTGGCCTCTGTGAGGTGCCAGGCACGTGCTCAAGCACAGGAAGGGGATTTGCTTTTGGTTTTATTTCCAGGAAAGCAAGAAAACAACTGGATGAACAAGCGGAGAGGAATTACCAAGATTTCACCCAATGGAAGGGAGCCAAGGCAGGTTTTTCCCAGCACAGCCCTAAACCAGCACAATTTCAGGCCATGGGAAGAGAGAGCACTGGAGAGCAGGGGGTCAACAGAGCTGGAAACACTTGGCCCCAGTAACTCCCAGTTAGCCACTCCCCAGCTGGCAGCATCCCTGTGGATCCATGCAGGGCAAGGGGGCACGAGCTGCAGTAATGGGGGGTTTGCCCAACTAACAAATTAGCATTTGGCATTCCAGGACCACTGACATTTTTCTAGGGAAGAGCTCAGGCACAGTGCTGTCAGAGGAGCCTGTTCACAGAACCCTCTCATAAGAGCAAGAAAAAAGTGGATCATTTTTTCATATGTATTAATAGACTTGAAGGGAAGCAGGTATTATAAGTGTTCATCAAAATCACTTTAAAAGTCAGTTCTCCCTGCAGCAGGGGTTTAAGTGGTAATGCTCTCCTAAGGTATCTTACAGCCCCACAGCCTTTTAAAAATTAAAGATTAAAGAATCAGCCATCTGAAAATCAAAGATGAAATAAGACCAGAATCAAGAAGTTTGTAGGGGGATTTTTGCCCCATGTTCCTTTCCCCTCCCTTTTTTTAAGCCCTACATGATCTACAGATGCATTTCTTCCCATAAACATATTGAAATTGTTTTAAATAGGTTTTCTTCAATATGGGCTACTTCCATGAAAGCTGAGTGCAAGTCTACAAGCATCCCAAACAAGAAGTTTAGGGAATTTCCAGCAATATAGAGGAAAAAAAGTCAAAGACAACAACTTTTTTTACCATCTGACTGGAGCCCAGCTTCTTCCCTTTGCATTACTTTTTTTTTTCCATATAGAAAGAGACAAATTCTATTTTCAGTTTCTGAAGGTCAGTACAAGTCCCAGAGCCTTGTTTGGGGATTGTGCAGTTCCTCAAAATACCTCGACAGACTGCTGGGGAGGAAATGTTTATCCCATTATTCCAATACTGCACTGAAATGCAGGGACAGGACATTATCTGAGCCTCCCTTAATGTAAGAACTGCCTGATCCTGTGCCACTGCACAACCCTAAGGAAATCTTCATTACAATTAGAGAACAAGATAATAAATTACTGCAAGTAAAGTGGACAGCCCTAGAAACCACAGGAAGGGAATGAGGAGCCATAAACACAGTTTTACTGGGTCCCAATTTTATTAACACACGTGGGAGCGATTCAGAAATAACTTGTGTGGAGTGCACAACCTTTCTCTGCAATTCCTCTTGGACAGAGCAGCTGATTCCAATCCCTGCTCACCTACAGAGGCCCTGCAATCACCATGAGGCCCCACCTGAGGTTACCCACACCCTGGCTGGGCAGATAAAGCAGATGGATTGTATCCAAAGCAAACACCGGAATTCCGGATCTATTCTCTGACACCATTCAGGACTATTTTCCTTGCACGTGCCTTGAACTCTGACTCCCCAGGGAGCAATACCTTCTGCTGACCAGTAGTTGTTTGAGATCTCTGATAAACTGCAACAAAAGCCAATTTGATAATCTGATCTTTCCAAGGGAATTTCCATATGGTCAATAAATGGGCAGGGAAAATACCCTGCTCTGCCCAGACCACTGACACATAGTGAAAGGTGAAAATCAGCATGCCAAGATGGGAAGTGCCAAAGTGATTCCTAAGGAGCAAAAGTGAATGGAAAGCAATAGAGCCTTTGTTACTACAGCAGAGGAAGAGGGAAGGTTTCAATTTCTCCACCACTTCCTTTAGGACTTTGGCATTAATGGATTTGTGCTGCATCTTTTTGTCCTGCAAATGGCAAGAAAAACCCCAAATACGGAGTCAAACTACTTATAACCTTAATGAGATGGGAGTTTCCCAACTCTTCTGGGCCTTTTGCAAGTCATCTCTTACTATCTGTGGTGACAACGAACAATACCAGTACCCACCTCCCTCTGCAGGCACAGACCACACTGCTAGGAACTGTATCACTCCTACTTGGAAAAGGATTTCAAGAAAAACCATTTCCTCCTCCAAAACACAACTGGAACTTGAGGAAGATACTGAAGGATTTCCTCTAAATCCCCTATAACTGAAAGCAAAGAGTAATCCTTTTGTATGACAGGACTATTCAGCTGAGTTGAGCACGACCCAGAATATTTATCACAGTGACCTAATGGATGACACCAGATGGGAAACCCCCAAAACACCCTCTTAGAAATACTCTCAGGAGAGGGCCAGTAAGGAAACTAAGGACTGAGATGGCAACAGTGACATACAGACTATTCCCCTATGGATGTCACTGCTGGACATGAACTGCTGATCCTCAGCAGCCCTGGGGGGCACCCCAAAACAGCCAATTCAAGCACCTCCCCCTCAGATGTGCTTCAGTAATATTTTCATGAAAAAAACACTAATAGAAGTTTTTGTAGCCATCCAATTACCATTTTCATAGTGTTTTGGGGTTTTTTTACATTCTTGTGCCTTAAAAGTTCAAGCTGCAAAAATATTCCATAGGTTTTTCTAAAAAGAAGAAATGCAGAGATCCTCAAGGTTGCCCAGGATGGAAAGGCAACATTTTTCTTCTACAGATCACAGTTTGCATTCAGCTTAAGTTCTCACCCTGCCTACTGAGGCATTAGGGAAAAGAAAGCATGGAAAGGCTGATGGCAGCTCGCCATCAAGATCCAGCATAGCCTGGGCCCAGTGAAATAAATCACATTTTGTCCTGATGAGAACTGCAATGGAAGCAAGATAACAGATGAGCACCATTTAGCAGCAGCTTTTGGAAACATGTTGGTGTGACTATAAACACAGCCTCATAAGCTAAGTACTATAAAATGGAGTATTTCCTTACCCATTTTCTTGTCAATTTTCTATAGCTAGCTAGATAGATATAAATTACACAGTAAATAATTATACAGTAAATGACTCCTAGCTGCTGCTAGAAAGACTTTCAATTTTCCTTGTCATACTCCATTTACCTGTGTTTCCATTAAAAACTGTCAGTTTGGAATTTTTAAGACCAAAAATGCAGGAGACAGCATCTACAAGTCCAGTGAAGTTCAAGGTATTATCTCCTTTTGGATTTTCCAGCAGCAACACACCATCTAAAACCAAAATTAAGAAGTTAAAATGCAGTTTGGAAGCAATATCCCAGTTCTAATGATTTTCTAATGACGCTAATTACTTCCAGTGAGTTTCTAAGCCAATTTAAAACTGGCAACACTGCATCTTCCCAAATTTTTTTAGCTGGAAAGAAAACAGAGAAATGGACTGATGTGTACTTCAGATTTATAGTGTACAAGTTATATCTGCTTTTATGAACAAGGCAGTCCCATTTATATGTCACTGAAGTGTCAATCCAGCATTATGTTGGCTAAAAGCTGCCAGACTGTGCCCTCTGAGATGGTCACCAGCTTTGCCAGCTGGATTCATTCACACTCAGGGAGCAGTTCTGTGACCAAGAACAAGACACACTTACACCCATATATAAATTGTCAGCACATGCAGGAAAAAATTCCCTAAGTGCATTCAGTTTTCTTTTTTTTTAATATATAACTCACCCTTGTAACATCACTGCACTCATGTCCATTGCCCAAGACACAGTCAGGCTATTCTCTGGTTTTAAGTATTCTTTTTACCTCTGTACTTCTTATCTGAGCTTCTCAAACCATCTCCTCCACATCCAGGCCTCACCCACTGCACAGTGCTACAGCAGGAATTATAAATTCTCAAACACATCCCCAAATCCAGAGAGTGCACCCCCCACAGAGATGCTCACACACAAACTCTCCCTGGAGCAGGAGTAACAACTCCTGAGCACACCTGAGTGTTTTCCTCAAAAGAAATAATGGACAGGTGTGGCTGTGCTCTGAATAAACTTATTTTCAAGAATTATTTGAAGCTCCTATTGGAAGGGAGGCTGCACCATCTTTCAAATGAATTCAGGCTCCAGCATTCACCACACCTTTTCCAAATTCTTCCATACACCACCCCTGACAAATCAAGCTGGGGATATTAATGCCTACCTTGCTCTGTCCCATTGACACAAACTTTGAGGTTGACGTAGGCACAGGCTGGGCCAACAGACTGACACACCCCCCCTCTGACCAGTGTGATTTCCAGCTCTGATCCCTTCAGCTGGGGAAAGAGAGGGATTATCATTATTTCAATATTGCTTTATTAAACAAACACAGAAAAATATTTTTCTTCAATGAACAACACTAAGATCTTGCCTTGTTACACTAAACATGATTTACCACAAAATAGGGATTTTTCCCACATCTTCCTTCAGTGACAGTGCTTCAGACACGAATCTGCCTGTACCAGATGTCAGGAAAGCAGGGAAACAGCCTGATTTTCCCAAGTGACGAGCAGTGATGACACTCTCCCAAAATACAATGCCAAAGCAAATCTGTCTGAGAGGAACCCTCTTCCAGAGAAATTCAGAGTGTTGACCAGGGCCCTGCTCTCAGGCATTGCCTGGAGAACCCCCTGGATCACAGCTGCCTTGGTACCACCAGGCTTTGAGTATCCCTCCAGGAGGTACCAGTGACGTTTAGCCTCGAAGGACAGTTCTAAAACAAAAGTCTATTAATCTAAAATCAGAGCAACAATATTTTGACTGTTTAAACAATGCACTAATCCAAGTACAAATAACTGTGTATTAGGTTTACACAAGCAACTGCCTCATTTATTTACTTTGGTATCCAAGCAGCTCGATTTTCAAAAACACCACACATACAGCACTCAACAACTATTTTCTTTTATAAACCAAAAACCACTAATACCGAAAGTTATAAATAGAAAACAGTATCTGCTCTATCCCACAAATAAATATGGACACAATTATTCTTTAATTGGGGCAATTTATTGGGTTAAAAGCAAATCAGATGAACTATGCAAGCAGTGCTTTTCCTTCTTACTTGGGTTGTTTCCTGGATGAGAATTTCCTTTGAGGTAGGCACCGGGTAAGGCTTCAGGTCTGCCTTTATTGTGGCAAAAATAAACTCGGCGTGTTCCTGGATGATGGTGTCCAGGTACTCCCCCTCAGGCAGGGCCCTGTAGTACACAGTGATCTCATCTGTGGGGACCAGGTTCCTCTGCAGGACACACAGACACACCATTACTGACAGCAGGATCACACGCCAAGACAGGAATACTTGTTAAGTTAAAAAAAGTACATATTTATCAAGCATTTGTTAGAAGTTTCCTCAGAAGATTTAGGAAAAAAACACCCTTCTGTCAAAACACCAAGAATCTTAAAACATGGGAGTTCAGGCAAGGTTAAGTATTTTGATATTCATTATAGCAAAAATAAATTATGGCCTTATGGCATTACAGAACTAAATTTAAATCATCCACTAACACACGGGAGAGTTTTCATGGCCACATTTCTTCCTGGTTGTATTTTATACAGGAATAAATCTATGTAAGTTTCATATATGTAAAAAAAAGTTAAAATATGTAAATCTACATTGGTGTGTATATATTTTATTTTTAAAAAAGAAAAATTCTACATAGGTGTGTGCATATATACACACATCTATAAAATCTAAAAAGGGTTTTTTAAAATATATAAAATATAAAAAATAACTATTTTGGTAACAATTTGTAACTTTTCAGTCTTATGCTGAAGAAAGGTCCTTTCCAACCCACACTTTTCTATCAATATATGATTTCTGCAGCCTTAACTGCACAGATATCTTTTCCAAAATTACACGTCCCACAGAAATTTTCTCTGCATGTCCTTTAGAGCTCTTGCAAGGGAATCCAACCAGAAAGTCATACACGAGGAAACGATACAGGGCTTTATGTTTAATTAAAAATGCAGTTGCTGCTGCATATTGCCCAGATTGCTGAAAAGGAAATTACACTGTCTTGTCCCAAAGCGCTGATTCCTCACCTTCTTGCGCAGCTTCTGGATGCGATTGATCACTTCCCGGGCAACTCCCTCATCCACCATGGACTGGTCTGGGGTCACATCCAGCAGCACCAAAACCTGAGCAAATGCACAGAACACCAATGAGCAGGTGACAAACTGGAAACAAGGTGGAAGAAACACTCTCAGGAGCTCAGGATGCTTTTTAGAGAGCTCCTCATGTAAAAAATACAACGGTGGAGAGAGCATTGAACAGCTGCAGGATTCACACACTCCTGGGACATGCTGAACTACCTGAACTAACAAACCCAAGCCAGCTTTCACCCCACCATTCTCCTATTGCTTCCAGAGGAACTCTTCCCTTAATCAAAGAAAGAAACAAAAGAAATAACCAGTAAAATACCTGAGCATCGGAGTGTGCCTCAAACTGGGCAGATCCCTCTGTCATCTGATACATGAGGCGGAGATCTTCCCCATGGAGTTCGTGTCCTTCCACAACAATGGTGCCTGCAGGGTTGGCAGATGGAGAGCCTCTCTTACCATCCAAGTAAAAACCCCAATTTTAAATTCAGAAAGCTTTAACCAAGTATCAGACTTCAAACATGTGCAATGCATACACTGGCAATGCAGCCAAACAGCAGTGAAGCACTAGTGAGCAGCACTGAGTTATCCCACATTCCCATTTTTCACACAAGCACTTCTCCAGGCAGCAGAGATCACTAAAATACAGGCACTTCAGCAACTGTTTGTATGGAACCATCTGAATGGAATAAAACTTAAAAATAACCTGTATACTCCACCAACTCCAAATTTCCATTTAAGCAGTTCCCTAACAGATACAGCTGCAAAATTCACACCCGCTTGTAACTCTGGAACTGAAGGAATGCTTTTAGAATAAAAGCTACTGCACAAATACTCAGTTCCAATCTGATTCAGTCTCACAGAAAGCTTATTCTTTGCTTCATCTTGGCCTTACAGTAGCACTGAGAAATCACAGAACATCCCTGAGTGGGAAGGGACCCACAGGGATCACGGGGTCCAACTCCTACCCAGACACCCCAACAATCCCATCCTGTGCATCCCTGAGAGAGTTGTCCAAATGCTCTGGCAGCCTTGACCATTCCCTGGGGAGCCTGGTCAGTGCTCGACACCCTTTGGGGAAAGAACCTTTTCCTAATATCCACCTTAAACCTCCTCTGACAGGAAGAAACAGTTTAAGAAGAGAACAGTTTAAGATCAGTGTGCATGGCCATTTCTAATCTACTGTCAGAAAAATAATAAATCCAGATTTTTTCCTCATAACAGCTGAAGAGGGATAATAAGAGGGAAGTAGACCCTCAGCTCCCCTAAGCCCACAGAAGGATACCCTGCCATCCTTGAGGGGTTTGTCCCACGACAGACCTGTCTCCTGGAATCTCTCCAGCTGCTCGCTGCTCAGCTCTTTGATGGCAGCCATGACGGGCTTGAAGGCCCCCTTGAGGCGGCGGCCCAGCACGGTGTGCTCGGGCTCGGCCCGCAGCCGCACGCCGTACTTGCCCTTGTCCGCAGACAGCGTCACCGCCCGCACGTTCAGCTCCTGCAGGAACAGAGACACGGAACACGAGCTGAACACCAGCCAGGGCCTGCCCACAGCAGGGCCACAGTGCCAGGGAAGTGTAAAGGGACAAGTTTTGTATGGGCTTGTCTCTATGGACCGAGTCACTGGCCAACACCGGGAGAGCAAACGAACCCAAGCCTGAACCCAACTTCAGCAGCAGACCCCATCCTCACTCTCAGCCTCCAGGAAGCAGTTCTCTGTTATTAACAGACAGCTCTCACCTCAAATCAGCCCCCTACTCAACAGCCCTTTTTATTTCCCTCTCACAACTGCCTGAAGAGCTAAACCCATTCCCTCTGCATGCAGTGGCTGGAGCCAATGGCCTGGCAGAGCTCAGGAGGGAAAATTCTGCTGAAACTGTCCTTTCAGTACACACCGAGCCAGGAAACCGTAACCAACCATTTAATGGTTGAGGTTGTACAAAATGACCTCATTTTGTCTCCTTTCCTTTACCTGCTCATTCCAGCTCCCCACTACACAGAAAGCCACTCTGCTCAGAAAAGCTTCTGCCTGTGCCCAGCAGTCAAAACAGCTTTATAAAACCTGCATGGACTTCAGGAGGGGCCCCAGACACTGCAGGAGTGTGTGTGCCCATCTTTCTGAGTTACACATGCAGTTTTTGTCCCCGTATCTGAAGGGAGCATAGTGGTGCTGTGCGAAGTTTGGCACAGCAACTGATTGAGAGGACAACATTGTTTTCGTATGAGGAAAGACCAAGGCTGGAACTCTTTGGAGAGAAGGAAGCTGAAGGGGTTTATGACTGGGGCTGGAAAACGTGAGGCACAGACCTGCATGTACATTTCACTGTAATCCAGGCCAGGCGGGCCAATACTTGAAGCATTTGGTGTTTAATGTCCACTGGATGGTGGTCCCCATCACCACCCTACAGCATCACCAGGTGCACTTGGCAAACAAGCTGCTCCAAGGCATTGAGGAAGCAGAAGTAAATGGCAGCAACAGCATGACAGGACTAGCAAGTAGCCAAACATTTGGACTGAGAAATAATGCTTAAATACAACCTCTGAGCTGCAGCCTAATTCCCCAGGAAGTCCTACTGACATGAGGAGCCAAGAACACAACTGAATCTAATTTTATTTAATACATCTTTTAGGAAATCTAATGAAAATTACGCACTTCAGAAATTCAGTTTCAATGGGGTGCTGCTGGAAATGAGCCCACGAGTTGTAAATGACAACCTCGTGGGGGAAAAGAAATAATAATCAAAAAAATAGCACAAATTGAAAGATGACTTTGGGCCTGATTAGATAAATCACAGAGAAGCCAACTCCATCAGGACAAGTTTTCTGTACTAATTAGATTAGGAAATCATTCTTTTGTACACATTATCCATTTAAAAACCCAGAATGAGTCTTAGAAAAACAGGCAAATCTGTATCTTAGGTCTGTTTATGTCAGTCTCAGTGCTTTGACTTCAAATAATTCTTAATTTTATCTTCCTAATTACTCAAAATTAGTTCCTTAACACATCTTTCAAGTCTCATGTGGACACACTGAGGCAACCAGCCCTTCCCATGACCAGCTGGAAGAGCTGTACTTGGAATGCCTGAACATACAAGAGCCTTTTGCTGGTGCCACGTGCCCCAGCAATGCCCAGTCTTCAGAACAGAGACAGAGAATTTCAGAAATGCTGTGCTTCAGCTGGGCTGGGCTCTCTAAGCAGGCAGCCTAAAAAGGAAAATAAGTATTCATTATGTAATAGTTTAAGAAATGAAACACTGCAGGGCCCCCCAGCCACAGCTCCCGTGTCAGATAATTCAGCCCTGTCACAGGCTCAGCCGCTAGGTTTGATGGAGAAGTCAATTTTCTCTGTTTTACAGCAACCCTACACAGGGCTGGGGGTTGGAAGGAATACAAAAGTTGGATGGAAACAAGATTCTGACTGTGCACAGAGTCAAATTTACTCAGATAAAACCTTTCCCTGGAAGCAGCAGGGAAGAGAAGTCCTGACCCAGGCTTGTAAAAGGCATCAAATAGAAATGAATAAAATGCAACTGTGTCCAGTTGCTAAAAGCCTTCTGGGTTTATTTCATTTTGTGAGCTTGGCTATTTTTGCATGACAATTCTATAATCTGGGGAGTTCTAATATTAAAATCCATTTATTTAAATGACTTGCTGTGTTCTGAAGATGAGAGAGCAGCACTGCAGATCAAAGACTACAGTTCCTTCTGCAAAAGCGATGAATGAAATTTCTGAAGAATTGACAAGTATATTTTTCCAATTCTTTTGTCAGCAACTACACGAAATTAAATGGTGTAATTCTCCTTACCCATTACCTCTGGCATCTGCAAATTTACTCCTGGCAATCACTGAAGGTTCCAAAGCTCTGAATAGGCACGAGGTTGATGAACAAAGCTGCAAATGCAGCCCAAGCAATGCTGCCCAGCCTGCCTGTAATCACTGATCTCTTTAGCTCTGCACCATCCAGTAAACAACAGGATTGATTGCCATGCAGTACAATAAAACACACACTCAGCTCCAGCAGCAGCTTGTTGAATTTTAAGACACATAATAAAACCAGAACAATAGACAGGACTTTGTGTTTGTGCTTCCACAAAGGCATCTGAGTTTGTTGTAACTCATCTCTCCAAAAGAGACCCCTTTGTCTGCAGTAGCAGAAGAATACAAATCAAAACATACTAATGTACAATCCAATTATGTAATAATTTACAAATGGTTAGCTTCTTCTGTTACCTTTCATTAGCTGTAGAAGCTGACAACAAATTTTGGCAACTACCCTTTCGGAAGTAATTTGAGGAAGCAAACCTTATCTCCCTTAAAACTGGATTCTCTAGAATCTACAAACCCATTTTTCAGATCCAAAAAATGGGACAGACACTAGCCTAAATTTCACAAAATTCTGCTGTTGAAGAGACCCAGATATTGAAGTTATTATAATTAATAATAACAGCAATTCTGAAGCGAGGGATCATAACTGCCAAGTCTAAGAGCAATAATCAATAAGTTAACATGACAGAAAAGCTTTACAGTCCCACTTGCAAATCAATTACTGTTTTTTAATTAAAAACTCCTCTAGTGAACAATTCTTAAGCATTTAACTCCCACAGTAACTAAAAGCAAGCAGCACAGAGCACTGATGTAGAGGTCCTGTGCACTGAGCTGTGACTTCCTGAGCCAGTGCTCATTCCCCCAGCAGAATTTTTAGAGACTTTCCATAGATGTGTGTTTATGCTTGGGGAAAGCTGGTGTTGCTGGAATTATATGTAACAGAAGGTCTTCCTCTGCTTCATCTCCTAAGCCCCCTGACTGACATGGCTGCCCTCACCAGGACAAGTGAGGTGAGCTGATCCCTCCTTGGCAAGATGCACATTTTTGTTCTCTCTGTCAAGGTAAAGCAGCTGATCTTGACAATGGCAACTTCAACCACAACACGACAGCATATTTTAAACACGTGAGCAGATCTGTTGTTACAGATACCTCATTGAAGGGAAGGAAGAACCCTTAACCTGCAAGAACAGGCACAGGGTAAGGGCCACACCATTTCTGCACAAGGAAAAAACCCCTCAGATCCTGTACTGCCAGGGCTTAGTGGGAACAGAACAAGAATTTTATGTCACTGATCCTTGGAGATGGTTTCTGAGAATGCAAAATGGTCAGATTCCAACAGCCTCTCAGTCCCATGCGGTCAGTTTGCAGGATTAAGTATTTCTCTACACTAAACTGACTTTGGCACATCACCCGCTGATAGCCCCTTTCATTACAGCTCCCCTGGAAATTCATTTTACCTCTGAGTTGTTAATATCATCAACAGGGATGGTTGTTCAGCTAACCAACAGACACAATCCACTTAAACATCACGTTCTTACCTCGAGTACGTACTTCTCTAAAGACCTGATGCTTTCCAGAGCCTCTGGATCCTGGTGGATAATTACTACTTCTTTCAAAGGATACTGGGGGGGAAAAAAAAAAACCAACAAAACAGAAACGTAACTATTCAGTTTCCCCAGGTTTCTCCCAAAGTTTAAAACTGTTACACATTCCCAAGGTATGACAGGAGATGTGAGGAGTTCTAACCTTGACTGGGATGGTTTTTCTGTCTCTGATCACTCGTCCCAGCTCAATCACAGACTGCAAACAAGAAACGGCACTTTCGATTTTTTTGTCGATGAGATCCTCCCTAGATTAGAAAGGAAACATTATAATTGCTTCATTTTCATCACATCTCTTTGAGCAGATTGAAAACATTTTACCCCCTTCCCTGACATTTCCTGCAACAGACTCAATTATGCCCTGGTTGGGGCAATTAAAGAAATGAACAAACAGGCCTTTCCTCGCTCTTTGTGGAGAAGATGAGGAGGAAATAACTTGCTGAAAACAAATAGCAGAGCTATTTTTACATCTTTTGTTAGCACCTCTCACAAGGTGAAGAGGATTGAGTCATACAACCTATTCTAGTAATAGCCAATAAAAAGTACAATTTACATTAATAATATCATAAGAAGATGCAGGAAGATATTATAAATAGGGTACTTATAACAACAATGAATTCCCTGTAACAATTCACTGGTTCTCAATTTATCATCTTTTCCAGAAATTGCAGATATTTGAGCTGGATGTTTTAGAGTTTTATCATCTTTCCTGGCTCAATAATTTTAACACCCTTCCATTTTGAAGCAAGGCAGGGCTGGGGGTTTTTTTGCCTTTTGGGGTTTTTTTTGGAGTGGGGATAGAATTGGGATTGATTTTGGATTTTTTTTTTTTTTTTTTTTTTGAGTGAGCTGACATTTACATCTTACTTCAAATGTACAAGCAGTGAAATGTTCTGAAAATGTGTTTTTGCTGATTTTTTGAATAGATGCACTCATCAGGCAGCTCCTTTAAAACCACTCAAGTATCAAAGCAAGAGCAGAGGTACTGGTTAAAAAGACAAAGATGAATAAAATGAAATGAACACAGATACTTGCTGTAATCTAAGGAGCAAAAGTAGTGGGATGAAAACCACAACTCCAGTAAGGACTGGCCAGAAAAACAGAGCTGGCAAAGCAAAACTTAGAACTGAAATATCTGCTTCAGTAGGGCTTTGAGATGGTACTACCTATTTTGAAGCTTTTGTTCTTCCAAAAGCCAGTGCTTCAGGATGATCCTCCAACAACTTGGAAATTAAAAGATAGAAGATTTTGCTCCCAGAAAGCTTCATACAGGATTATGTGGCAGTATTTCAATATTACTTGCCATCACTGAACAACACTGCAGAGCCACAACATGACAGTATTTTTCACAGACTGAATGCAAATCCACAAAATTTAATGCAACCCATCTGTTCTGACACAGAGCAACCAAGCACGACCTCAGTGGGGTTTTAACACAGGTGCTGAGTCAAGCTCAGCTGTGGAAGTGGCCAAGTCCCTCAGCTTTAGCTGCACTCACCCTTCTGGTGAAGTGGTATTTTCTGTATCCAAAAACCTCTCTTACTATTAATTGACAATATTGTCCTCATGCTGAATCAGAAAACTTTCGAAGTAAATGCAAGTGATGTGCTTTGAAACTCAAACTTCAACGATAATCTGGATTTGAAAGGTGTTTTTTTATGGGACAAGGGAACAACTGATACACAGGGGATGCAGTAAATTCCACAAACTAGTAACAGACAAAAACCCAAACCAAATGCACTACAGAGGAAAGTGATGCAAGCCTCAAATACATCCCACATTTGCATGATGCAGCAGCAAGTCAGCACTAACTGCAGTGAAGAGTGACTAAGCCACTTTTAAATGCTCATGCTAAGCCCATGCCTGAACTGAGTTCCTGCAAACAGCTCCCCATCCTTCCCTTACTCCCTCCTACAGGAGCCCAAACCTATTCCTGGCAGCTCCCTGACGAGGGTGGCACTCCTTGATTACATATTCTTCACAGCACTTGCCCAGGGAGCAGAAAATCAGCACCATCATTATGTCAATCTCCAGCTCCCTGTTGCAGTAACTCTCACTATTAAAGCTCTCACAAAGACCATACACCCTCCTGGAAGGATGCAGCAGCCATAAAAAGATACACCATTAGAGAAGGTTTGAATTTTTTGACTGTAAAGCATCAAGGTCAGGTCCCCTGTCCTTGAGGGTTTTCACACTGAGCTGCAAAGCTGAAGGGAAGTTTTTTTCTCATATTTTCAGGGACCAAGAGCAGACACTGCTGCAGGAACTAACTTAATCCACTGCAATACCAGTGATCTCTCTGATCCTTTAGGGCACAGGCACCACAGCTTTGAGTCAACACAGTCTGAGGTGTAAAAAAGGATATTCCTGCCCACCGTAAGAAAATATTATGAATTTGGAACATGCATTCCTCCTAATTGCTTTCCTTCCCACCTCCGGTCCTTGAAGGTAACACAAATCCACTGCCTAAATGTGGAGAGAAAAGAAAATTCCCAGCTAAAATTGAGGGTGGAGTGTGAAGTGTACTGCAAGTGAAATGTTCTACAGCAAAGAGACTAAAATTCACCACATCTTAATCAAAATATAAACATCCTGTGCCCACAGAAAAGAACATGTTCACTAACATCCTGAAGTTTTTTCGGAGGCAGAGGAATATTTACATTATTAAAGAAGTTTGGTTTCTTGTTACGCAGTTTTAAACACAAGTGAGGGAGCACTGCTCTGTGAAATCAAACAAAAACAAGCCCTCAAACCCCAAAAATGAACAAAAATCCCCCAACAACCAACCAAACCCCCATTCTGCCACCTAAGAGCTGCCTCTTACCTGACTTGGGGGAGCATGAGGTAGTGGATGCTCTCAGTGTTCTTTTCCTGGACCGAAGCCGGATCAATGAGTGTTTTCAGATTCTGGTACATCAGCTCAGTGATAAATGGAGTATATGGTGCCTGTAATGTTGCATTCAATCACCAGCTTTCCTTTATTGCTTGTACATTATGAATCAGTAATACCATGAATTACATAAGGACAGTTCAGCAAAAACAATGCTTACACAGTGTCTGCAACTGGGATGTTATTCAAAATGCAGACTGAAATAAATAATGGAATTCATGCTACTTATTTACCTCCTTCCCAATTCTTAAATGTTATTTTTGGGAATCAGGGAAAAGATTATAACGTGTCCTTATCAATCAGATGATGCAGGCCTTCTTTTTACTACCATGGGGCAGATAAGCAAATAAAAGGGAGAGATGGAAAATGAACTGTGCTACACAAAGATGCTTTTACATTAACTGCATTGAAGTGTTATTGAGAGTGAGGTGTAATTCCCTTACCATGAGTCTGCACATGGAGAACAAGACACTGAACAAAGTTTCCAAGGCCATAATGCAGTCCTCAGTCCCATTCTCACCCTAAGTGAAGAATTCATCAAGAAAAAAAAGCAGTTTTAGGATCAGGAAGTGCACTTCAATAGGCTTCAAAAGTTCCCTATGTTAATGCAATACACTTGTTTTCCAAACCATAATCACTTTGCTCAATTCCAACCAGCAAGTCCAACAGAATTATTGGGCATTTTGGTTGGTTTTTGCCACAAAGCAGAGAGGAGAGAAAACAGTTAACTTTTGTGCCACTCTCAGGCACAAAGTGACAGCATTTAAAGCCAAGATCTTGTACGGAGCTGCCATGAATCCCATTACCAGGGACTGCCAGGACTTTGTTGCCAGAGCAGGAGCGCAGCAGCTGATCCCTACCTTGAGCCTCCTGCGGTTCATTCTGACGTACCAGTTGGTCAGAACATCCACAAACTTCACCAGCCGAGGCACCACCATGTACAGCCTGTAAGCTGCAAGGGAAAATGGTTCCTGCAGTTCAAATCTGCCCTCTGCAAGCTCCTCACTTCGAAACCACATCATCATTTGCAGTCCCGGTGTTAAACACAGCACTGGAGCAGCAGCGAGCTCCAAAAAGGGACTAAAATATTGATCCTGTTAAAACTGGATTTTGAATATGCACAGCATCATTCTCATACTCAAGACAAACACAGCCCCCCCAAATTGCTTCCTTAATCCCACACAAACTGACACTATGGGAGTCTTATGCTTTTATCTGACTGGTAAAGAGGATAGTGGATAAGAAACTATTAATGGCAGGGGATTGGGCAAATCCTCCATTTGCACATGCTGCAGATGCAGCCAAGGTGCTGAAAGCTGAACAGAAATTATTGCAGAACCAGAAAATACAATTTTCTTAATTACTGCCAACGCTTCCTCCTTTTGCTCAGCAGATTTAAAATGAGACACCTACTTCAACCAAGCCTCCCCCAATTAATTACAGTTTCACTATTTTTCTAAGTAACAGGGTAAGCTAAAATGTGAAGTAGCAGCAAGGCTGATGAGGTAAGAAATAAACAGAGCTGTATTTTCAAGTTCTGTGTAACTGAAATCATGGAAAGCTGCCAGCACCAAGGTCATCACCAGCATCACTACAAAACAGGGAAACAAATTTCAGCTGTTCCTGAGAAAAACTGGGGGGGGGCAAGGGAGGATGGACCTTACACAGGACTCAATTTTCTAAGGAACAACTTGTATTTAGCTTCTTTAAAAGCCAAGAGCTTCTTGATCTCCATTCTGAATCAGTTTCATTAATCAAGCAGCTACTGAGTAAAATGGATCTTGGCTTTAAAAGCTCCACCACACTTTTCACTGCATTTTGTAAAACAGAAGTGTTTTTAAAGGCAGAGAACTGGGATTTAAACCTACAAAGGAAATGCCCAGAAGATTCACACCATGGTGGGGAAGACATTATTTAGGGAGGAATTTGTATTCCTATAAAATCCTAGCCTTTCCTCTAGCTGTGCATTATTAACAGACCTGTTATAAACAAATTTTAAAATAATCAAAAATCCCACCCTTCAGGGATAGTGTATCTTTAACAAGAAATACAGTATTAGCCTGGAAAAATGCATTTCTCTTCTCAGTAGCTGTAACCAAATTGTGAAATCTGCTTTTTTGTGACTCAGGAAAACCCATGGATGTACATGGAGACACTACACACTTCTTTTAATTACAGTCATCACGAGAGATGATGTTTTACTAAAGTAAGTGTTTGTAGGGGGCACTTTAGTAGAAAATAAAAAGCCTAATAAGGCTTATTGATTTTTAATGCAGAATTTTAACACCCCTGAAAGACATCACGTTTCAACACATGTAACTTGTGCTATTTTCCATGAATATTGCAAATGGGGCTGGGCCTCCTCTTCTTCAGCTGCACACACTCCTGGAAGACAAAGCTCTCCCCATCCAGGACCAGCAGAGGGCTGTTCCCCCTTTCTGGAGTTTTTCCAGGCTCTCTCAAGCACCCCAGAGTTGGAGGGGGCACAGGTTCATCTCCTCCCCCTCAGCCTATTCAGGTGAGGTCAATCCCACACTGACCCCTACTCCCACACTGCTGCCTCTCCAAGTGCCAGGAGAAACTGGAGCAGAATTAACATAAGTTGGACTTAATGGAAACATTTTTCCAGAGGCAGGAGCAGTGTAAAATTCAGCTCCACTCTAAAAGACGCTGGATGAAATGGAAGAAGCAGAGCCCAGCTGCAGCATCTCCCTGGTCAGTGGGGTCTCCTCAGCACTGCCAGCTTCAAACATGTGTGTTCTTACACCCCATCACCTCCAGCTGCAGGAATTTATATTTATCGCCTTTATCGAGCATTTGACCTTATAAGTCACCATTATAATCTTCCCTTGTCTCATCCTGACATTTTTCCTACTTGAAGTGATACAAAGTAGAAAATCTTTAAAAAAAAAAAAAATCCCCAAACAGGTTTGTAAAAGAGATTAGCACCAGAGTATCATGTCACAGTACACAAATTCACTGCATCTCATTAAGATCTGCCTGACTGAACCCAGAGTTTATGCAGAAAAGTAAACTGAAAAATTCAGTTTATTAATCCCCTCCAAATGAGACTGCCACTCATTTGATGAGCACAGGATGTTATCTTCATCTGCCACAAGACAACAGCATTTCATACCAACACTGCTGCCTTGGAAGCCTTTACACTGTCATTTTCCAACAGGAACTCTTCTCCTGCTTGGAACGATCTTCTTACTTTGTAAAGATGGTCACTAACACATCCCTTTTTGTCAGCTTCATCTTCCTCTCAGAAATTCAGAGCAGAGAATTCAAGTTTCTGCTCTCATATTCACCTTCCAACAAATAATTCTGTTTAAACCATGCACTGATCCAAGATCCCAGGTTCACAAACTCACAAATGAATTTTCTGCTGTCCCTCAGAGTATTTTCCTCTTTACATGCAGCACATAAACTTGCCCAGGCTCTGCTGATTTCTGCTTGGCAACACATGAAACTCAACACAAACCACCATCAAATTTCAAGGATAACAACTTGCAGGAAGAAGCCACATTTTCATCAATTAGAGCCAGCTTTTATCATATCCCTGGGTTGGGTAGCTTGAGGATTCCTTTTTCCTTTAATGAAATGTTCTTAGATGAGTTCACATGAATTTTGCTCGTACCAAATGACCTGATTCATCTACCACAGCAGGATAAACTCACTGGACTGGTCTTGGTGACAGTGACCATCACATCAGTCAGAGGGGGGAGAGCAAGAGATGAGTGCAGGACTGTCCTGTGACCTCATGAACTCACATCTGGCATTTAGCTCTTTCCTTTTTATCTGTTATCCCACTTAACACCCTCCTTCCCAAGCCCAGGGCTTCTAAAAATTCTTCTGAGGGCAACTTAAGACCACAGGCATGAGGGGGTTATTTATTTATTCATGAACAGGAATGACAATGGCCAAAGCCACCTTCTTTCCAGTATCTGGGCTTCCAGTGCCCTCAAATGCACCAAAACCTCTTCAAATCCCACTGTGACTTTATTTGCAAGTTTATCAACTACTTCAGGGGGTTCTTGCAGCATCTCCTCTCTGCAATTAAGTGCCCTAATGTATTGTGAGCCTCACGAGGTATGGGATGATAAAAAGACAGCAAGCAGGAAGAAAAAACCTGGACAATACCTTCTTACAGCTATACCATATCCTAATACCATCTACCCTGCTGCACACACTCCCACAGTATGATTCCAAAGAAACCCTCTCCATGGAACCACACCAGGGAAAAATTTATTGCCAGGGCTCATGTACCTCTCAAAATTATTTTATTCAGCTGACTTGAGCACTGCCCATTTTATCCCTTTTTTTACAGCTTCTCCAAATTCTATTTGGCTTTCTTTTCACTGCTGTCTTTCAGTGACTATTATAATATTATTAATTGCTCCAAGCACTGCAGCAGACGTTGTTACAGCAACAAGCTCCACCACGGAGCTCACAGGATTAGCTGTGACAAAAAAAGCCTCATCACTTTTTGAAATCTCATGAACAAGCATAGCAAAATCTGACTTAACATCCATGAAAGCAGCATTCCATGGATTATGGTAGCTGGTTATAAAGATTTCCTTCCTTTTATCAAAGCCTTTCATGGAATTTGGGAATCTCTGCACGGACAGGCAAGTTCTGCAATCAAACATGAAACACCCCCAGATCCCCTGAGCAAAAATGCATACCTGCCATTTCAGCTTTGAAGAACTGGATGAGGGATTGGGTGAAAGAAAGAATCCATTTATCCATTATGTTATTGCTCTCCTTAACTGTGTTCTCATTGTAAAGGAATTCTCTTCCTTCATCCTATCATAAAAACACAAAGCACATTTCCAAGTCATCAGGGTATATAATCAAACCTCTGTATCCAATTACCTGTCAGCCACCACTGTTTTGGCATCTTCCCTGAGTTACACTGGTTTGCTACCAGCAAACATTAAATTCCAGACACAGGTAGGTAAGAGAGGGAGCTATGGAAAACCTGCCTCCCACTGCTGCCACACCACAACTTTTAACCGCCAATGAGGCCAGTGATTTGGGCCTGTTAAAGCAGATAAAAAGCAGTGCCAGTCCTCCTTTCCCTGTGTGCAGGGTGAGCCCCAGCCTCCAGACACAGGGTAGGATCCTTGAATCTACACAACTCCTTCATCCAGGAGGATCTGAGGCATTTCTAAGGAATTTACTATGCAGATGGATCCTATCTGGGGAGCAGGCCTAGAAGCAAGACCATTACTTTTTTAAGAACATGTGACCATTCCAACACATTAAAACACAGATGAACGTAGCAACCTGAAAAACCAGGTGGAATTTTTAGCATCCAACATGCACAGAGTGCATTTTTGCTGCTTTCCAGAGCGCTGATGTTTGCAGCCATCTGAGAAATGTCATCACCTTGCTGGTTCTGCAGGGCAAGCAAAACCACGTCTGTGCCTCATCTCTTTCCCACAGGTTGGAAACAGGGTTTGGTTTTTTTCCCTCAGATTTACAAACAGTACTTAACAGCTGGTTTTAAAAGCCTTTAGACTTTCTCTTCCCTCAGAGTCCAGATGAAAAAATCTGTTTGGATTATTCAACCCAGAAACTATAGATCCACTTTCACGGTACAAAGGAGAAGATTCATAGGAAAGAAATGCAGGAGAGGAGCAATCCCAGCGTGAGGTCAGCAGTCATTAACCAACTACAATTAAAGGGGGAATTACAAGAAGCATTAAATCATGATTATACCTGATCCAGGACACTGGGATTTTGCTTTCTCTCCTGCGGGAAGCAGAATACAATGGCAAAGTTGCTTAAACCTGTGCATGAAATCTAATTTAAGCTTTATCACCTCCAACAGCACATTCTTTTGCCTAATATGGTGCATAGGAAGGATTTCACTATTTAGAAAGAAAAATCCATCTGCTGAATTACCAAAACTATCTCCTTAAGCACCTGGATTTTCCACTGGGGTCTTCCATCCCCAGTTGAGCTGACATTGCAAGATTTAATGGGATCACAGCAAAAAGCTGTAAATTTCACTTTAGACAATTCAAAGGTCACACAGGATAAACAAGTGCATTTTCAGGGCAACATCTACATTTCTCTGATGAATGCTGTCCAGGGATCCTAAAAAAAGGCTTGTTAAATATTAGGATCTGGAGTTAGCAAACTTTCTTCCCCAAAGAGGTTGCTAAAACACGTAAAACCAATTGTTTAAGTCCGCTGTTTACTGTACTGACTTCTGCAGTCAGCTGCCTTTATTGATTCAAAGGGCAGCTCTCCACAGTGGCCAGGCTGCCACTGCAATTGCACATGTAGTACAAGGTTTGGACTTCTCATTTAGCTCCCACTCTCCCATAAAAGTCTGCACTAACCTGCTGTCATTCATTTCAGCTGAAAAATTAAAATTGGTTTCAATAGAAACTATACAATATACACATCAAATCTTTAATTTTAATGAAAAATTACTGTAAGAAAGAAATTTTAATCCTGCTTTCACGCTTAAAGTGTAGAAACTCCTGTCACTCATCCAGCATTTTCAGTAGACTTCAAATGTAATCTACAAGTCTAAAGCATTATTGCTTTTGTGATTTGCCTTTCTTTCCATTCCATTTCTGAATCTTTTTTCTAAGTTGCATTTAAATGTAACTTTAAAAAAAATTACTGTCATGTTACAGAAGACAATCTTCTTGCTGTGGTTAATGTATTCAGGACTGAGTATTCCCAAGTTAAGCATTTTAATGCAGATTCATAATTAAAGTTCCAGTAAATCAGTTAGCTCAAGAAACTGTCACAGCAGCCACTACTGAAAATAACTTTCCTGACTGATCTGCAGTTCTGCTCATGTTCAAGCTGGGTGGTGCTTAGCACTGCTCTCAGTGCAGAGGAATGTGCAGCCCAAGTGACAGATCCTCCCGGACAGATCCTCCTGGGCTGGAGCTGTGCTGGCCACACCACACAGAGGAACAGCAAAGACAAAGCAGCAGCACTAAGGCAGGATCAGTGGGACCTGCTGCCTCCAGCTGCTCTGGAAACACCGATAGGAAAATCCACCCAGGCTTAGCAGGGACATCTCAGAGGGATCCCCTCCAGCACACGTGGCTTTAACTGGTGTTCCCAGGGGGTGATGAGCAGCAGGTAATTGCTCAGTGTGTCCTGACCCCACAAACACCAGGTCTGGACCTCCAATTTCACAAGTCTGAATGCAGCAGCATCCCACTGATGTGAAATAAAAGGGACTCAAGAGCACCCTAATCTGAGAAAGGAGAGCTGTCACGTCTTGGCAGTCCTCCACCTTCCTCTCCTCCTTTCCATTTAATAAGCTTGGACAAGAAGAGAAAGATGCAGGTGATTACAGCTTCATAAATCATGGTAGAAACAGCAAATAACAAATTAAGAGCAAGCATAATATACAACCTGATCTAACTTAGAACAAGGAGGTAAAGATCAGATGACCACCAGAGTCCAGACCTCCCTCCCATCCCAATCTCAGTTTCCCTACAATGTTGACTCCCTTTAACCCTGCAGAAGCAGAAAATCCCTTGCACTCAGCCCCCCCAAGATCTGTACCTTGTGCTGCAGGATCTGCACGTTCTGCACCAGGAAGCGATAGGCATTGTACCAGGGCAGGAACACATCCTTCAGGATATCCCTCACTCCCTCCTCCTTAAACCTCAGGTTTTCTGCTCTTACCACGGGAGAATTGATCAGGTACAACCTGCAAAATAAGATCACAGCACTTCAAAGCTTAAAACTGCACATACTGATAGAGTTTCACACTAAAAGCCCCAAAGATGACTGTATTGTAGGCATGTAACAAACTGAGCATAAAGCCATTTACTAGTTACTGCTACAGGAGTTTTTCTAAGATGCTGCATACAGAATTTGTATTTAAACTTTTGGTTTTTACTCTAGAAGTTAACTGAAGTGCTAAAACATGCTCAGATGCCATCACAGTATCAAACAAGCAGAGATTGCAAGGAATTAGCATTCATCTTTAGGATGACACCTATTGTTTTGGCAATATTTTGAATTCCTTAACCCCAACTCAGACTCTTTCTACTCAATCTAGTTCATTTCTTCAGTTATGAAAAGCTTTGACAGAACTAAGGAGAAAAACAAAACAGGCAAACCCAGAGAAAAGAGCAGAAATTAACATTTTCAAGAAAGACAGCCCCAAAAGGGGACAAAGGATTGCAGGACCTCCTACAGCACAAATGTCCCTCAGCTCCAGAGACAGCTCTGAGGGGATAAAGCAGAGGATCCAGGTGACACCAGCTACTTACACAAGGGACAGAAATGTCCCTCAGCTTCTTTGCTGTCTCTGAGTTCACAAAAAATCATCTTTATACTTCATCCCACCTTCTTCCCCAAATAAACATTCTGTCTTTAGAAATAAACTGGAATCTATCAAGTTAACTCAAAGAGAAACAAGGCCTTACTCAGCTATCAAAAAAACTTGAATCTAAACTTGATTTAGAACACTTCATTTAATTTTCCAAATAAGAAAACCAAACCAAACATTTTTTCATTTTAAAGACTGTGGCATTTTTCAATCTAAATTTATTAACCCATTTTCTCACATTTTTGAACTTTTAAAATCATGATTCTAAACTAACATAACTTTACAGGCACTTCCTTTAGGAGGCTTTAAAATCTTAATGGGGTTTGACACAGCACATCCAAGAATACCAGACCATAAATTCTTCAGGAGAGAGGGCTTCTTGCATTAAAACTAATAGATAAAAATAGAGCTGCCAGAATAAACAGACAGTAATGCAGCACAGAAATGGCCTTTTCAGTACTGAATTAAAAAAAAAAAAAGAAAAATAAACAATTTTTAAACACATATTCTTAGAATGGCTTGGGTGGGAATGGACCCTGAAGATCACCCAAGTGAATTTGTACCTGAATTCCAATTATAAATTTACAGAAGTACAGAAGAATTCATGGCAATGAACTAGGAAGTCCTTAAATGAAACTAGAATTTAGGTCTATCCTTAAGCCACACCTTCCTTCTATCACAGTTATTTATGTGCCACAGTTTGGTGGTGCAGTGGTATTTTTGGTTTGTTGCATTTTTTGTTTGTTTTAATAAAGCAGCCCTCCACTGCCATATGTCAATGTTAAAAGAAGAGCAATTTCCTCAATTACTCCAATGCAAAGACACATTTATTCTATGGAAAGAGAGATAAGGCACACAACAAAACAAGAGTTCCATCAGTTTAGTTACAGCCATTCAGTTACCCACTGGGCAGAAAATAAAACCTGCCTCAAATCAAGGCAGTGTTAAAAGTTTGCTAACAATGTATGAGAAAAAAATAATCTCCTCTTCACCCCTCTGAACCAGCAGATTGCTGCATTATTTCTTCTGCATGTTAAGACCAGTTTGAGAGGAGGATGTAACTCCCCACTTCTAACAGCAATCCTTACCCCAGGACAGAGGAAAGCAAAGGCCTGGAAGTACCATGACCAGCAAATTCCTTCTGACATAGCTCAGCTTGGACAGGTCTCCAGCCCAGGTCTCAGCAATACTGAAATGGAACTGGTTTGGCTCTTCTTACAGATTTTGCTCAGGATTCAAATTTCATTAAGTCTGAAGTTGGGTTGTTAAATTTACTGTGCTGCTATTCTGCTGTTTGCCCTTTCTACTCAATTCCATATTCATTTCACCAACTTATAGCTGTATTTTCCGCTGATCTATTTATCAAGCTACTGCTGAAAATACTTCAAAGCTGGAGTTAAAATATACATATATATTTGTGTACTGCAAAAGCTAAAGTAACTCTGCAGGGAAACAGTGCCAAGGAAAAAACCTCAGTTGTAGCTTTTGCTATTAACAGGGAACATCAAGCGCCTCAGAAAAAGCAGAGAACTGAATTGCAGAGCTCCTTCCAGAAATGAGCCCAGGCTGCAATGCTTTTTACTCTCTGTGTGGGTGTAGGTATAAATAAATGTGACATTAAAGAATGAGTACACTGGAAGAAAAATGAATTAGCTTCTTAGAAATTAAAAAAAAAAAAGACATGAATAATGGAAGTGTAACTTCTGGTGTTTGAGATTTTTTTGGTTTGTTTATAAAAAAGGGAGGGGTCTTTTTTCAACAGAAACATCACCTGTGATTTAAAAATCTCCAGTATGAGTAACTCCAACCCTTTTCACTCATATTATACAGCCACCTGTATACACTGCTACCCTGCTAACACACCTTGTTTATTTGTAAAGAGCAACCTTGATTAAACTTAAGAACTCTACCCAACATGTACTAGATCCTTTAAATGCTAAAGCTTGAAACAATTAGGAACTTCACATTGATTTTTTTTTTTTAATTATCTAGAAGCAACAACCATCTTCCCCAAACAAACATTCAGCTTTCATTCAGCCCATCAGTTCTGGGTGTAGCTGTAACACACAATGTGTCGTAGTTGAAGGTTTTCTTATATACACAAGAATTACAGGGCTCTAGAGAAATGCCCAAGCACTGCATTCCTGCAGTTATTAAAATGTGTTTATTGTACCTTTACCTCAAGGTACCAGTTGATGCATGTAGTCAGTGCACCAAGGCAGGGCACCAAGTGACTGTGTAATTACTTTATATGTTCTTGTAATTTTAATGAACCACTTGAACTGTGTTTAATCTCTGTTTGACCAGGACAATTTACCTACACACACTAGGCTGCTCCACTTCTGCTCTTCTGGTGCTGCTACTACTACTAGGTGCAAATTACATACTTAGATCAACAAAAACAAAGCACTTTCTCTCTACAAAATGTATAGTGCAAACAGCAAACAAAAGTTTTGTGCATTATGCAGAGACCCTTCTCTAAGACAAGAATTTAACAGTCACCTTGTAGTACTGTTATCAAATATTTTATTTACACTACTCGGCTGTCACTGCGGTCTAGAAGCTTCTAAAATTAACTTTCTTCCTGCTGCTAATTGTCAAACCCCCACAAGCAGCCTCTTGGTATGGATCTGCCATGAGCAGGGAGCCAACACATCCCAGTGACCATCCACCAAAGGAATCCCACCTGAGTGCATCAGCTCCGTAACTGTTTATAATGTGCATCGGATCAGGGTAATTCTTCTTCCTTTTGCTCATTTTTTGGCCATCACTAGAAAATATCAGAACATAGGTATCAATTCCCAGAACTCTTGTAAAACATGGATAAAGAAAAAAGGCCCTTCAAATCCAGCTCAATTTTTCTCTCCTAGTATGTTCCTGGTGGCACAGACATAATTATATGTATCTATATATTGGCACATCGTTTCTGTAGGGTTGTTGAGCCCACAGAATAAACTGAAAAAAACCAAAACCCAACCCAAGAGGCTCCCAAGTTTCAAATCTAAGCAGGAAATCTGTCCTTCCTACCAAAGCTGAGGGAACAGGCACTTGTTTTGAATCAATCCCTCCAGCCCACTGGCAAAGCTTCATCCGAAAATAAAGGGAAACAAATATAATTAACTTAAAATTACATCTAAAGCTACATTTATCATCCCTTTTGCTCTGCATAATAGGTGTAATTTCTTTCCTATTCTTGTTGTTCATTTTCTCTCTCAAGGCAGGACTAATCCTGCTGGAAAGAACCCAGTGCAGCAGGCAGCTGGGATGTGTGAGCCTCTCACTCTCAGGTGTCTCTTATCTCCTGCAGCACTGATATCACCCTGGCAAGTCTTAACAGCTCCAAAGTCCATTTCACATTCCATTTACAACTTGCAGGACTTATCTGAAACATTCTTTGACTAAAAACCTGCTCAGGAAGGAGCTGATTGACACCAACCTGGCAAGGACGAGGCCATTCACAATGACATTCTTGAAAGCAGGCCTCCCAAAAAGAGCAGTGGACAGCACCAGCAAAGTGTAGAACCTGAAACAAGAGACAACATAAACGTGACTTTATAAATACACCAAGCTAAAGCCTGCATGTCTTCATTAAAAAATTAATGTTTCATTATGGTGCTTTCCCCCAGCAAAGATAAATTTTAAGTCTGGGGAACACTTATGTGGCAAAAAGTCAGAAGAGGAGCTTATTGAAAGTAGATCTTCCTATTTGTAGCATTATCAGGCTGTTTGCTCAGCTGGGATCTACTAGTCTAGGAAGGCAGAAAAATTCTAACAGGAAGCATTAGGAAGATCATGAGGAAGAAAATTGCAGCATTTTTCCTCCTTAGTACAAAAAAGGGAATTCTGCCCCTGAACAAGTTTCCTACTTGCTCACTGCAAACCCGTGAGCAGGGGATAGGTCAGGACCAAACATGGCACACAGGACCAGCACACTTGGGTGTGTTAATTGTGTATTCTTCAGCCTGACAGGCAATGGAACACAGTATAAAAGTATAAAAGCAAGTTATCAAAAAGGGGAGGAGCCTCCTTCCAGTCCAGCCAAAGGTTTGATCAGGAGGTTGTGGGTACCTGCTTAAATCAGCCACACTAGGAAACAAGAGAATGTTCCCACAACAAAGGGCAGCAGCAGTTTCCCTCCCCATTCTATTTGATGTGTTACAACCACTCTATAAACTGAGACACTTTGGAAATCAGTGCTGGAGCAAGCACAGGCACCTGTTGTTCACAAGGCTAATACATGATTGTATCTGGGAAATTAAGTGGAAGTGCAGGATGATGTGATAATTTCACACTCAGGAGCCAAAGCCATCACCAAAGGAGGGATGTGTGAGCTGCTGGAACTGCACTGTTGGTAATTACTTTTAAGAAGGTAACTGGAGGGTGGCCACAGCTCTCCTGGTTCAAAGCAGGCATCACACTGACAACTACTTAGCAACCTTCAAAGAGAAGGTGATCATAAAAAAGCTGTAACAAGGCACAGGAGGTTGGTTATGTCTCAGAACTACATACTTGCATGAAGATTTAGTGGAGAAACACTCCAGTGGGGGAAAGAAAAAAAAAAAAATCCATCTGTATGTTCCAAAGTTGTTTTTATCAAAAAGCAGCCTATAATTGCAAAAGCATTATTCTGACACTTGAGGGTCCTCTGCAGAGGTTGCTGCGTGCATTTATTCAGTGACTTCCATGACAACTCTGATGCTTATCTCAGACAGGCCCTTAACTCTCAAAATCACCTCAACTCACACTGTAGGATACAAATTCTCTTTATTAAACTACAGTCTAATTTCATGAATTTTAACCAATACTCCTCCACCTGCGCACAAACTTTTGCACTCAAAATCCCTGTTTTGATCTTTAACATCCTTAAGAAAACCCCTAAACACAAATATCTGAGTATTTACTCAGATGAGTGACACCTCAAGCCTACAGGGCTGGTAGTTCATTACAAACACAGCAGTTCTTCCTTAGTACTTACTAAAAAGTTGACAAACTCCCAGGACTTTCTGCAAACTGGTCACAAATTCTCATACTAGAGGACCCAAATTTGCAGGTAAAAAGCACAAAGCAGAACCAACTAGGAGAGATTTCAGTATTCTTCAGGCAATATTGAAAAATGTTTCCTAATTCCCTGTATTATGAAAATTGTACAGGCAGACTGTGGGCACTGAAAAAATGCATCCAAGGATACATCACAGATTTTATGTTCAAATTGTCAAACCCAAAGAGCCTCAGCATGAGGTGCCTTAGCTGATGACAGCTACAAGACTGTCTCCGAGAACCTGTGATCCACATATTCTGACGGAACTCTTCTGATTCTTCCTCAGGTTGTGCTTTTAAAACTCACCTCATTCGCTCTGAATATTTTAAAGGAATGTCTTTCTGCACCTTATTTTAGAAATATCTTGTCCACAGACACACTTGGTTCCTGGAAACTTCCTCAATTTCTCTGCTGCTTTACCTTCTGTTCACCAAATCTCAGTCTGTTTCTAGGTATGTCCTTGCAGATAAACAGCTGGCAGTCAAACAACAGTAAAAAAGCCATGACAGGGACAGAAGTTTACTCCTTTGCTCTACTTTCCACTTAGGAGAAAACAGGGAGGGAAATCTTTTCTCCCTTTTTTCTTGAACAGCTGTGGGTAAATTCATGATCCTGTGGTTCATACCAAAACCCTCCAGCTGTGAATTCCCTGTGGGCCACCACATTCTGACCACGACCATAAATCTTGCTGCATTTCCCTCTACAGAGACAGAGCCTTTCCTACCACTCTGCCTGGACTGCCAGTCTTGCAACCCAGCTACTCTAAGGTTTTGTCCTGTGGCTTTAACAAATATAATTCAGCTGGTTCTCTCTCCATGCAGAAAGTCATCAAAAATACCTCTTTCCTGGACAATCACTTTTGTTACATTAATTTTCCCCTTTTCTCTCTTGATTTTTTCTCCTCCGTGGAGTGAACCAGAAGCCACCAGACCTCCACCTTGTGAGCCTTTCCCCACCTCCCAGTCCTCACTTCACAGCAGCTGCAGTCTCTGACCTGACACAAAACCAATCCCCATTCTCAATCTTCACACTTCATACAGATGTGCCAAATACAAATCACATCCTGTGCTCTCAACACTTCAGAACTCACCTGCTTGTTGTTCTCTTAGACCTCACACCTTAATTCCTTCTGTCTCTCACAAATCAGAAGTGCTCTACTCCAAATCACACAACACTTGCTGCTAGCAAAGCCCTGGCTCATTAACAGCCAGGAGCACCTGGGAAAGGTGGGAGCAGCAGGAATTGAGGCAGCTGTTTTGATTTCCCACCACAGACAGGTGAAACACACCTGGCTCTGGGTAAGACTCCCAGAAACTCTTATAGTGATGTTAAGAGCAAAAAGGAATCTACCCCAGACTGCAAAAGGGAAGTCTCCTCTTGCACCCTGACTAGGGCACACAAGTCTGAGGGCTCACACCAAATGTCTTTATCCTGAGTTCTTCCATTAAAAAAGAAGAAAAAAGCACTATTTTCTAATTTTTTTCCAGATATTAAAGAGGAAAAATTAAGTTTTTATCCTCCTTTTGCTACCCAACAGTATCTGATTGTATACTGAGGTAGTAGCTAATTTTTTGCAACACAATTAAGGGGTTGAAAAGTGAAGACATTTCACTGCAATCATAAATTTAGTTGTATTTGGCATCCTGCCTGCTCTGGTTTCTTGGTTTGTTGGGGGAGTAGAGGAGTGGGCAAAGGGAAGTGCCAGCTGTATTCCAGAGGAATTCATTTAGCTCTAATACCTCAAGTTACTGGATGGAAAAGTTCTGCTTGGACACAGTGAAACTCACTAATCCAGAAAACACAAGAATTCATCTTAATCTGTCCATTTTCGCAGTCAACCTCAAACTTCAAACATGGACTAAATACTCTGCAATGCTAAAACTACAACTGTATGTAGGCATACAAGTATGTATGAGAACATTAACCACAGAAAATCAGAGAAAAATTTTCACCAATGATGGAAAAGTAATTATCCAGAGTGAAAGAAGCAGATGAAGTTTACAGCTAAGAAATGTGAAAATTTTTTTTGTAAGCTGTAAATTGTTAACAACATAATGTCTGACTTAATTTTTTTCTGCACTCCTATAAACCCAAAATTCAGATTTAGTCTTGGGATAAAAATTTCCAGGCTATGCATTGGCTTGAAATGTTCAAAACACTGCCTTCCATTTCAGCTGACTCAGTTGCAGCTCTGTCTCTAGAAGGTAACTCCAGTTCTGTGATAATTCAGCTGATTTTTCCGTACCAGGCCAAAGATGTGCCCTGTTACCTAATGATGTTTTCCACAAGAGCTGGGAAGATTTCTTGCTAACACTGTATTCCTACAACAACTTTTTTGTCACCAAGCTTTAGGCTACCTCATGTTTTAGTTTAAAAAACTAATTATACACTTACCTGCATAGCATTAAAGATATAAAAGTACTGAAATAAATGCATTAACTATTATAAAACGCTGTTAAATAAATATATCAATTATGAAAGTATATTTAAGCATTGAAATGTTAGACACAAGGCAATAACCTCACATAACAAAGTGGCAGAAAATTACCATCCTCGTGTCTGGTCGATGCCCTCAGCGATGAAGTCAGCAGGGAAAGCATCCTCGAGCTCCCTCTTGTTCTCAAAGGGGTAGTGCACCTGGGCATAGGGCATGCTGCCACTCTCAAACCAGCAGTCAAACACCTCGGGCACGCGGCGCAGGGAGCCCTTCCCACAGCGCGACGGGATGCTCAGCTGGTCAACGCTGTGGGGACAAAACCACCCAGGAACCCCACACAAAACCAACAGTTAGGAGAGGTTCATGTTATGCTGGTAGATTAGGATGACAGCAGTTTTGGCTTTTGTTTTAATGACTCTTCAAAAAGCTCAGCATTTCCTTTGCGCAATCTCTGTAATTTTTATATTAACAGTGTTCAAGACAGAAAAAAAATGGAATTTATGTGTCTTAATCACAAGTCCTGTTACAACTTTTTTATTTTCTCTAAATCTGTTTGGGAAAAAAACCCAATTTTTTTTTTATGTCTGCTCATCTATTTCTAATACCCAGTGAAGGGTCTCTGACCCACCTTTCTCGATGGAGATCTGTGACTTTCACTCCACACAGCTCTTCCAGTTCTGCCACTGAACCAACACAAACCACCTGTTTAAGAAATTCAGGAAATTTAGCCAGTTATTTGCACACAGTAGCAATTTTTTTTCTAACATCAGACAGAAGACCTATAGGTCAGTCAGAATCTCCAGTAGTAGCTGACAGAGCTGAAAAAACAATAAAAATTTTGTGCAAGGATCTCCTTCCTAAATCTAACACAGCACTAAATGATGTTAGAGACCACTGCTCTGATTTAATACAACTCATGTTACAAGAACTGGAGACTTGGAAGCAGCAGAATCTTGGCAGGTTACCAAAAAATGTGGGATTTTGGGGGCAGGGGGGCTTCTTCAAACAAGCCACAACCAACAACCCCTGAAAATTCAATGACTGACTTTTATACAAATAGGAGTTTCAGATCCCAGGCTCCTCCCCTAAAGTAAGCAGCTCATTATCCATAAGTGTTCCATCCCAGGTACATTAAATTGTACATATTAAAGGCTTTTTATTTAAAGTGAAGAAAGTGTCACAGCTACCAAAGAGGTTGCTAAGAAAGAATTTTCTTGGTTTTGTTGCATCAAACTCTTAAGAAAAATGCAAATTTCCACACCAGACTTGCACTGACATCATGAAACAATGATTCTGAAAAACTCCATGAGAGAAGCAGAAAAGCAAAGCTTTCTTTGCTTTAGTTTTTAGTCAAGTTGAGCCCTCCCACAGCCCTGTGGCCTCTCTCATCTGCCAGGACTCACGAGCCACAAGCTGCAGTACAGGCCTGGATTTTGGAGATGCTGTCCCACATGCCATCAGCCCCATTTAGAAGTGCCATGGAAAAACCCCAGGGTTTGACAGATCTGACAGGGAAGGAGTTAAATGTAGCACCATAATGAAGCTGTAAATAGGCCAGACATTTTTCATATGAAGTAACTTTCTAAGTTGCTCTCAAGATACAAAAAATCAGAGCAGTGCTCAATTCCTATAGCTAGTCTTAAACATATGCATATGTATACACATGGAAATTGTGACTAACTAAAAGGTTTTGGTGCATTTAACTCCAAAAAACTGTCATGAATTACAGAGAAGACAGAAACTCAGTATGATTTGGGTTTTAAGACATGATTTTCCCAGTCTGATTCAAGTGCTGATCTGCACTACTAATCACCATCTTCTACTGTTAAAGTACTTTGGAAATGCAAATTTTCATTACTTATCTGTCTTTTTTTCTGAAAGGAAGTGAGGCAGGACAATGATTCCACCAGCCAGGTACAACAGCCTGCAGAATGCACACAAACTACACTGGGAGATTGATCCCAGGTAAAAATACATCTTCATCAACAAACTATTTTTAACTGAGATCTATTCTTCATTCGTGTGGCCCCATAAGCAAACACACAGGCTCAAGTGAGCAGCAGCAGGTGCTTAGTTCAGCACTGCTGGAGGAAGAAAAGGTATTAATAGAGAAATGGGTAAAAAATGCCCTTGGATACACCAATTACTTTACCTTCACTAACCTTTATATCTGAATACACTTTGACACTAAGCTCTGGGAGAAAAGCTGCTCATTACTTGGTGCTTTTTGAACAAGTACTTCAATGCTGAAGTAAAATCCTGAATATTGATGCAGAACTGCACCCAGAAATCACTCACGGAAGAAATAAACCAAAGTTCACATGAAAAATCCACCAACCCTCAGAGGAACACGGATCTCCCCCCACTGAATAAGACTGCCTCTATCCAAGGCAGAAGGAAGGAGCCCCTCGGTCCCAAGGGGAGCTCATTAGATACTGAAAGGCAAGGGGAGAATGCAGCAAACAGATGCTAATCAAATTCCATCCCTCATTAGGCCGCACCCACTCGTTTCTGCAAGGAACACACAGGCTTGTGCTCTCCAATTAAAGCTTCTGCTCTGGAGCATCCCTTCGGGAGCCATGGCTGCTCTCACAGCCTGGGCCCTCTCCCTACCAGGCATTAGCTCCTCTTCCATGTTATGGTTCACATCAGCTACAAAACCAGCTCTACCAACACTGCACAGCAGCAAAGACTGCAACAAACAGACGGGGACTGGGGGCTGCTCAACCCTGTTTCAGCACCTCCAAGACCCAACATGAAACCAGAGGTCAAAGTTAACCCCTGCTAACAAAATGAACATTAGATCCAGGATTAACCACATCAGTAGAAAGAGAAAGCCACCCCCAGCAGCATTTGTGGAACTCGATGTTCCTGTGGCAGAGCCCTGCAGTCCCTCCTAAATAAAAATGCTTGTTTTTGTGGGTTTGCCATTTCAGCTCTGTTCAGTACCTCAACTGAGGAGTAATGAGTGCCCACAGAAAGGAAGAAGCCTGCATAGTGTGTCAGAAAGACATTCTGGGATTTCCAGAAAGCATCTCATGAATATTAAATAGAGAAGAAATGACTGCAACAGTCGGCCAGAAGTGGCCTAATGCAGCCTCAAAGCAGCCCAAAAATGCACCTGGAGAGAGGTTCCCTCACCCTCAGGAGAGCAGAGCCAGAGCCCTCTCACTCTGCTGGGCAAGACTGAGGGCAGCCAGCCTAGGGCAGGGTTACCATGAGTGACAGGCCAGGAAACAATCAGAGAACTTCCACAACATCACTGAAGAGTGAACTCTGTAATTTGTATGCAAGTCCTATAAAATGAGCCCACGTCTGCTTTACCAACTTGGGTGTTATATCAAAAATTTTATTATCTAATCCAAATGAGATGTGTTCCTCCACTGAGGAAATCATTGGAATTTGAAAGCTTAAAATGATAAACTGTCTGCAAAAATATGGCAATAAACACAAGCTTCAAAACTTAACTTCCATTATGTGTCTCTACCTGATAATTATGCTAAAAGAAAACTAAAATAAAACTCTGCGAAACCAGTTATTGATTTGTAATAAAATTCACTTTAATACCAATTAATTCACCTTGCTGTATATTAAATAAGGAATTGCTATTACTTCTCCAGGTTTTAATATGCAAAGCATAATCGTGTGCAACAAAGTGTTCTTCTGAGAGCAAGACATGAAGAGGCTGCTCTGCAATCCCACACGGCACCAGGCTGCAGTAGAACTGGGAATTCTGAGGGAATATCATTACTGGGAGAGCAGATGTCACCTAAGCTTTAAGTTCCACATCAGTTCCAGTGGTATTTGTTTTTCAAGCTGTATCTCACAAGCATAAAAAGAGAGTGAATATTCAAAAAAAAAAAAAAAAAAGAAACCTAACTTGAAATTTAGCTTGGTTCAGAAGCTGTACTCAGCTGTTAAAGCACAATATTCAGACTGGAACAAACAGAAATGTGTAACATCTATGGATAGAAATAATAGACCTGTTGGTATTTCCATCGTTATTCAGAACACCGAGCCCTGAGGAGTATTTGCAGCTCTTTTCAAAGGAAAGGTCAATCTTCCAAGTTAGACATCATTTTGTTATTAAAAACTAACAAATCAAACCTAGAAAAGCAAAAAAAATCTGTACACACAGGAATACGGATATGGGGAGACTGGACAGAAAATGCAATATTATTAGAGGCAGGAAGTGGAAGTAATGAAACCTTTACACAATCCTTTTCAGCTGTAGAATGAAATACCCAGGCACAAAACTGAAAGCCTTTTTATTACCTAAAAAAAAAATTGTTATATCAAAAAAGGGGCTTAGAAATGTTGGATGAATGTGAAAAAAGTGTGTATATATAAATTGTCAGTCTTCAAACTAAACTCTAACTGTTATATGAGAGACAGAAGCACTTGGTTTGTCAGTAATTTACAAACACACTCTCAGCATAAATAGAATCCAATGCCAAGGCTTTCTTAGATACTTAAATCCTAATTGCAGGAGTATCTCCCTCCCTCTATCTCCCAAGATTCCCAGTGAAAAGGAAATAAAAAATGCTTTATGGTGCACATCTAAGCAATAGCAAGTTTAAGATCATAAAATACTTCTCTAGCAGATGTTTTCCTACTCCAGGTCTTTCAGGTCTAAAATGAAGATTAAAACTTTTTCAAATCAAGACAGATAAAAATAAAGGTTTGGGATGCTGCCACCAGTATTTACCTTCCATGGACATCCTGACCCTGATTACCATTTTCTACCTCCAGCATGAGGAAGGCTTATCACATGTGTCTAATGGAACTAACCCAACGCAAATAATAAATAGAAATAACAAGGAAAACAACACACAAAAAACCCCTAACCCATTTTGCCTTCAGAAAGAGCTTTAAAACCATCAAAATTGTGTGTGCACTCATGCCCTCTGCATCGTGCTACCAATGCAGGGTACCTTACAACTTGACAAAGCTCATTTCTAGCACTCCCATTATGCATTTTCATCATTCCACTAGATTCATATTTTTACAGTCTGCTACACTCACATTTGTGGCACTACAAATATGTATCTTCACTGTTCTGCTGTGGTGGACTTGCTTTTATGCCTTCAGCAACTCATTTGGCTTGAAGTAACCAACCACCAGAATTTCAAAAGGAGACTTAAAGGAGTTACCAAAAAAAAAAAAAAAAAAAAAATCCCCTCCTTGCCATTGTCTCACTGCATTTATTATTTTCTTTAGATTTGCCATCACTTCAAACTCTTCTGGGAAAGGCAAGATTAATTTTAATGTAAAAACCAAGAAAATTTGCCTGCAGTTCTCAAGCAAAGGCAAAGCAAACCTGTACAGGCACACAAACACACCCATCAATATGCACAGATCTGTCACCTATTATACACATACAGATGGGTTATACAGATACGCTGCTAAAACCCGTTAACAGAACTTCAGACTGCAGCAGCCAAAGATACACCAAAATAAGCAAACAAGTACAGAAAGACTTTTTTGGCAATGGGACCTTTCATTTCCTCACTCACCTCTTCCAAATCCTCGCTGACCCACAGAGGGATGGGGGTCCCCCAGTAGCGGTTCCGAGAGATGGCCCAGTCCCGGGCATCCTTCAGCCAGTTCCCAAAGCGCTTCTCCCTCACGAAATCTGGAACCCTGTGCCAAAAATAACAAAAGGATTAATATGGCACTATGCTCCACTTAAAAGAAAGCTGGTAAGAATTGGTTACATATTCGATTTCATCCATCAAAAAAGTTCACTTCAGCATTGATATGACTTAAAGCAGTGTTACAGCACTGGCTGCTGCAAGGCCTGTGGAGGTGCTGCCAAAAAACACAACAGTGCCTTCTTCTGATCCCCAGTAAGCTACAGAAGTGAACAACACCATGCTTATTTTACTATAAAGTAACTCAGGAAAACATGTGCAACATAAAATAGATTCATTAGGGCTGAAACAATGGCCAAAAGTCCTCAGGACAGTCCAACAGTGGAGGATTATGGCTAAGGGTGATCACAACACAACTATTTAAATTACATATAGAAAACAGAACAGCCACTGATTTTGGTGTTGAATGATATTCCCAAGAGTGAAAAGCCTGGAGCAATAACGTGAAAAGGCACTTTGGATTATGTGTGGGCATCCAGGTACATGCACATTACTCAGGTTGATAGATCATACAAAAAATCCTTTCCAAGCTGTTGATCATCTCACTTTGAATTACCCAGTTAAGAAACAAAACATGCCCCCCAACCACAGAACCCTATCAATGCTTGCTAAAACCTCATTTTGAGCACTAATGGGCACTGAGGGATGTTAAAGACAAGTTTTCATTGTGTGGAAGTGTCTTAGAGCTCAAAGGTTAACGCCAGAACCCCATGCCCTGCAAGGTTCCTGGTTGTGCTAAGTGGCCTGGTGGTTTGATTAGAACCATTAGTTTTTTCTCAGGATGTAAACAATTAACTATTTATCCAATGATTATGTGCAGATGAAGAAAAGCAATGGGTTTTATGGTCAACAATATGCTCCCTTCTTGCCTAAAGGTGCATTTAAAAAGACCAAACTCAAATGAAACTCACAGAAAGAGCAACCTCAAGACACTGTCAGAAACACAGAAGCTGTGAATGAGCAGCACACAACAATAAAGGAGCTCTGGAACAGTTACTGAGCAAACCATGGCAAGTTTTGCTGGGTTTGTTTTTCCAGTCTAACTAAAAAGGCCCTTCCCAAAGTCTGAGCTGGATTAGGAGAGCCACAGTTTCTAAAGGGGGAGCAGCCAAGCTACAAAGCACAGAGGGTCTCTTCCATCTTTCTGTCTGAAGCTCTTGGTCCTCTTGTCAAGTATTTCTTTTTGAAGATTTTTAATCACAGATCAGTCCCAAGAGTAACAAAGATGAAAGGTTCCTTTACAGGAAAAATTAAAAGAATGGATTCACATGACACATTGAGGTAGGATTTGGCCCAGCAGCAGGAGGTTTATGAAATAAGTGTGAACAAAAAAAAAAGCAAACTATTGATGAAAAGAAAAGCTACTGGCTTTTAAAAGTTTTACCCATGATGAAGCCATGTGGAGATCTAAAGGCTTCGTGATGCCAATGTTGTCTCAAGTGGATAAAAACTACCCTTAAAAGCCTCACCAAATATCAGCCTGAAGTTCCACAGCTTCCCTCGCTATTTCTGGAGTTACTTTCAGCTGCAAAGTTGTCTCTCCTGTAACACTTCTTGAACAAAAATCTAATATAAAAAAATTTTAAACAAACTCAGTGACTCATGTTTCACATGACATCTGTAGCCCTGCTTTGAAATTTAGAAATGTATACAGGCTTTCCCGATTTGGTTCAGCGTGGGACTCGTTACTATTAACTTTCTGTGGTGACCTTAGGAGACCCTCTCTCCAAACACAAGTGGAAACTGTACAAAGTTCATTAGCATTTGCCCAACATTCCACTAATGTGGAAAACTTCTCTTTACATCACTCCTAAACTAGTTTCCATTTTTCAGAAGTTGTTAGACACTGATTAGCTGAAATTATTAGTCCCATTTAACATAGCTAGAGGCTGAGACAATCCTCCAATGACATTAAAATGCTAAGAGTTTCAACTCTGCCTCCTCAAAACACACATGAAAAATTAATTTTATCCCCAAAGTGGACATTAACCACAAAAATGTATGTGGTGTGATCTCTCTCTCTGAGCTATGAAAGCATGTAATTTACCTCTTCTGGTAAAATTGTCTGACCCTGCTGCCAGTTTTCAGTGGAACATAAAACACAAACCACTTCATCTCCTATGAGCCACTTTTGCAACAATGATCTATGGCTCTGTAGAGGGACAACACAGGAATAACACTGACACAGCCATCAAATCAAATAGAAAGAGTTTGTGTCTCACACACATTCTGAGCCCATCACTCAAAGGAAGTGTTACTTAAAGCAGTTGGGTTTTGCCACTGCAGAGATGCTGCCCATGGGTGCTGCCCAAGGGCAGACACAGCCTCCAGCTGGGATCAAGCTGGAAAAGGGATCTAGAGCAGGAACAGCCATGCCAGGCGCAGTCCTTCAAGTCTGGAGCCCATTTCTTCTACTTATTCTCACTCGATTTAGCTCCAGATATCTCAGTTTAACACTTACCTACATATCATAAGGGGAAAAAATAAAATCAGAGGTACCTTCTACTTAAATATTTGATTAGGCTGTGAAAAAAGAGCATCCTCAATGGTGCTGTTACTAACACCTGATCTTTATTTACAGCAGTTCCAGGTTAGTGTTCTTATAGAGGTTTTTTAGTTTCTTTTAATCCTACTCTTAGGTATTTTCTTGGTATAGCTCACCTGTTGAATTTTCATTAAGACACCATCTTGCCACAGGCATATATTAGTTGAGGAAACATTTTTTTACTTTTCCATCTACACAAAGCAGCTGGAAGATAAATGAAAAACCCTCTCCCAATATGCCAGTGCAATGTTTTTCATGTTTAATCTCACATCCATCATGAGCCCCCTTCAGCTTGAAAGCACAAATCTCAGGTTCCTGCTGAATGACCACTGAGTTTGCAGTTGGGTGTGACCAGAAGGTGCCCAGTTCTACCCGTTCAGAGCCCCCTGGACTGGCACTGGACACCTTCACATCTCAGAAAAGATCAAGCCCCAGCTCCCAACAGTTCCATGGGGCTGCAAAATCAAAAGCAGCCACGTCTCTCCTGAAGCCATCGTGCTGCAGCTCCTCAAACTGAGCTGTGAGAAACACGATTTTTTTATTTCCCAACTGGCCTACAATGTGTTTGACCTTCAAATTTCTCTGCAAAATGACACAGATAGGATTTCATACTTCTTTCTCTGACACTTAGCAAGGTTAAGGAGACTGCTGTCTCAGCAGGTCAGGGAGCTCTTGATTCATGGGTGTGGAACAGTGTGGGACAATTGCAATTTCTCCTCTTGGCACCCAGGACAGGGCACTAAATAAACTTCAGGATGCAGACACTGCAGCAGCTGGAAAGCTAAGGGAACTGAACTTCATAACACAAAGGAATAAATATTGCTTTGCCAAATCATATATTGGGAAGATGTTGAATCAAAGTACATCAGCTCCGACGTGTTTGAATGCTCATGTCTATCTTACTTTCCCAACATCAAAACTCTATCATACCAGTTAGAGATAATAAAAATTATTCATTTGCTGCAAATTTCCGTGTCCATTTTTGACTGACTGTTCCTATTTTTGAAGCAGATGTGGGGTTTTGCTAAATTCATGCATTGCTAAGTCCTCTGCACAGTCAACTCCCACATCCTTTCTTGGTAGCTACTCATTTTCTTAGTGTCTAAAATAAAAATTCCATTTGACAAGCCAAAAAACCCCATGAAGAGCACAGCAAAACCCAGCCTTTTAACAACATTTATTAACTTATTACAACAGGAACCATCTACTTTGCTTTCTAAGTCTATGCACCACTCAGCACCCAAGCCACATGAGCAATGTGGGCATGGATTTGAAAATGGCAATTAGAGACCACCTTCAATCCTAGAGCAGGATTGGGTCTGCTGACAGTGAGCTACCATGGGCTGAGCCCAGCACCAATAAATACTCAAGGAACAGCATCAATTAAAATAAATAAATTTGCTTTCTGACTTGTCTCCAGAGGAAAAACGTACAGGATGCAAATAAAAAAATATTCTAAATTATTACATAATCCAGAAGAAAACTTATTAAAAGGATTAAGACATCTGTTCCTTCTCTGTATATATATTTTGAAGCATATTTCTTGTGCTCATAACACAATTGCAAATAGTGAACTCGGCTTATTATTCCATCTGAGAGCTCAGATGTGCTCTGAGCTGCCTCACCGTGCCCCAGTCACAGGGTGCAGGAACTGTCTCAAAGCAGCACCATCCCTCTTTTCTGTAAACACAAACAGCACTGCCAAAATAAAACACTGCCCCTGCACAAGCCTCGTGTTTTATCATCATTAAAAGCTGTTTAAGATACTGCATAAAGACAGACTAATCCTTTCTCACTCTTCATCGTTCTTCTCACCAGTTAACTTTATTCACAATATTCTCTGCAAAACCACAGCACCTTTATGTACTGGGTATGATTTACTTCATAATTGCTAATTAAAGGAGTTAAGACTATAAAGCTGATACACAAAACAATACCTTGAGTAGTGTGATGTAGGGAACCTAATACCAGATAAAGAACTCTTAATACAGCTTTGGTTCTGAGAGGATGGTCCCAGATCTGTCCTGTCCTTTGGCAAGCTGGTAACTTTTTAAGTGCCACCTGAAATCAGGAATCAGTTTTAAGTCTGGAAAAGAGAAAGTTACTCTTCCAGAAGACAGCTGAGTTGTTACCGGCAACACCAAATGTGATGAAGTAGTTATTCTCTGTCATCTAACTGAATATGTACAGATTTATTTAAATTCCTAGCATACCAACTGGGGGGTTTATTTTAGGTGTAGAATTTGGCTTTCTTTTTTAAACATTAACCAACCCTTAGAAGACAAAGGCTTAAATTCCATTATGTTAATTTACTCTAATAACAAGCCTCCTTCAACATGCCCTCAAATTGATTTTTAATGGTTTTTAATTCAAGGAGATAAAATAAGCAACTATTCATGCCCTTTTGACACTTTAATTAGCGCCAATCTATATCATGGACCTAATTAAACATGGGGGGAAGCAGGAGGGAGGAGAGGGGAAGGGAGGAAAGGTCAGTGTGTGCCAGGCAGAATTTCCACTGCAGCAGCCTCTGCTCCTCAGCCTGGGAAAGCTGCTGGAATGGTGCAACCCCACGCACCCCACACAAGCCTGGGCTATCTCCACCGCTGCATTTTCTGTTAATGTGCAGCTTACAGGGGCTAAATGAACAGGGGCTTTCAATCATTTTGATCTCCCAATGTTTCTCTTCCCTCTTTTCTCCTGGTTCCCATGGCAACCACCACGTTGTGGTGTGACTGCAATGCTGCTGCAGACGCATCCCCGCCACCCGGACACAGCGGCGCAGCCCTGACCTCCAGTTCTGGCACACGCTCCCACTAAAAACCCTGCTCTATCTCCCTTGTAGGACCCAGGCACCCTGCTAATTGCTGTTAAAATTCCTTATCTTATCAACAATCCCTGCAGCCCGAAGCCAGGGAGAAGTGAAGCTTCCACTTCTCTCCACACAATTTCCTTGGGAATATTCTAACATTTACTGTCACAAAGTACTTTTGTAGGGCATCAGCACTCAGGATCCATCTCAATCCACATTCAGGATCCATTTCAATCCACATATATAAATACATTTGCATTCCCGTGACAGTGGCAGACATTCAACACACTGCTCACGTCACAGATTTATCAGCTGCCCAAGAAAACAGTGCTGGAGTTGCTTAGTGAACTGACATTTGGGATGTTTATTTCCTAAGCTTTGCCTTGAAGCAAAAAATAAGCTTTCAGTGACCCTTCAGTGGAACTGAAAAGGTACCTCTGCATTCATGGCATCATCAGCAATCTCTGCACAAGAGGCTCAAAGAGGAAACAGCAAAATTAAGGTGCAGCAGAACATAAGCCATCAAAATCCAGTGAACAAGCCTCCAAATTCACTTCTAATCCTCAACCATGTCTGATAACAGACAGTAATAAAACCTTCTCTAAATTAGACAAACACAAGGCTAGCCCTGCAGCAATTTTTTTCACCTCCTGCTGTAGGCAATGCCACTAACTTGGATTTTTCCTCGGGAAATGTTGCCATCTAGTGACTCCACGTTGCTGTACATATCACAATTGTTACTAGAGGGAGGATCTCATTTGTATTCACGATTCCCCAGCAAGAAAAGTGTGACTGATGACTCAAAAGAAGAGTTACAACTGCATGGTGATACTAAAGAAAAGAAAAATGAAAAAAATCTACACACACCATGCATTTGAAACTGTTCAGATGAAATGTATTAATATTAACAAACTAAGAAAGAAAATGTCCTATGACACTTCCTAGAAAAAATAAACAGCAAAAGGAGGAAAAAGGACTCACTGGATTTTTGCCACTGCTCTACAGTTCTGTTATGATTTAAAATTCTGTTGCCCTGCTACAGACTCAGATTCCTCATCCGAGCAAAAATGACAAGGTTAGTAAAATAAACATTTGCTTTCTATTGCAGATGGGATCCACAGCCCATCCCCTGCACAGCCTCAGGGTTTCTGACACAAACAGGCATCATTCCTGATCACATCTCACCTTTCCACAGGTGGGAAACAGTTTTGTGGTCAAAGATGAAAATGACCAGGATCAAAAGCTTCTCCAAAGATTGATGTGCTCGACTGACACAGAAGACAATTGGGCTCACACAGGAGCTGCAGGGAGTGTGTGCAAAACTCACACTTTAACTTCACTCCCAGCAAATGTGTTGTGGGTGGCATTTCCAGCAAGAACTAACAGCTTAAGTGATGGAAGTCAGGAAAATAATACCTTCAACCATACATCAAGCTCTTTATTACAACATCTGAATTCTTCAATGGTGAGAAGATGCCAGAACAAAAGGTTTGGCTTCTTTGAAGTCCCTGTCTTCCATCACTGCTTTCCTTCCACTGATGCTCATTTTTCCACTACATCAAGTGCTGCACATCTTATGCAAACAATGTCAGAACTGCACAATGTCTTTAACATTAGAAACTTGGCAACAGTTAGAGGTAAATGTTTCAGGAGTTACTGAAGGAGAACTTTAAGTTAGAAAGGTTTGAAAGAAAGAAAAAAAAAAAAACATTTCAAAGCCAATATTTAAATACTAACTACAGAGTCTTTTCTATCAGTCTGCAAGAAAAGAAATATTACATCCACTGCCAGAAGGATGAGCTACAATAGTTTGGAATCCTCATTATAAATTGTACTGATTTATTGGCTACAGCAACTTCTAAATTTTCAGCTTATACCAACTTTGAACACTGATGACAGGAACTAGTCCTACATTGTAATTATAATCTAAGGTGGCCTGGTTTAGTCTGTGGGTACATAGAAAATGCTCTTTCAACAAATCCTTCGAGAAAATGATGGTGACAACATGAAATCCAGACAGCACCTTGGTGCTGCATCCAACTCTCCTCATCAAGAGGATAGAAAGCCAAGGTCTGACAGGCCTGGATTTTACAGCAGCCAAAACTGCCCCTCTTCATCTCAAATTATAGCAGTAGTGGGTGCCTGAATGCCAAACAGAAGATAACCTTTTGAATTTAAATTTTCTTTTAAATAATCTCAGTTACACAGTAAAGAACATTCAGTAAGGGAACTTGAATTAAAGGCTGAACCACAGCCCCCTAAATGCTGTTCCAGTTGTGCATTTTCATCAACATCCAACACAAGTTAATTCCCACTCTGACTGAAATAAGGATGGGACAGAGTAGAGAGGGTTTTTTGGCTTCTGGTTTTACAAAAATGCTGGCACATTACTCATGGAACCATTGCTGGAAGTGATAGTTAAATTCATTTTGAAAAATGAAAATAGAGTTACTGGTTTTAATAAATTTTGAATGACTGTGGCCTTGTAAGTTGGGTATTTCACTAAAAAACTAATTAGAAATGCAATCAGGTTGCACACTTTGTCCAAGTACGTTTAATCTATTTCATCAGAAAGGATATCTATCGAGAGGGCAGCTATTCTTAAGGGACAATATACCCATCAGTCATTTACAGGAATAAAAAAAGCAATGCAGTCAAACCCATTTTGTAAAGGTTAATACAGTCTGAAAAGCATTTATCCCCAATTTTCTCATTTTCAGGACATGCTGAAGCCCCAGAGAGTCCAAAAATAAATTTTTAAAAAGCTACATATTATTCCTGTGACACTTTCAGAGATCAAGTCTCTTCAAAAGCAGAAAAAGTAGGTGTTGGGAAGGATGGAGTTCCCAAAATTTAAATAAATGAATACTGCAGAAGGCCAGCAGTCTCAATGCCAAACAGAACTGCCATCAATGAAGAACACAGAAAGAAAACCTCAAAAACACTCCCTTATTCTTTTAAAAAGCTGGATTTTAAAAGCCAACTTTAAGTAACAAAGATTACCCAGTATTCAAATTACTATGAAATCACATACTGAAAATCCATATGATTTATTAAATAAGTCTGTGAGAATACATCTCTACTTGTAGCCATATTCCCAACAAAAAGCTTCTCACAATCTCTAAGACCACATGGTTTTAAGAAGAGTCTTGAGAAATCAGCTTTATGTTCAGTTATGGAATTGTGTTTAGACTCAGGAACTGCCTGAAGGAGAAATGGTTCCTTTAATTCCAAGCATTTTGAATATTGCCAAATGGTGTCACTGCCTGCTCTTCTCACCCAATCTTTGCAACAGCAGCTCCAAAATTTGCTTCCACTTGTATCCCCACTACTCAGCACTTACAAAAAGCACCACTGAAACCCCAAAGATGTGCAGGCAGGGTTCAAACTGATCAGTAATTCTTACTAATTAGTGTCTCCTGGATGAACGGAGGTCACTTAGCAGCTTCTTCTTGAAGCTCTGCTTCTGGAAAATAAAATCCATCCCATCCATTCAAGCATTTCCTTAATAGGATCATTACATTTTTTTCTCCTGTTCATGTGAAAATTAAGTATGCAGGTCTACTGTCATCCCAACAGTGAAAGCATCTTGAGAAAGCTAATTAAAGCTAAGAACAAACACTTTCACCCCCTCTCCAGCTTATTTTTCCCCCCAAAGGAGGATCACAGTATGTTCTGCTATGGAAAACAGAAAGCAACACTTACTAATCTCTAAACTCTCCTGACACAGCCAGACTGGGCATGTGCTGCTTGGCAAAGCCAAGCTGCAGCATTTCTGGGCAGGCTCTATTATGGATCACTGACTTTTCCCACAGATCCCAGTATTTACAGTGCCTGTACCATGTAAGCAGTTATGCAAAAGCTGCTCATGGAGAATTTAATTGCCAGCTACTGTCCATGAAAAAAGGCAGCACAAGCTGTAATTGCTCACTGAAGGCTGAGTCACCTTCTTTAACATCATCTGAGCTGCTGACAAGAGGCAACTGTGCAAGGAAGAGGGGTGGGATCCCAGCTCTCCCTACAGTCCTCATATGGAAAGACTGAATGAGGTTGTAATCTCCAAGTTTTCCCCACTTACTGGGAGGTCTCAGCCTCCCAGGCACAAGTGATTGATGAGAGGAAGGGAAATAAAAATACAGCTGATGAAGGTGCAGAAGATAAGGTGCTTTTGTTACTAACATACCACAAACCCAGGACTGACTCCCTAAAAGGCCACCAGCATGAACAGTTCCCTTTTACTGCACTTAATAATGCATTTAAGTTATCTAAAACTCATCTGCTGTTTTCTACCCAAGTTTCACACAAGTACTTTTCACATTCCCTATATACACGTAGAAAATTTAATTTTTGCCATTAGCAGAATACTTTTATTTAAACCTGCATACCAAGTTTACTTACAATTAAGGCAGCTGGGTTGAGCTTTTTGCAGGTGTTTGGGGGGAGGGTGGGTGTGGGTTTTTCTTCAAATGCACCTATGATGAAGTAATCAACCTTATCTGTAATAACTAGATGAAAAAACCCCCAACTTGTCTAAAAATTAGTTTAATTTGGCACAATGTATACACAGCATTAAGCTGCCTATGTTCTTCTCCCAAGAGAGATATTCCCCTACACCCCCAACTCCAGGAAAAGGAATAAAACAGATTTATGCAGGAGACATTACCAGTAGCACTGGGCATTATTCTCCAGCAGCTTCTCCACCATGTGCTCCACCCTGACAAACCAGCTCGGCACAGCTTTGTAGATCAGCGGAGTATCTGACCTGCACAGGGAAGGGAATAAAACAAACAAAAGCATTTTTAAGTGCTACATTATTTATAATGTGCTCTTTAATATTTGTTTTTGCACATGACAGTCCCCCTTCCACAGATTGAGTTCACTGTTGCTGAAGTATTATCACAGTTAAAGGTTGGGGTCTGTTTGATTTGTTAACTTACATAAACTGTTACACTTATGTGAGCTACTATTTTGAAATCAAGCCTTGAAAAAACTTTTACAGCCTTCAAACCCAGTAATTCAAGGAATTTGTATAGCAAGAGCAATCATGAGAACGTTCAAACGATACTTGAATTTGAAATTTGTGCTCCTACATAGTACAACATTATGAAATTCAGTAACTATTTAAATGAGTCATATTTCAGTCTTCCACATGAGCTCATTCTGCATCTTTTTTTATGTGTATATAAGCCTGAAAATCCAGGAAACATGATGCTGTGTTTTTACTATGTGCATTTAAAAGAATAATCACAAATCATAAAGAAGTAGCAGCACCCAGAGTTAACTAGAAGAAAGTTCCATTCCCAGGAGGAGAAGGAAAGCAAGAGATCCAGATAAGCATACAGAAGTAGTTTCAAATATATCTTAACATATTCCTTACTTCAGTAAGCAATAAAAGAAAATCCATGTGGGAGGAGAGCAGTTTCACAACTTGAAATTGCTTAGAAATGGAAACACAATTGGCCAGAGCACACAGACTGAGCGATTCCCTACATTACTTAGCAAAATCAGGATCTCCAAGCATCTGTCTGCAGTGTCCCAACCCAGTCTCTGATTTATCAGTCCCATAATAACTGCTTAAGGTCTTGATTGACTGTTCAGGTATCACACATCCTTCTAAAGGATCCCAGGATCCAACAGTGGGCACAAGTCACTATAGGAGAGTTCAGACCTTTCTAATCCTTCACATCCATCCCATGATTCCAGCTTGAAGAGGGAGTAAAGCCCTAGGGGGTAGGATCTGTCTATGGGTACAGAGGAGGAGCAGCAACAACATTGAGACAAGAAGCTCATTCTCCTTTAGCATCAAGCCACCCCCCCAAATATTTCTTAAAAATACTGCTTTTGTTTAAGCCACTTTGGTCCAGAACTTGGCAATACACAAAAATTCACCAGCAAAGACCCTGAGAAACTACTGTTATCTTCTATATGCAGTCATTACTATAAACAACCAAAGTTTAATTCATTTTATTTATATCCACAGTGAGGACACATTTGAAATCCACAAACTACTGCAGATTATGATGTAAATTAAAATTGCTACTGTGCCAGCACTTGCTAAAGGTGCACCTGCCTGACCCACAAAAGAAAGAAAACCCACAGCAAAGGTTGTTCAGACCTTAAAAGCTGAACTCACAGTGCACAAAGCCCAATAATAAACAACACATTGCTTCTTTTAACACTATATTTCAAAAGATATTTCATTTTAATGATAACCTGTACGCTTCCATGTGCTTAAGTGTTAAAGTACCTATAACCTTAAAGGAAATGGTGACAGCTCAAAGTAATAATAATGTAGCTGTGTCCTAGCTATTAAATGCAAACCTACTGATGGCTTGCTACTCAAATTTAAGTCCTAACAACTAAAAAGGGAACAGTTCAGTTCACTCCTCACACAGCAGCAAGATCCCAGTAAAAAGGAAAGCATTCCCCAAGCTACAACGTGTTTTGATTTCACTGAGTATCTTGTTTCAGATGTGCTAAAGAATGATGAATTGCCATCACAAGACAAGTAACTGGAGACAAGTAGAATAAAAGCTGGTATTAAAAATTTCTCACATGGTCTTAACACATTGGGAAAGGAAGGCTGGGACAACAGTGGCACCCCAGCTCTGTGAGGAGAGAGCAGCTGACAGGTGGGGCTGGCTGCAGACAGGCCCTGGGGCACAGAATGGCTTCAGACAGGAAGGATCCACGACAGAGGGTCAAAAGCAGGGGAGCCATTTCCCAGGCTTTCAACCTAACCCTGAGGTTGTAACACCTGATAACCACTGTAAGCACCCACAGGGCTCTGTTCCACCTACGTGAAGGCAATAAGAAAGGAGAGAGGGCACAGTTTCCCTGAATATTTTTCTTCCGGCTGTATTGCCAAGCAGTGCCTCAGCAGGAGGCTGCAGAGAACAAAACACTAAAATCTGCTCAAGCAGTGACACCTCACACATTTCTGCCCCTCATGACTGGTGAGAAGGTTGAGGAATCCTTGTTCAACTGGATTTTGCTGTAGAATCCAATGAGAAATACCAATTGCTGGGTCTTGTTTTCCATCAACACAAGGGGAAAACCACCCAGACAGACCTAAAATCAAAGTCTGATGCTTACAAAGTTCCTGCCTAACCATTCCTCTCTGTCTCAACAAAGTTTTGCTCCCCTTACAGACAGATCCTTTAGAAACACGCAAGAAGAATCAAATCACATTACTTGTGATCTTATTCCTCAAATGATCAATAACTAAGCCCATGGTACAAAGATGCTTCTTGGCTTTGCCTTCACTGGCTTGGGCAAGACAAAAGTCCACATCTGCCAGTGGAAGAGCTTTCCAAGCCTGTTGCCAAAGGAATGGCAGGCAGGACCTGTGAGGGACACTCCAGCTGTCACATTCAACAGTTGCTGCCCAGACCACACAGACTCTCAAGATCTCACATGTGCACAGAGCAGTTTTGACCAATGTCCTCCATTTTCAGCAGTTCCAATAAAGACAAATTCTAACTGAAAACTATCTACTGAATCCTTACCAAGCTGTTGTTTTTCTCTTTCATATTTTAAAGTTTAGTTGACAGAAAATTACTACACAGAGAAGGACCCTAATTTCATGATACGTAAAAAAAGAAGGCAAATTTCTCAACGTACCAAGGATTCAACAACTGCCTGGTTTCTGGGAAAAGCAGTAGTACATTAAGAAGAGTCTGATTTCAAAGTTTTCTTACATTAATCAAAATAACTTATAACTATGTTCAAAGTTAAGAACTACTCTTCTACTTTTAGCATATTCCAATTATGGTTTGATTTGTGATGGCAGTGAAATGAGCTTTTCAAGTAGAATCCATTGTTCAGTTCTTCCCACCAGATAATTTGCTGCTAGGTGCTGCCTGCAACTTATCATCAATCAACAAAAATGTCAACAGAGTGGCAGGATTAAGGATCTTCTACAGAATCAGCACTTCTACATCCCTGCTTTGTCTCAGAAGGCCATGACTGGATATTTGAGCTGCTCCACAAGAAAAACACAAGCGTTGCTTGATTTTGGGGCTGCCATTTTTCAAAAACTCTCCCAAATCATCAAGGACGTAACACTTGAAGAGCAATTCCCCTTCTTCCTCTAGGCAGCTGCTAGAAACAAAGCAATCCCACTGTCCAAGAGCAAGCAAAGGTTATTTTTGCTATAAATTAAAGATAAATGTATCCTGCTAGAACACTTCACCTGGCAGAGTCAGAGCCAGACAGAGGGATGAGCTGAGCTCTTATCACAGTTATTTCAGTACAGGTGCTGTATACATCAGATATGACTTAAAATCTTTATGCCATTTCAGATAATTAAATTAGATATTTTATTTTAAGTGTGTCTTTGCTCGTAATAAAAATTTAATATTCTACTAAAAGATTACTGAAGATTTTTATTTTTTTTTTTTAGTTTGACAATTGTTCGGTGATTTTTTACAATAGCAATTGTGGAAATTTCAAACCAGGGAGGACACTAATAAAAACCAGCTTCATTTCTAGATTAAATCTGTCTAGCCTGTATTCCTCTTCAACAAAACTTGTTTGTTCACTGATACTGAAGGTTCATGGAGAATTCCACAGGGAGAATTCCCACAGAGACATCCACCTAGAGATGTTTCCACATAATAAGCAACTGGTCTTATTTCAAATAAGTAATTTTACAAGGTTAAAAAGAACTATCATTTATCATTTTAACATAAACATCTAAATACCTTCTGTGATATACTAATTTGAATACAATTCAAAGGGGATCAAAAAAATCCTTTCCCACCACTCAGCTGCTTAGAAAATAACCTTTTTTTAAAAGGGGTGGTTAGTTAGGAGTTCTACACCAAAAAATGAGCAACACAAATTACATAAACACACCCTTAAAATCATAAATAGAAAATAAATTTCAGCACTAAACTTAAATTCATCAGCTTTATTGGAAAAAAAAAATATTTACTTGATGACTAAACCAAAACTGGAGCTCTCCTAAATCAATAATCTCGGTTTGTGTTACTTTTAGTTTTGTCAGGAAAATTAAGCAAGGGAAGGGGGGAAAAGTGGGAGAAACCTGAAGAACTTCTCTGTTAGAAACCTCAGCTCTCAGGCAGGTGCAGGTCTGTGCTTACCTCCAGCAGAAGGGGTAGCTGTGCTGGAAGGTTGCACTGTGGATCAGCCGGCCCTTCTCCTTCAGCCATCTGATGATGTGCTTATCTGCATCCTAAAAACACAGCAGATTTTCCTTGGAATACACTTTTCACTCAGTCAGCTACTACAGGATTTGTCTCAGATACTCAAATTAATTTTTAAAAAAACTATGCATAACCCAGCATTTACACACACACACACACACACACACACACACACACACACAAAAAGCTTCTACCAAATTTATGCATTTTCTGCAGGGGCACCGTAAAACACGAAATTTGCAAAGTTATTTGCTCTCCAAACACTGTTTATACACAGTGTCTTCAATGTGTCCCTGCTATCTGGATAAATTAAAATGTATAAATTAAAGCATCAGTCCTTTTTTACCCTTAACTCTCCACATACACACAACTGTGTATAAATTCAAATTTTTTGAAGCACCAATATAAGCCAAAACCAACATTATTTAATATCTTAATGATTGAGTCTTCTAATTTTGTGATAGGAAATCACATAGTGCTTTTCACCTAATATTTAAACTTCCCGGCACCACATTCCTTCCAAATTTGAAGCATATTTCACAATACCTCACTAACCAACTAGGATTTGCATGCTAAGCTGGAAGCAAAAGCTGTATATTGATCATTTGAAACAATCTACTGAACATACAAGTGTCAATACGACATTAAGGGGAAAAAAAATGCAAATATCTATGAGTGAAAAATTCAGCATCATAAGAAAATTTTCCAAGAGCCTTAAATTCAGATTTCTACCAGCAAGAAGCTAAAGATGGAGCCTCCAGTGTCCTCTTATTTGTCTTAATGCATAAAGCAGGAAGCCAAGATAACTGACTAAATTCTCAACTTAATTGAAAAAGACTTAAAAATCTTACATTGCATTTGTTTACATGAACATGCTTTGCTATCAAACTGTAGCAGCAGGGCTAAAACCAATTTGTTTTCTCAGGCCAGGGAATTTAAGAGGCACTCCCTACCAGGGATTTGTATCTGTAGCAATCTGGAGTTCCTGTGGGTTCCTTTTCTGGGGATTTCTCTTGCATCTACTGGCAAGTAAATTCCCACTGCAACACAGCCCACAAGTGGGGAAAACGACAGGATTTCTCCCTTCTAATGGGTCACATTACATTAACTGGCTGGGAGAAACTTAATGATGGCATCTGAGAATTCGGAGTCATCCAGAGGTGAGGGAGGCCCTGCACATGTGCCTGGAGACTCTGGACATGACATTTCCACGAGGAAAAAGCAGAAAGTGAGACTCTGGAGTAGCTGCAAACAGGATACTCCTTTTGCCTTTCACTACAGATACACAACATTACTTGCATTTCAACTTGTTCATTTCTCAGCTGCTGTAATAAACAATTCCAACCTTGTTGCAAATGTTAAAACACATTTTAATTTCTCCAGTTAACAGACACGCATAGAAAACAAACCCACTCAGAGAAAGAAAAGAAAGCTTCTGCCATACATAAAATGTATCTTGAAAAAAGTAGTCATTTACTGTCTGCAGGCCCACTGACCTTCACATACTGCCCAGCAAAGTCAGCCACTTCTGCTGTGAAGCAGCCTGATGCATCAACAGGACACACAGGCACAGAGTCCTTCTGAATGATATTAAAATCCATGCAGACCCTGTAATCATCCTGCAAAAGAGACAAGCACCAAGCCGTAAGAATACAGAATACTGGGGAAAAATCCATCCCTCGAAACAGAAATTAAATATTAAACAGAAAATGTGATGACTGGACAAGAATAGCAAAATACTCAGCCTTCACTAATCCCAAATACTTATGAGAAAGTCTTGTTTTATAGGATTGTAGTTTTATTCATGCAGAAAATTATGATTTCTTCAGACTCTCACCTAGTACAGGGGATCTGTGCACGTTTTTCTATGCACATCAATGCACATATACACACACACGTTTTTTATGTGTGGCTTCAGGATACCACTGCATGGCAAAGGAACTGCCAACCACTCCATCCTGCTCCTATCCCAGCCAGAGCCTGGATCTCCCCAGCTCTCCAGCCAACATGGCATTTTTCAGAAGGCAGGTTATTTTAATCAATCTGATTCTGGCATTTCACATAAGCAATCCCATTTTCTGAATGTCTTAATGATCCAAAGCCTTTAAACCTGTATTTCTCAATCTTTTTTGGCCCATAGGCAATGCTACTGACCAAGAACCACACATGGACAGCATCATAAGTTTTTTTCCTGGCCAGTCTCCACTTAAATTTTTAATTTCCTGTACCAGTAAGAAAAAAGAAAAAAAGAGAGCTGCTTCAGACTTTCCTGAACATGACTGAACAATAATGGCATCAGAGAAACACTTAAAACAAAATTAGTAGTGGGGTAGAAAAGTTCAGATTTTAACTTCAAGTCTGAAGTCAGAGTAAATCTGCACCTTATCCAGTTACAGCAACTGCTTGCAGGATACAGAGCAGGTGTTTCACAGGAGCTGCATCTAAAGCACCCTCAGCCTGACCAAGGACACCACACCAGAGCCCGTGTGTAAATGCACATCCCACAGACCAGTGCTCCACAGCTCGCTGCCCTCTCCTTCCCTGGATCTGACCAACACATATGAGCCAGCTCTGGAGTGCCAGGGCAGGGCTTCCAGGTCCTTTGTGTCCTCATCCTGTACCTTCAGCTCTCCCTACCATCCCTGTGGCTCCCAGCTCCCCCAAGCCAGACCTTCTGTACTTTACAAGGATAAGACTCATCCACAGACCGGGAAGTTGGCTGCTTCATAAACTAAGGCTTTACACAGAGAAACAGCAAATCCTTTCAGCTCCAGCACTCCCCTCCTCCAGAGCACAGCTTCTTCCCCGTGCCCAGCAGCTGCAGAAAGCCATCACACATTTGTTCACCCTGCACTTGGTCACCCAGCTCCTTCAGTCAGGAGATGATGGCGATAAGCCCCTTCTCTGCCAGCCTTTCCTCAGCTGTTACTGCTGAGGGACTGGGAGCAGGCTGGGGGGTTTAAAATATGGGCCAAATGACAGAGCTGATGTCAGCCCTGATTTGGCAGTGAGCTGTTAAAGGCTTTGAAGCAGCAGCCAGCACAGACTACAAAGCCTGGCACACTCACAACCCTGCTAAGACATCACAACAAACCTTCCCCTCGGCAGCACCTCGGTCAAGAGGTGCTTCAGGTCCACTTGCAGCACTGCTGCAGCCAAGGATACACAAAGGGCTCTGCTGCTCTGCCTTTCTGCAGTCAGCTCCCTGCTTTTGAACAACAAACTCGAATGGAAGCTCTCCAGATGACCTGCCATTTGATTTAATGAAGATTTCCTTCAGAAACCACAAGGCAAGAATATATTCAGGTACATACAAGGAATCCACAAGTGCTAAGCTCAAATAACAGCTAAGACAAACATCATTTTTTACCAGGACAGGAGTTACAGTGGTCATTTTTGTACCTCAAAATCCCTCAAAAGATTACACATAGAAGTTGTAATGCACAAAATTAGTAAACAGCTCACTTATGAGAAATCAAAAGCTTTTTTATCTGAAATTTTAACAAAACAACAGAAACATGAAGTCAAAGGTTCACCTGCAGCACCTCTTAGCAAAAACCAACAACACTTTTGCAAAGTACTGAACAAAAAGTGCATCAGTAACAGATCTATGAAACTTGTCAGAGTCTGAGCAGGCACTAGAAGTATTGCAAATTAAAACTTTGTATGCAAATTCAAGTGTTACTAAAGCTTTTTAAGTTGACTGCAGGTACATCTACATATGATGGAATGCCTGAGCAGCTGAATTTTAGTGTCATGTTCATCTGGAGGCACAATGAGTTTACAGCATTTTTAATACAGGTTTGTCTTGTTCTGTGAGCTTTAATTTTGATGTCTTTTGAACTGAAATAATAGAGTGCTCTGATATGGTGTGGCAGCTTCTATTTGGCAAATGCATCACACAAGACAATGAAACTACATATCGTGGAACTAAATGAAGGTGAATTTTTACTTTCAATTTTGTTGGAGGATACATTTCTAAGCTATTAGCAATACAGAACATGTATCAGTAAGCAGGATTTAAAATAAATAAATAAATAAACCCCTGACCTTCCATCTCTGTTTATCAAAGGGACTCACTTATATTGACAGGAAGGAACAGAGACAAGACTCGAGGCTTGCTGTGAAGGACTCTGCTCTATTTCTTCTCCTTTGACCCTCCTGGTCCACTTATCCCTTTTCTATCCACCTTCAACACAACAGGAAGGTGCAGAGGAGCCAATTAACCAAGAAGACAATCCTGTCTGCCACCATGAACTATCTCCCTTCTTTCATCTAAGCCTGTCGAAAGGCCTACCAACAGTATTCTACACAGAGCCTACTGCATCATGAGGAAATCCTGACCTTAAACCAGGACCTTTGTGAGCTTTTCTGAACAGAAATAATCTTCTGTCAAAACTGCACTACGTGCACCCCAAAAAGACGGCAGCAGCATTAAATGCAACAAACACTGTGCACTTTCCTTCTGAAGGCAGCAGAGCCCATTGACTCAGACCCCTGTACCAAGCGTTATCTACTCAAACCTCTCCTTAGCTGATGAGTGCCAAGTTCTGTTTGTAACGTCTGTGCACTTTTTCCTGACACAATGTTTTATATTTTTTTTCTTTGTGAGGCATTTAACTGTTACTCTCAGGTTTTTTCCTAAAAAAAAAAAAAAAAAATGTTTTACAAGTAATTGCTGATTTCCCAGGAGAGAGAGGGAAAAAATATTTTTCCTCTGTTTACAAAACTCAGTGGGCTTATTAAAAAAATCAAATAAAAGAGGGCAGATAATCCTTGCTCTAAGTGGCCAGCCAACCTTTCCAACAAGCTGTTTCCAACAAGTTTAACTGGACTGTGCAAATACACAAACCACTCTTAAAGCAGCCAAGGTAAAGGTTCTTCCAGAGCTCCTTCCCTACTGGCAGTCTCTTCCTTTCCTCCCCTCCATCTCCCACAGCAAGAGCTCCTGACTCTAAACCAATTCTCACCCCTCTGGCACATCCAAGACTCAGCTCCAGGGGAGAGTCTAAGGAGCAGAAGTGTGACAGGATTTATACTCCTGAGGACACTTGACCAGCCACCACCATTTTCTTTATTAACTGCTAGCACAGCCCACTCTAATTTTCTTTATTCAGAGCTATATAAAGCTGGAACATCTTTTCATATCAACGTTCATCCTGACAAGGGAAACACCACCACAATGGATGTACCCTTCAGAAGAATGTGGGGAAAAAAGGATGGAAGAGGATGGGCTATCTCACATGAATACAAAGAGGCCTGTTGCTAATGCCAAGTTTCTGGAAATTATGACAGAGCTCGTGGTCCAGGGATTGCTAATTGCTAGGCACTGCAAGTTTTTTGAGGGCATCTTTGGATAATAGCTGAAGACAGGACACTCTACAAAAAGGACAATGAGCCTAAACTAGTGCATTTAATTCAAGTGTCTAAAAACTGAAATTATTAAATCCATGACAAATCATTCCTCTTAGCCTTAAAAAAAAGAACAGACTGAGGGAAGGGACAATAAAGACAGGAAAAAAAAGAATGGAGTGCAACAAAATCCTTTCACACCAAGGGATAAAGTCTCAGGACAAAAGCAAGAGAAAGCATTTTCTCATTCTCTAAAAGCCCAGCGAGTAATGAAATTGAAACGCTGAAGAGGGGCAGTGTGCTGAGCAGAACTGCTGTTCCCAACCAAAATTATCACTTAGCAGAGCCAGTTTTCACTGCAGTGCCACAGATCAGCCCTGCTCGAAGCTCTAACTTCAGACTTCGAGAAAAGCTGAAATCAATGACACTCAGAAGATACAGTGGTGAGTTCAGCTCACACACCACAACACAAACCAAAGCGAGGGACACGAAAATCTCCAGTCTAGCACAAGCACTAAGTGGAAGAGCTCATTAGACTACAAAGCTACATGATATTCTTACATTTTCAAGCAGCAAATGGGAAGATTGTTTAACATCTATCACCTGAGAGAGTCCCCAGGAGCTGGAAAGCCATACAACGTGTGCTGAACAAAATTAACATTATAAATGTGTAGTTCACACTTACAGCACCAAAGTAGGGAGCCTGATGGACAACTCCTGTGCCTTCCTCCTCCTTCACATAACCATCCACTACCACAGTAAAGGCACCTTTTTCTTTGCACTGTAACACAAAAATATGGGGGGGTTACATATAGATATATATTTACACACATACAGCAAAGCAGGATTTTCAAGAATCTGGCAGAGCCACGAGGCACACAAAAAAGGGAAGAACTGCATCAAAAATCAGTGACACAGTAAAATGTGACATCCCTAACATGACTTAATGACTTCCCATAGCCCAGACACCTGTGCACTTCATTTAAAGAGTGTCAAGTGTGATTAAATCTCACACCTCTCCAGAAGGCCTCCAAGTCAATTACTCTTCAAGCCACAGATCTTTACACAGTTCTGTACTTAACAGACTGCAATCAATACTCTCCTGAACGTGAGGACACAACCAAGAAAGGTACAGAAGTCTTCCTGCATTTTTGTATGTCCCCTTTACCTCTTCCTTTAAATCAAAGTTTGCTTTTATAGTCACACATTTTCCTTATTTCCTCCAGAGAATGAGAGCATGGTAAATACCAACTAAAAACAGAGAGAAGAGAAAATCCAGAAAAAAATTGCTAAGAAAAGCTATGACAATTTTCAGTGTGTTCAGTATAATGAAAAATGAAGGGTTATTTACTATTCCTTAAAACAAAAATAGTAAAAAAAAAAAAAAAAAAAAAAAAAAAACCAAAACAAACAAACAAAACAGTGCAGTCACAGCTGAACCAAATGTGTTACAAAATTATTAGGTCTGGCTTGTTCTGGAGGGAGATATTTTGAGATAAGACCTCCATTCTGTATAAAAACCAAAAAATTGTAGATGCCCCATCTGCTCCTTACAAGTACAGCAAGACTCAAAAAATTTATCCGTTCCAAACCTCAGATCCACAGTCCAATTTTCCACATTCAGCCGTGTTTGGCTTTCCTCTGGAAGTATCAGTCCCTGCTCCCTACAGAGGTTTTCCCACCTTTGCTGACTCCTGCAGATATTTCAGAACAGAAGGTGTCACAAGTGACCAAATCCCTTACAGGAGTTCACAGCTGCCTGGCCAGCAGGGCTGTACTTCTCCTCTTTGAAAAATTTAATGGTTTTAATCCAATTTTTTTTTAAAAAATAGAAAATTTTTCTACACCCTCTCCCTATTGCTACACATTCTTTTATCATCTGGGATGCCAGACCTAATGCAGTGCTTAAAAGCTGCACAGGACATCCAGATAAATCTGATATATCAGTAGGTTTTTAACAAAGGCTTTTAACTCTTCAGTGGAAAACATGACCATGTCTGATTGTTATCCAAAGTCAGAGTCATTCCCTTGTGAAGACAAAGCTTGTCAACTTAGGAGGCAGACAAGAGACACTCAGCAGATGAGAAAATGAGAGAATACTGCCTATTTATTAATGTGTATTGAAGTTTCTCTGCAATCTGAAATCAAACTTCTATTTATCACCCAATTTTTACTCTAAATATATTTAAAACTTAAAGGAAAAAAATATTAGAGAAAGAAGTCAATACTGTTTTTCAAACTTGCACTAGGATTTTAAGGTACCTTAATACCTTAACAAACTGGAGTTTGTTATTAGAACTTAAGATCTTTTCATAATATAAACAAGGAATACTCAGAATGGGTTTTACTTTTGTCTTTATATCCTGTATCAAACACCAAACTTGTTCATCTTACCTGAATAAAATATTCAAAGAGTGGTTTGTATTTCTTGCCTTTAAGAGCAATGCCAGGAAACCTGAGGAGAAGGATTTATAAGAACATAAATTAACAACCTGGAAATTGGTTTTTTTTCCTATTTGCTTCTTCATCTCCCTGACAGAATTTGATTTCAGAAGATGAAAAGTATTTCCTTAAGTTTGTTTCCCACCTCTGTGCTTAATGTGGACTTGGAGAAAAAACAATGTCTCTTAATGCATCTCTGCTACCAGTCATTAACTTGTACCTGATGGACTTTCAATCAATCAATGTAAATTAATAGAGGAATTAAGCATTAATGACAAGCTCTTTATGGTAAATCTGGGCAAGAATCTTCTGGATAAAACACAGTATCCATAACAACAAAGCCCTAAACCTCAGCATGTCCAAGAGAACTAAACAGTGATCCGAAACACCTGAAGTTTTATGTGCAGAAGATTGTGACGCAGGGTATTGCAGCCTTTAAAGCTCAGATGCCTCATTCCTTATTCTAGAACTGGGCATCCAAACTCTCCACAGGCATCTCAGGGAATGATCCAACACAGACAGGACTGGCTGAGGAACCAGCTGAGTCAGACAAGAAATGTAAGGCAGAGATGGAGCCTGCAGGTCTGGCTCCCTTCAGGCTTCTGACAGCAGCTGACAAAGACAGTGATTAGGTTGGGATTTGCAGCTCAGAACTCTCCTGAAAGTGCTTAAATCATCCAATTTCAGGGGAAAAAATCCAGCTAAAACATATCTTAATCTAATAGATGGGCTGGATCTCCAACTGTGTCACAGCTGTGGTCTCTCCCTACGCTCCCCTTGATCTACAACTTCCAAACAATGGTCAAACCATAAAACACTTGACTCCTTCAAAGTGGGGGACTCTTCAAAGCTGTTGCACTGCACAGAAAGGACCTCGAGCAGCATTTACTGCCAAGTTCAAGAGCATGACTCCTCAGCCCAGCACACACAATATCCTCTAGGAAAAGGGGAGACTTCTATTTTAAGCCACGGCTTTGCAGATGGTTTATATGTTTTTATATTACAAACAGCCTTAGGAATGTTTGAGGTGCTTAATCAGGATCAGATGAGAGCAAAGCATCCCAGTGCTCAGCCACACAGATGTGGGAATGTGAAGCACCAGAATTGGCTTTAAAAAAAAACCAGCAGTATTTATAGTCTTATTTAACACAAGTCAGAGAAAGGTAAAGGTTGTGGATCACATTCCTGATTTTCATTTTGGCATCTGAAATACTTTGTTTGTCAAAGTCCTGAACTTCAGCCTGAAAATTTATACAACGGTGCCTTCTTGTGACCTACGTTATAGTGGTAAGACTCATCTAAAATCACTGCAGCAATCCTTCACTCCCAGGAGATCAGGAATCTCTGGTTTGGATTCTTTAGAATCCAAAAAGAGACAACAAGGGAAAACAGTGCAAAGAAATTAAATGTTTAATATGCCAAACGACTGAAGTGTAACAAAAGAGGAGGAAGATTCTCAACAGTCACGTCCTACCTACCACTGCTAAATAAAACAAGAAGCCACTCAATGGCCAAAATTGGGGTAATACACCCAGACCAATTCATCAATGCAAAGCAGCCAAGTTCAGGGGACTTCAGACACTGAACATTTTCAATGAGACCATTCCCTGCCCTCAGCCTGATGTCTGATACAGATTAAGTTGCATAAATTTCTCCCTCAAGGGCCTGACTGCTTGAGAATTTAGAAGTGAGCTAAAGGAAGAAAAAAGTTAAGAGCAGAAGTGGGAAAGTTCATTTCCACAAGCTCACATACAGATCTAAATCTTTCAAAGATCTATTCAACTACCAGCTACCTTTTAATTGTCTCACATTTCACATTTGAGAAAATTAATTATTACATAACAGAGAAACTGGAGCATGACCAAAACCAGAAATCAGCTTGAAAAGAGACTGTAGCACTAATACAGAAAGAATTGAAATATACTGCTCTGCAGAGAGGTTTGCTAGCAGCCTTATGGATGCAGAGATTAAAAAAAAAAAAGGAAATGTTTAAAAAATCATTAAAGACTGGGGGGCTGAGAGGTGGTGTTAGAAATACCATTAGTCAGAGACATAAATACAACATCTGAAATGTGTATGATTGCCTTAAAGAACAGGCTCCTCACATTTCTGATGAAGACACCACATCAGAAAAGGCCAAAATGTTCTGTGCATTCCTGGAAATAGAATGACTGCAGTCACACTGAAGTTAGATTTGTAGTAATGCATTAAAAGAAGAATTTGGAAGCAAAAGACAACAGATCAACAAATGTAATATATGGGCTAATTGGCTTCTTTTTTAAGCCTAAAGCAAATGTATTTAAAAATACTTAAGAAAAAAAAGTGGTTTGATAGAAGGCTTAGTTTTTAGACACTCTGAACAGGTTTCAAAAGACCAAAAAGGGAAAGAGTATCTGTATTTCCTGAGAGAACTGAAGCACTGATGGATCTAAAAACCACTGAGACACATCTAAAAACCTGATTCAACTTTAAGTGACTGAGAGTTTTTAGTAAGTGCTGAAGAACATACAATGTGAATTTGTCAAGAATAAGCCACACAAAGCCACATTTTCTGGGGCAGACTAACCAGCTTGGATAGCAAGCAAGCAGATCAAATTTAGGTCTTAACATTAGTAAGAGTTTGGATACTTTATCATTCCAACACACACAAATACCTGACCTGGTGGATACACCACCATTTCAAGAGAAAAAGTTGTTGTTAATTCAGTCTCAGACCAAAAGAAAATTCCCAGTGGTATCCTGGCAGGACCATCCTAACACTGACACTGTTCAGTGGTTTCACTGATGACTCAGAGGGAAGGAAAAAACTACAGAGATCGGGAAGTTCAGCCAACCCTGAAGAATGAGAGCACTGAACATCATCTTTAGAAACTGAACACCATCTTAAATTGGTACAGACCAAGTGACAGATTAAGAGCATTCTCATAGAGGGGGGGGAAGGAGGGAAATCAATGCAGAGATATAAAATTATTCAACTGCCCAGTTTGAGCCATCGGAATAGGACACATCTTAAACAAACATTCCTGCTCTGTATTTCCCTAATTTAATGACCACATGCAATTGCTTAGCTGAAACAGCCTCCACTTTTTCAATTTAAAGCTTTCAACTGCTTGATAAAAAGACAAAAGTAGAAATTGATGCCAGTGAAGAAAGGGTGTTATTCTCAAAAACATTCCTAGTCTTTATTTTTTTTTATTGTGGTTGTGTTATGTAGGTTTTTATTGGGTTATTTGGTTTGCTTGAATAAAGTGAGCAAACAAATATTTGTTTAACACCTGCACCCCCTGCCCAGTCTGACTTCTTAATTAATTCCTATTTTTCCACCTAACCAAGATGAATAACCACTCTGCAAAAAGGAATGACTGCCACTAACTACAGAAGTAATATTTGCTAAAAACAATGGGATATGGGATTGTTTTGCACATTTCCCTTTAAATATTTACAGAATGTGTAGAAGAAGGCATTTGGACCAGCTCCAGCATTTTCTCAAACTTTTACATTACTGTGAACACACAGGAAAGGGGTGGACTATGGAACCCTTTTTCCTCACCACAATACAAGGACCCAATGAAACTTTTTTCTGCTTGTAGCTTCACATACAAGACCAATTTGTTCCAGCAAATTTCAATTCCTTTTACAGATTTTTGCAATATAAACACACATGCAGGGAAATCCATCTTCTTGAAAACATTTAACTTCTGATCTAGAAAAACACTGAAAATTAGCAAGTGTAATCATTTATGTACTTGCCTGTCAAGTATTTCATATTCACTGTCAGATTTGTACAATGCCACCAGCCTGGACTCCATCAAAATGTAAATCTTCCCTGTGGCCTTATCTAGAATATAAAACAAAACAGGAATTCCACAAATCTCAGTTTAATCCCCTCATTTGCACCATTATGAAATCTTTCAATATGTGCAAGATGGTATCACTGTAGCTGTAAAACTGCCCAGAATAATCCTTTACTACTTTCCAGCTACTTCTACCCCACACAGCCAGTTAAGGAACACTTTCCAAAGGCTAAGTTTAAACAGAAACCACAGGATGAAATCCAGTCCACTGATTTTCAGTGTTTTGTTGTTGCAGAGGCAGAAATACCCTATCTTGTCTGTTATGGCTGAGCCAAATAAAAAAGCAATTGAGAAGTTTCAGTAAATGCAATTGAAACAGAGGGAAACAATTGGAAGATGGACAATTACCACATAAAATCAGTATTATTAAGTTGTGAGGTAATGATTGCACTTTATGCAGCCTTCCTGAGATTTGCTATTTCAATTACATGCTAGGCTTTCTTTCTAAAAGAAGTATATACCAACAAAGAAAGTTAATACAAAAAAAAAAGTGAAATGTTATGAAGAAAACTCATTTTCTACCCCAAACCACCCTGATTTCCTAACTTCAATGACAAATTTTATTCAGGCTGCTACCCTGCCAACTCAGTCAGGGTCACTGTCCCACAGCAGCAAGCCAAAGACATCCAAACCCAACTCAGCCCCTCAGGCAAGTGAGATGTTATTTCTGAAAGCACTCAGTATTTCTTTTTAAGATGACCAAACTTCTGTTAAAAATTTTGAAAACTGAAACATACTTAGCTCTCTTAATAGAAAAAAAACCCAAACATGTGGAGTTCACTGCAGAACTTTATGTTTAACATCACCTTAGGCATACAACAGATTCATGTGGTTATGTTGGAACTGGAAATTCCTACTTACTATTCTGTTTAATTTCTTTTTAAAAGGGGGGATGCTTGTAGATGAAGGTATAATTAAAGACTACAAGCACCCCATCCCTTTTTTTTTTATTCTTTATTTCATCTATTAATATTTTCAAGGTACAGTCCTCATAAACCATGTAAAATAACAAGAGCACAGCAGTTGGAAATCATCAGCCACATCCAAAGTGGATCTCATCTTTCAAACTAACACTGGTTCAACCCCCAGAAAGTTCTGTAAATTTAACCTAAACCAGTCTATAATACAAAACATAAGTACATATTCACAGGCACGGAAGGAAGAGGTGCTCGTTGTGTGTCCCCTGCAGTTAATACTTGCCTCTCAGTTTTACATACTGCAATTCTGGGTTAACACAAAGGGCCAGATTGCTGGGCAAGGTCCAAGGAGTCGTGGTCCAGGCGACAAGAGACACACTGGGATCTTCTTCCAGTGGGAAGCTCACAGTCACTGAAGGATCCTGAACATCCTGAAAAACAAGATAAAGTCCAAGGGTAAAAAGAGAGCCAGCAAAAAGCCTTTACTGCCTATGTGAGTGAGAAAATGGAAATCTAAGATGCAGTAACTCTCACTGCCATGCACCCAAACCTATCTGGCAACTGGCCTAGTTCATCACTGTAATCTGTAATGTGAAAGGTGAAGTGGCAGCATTTAAGTCAAGAATAGAGCACCAGTCACAGAGTTCCTCATTACACCAGTGCAGTCTGTTAGTCCAACAAGGCCACAGGGTTAAAATCTCCCACTTGCTGGAAGATTTGGGGGATTTGCTGCCAAAACACCAAAGAAAAGACAAGTGCAGTTCCTTTAGGTACCTCTTATAACCCCATTTTCAAAGTTTAGAACCAATCTCAAGGGTCAGGAAAATCAGCAGTTTCTCAGACACGACTAAACAAAGCCTTTTCCACATTCTCTTCTGTAGCCAGGGATTAGGAAGAACAGCCACCACATAAAATGATTCATCTCTAATTAAGAAGCTGCTGTTAACAAGGAGGGGGAAAACATTTGGAGTACTTAAAAACAAGAGTATATCAATGTTTAAAAGAAACTTCAGGGAAGGAGACCTTTGTCAGCTACACTGTAAAACTTAACCTTCAAATGAGTCCAAAAAATCCACTGAAAACAAGTTTTTCTGTCAGCCAAGTACAACCCTATTCAGTCACTTCACATTTCACATATGATGAAAAGCTGTTGTAAAAGCAAGTCTAACCCTCCAAATGTGAAACTTTCACTATGAAATTCTAAATGCCAACTCAGAGGGTGCTGTGCACACCGACCCTAAGCACAGAAATAGGTCCTGTGGCCTCGACACGTCTCGTGCGAGGCGCTCTGGTTTCCATCCAGCATCATGGAGCAGTTAATGGCATCATGGGACAGGCAGCTATTTATGTCTGAGCTGAGGGCTGCTCCAGAGGGAATTTTCTGTGAACATCTGGTGCAGTCAACAGTAAAACATAAATATTACATAACCCATGGCCTGCGCTCAATACCAGGCAGAGCTCGAGCTCTCGGTTCTGTCTGTACTGAGTGCAAGGCAGCACTGCAGGCTACTCACTTTGCTTTCTGAAGCACTCAGCTCACCAGGTAGATAAAAACAACTGCCAAAGCATAAAAAATGCCATCCAGGCTGACAGGTAATGGCATCAGGTAGTGTTTTAGCTGTTAAAATTTCACCTGCAGATGCCACTTCTTCAGTTTAATGCAACACCAGCTGCTGGCATTGTTAACTCAAGCGTGCATTAGACACCCAGCTCTGGTTCTGAACATGCTTCTTGTGTCCTACTGCTCCTGATCTGTGTCCCAGCTCTCAGAGGATCAATAAACAGCAGCTTTCCACTGTGAGAAAGGCAACAGCTGCCTCACACCCACAAGTAGCTGTGCTCACCAAGAATAAATCCTGTCAGCTCACAGACCCACACCTTCCAAACACCACTTCTAGCAGATAAGAAAAATAATTTTTGTATGGAGTGGCAGAGCAGCCACGCACACCTCTGGTTCTAGAGTAAGAAACAGCATCTGAATATTTCATCAAGACTCAAGAAGAGAAAAAAACGAGCTCTAGCTTTATGGAAAAAGAGAACACATACACAAACCCTCCAAAATAGTCTTTGTTCTAAAGAAAGCTCATTAATCTGAGCCTGTGTGAAATGTCAGTTAATAAGGACAAGAAAAGTAATTATTTCAGTTGTCAGACAGTCACAAATATCAAGGTATCTTTGCAAATCTCTCTTTCATAAATCACAAACCAGGTTTTTTTCAGCATAAATACCCCTCAGCAATACAGAAAGCTCTGGTATCTGTGGGCTGCATTGTACTACAAGTCTATTTAAACATTTGTTTCAAAAATACTATTTTTGGCCAGAAAACTGGCCTTTTTTAGGCAAGATGTAGAGACCAGATGTACAATCTGTGCTTGCGCTCTGCTCCCACAATGCAAGTGAAAGATTTACAATATAATGATATGGAGGCCTGGGTCAGGATTGGAAAGGATACAAAACCTCTAGCCACAAACTAACATGGAATTTGAAAAACTGGGACACAAGTTCTGCTTTCACATACATGAACATGAGTTTGTTGCAAGCAAGAGGCTGCGCTTGCCTTATCTTGTCATTCACTTTTAAAGGAACATTTTATAAACCACAGTAAGCCCTGCATTATATAAGGTAGAACATTTTCTGGTGTTTCCCAATCTAAATTAATGATTCTTAGAAGAGCCATTATCCTACTGCTACAGTGTCTTTGACATTCCTTATGAATCCCCTCACGGAAGATTAAAACCTTGTCAAAGACCCTCTTGTGCATAGGGACAACTGCAGCTCCCCTCTTAAAATTCAGCATAAAAATCCACCACTGCAGTATCACCTTGAGAGCCCAGAGAAGGAGGAATTTACCCCAATAAAACAAAGTGTTCACTTCAAAGATCTGTAAGTAGTAACCAAGGAAGAAGTCTAAGATCAAGTGATCCAAACAAATACAGCAAAATGTGATAAAAATTAACCCATTTACCTAGATTTTTACTACCAATTTGGAATGTAATGATGTGCTTAGGTACCACCAAGCAAAAAGTACTAAAGCTCTTCATATCCAAACAGAAGAGAATAGAGAAATCTGATTGCAACTTACCTTGTAGTTCTGATGGGACTCAAAGTTGGACAGGGGGGTGTTGCACGCGGTTGAAAAAGGCATGACCTTAACTCCTCTATACACCAGCCCTTTGTCATAGAGCTGCTTGAAAACCCACCTGAAATACACAAGGAACAAGGAATAACTTGGTGTTTCACATTTAGTAAATAAACTGCAAAATGGGGTTTGTGCTCTAGCTGGAGTTTCTTTCTGAATTACACCTTTTTTTTTAAAATCCATCATCAACTAAAGACAATATTTGCGAGTCAAAAGGCAAAGAGATAATTGATTGCAACTGCATTTCTGGCAGATTTTTAGCTTTAGCTGGTTCTAGCAGCTTGGTATTCCATGCACTGGCTGCATAGCACATAGATTAATCAGCAATATGGATTTTTGTTCCATCTAAATCCCTTCTCAGATTTCCTGAATACAAAGATCACTTGAAATCTGAACAATTAACAAGGCTGATATCAGTCATAATTTAGAGAAGAGACAAGTAGTGACATGGCTGCTCACTTCTCACATGATCTTAAGTTTCTGCTGCAGCAACCAGTGCCACAGAAGAGATACAGGTCAGAGCCACCTGCAACCCCCCCCAAGTAAATCCTGATAATCTAAGAGCATTTTTCACAGGAGGGCACAGTTAACCATGAAAAATGATGAACTCAGTTTTATGGTGCCTCAATTTAATGTTCTCCTTTGAACTCAGATCCTCTCCAAGATGAGTCTCACACCAAGCCTTAACTCTGCTTAGGAAATCATCAATCCAGCCTGTAGCATAGCTGGATCTTTATGTTTTCTTGAAATAATCAAGACAGCACTTAATATTACAAATATTACACTTAATATTACATTGACAAATGGAGTCAATGCTCAAGATGAATGGAAGCTGGAAGAGAAACACTTCACACAGCAGCTCAAAGTGTCCATGTGATGGACAAACCCTGAATTCCCCAGGGTTTCCTCAAAGATCATCAACATTTATCAGCTTCTCATGTCTCACTGACTTGCACACTCAATGGCACAGCCTGCAGGCTGTAAGGCAGGAGAGGGCAAGCCTTAAATAATCCTGCCAACTTCAACTCACAAATCAGAGCTACTGCACAGCCTCATCATTTTGAATTTCACATAGAAACTGTTAAAACTCTGCTGACTTTAAAAGCTCCTTTATCCAAACTGTTTTCAAACCATCCTGATCCCTTTTCTGGGTCCCTTTGCAGATAAATAGCTCATTGCTAAGCAACCAACCCCATCCTGGCAAGCAGCACTTTTTTCTGCAGGCTGTCGTTTTGTGCTTGAGAATCTGGACCTGTATTTCAGTCAGTGTCTTGTCTTCCATGCTTGAAATTATCATCTTCAACAAAAACCACAAGTAGACTATTGCACTGATTTTATCTGTAGCCCAAAATAAGAATATCAAAAGACATGCCCTGTCTTGCTGACATGAAAGTCCTATGGTGCCTTAATCAGAATAATCTTTACACTACAGATTAGGCAGCTGGAGAGAATATAGAATGTCACATGGAAAAGATGTGCAGTCCATCAGATTCATCCATGGGCCTCCAGTAAAAGTCAAAAACTCTCCTATAAGTCGTCACTAACATCAGAAAAAGTACAAAATCCAAAGTCTGAGATGGAAAAATCCTCAGTGACCCTCAGCAGCATCAAGTTCTGCCACAGAGGAGCCAAACCTAGAAATCTCTCAGAGCTGTGCACTCCTACAAAGGTGCCTTACCTGACACACAACTCCAAAGAAACCTTGCTCAACCAAGAAACGTCACCCACAGGCAAGATGTGGCTGCCTGACCCCCAACCCAAATCGGAAACAGAGCAGCGAGTGACTATTTTACAATGGAGATTTTAAGTTTATCAACTTAGACTTGTATAAATCCAGATCAGTCTTTTATAAAAATGATCCCGGAATATAGAGTCACCAGCTTTCAGCATACAAATTTGAGCTGGCTAACTGCACAAGTTTTTGTGTGAGTTAAAATAACTTTAAATGTATGCTTACCCCCTCAGAGCATAATGAAGGCAGCCTGTGACAAGTGACAGCATTCCTACTGAAGGTGTTCTATTTGCCTTTCAAAACCAGTAACTAAAATACCTATAGAAAAAGGCTCCACTTTACTTTCTATAGAACACTGCCTACTAACAGCACACAGAAACTACTCTGAGAAACACTGAATATTTAATTCAGCTGTAAATATAACTGTAAACTCAGGGAGCTGCTCAGGAAAGGTGAGCACAACACAGAGCTACCAAGCTCCCAATCCAGGCCAGCATCTCCCTCCTGTGGCAATCCCATCCCATTGCACACCCCGGGCTCCAGCTGTGCACTGCAGAGCAGGGATGGGCTTCCACACCACATCCCTCTCCTGAGCTTCTCACAGGCCACAACGAGCACTCATTTGGAGGTTATCACACAGCCATTCACACGGAATAAACAGAATTATAATTGAGTCAAGACTGCTGTTTGATACCACAGCCCTCATTACCACTACAAAAGCTCTTTTGTTATCTCAAAAAAATGGCTCTAAATGGCTTCCTTAACTAAAAAGCTTCTGTGAGCTGCTGGTGTGTGACCACCAGACTTGCAGAGATGATTCCCAAAGAGCTCCCTGCAGCAGCTCCCACCTGAAACACAGCACCTGCCAATGATGAGCCTAGTTCTAACAGTAAGAGTCACTTACAGGTGGCACTTAAAGGCATCACAGTATTTTAGACAATAACCTCACAAAACATGGTTTAACCCTCACGTTTAAAAAATGCTGACACTTTGCAAGAAAGGGGCTCCAGGTTTGTAAGCCAAAATTGAAACTGCAGTGCTATCTGAAAGAAAAATAATAACCTAAGGAAACCACAGAGCTCCTTTCTAGTGACAAACAAAACACAGAAATGAGAAGTCAAACCCTGTTCCTCTAATTCTGCTACATTTCTCCTCAAACATAAACACATTTAGTTTCATCCTCTTGGCTGAGGGAGCAGCACTCAGACCTTTATTAAGAAAAATGCAGTTTGGGAAAAGGTGAAATTCAAGATGCGTATTTCAGCTTCTTGTTAAGAGAGAATCTGGTCCCTAAAGGTGCAAGGAATGTTTAACTTCCAAAGTGATACCAATTTGTTGTTCCTGAAATGTGATGATGGGTTAACACAGCTGGTTCAAGCCCAGTCAATAACAAAGCCTTGCTCTCTCCAGAACTCCCAAGAAACCAGAACCTTGCTGCAGTATTTGTTCATCCAAGTCACACACACAGCACACAAACACCACATGGATTTAATCAAACTCCTGCAGAGCAAGGCTTGGCTTCCAAAAGATACTGAATCAGTCAGTACAGCACTCCAAACAGCCCTGGCATCCCACACGAAATCCAACATCTCTCACTATCCTCAGCAGATGCAAAAGCAAGCTGCACTTCTCAAACACGTACATCCAGTTCACATCAAAGAGAGGGATTTGATCTTGGAGCTTCCCAAGTTCTTAATGCCATTCCTTTGGGGGATCAAGGGGCTCTGTTTGCAATGATCAGTATCTAATCCAACCTTTCCAGAAAACTAACTCATAATTAACACTGAGATTTATTTTCAAACACATATAAAGTGCTTTCCCCCCTTTTTAAAGAAAAAACACCAGGACCTGTAAACAGTTCTGCGGGCATTAGCACAGCAGGATCTAGAGGTCTATGATTTCAACATACCCATGGTATTATAGGTAAATGGACAAAATTATTGCTATGTGACCTCACATCAGTTCGTATCAAGATAAAATGACAATTTTATAGCCTCTGTAGGCCTATCAAACACATCCAGGCACAAACACCATGCTATGTAAGAAGCTCTGTCATTTCCAAGTTCAGCAAACACTGCATCCTAACAGCATCATGGGAAGCAGAGCTTCCGAGGAAAAGGTTTTCCCAGGACTCATAAGCAACACTTGATAGACAAGATAAAATCAAAAAGAAAGCAACAATCAAAAACAGATGATTAAGGAAAAAAAAAAAAACAGAAAAAACCCGCTCCAAAAACACTGAACATGAATCAAAAAAGCATTAACTTAGGTAGAACATGAATTCCACTAACAAACACAGCCTGTCTTTAGAACAGTATGTTGGAAAGACATCTCTTTAAGAAAGTCAAGAAAAGTATTTATTTGTTCCAGGGCCTAGGAATTGTTAAGTACAGAAGTTATCAAAAATTATGCTCAACTGCCACTGAGAGCTTTAAAATCCTGGCATACAGAGATCATCCAGCTCCAGGTCTAGCCTCCAAGTTGTAGTCTTTGGAACAGTGTATTTGTTGAGAGATTCTGGATCAAGCCAGAAATGCAAAATACCTGTGTAACAGGAAATGTGAATATCTAAAATGGATGCTAAACTTATCCCAAAGGTCAGGCATGGGACTACAGTGTACTCCTCCTTCAAAATACAGGTAAGGAGATACAACAACAAGGACTGGAATGGTGAGAAGGTAACAACAAGGGGACTAGAGAACTTAATGCACAAAAGAAATACAACAATGAGGAAAAAAAATACAGGTTGCTCATAGAAAAACTGATAAATCAGATTTCTTATGACCGGTATCTCTCTAGAGAATCACTAGTCATGGAATGCACAGAATGCAACACTGATTTCCACTAGGACCAGAGATGTGTTGTTCTGAGAGCATGCTGGTTTAATGCTGAGTGCTGGTCCTGTCTCAGGGCAGGCCGGGGGTGACCCCAGCTCTCCCTGGCACCTCCTCCCAGAGCTCCATCACCAAGGGGAGCTCAGGACTGTCCCTAACGCGGAATCAGGCTCAGCCCGCAGTTGCTCATTCGGGCACTAGATGGTGACAGGAATCTGCTCAAGCAACCCTTCAGAGGAGCAGGAGGAGAGGCCAAGGCCTGGGCATCACCCCGGGACCAGCAGAGCCGTCCCCTCGCCCCGGCACCCCACAGGCTGCTTCCCCGGAGCCCAGGGAGAACTGCGCCCCAGGAGCAAACTCACATCCAGCCCCACACATCCAGCCCCACACCTGTGCAACAAGCCAGCAGTGAAGACAATCATTTATAGTTACTCCAACTCCCAAAGGTTTCTTTCAGACCACCTCAGTAGGAAGTTTAAGCTCCCATCAAACTCCTCTCCCTTTCACTGGATGTCTCGTGACCATACAAAAAAAAGGCAAGAACATATTGCATGTTTGTGCCGTGCCAGCTCAAGATCACTGTCATTGCACAGTTCCAGTGAAGGGCACTCCTTAACTGAGATCCAAGCCACTGCAGGACAAACTCTACAGAATTAGAACTTAAAAGTTCTACTTAAGTTATTTAATATATACAGAGTTGACTGTATCTTAACATCGAAAGCAGTACAGTATCACCTCTTACTGACACCACCTTTCAACCCTCCCCTGAAAAACTCTGCCAGGATACCACAGTTCCACCAATGAATGTTTTTTTGTAAGTCAAAATTTAGCAGGCTGAAAATTCAGTTTAGTCAGTCATCATATGACATAGCACCAAAGTGCCAACAAAGCAGTCATTGCCACCAGGACAATTATAAAAGATGAAAAAGAAATGCTCTCTAGCATTCTGAGCTTATTAATATTGTTTTGTAGAGATACTAGATAACAGATGTATTTGGTGTCTGAGTCCTAAATTATTTCCAATCTAAATGATTTGGATTGAATCAGCCACCACTGAAAACAACATTTATCACAAGTACTGGATTATCTCACTGAACTCAAGAGAAACACAGAAGGAAACACCACATGTCACAAAGAAATTCCAGTTGAGACCACTCCAGAGCTGCAACCCTCAAGAGGAGCTATAGACCAGAAAAAAAATAACCTAAACAGACTGGTTTAGCTGATTATAAGACTAAAGACAAACTCCTTACCATATTTTAACCATAAAACCTACAGTTGCCATGCCCACTACCATTTTCACAATCAGGTTTTTTTCTGGACCTAAAATCAGCATTTTTCTCCCACAGACAGAACAACAACAAGGTAAAAGCACTGGACAGGCCAATGCAGAAATTAATCTACAGTTTCTCTTTCGTACATAGCTGAAGAGTAAATTTTAAAACTTTTTTTAAAGAATTTCAAAAGGAGCTCATATATGCATATATTTATGTTTAAAATCAACTGAGAGAGAAGCATAGAACCTACAGCTCAAATTAGCACTCCTGATGGACATGAAAAGTAACTTCAGGAACATCTTTTGGGTCTGATGATTGCCTAGGTAACCATCCAATTTATTTTCTTTTATTTTTAGGAAATTGTGCATTACCCTGTCAAAAGCACCACTCTAATTGCAGTGACAGGGCTCTCTTTAAGCATCATCTCCCTCAGCCCTGAGACAGTCCTAGGAGACTTTCCCAAAAAAACCCAATTTTTCAAAACAGAAAATGCATTTCATTACATGACTTAACAGAAACTTAACACTATCAGGAAGCAAAAAAAGTACAATTAAGTGGCTGTCTGCCTACGTACTTCCTGAAATTTTTCTGAGTTTTCAGACCCAAAGTTTATACTTTAGAGTCTGTAACAAAGCAAGCATTAGGAGGTGATCTCTGTGACAGGTGAAAGACCAGAAACTGCCTTTTGAAGAGGTGGTGGGAGAAACAAACCACCAAAAAAAAGGTTTGGGCTGCTGAGCAAGACCCTGCAGCTAGCTCAAGTCAGGTTTGGTTTTTAAGCTTCCAGTTAAACAGAATTTGAGATGCCACTAAGTATTTTTGTGATTTACAAAACAAAGGTTTCTTGTCAGTTTTGGCTTTTTAATTATGCAGGGTTTCTTCAGCTGAGTTAGTTAAACATCTGCTGCCTTCCCACCATCTTTCCAATGCTCACTGAAATCTCACTGGCACTTCAGCCCTCTGCAGTGGCTTCAGGGACATCTAAAATGTCTGTCAATCCATTATCATAACTTTATGAAACTAACTGTATGATTAAAGCTGATTAGTAAAACTAATCTTAACAAACATCCAATAATACTTTAATATACACATAATTTGCTTTACAATGGCTTTTTGTCAGCATATACTCTGCTGAACCTTTCCCTGCAATTCACCTTGTCATTCTATCACCCAGAAGACCCAAAGCTGCCATTTCTTCACTGTGTTAAACCAATCTTATTATCCTCTTAACCTGGAAGGTTGTATTGTCTTTTGAAATCCCAACAGGCACCCTGAATACATTGCCAAAACACCCAAACTTTACTTAGCTCTGCACCAGGAGTCCAAGACAGTTGTCAAACTGTGCTGCCAAGAAAAAGATAACAGCAGATTCACAGCCTCTAAATTCAGGCTTGAAGAAGAGGTTTGGAGCTAAACTGAGCTTGGACAGTTTGCCCATTTACAGCTGACAGTGTGAAGAACATCAAGAATGCAGAGATATAACGTAATTTCCTACACCAACCAAGGAACATATTAATAGATCTTCAGAACTGCTTCTAAGTTGACATGGAGCAGTGAGATTTCAGGGCTCACTGAAGGCAGTATTGGTGCACTTTATTTTGCAAAGCCCTGCTACCCTGAAGAAGGGAAAAATGGGACAATTAATTCCGTCACTGGGACTTCAAGAGATTTCACATCACTTTAATTACTCTGCCTGATGTTTTATCTGCATTTGGCATTTTCAGAACAGTGCCAGTGATACATGGACCAGCACAGGTTTGCAATGACTGAAGCCTTTTTCACATTTCAAATCCATAAAGCAATACATGTTCACTTACCACACAGACTCCATGAACTCAGGGTAAAGAGTTTTATAGTCATTTTCAAAGTCAATCCAGCGTCCTAATCTGGTAACACTGAACTGTTAAGACACAAACACAGAGATTAAAAGGCACCTTAACAGTGTATCATCACGATACGTGACTAATATTTATTCTGTAAAATAAGCATCAAATGGGTTTTTAAGTGCAGTGTTTGTCCCATATTAATGAAATACATCCATAAAATATTTTAGCCTGATAATAGTTCCAAACAGTGTATTTAAACAGGCAAAAATAAGGAAGGAATGAAACCATGAGCATGGTTATTTAGAACCAAGGTCACACAACAGGCAAATGTGTTCAACGCAGCAGAAATGGTAGATCATTTGGATCATTCATCAAATAGAAATGGTGAATCACTCAAGGTTCAGCCAAGGTTCAAATGCCTGAAAATTGCTTTTCATTGCAGTGGTCTTACTTCTATTTTTAAGACTGCTTGTTGCAGAGACAGTGAAAACCCAGAAGACGTAGTCTATCAGCTTTCAGTTACATGAAAACATGATGTAACTTGAAGACAAAGAAATGCTGAAAGAAATCGATACGTGACAAGTTATCAAACTATTCCAGGGCCAACTGCCTTCTCTGACTTCCCAAAGCCATGAGAGGGCTGCCAAAGCCCCAGGAGTGACAGGTGCTCGTCCCTCCCTCAGGACAGATCATGGTCACATCCATGGCCCAGCAGGCAGACACTAATGAGGAATGAGCCAGCTATGGGATTCACTGGGACAAGTGGGATTTCACAGCCACCCAAACCCCCAGCTCTGCAGACAGCCAAGCCAGCGACACCTGTCCTGACACTGTGAGACACAGCCCTCACTGAATGTCAAACCAGCAAAGTGAACACAAAGCACATTCATTCTCTCACCTCTACACTTTCATACAAGACCTGAGCTCCCGACACGTATCAGTTTTCATCCTGACCTTTAAGCCACACTGACATTCCACTAATAAGATCCATAGCCTAGGACTGATTAGTACAAGGATCCACAAGATTGGAGCATTATGTTTGGTCTCGGTTTTGTAAGATCTCACACAGCCAAGGAACCTTTTTTATTTTTTCTTAAGTCTCAAATATTTGCTAACCACTCCAGGCAGAAAATAAACACTCTATCTAACAGGAATGTTGGTAATTCCTCTCCTAGCCCTATTCCAAAATACTTGAATTTATTACAAGTCAAAAGATATTTTAACAAATTTCATTATTTTTATTTATCAACTAAAATACACACAAGCATGCACAAGTTTACAAACAAAACAAAATACAAAATCCATTCACCACCCAAAAGATCAAGTGCTTGGATTAACCAGCACTGCAAAAACACCAGTTCCTGAAGCACAGCAAGTTAAAAGGTATGGAAAATGCAACACATGTTCTAGGTTTGGCTGGGATAGAGTTAATTTTCTTCCTCATAGCTGGTAAGGTGCTGCGCTCTGGATTTAGTACAGGAATCATGTTGTTAACCCACTGCTGGCTTAGGTGCTGCTGCACAGCGCTTACCCTAAGCAAGGAGTTCTCAGTTTCCCCGGCTCTGCCAGCAGGGAGCTGCACAAGGAGCTGGGTGGGAGAACAGCCAGGACAGCTGATCCCAACTGGCCAAAGGGACATTCCATAGCACAGAACAGCGTGCCCAGTAGAGAAACTGAGGGGACTTGGCCAGGAGCTGGGAATCACTGTGCAGAGACAGACCGGGAATCACTCAGCAACTGGACTGGGCATCACTTGGTTTTCCTGGATTTTACTCCTCCCTCTCTCTCCTCTTTTACTACCATTATTATCAATAGCATCATTACAATACTTTATTTTGTTTCAATTAAACTGTTCTATCTCCACTCACTGGTACTTGGCTGCCAGCTGAGGTTAAACCACCACAACAAATCAGAATGAATCTTGCTATTTTTATTTCTAAAAGCAACAAAGAATTATTGATGATGGGTTTGAAATACAACATTTCAGAGTGTAGATGAATGAGTGTACATTTGAAAAAAAACAAACTGTCTGCTTTTCATCCAGCCACTCACTGAGGTTTAGGCCACAGCTACTCTACCCAAGGCAGCTCTGGGTTCTTCAGACACTGGCCATAACTTCAGAATTCTCCCAAGGGCAAGAGGCAAGTGATGCTCAAATAAGAAATTGCTATTTCCATGAAAAGAAATGCAGCAGGACTAGAGAACATGCAGAGGAGTGTGATGAAGTAGAACAGCTTTTGCATGAGGAAAACTTAAAATAATTAAGACTGTTCTGTCTAGGAAAAAAAAAGATGGTTAAGATAAAGCTTTATTGGAAATCATTTTATAGAACTACCATTCTTCCAACTCGCACACACCAACACTCTCCCTCTGTTCCTGGGATGCAAAGCTGACACCAGTATTCTCTGGGAAGACTGAGAGTTTACACACACCACCTGTGACAAAACCAGATGTGAGAATTTCTGTTCTTCCAAAAATACAAGCTACTACCCTGCACTCTGGCAATGAAAAGACTGGGGGAAGAAGAAGCAGAAAAGCAGTGAGGTTAATGTTAATTTTCTTTAATGGCTCCATTTGAAAACCAAAGACAGATCTTTCATTTTTCTATACAAGAGAAGACACAAAGAAAGAGACAATGCTCAACATATCTATTATTTGTTCAGTGTATCTTATTAGACACTCTGAGCTCCAGGTAACCTGCAAGTAACCTCCTCTTGACAGCACCAGCAGTCTGTTCTGAGCCACAATGGTGCTCTTTTTTTCCCCCTTTCAGGATCACAAGGGAGAAACACAGTAGCTTAAAGACATGAGATTTATGCACATAATCAGACAAAAGGATGAAGTTCACCCTACCTGAAACACTTCTGCACAAATACATTTAGAAATGCTCAGCAGAACATGGACTGAGCCTTCACTTACCTCCCACTCCTTGGCGTATCTCATCACAATCCCTCTGCACTCTTTGTTGTAAGCTTCAATCCCCATCTTTGCCACATCCTCTGGCCCTTTAATGCCTAAAGTCTTGTCAATCTCATATTCCTGGGAGCATGGAAAACAACCAAACAAAACATCCTGTTATCAAAAGCTTTCAGGATTTCCCTGCAGAGTTTATTTATGTCCTATGCATTCTAATGAGGCTCAGGGGCCTCCTTTAACCTTTCGAGATTTCACGAGAGCTGCACCTGAACTAGGCAGGATTTCAAAGGGTCACCCTGGCATGACTGTTCCTTCAGTATCATTAGAAAAATAAACAAAACACCAGTTTCTGCAATAGGCACCAAATAAATACAGCTTCATAGCAATGAACAGAGTGCAGGTGACCAGCAGGAAGCTCCTGAACTCCCCACACACAAAAGCCAGAGCAACACACTGGACAAGGAACTTCCATTTCTCTTTTAGCAACAATACCAGGTATAAAAGCAACGGAAACATGAGTGATAAGCAGGGAACAACAGCGAAAGAGGAACCAACAGAAGTATCTGTAGGTAAATTCATGACACATACCACAGGTAAGCCGTGGCAATCCCAGCCAAACCTTCTGTCAACATGAAAACCACTCTGATGAGCAAATCTGGTTACTATGTCTTTGATGGTTCCTGCAAGAATATGGCCATAGTGGGGGAGCCCAGTGGCAAACGGGGGGCCATCATAGAAGTTAAACCTACAACATAAAACATTCCTCATTAAAGCAAAAACTGAGTAGCAGGGCTTCAGACAGGGTGACTCTACCTGTATCCTTATACTACTTATGTTTTACTAGGAGAATATCCATTCCTTCCTTTTCCACCATCAGTCAGCACAGGTGCCACGCTGGCAGTGGGACTAAAGGGAACATTCCAACTTGTTCAGTTCCTACCACTGCCAGTTCTACCAGGATTCCCATGGGAACATCCCAGCACGGTGCTCTACAGCTGCCACAATGGGAGGATTTCTTTGCTTACCTCCCCATTCCACTTACAAACACACCAGGCAGGAAATTACAGGTTTACTGCTACTGTTTGAACACTGCTGATTCTTCACAAAGTGAAATATAAAGGGACAGCAGCATGAGCCAGGCCTGCTGTTGGCAAAGGCAGCAGCTGCTGTTTACAGAACCAAGGAAAAACAAAGAGTAATTACAGCTAAGCCAACCCTGCACTGCCATGCACAGTTGCTGCAGCTTTCAACAGATTCTTACCTAGGTCTGTTCTTTGATTGCTTCAGGCATTCTTTGAAACAATTAAGATTTTTCCAGAGCGTCAGTATCTTCTCTTCCTCATTTGGAAAATTTATGTTTTCTGGAACTTGTTGAACCATTCTTTCCCAACAAGGATAGAGAAAAAAACATATTGAACAGAAGTGAGAAAAAGGTAACTCCACAAATACAACTTATATCTTACAAATCCATATCACCAATCCAGAGCTTGGTTTTCCAAAGAGCCTGATTCATTGCAGGCATGGAAGCAAGCACTCTATTCTAAAAAAAACTTAATTTTGACTGAGTTTTGGAACAGGAAAAGGATTCTCCATTCTTCTACTATGATTGTTCCCTTGTGTATTTCTGTTTCCTAGAGAAAAAAGTCAAAGGGCAAATTATTTTTTGGTTACAGCTTTGGGATTTTTTTCTTTAGGAAAAATTTCCAAGTTCCAACTGACCCTTCAGCACCAGTTTGTACCAGAGAGTTTCACTTTAAACTACTGAAGAAGGGGCTTCTTTTCACTGTACTTTTATTCACACCGTTCAGATGTTTAAAAGAGCATTTTCCATCAGGCTATGCCAGCATTCTCAGATGCCCCTAAAAGCAGCCAGACTGCAGAAAGCACAGTTGAAAAACATTGCAAAGATGAATATGTGTTTTAGAAGTACATTAAAACTAAGCCACAACAGGCTACTTCATTGCTGTAGAAGCAACACAGGGAAGAGGAATTCTCAACATAATTAGGAGCACACAGCAGAGTTGCCTGGTTCCAGACCTGCTACAAGATAGAAAGGGGTCAGATTTCAACAAAATGCCACGGCAAGAACTAAGCAAAGCTCTGGGGAATAAGGGTGTTCAAGACAGGAGCTCCCCAACAGGAGAAAACTGGTTAAGAAGGTTGTAACAGATGATGCTACAGAATAAAAGGGTTCTCCCACCTCTCCCTTTATTGCTCCTGAGCACTTACACCGGAAGTAGCTACTACAGCCTTGAGCTTCCCTCAGCATTAGAGAATTACAAGTTATGGCACAAGACCTGAGCCTTGTGATTTACTCAGGTTTGTAAATACTAACTATGAATCAGCAACAAAGGCAAATGCATGAAGACAATTCTTCCAGTTACAGCTGAAGTCCCAAAACATTTGCCTAAATGGAACCCAGACCACCACAGAAACTTCCAGCTCCAGGCTTGAACCCATATGAAAAAATGTGCTACAGGCCAATTCCACCGCTCATACTTTCTGTATTCATGACAAACCATTCTCTCCACTAGTAAGCCCAAATTATCATTTATCATTATCGTATTATTATAATTGAGAAACCCACAACCTGGTGCACAGCCAACACAGCATTTGGAGGGGACATCAGGGGCTGACAAGGAACACATGGACACGGCGTGAATGCATTTCTTAGAAGGGTAATAACCAGCCTTAGCACAGTGAGTTAGTCTATACACAGCTTGTAGGAGAATTCTCACCAGTCTGCCTCAAAGCACTGATTAGGCTGTGTCATTTCTCAGTGATTTGATCACAGAGACAATGGAAATGATAAAAGAATTCAGCTTTAAAGCTTTTATCTCCCACAAGCCAGCTGACCTGAGGAATAAGGATCTGCATGTTCTACTCAGCTCAAGCTCAGCCCTCCCAAATTAGTGATAACTGCAAAGGGTTTGGAGACTGGCCCAGCTGTCAGGGCTGTGTAACCGAACAAATCAGCTGCGGGCTGGGGGTTTGGGCTGTGCCTGTGACCGGGCTGTGGAGGCTGCTCACGGATCACAGACTCCCTGCGTAAATCACAGAGTCACTGTGGGCCCATTCTCCCAACTGCAGCACTGCACGGGCAAAGCAGTGTCCAGTAACCACAGGGCACAAATCCATACACGCTCTCAGCAACATTAGAAGTTTATTGCATCAAAAGCAGGGGGAAAAAAATACTGTTGAGAATTAATATGCAACCATCACTACCAGTTGGGTTTTTTTTCCAAGTTACAAACCAGAATTTTAAACAGACTGACTTAAAAGACAAAAGCACATTGAAAATCTCACCATGGCTCAACCTCAGCTGAGCAAAAAAGCCAGGATCTAGCAATCAATTTATAGACAGAGGTATGAATATCTCTGCAGCACAAAAAAAGCTCATTATAAGCAATCTAGGTATTTCAGAGAATAATCAAGGGCAACTCATTACTTTGAACACTGACTGAGCAAAAACATCACAAATCATGTTACAGAAATTATTTTACGTATCTAATAAAACCACATTTTCAGACAACACATTTACAGAACTCAGTAAACACAAGGAGGGTTCTCCATTCATTTTCTGCTGACAAAAAGTGATAAAGTTTAAGACAACGTACCCTTAAGCAAGTTTTTATTAAGTACACTCACTTTTCTAGAGGATAACAACATTCATTAGGAAAGATGTGAAAGTTTGAAGATTGTACGACAGCAGTCTGAGACTTAGACTGGCCTTCTTATCTACAAAAAAAAAAAACAAACATGCATTAAAACCATAAAAGCAAGTTCAAGTACGCTTTTTTAAATATTAAGATTTATCCTTAAAAAAATCAATAAAAATTCAATTAAAATACCAGTATGAATGAAGTGAACCCATATTTGAGAAACAGAGTAGTACTTTACGTACATCAGATATACGATTAAAACAAAGTGGGTTTCAAGATATTAATCATTTTGTTGACTGAGAACCTGTAAGTATAAAGACATAGGCTGAACTAAAGGTGTACAAAAGCTCTTCTGATTTCCAGGGGTTTATGAAGAGTCTCTTACTCTTGTTCCAGTCACCTTCTCCCACAAATTATTCTGTAGAAGAGACCAAAGCTCCCTTCAAAGACAAGGAACCTCCTTTCTCCATCTACAGCTGCCTTCTCCAAACTTAATGCTCTGTTTTCCATATACACCTGGCACCCCATTTCTGCCTTTTTAGGTACTGTTCTGGGGTAAGATAAATTTAAACTGTTCACCTGATCATCAAAATTCTCCATTTCTACAAGGGACCGAAACAACCACTAAAACAAAAGGAAGGATGGATGGGAACAGAATGCTAAACTACAGAACAAATGTTCCTTCTGAAAATCTTGTACTAATGTCTCATACAGGGAATAAAATTTCAACACCATCCCAGCTGTCCTCCTGCAAGGAGGGTTTCCTGTAATACTGAAAAGCCAATTAAGACATTGCTAAAGCAACAAGCATACTGCTCAATTAATGCTGTATTTAGACACAGATGTTTCATGCTATGCAGGAACCCAGTTTTACAGTTTTTGTATCTTGTGATGGCTTAAGAAATTTTTGTCGTCATCATACTACCTTGATTAAAAATGTAACATATCATTGTGAAGGAAAAGCAATCTAGGTTACCTTGAAATAACTTTGAACTATGTATTTTTAAGAAAACCTCAGAAACCAGTGACAGCTGAGTTACTGAACACTGCTTTTATGTGACAACTAAATTCTATTACCTGACAGCTGCTTTCTAAGCATATCACCACCAAACCCAATAAAAATGCTTCCTGCAGTTTCCAAAAGGCTCCCGTGGTGTGGGAGCCAACGTTTGCTGGAGATATCAAAGTCATCGCAGCTGCAGCAATAAAAAGGGTGCATTCATCAAACCCCCTCCATTAAAAGGATGCTGAAGGGAATGCTTTAGACATATTACACGTAAGGGACCTTAAGTTTTTTGTAAAGATAACTAATGAAATCAAGACTTGCTAAGTATTAAGCCCTACAATACGGCACCTGGTCAACCTTTAGTAAGTATCTGCTAGAAGTAACCTCACAATTACAGAGAAAGGAAAAAATCTGTGCAGCACCCAAGCAGTAAAACACACATGAACGTGACGTGGTACACACAAAACACGAGCTCTGAAAAGTCGCCGATAATGTTAAACCCCACACGGGAGCTGCCAGCCCGGCCAGACCCTGTTACCGCCGTGACAGCACAGGCAGCTGCCGGCCCACGAGCCGCCGCTTTCATGGGACACCCTAAAGGTGCCGCCCGGCACCGGCTCCCGCGCCAAGCGCCCTTACACGCTGCTGGAGCCGCGCCGCTCTCGCGTCTCGGAGCCGCCCGCCCTGAGCCCGGCAGGGCCGTGAGGGGGCTGAGGGTCCGGCCCGGGCGGTGCTCCCCGCTCACCTCGGTCCCGCCATGATGCAATCGCGCCCTGCGCAGCATGGCCGGAAACACCGGCGGCGCCAAAGCCAATCAGCGCGCGGCTCTCTCCGGCCGCACAAAGGAGCTTTGTAAGGCGGCCGCCCATTGGGCGTGAGATGTCCCGGCGCGGCGCGTCACGGCGGCGCGAGGCAGCTCGGGAAACTGTTCCCGCGTGCCCGCCCCGCGGCTCCTGATTGGGCGGGGCCGGGGCGGGGCCGGGGCGGGGCTGTAAGTACTCTCAAATATCTCAAGATAGCAATTCTTAAGAGTGTAACTACAAAGTAATTCAAGGTAGTAATTCTTAGTAATTCTTAAGGCTGTAACTATAACAGAAGTCCCTCCTCTGCTGCTGTGCCCCAACTAAAAAAAAAAAAAAAAAAATTAAAAAACCAACTTGTAGATGGGTTCCCACCTGTCAAAGGAAACTTAAGGGTTTGAAAAAGGTATTATCGCTGGCTGGCAGCGACTGAGAAACTACAAAACATTTCATGATACATTAAATAACGTTTCCTCCACTTTTCCAGTGCTGAAAACAGCTGTGAAAAGGCTCTCAACAGGGAAAAATAGAAGTGAGATGGGGAGGTGAGTGAGGGAGGTGGATGCTCTTCCCAGCTTGCACACCTGAACCCCGACCAGAACAGATCGTGGAGAATGAGGGTCAGGTCAATAATGGCACAAACTGTTCAGCTGCCTGCAGGTACTGATTTCAAATTGCTCTAAAAACTTGCTTACTAATACAGATGCAGGTATCAATTAGAGTTTTCAATGAAAGCTTTAGATTTTGATTTGCAGGGCTGGGTACAGGATGAACTCACTGGTCTGTGCAGGGCAGTGTCAGTGTGTGGATTAGAGATAATCCAGATGCGAAGGGAAGCACGTTACCTGGAATTCTCACCTGCTCAAAGTAGCACAAGACTGCTCTCTACACAAAATTTCCTACATCCTTCTAGAACAGCTAAAAAAATGCAGACTCAATCTGCACCAAGCCCAGAAAAACAGAAGAGAGTATGGGAACTGAGGCCAAACTAAACTGGGCTGACCAGCAGGACAGAAGAGACTGGATGCATGTGGTTGCCAGGGCAGAGTCTCTTGTACAAACACAGAGCTTCTGGGATGTTCTGTATCCAGGAGGGAAGTTTGGAGTGGCAGAAGTTTATTCAAGCCATACTGCTGCCTAATACATCTATGAAAAAGCCTGTGACAACCCAGGACGTGGATCCTACCACACGATGTGGAATTTCTTTATAAACATCCTCATGAACTCTGAAAGCGCTGCAACCTCCCTCTGCTCTCACGTTCCCTCAGATCTCAGAGGCTGCAGGTTTTAGACAACTTTGGACAGCTGCTGCTTGCTCCAGTGCCAGCTCCTTCCATCTTGGCCTTTAGTTTGTAAAACACACGGGTGATAAGGCCAGTTGACTTTAAATGGAATACCACATAATTCCTGAATGGAACTTGAAACAAAGACTGCTTAGAAATACATGCTCTAAAGCAGTGAAATAGACAAATGTTGGCAATTTGTTGTTGGCAATGTTGACTCTGTAGGTAGCCCAAATCCGCATTTTTACCTTGTCTCTCCCTGTATATTTTGTACTTCTTTGTCCTTCACTGTTAAATTGTAATAAAATGTTACCTGCATTGGGAACTGCTGTCCTTGTTCATGCACAGCCTTTACTTAGCATTTGGGCAACACTGAGTTTGTTTTTCATTAACAAATTGGCCATGTGGAAGGGGTGAACAGGGAAGTCCCTGTCAGATAAGTTACATACGGGGCGAAAAAAAAAAACCCAGAGCAAATTGGAAAATCAGGGGAAATGTGTAGTAAATGAATGAAGGCCCAGCACAAGTAACTGCGGCATTCCCCAAACTACAAGAATGAATGTCTCTGCTCTAATTTTTCACTCTATACTGATGAAAAAGCACCGATTCAACTGGAGAGGTTAAAGGGAAGAAAAAAAAAATCACCGTGAAGCCTCAGGAGGGGATTCTCCTGGCGTGAGGCGGCTGAGGGGGAAGGCGTGGGCACCATTTTGTGGGACCCGGGGGAAGGTCACCGCTCCCCGGCGCTGGCGCCGGCCGCAGCCTGGAGCTACAGGGGAAGGGCGGCCGTGGGCACTAGCACTGAGCGCCGCGGCTTCTCCAGCGCCTGGTGCCGGCTCCGAGCCGCCCCTTCTCCCTCCCCGCTGCCCCCGCGGCCATTTCGCCCCCCGCCCCCCCCAGAGCCCCTCAGGGGAGGCCTAAGCGGTTTGCGTAGCGGTTTGCGTAGCGGTTTGCGTAGCGCCGCTGCCCTGGACGGGCCCCGTACGCGGTTTGCGTGGCGGCGCCGCCGCAAGGGGCGGGCGGGCAACGGTGCTTGCGCGGGGAATTGAGCGTAAATGGCCTTTCTGAATAGGGGATGAACAAAATGCGCCCGCAGCTCTGAGCCAAGCCAAAGCGCGCCCAAGGGGGGAAAGATCCCGGGAGAACTCGGGATAACACGGGAGATACGAGCGCGCGGCTGCGGTGACGCGGAGCGCCCGCGCTCTCCGGGCGCGGAGGGCGAAGTTTGGCGGGGACAGGCCGGCTGAGGAGCGGCTGTGTTCCCCCGGCACCCCCCCGCGGCGCGGCGGCAGTTGGACTGCGCCAGAGGTGATAAGTACGGGTTGCGCGGGAGCGCGCCGGCAGTGGGCGCGGGGCGGCGGGCGGTGCGCGCGCTCCCTGTGCGGTCCTTGAGCCTCGGCCCCCTCCCCTCCCCTCGCTCGCTCCGCTCCCGGGCCCTGCCCCGGCCCGCCGTGCCCGGCGCAGCGCTGACAGCCCGGCAGCGCCCGGCCGGGGAGTAGGCGAGACCATCTCCGAGGCGGCGGCTTGGAACCCGTCAAGCTGCCCCGCAGCCCGCAGCCGTTCAGCCAGGCTATGCGCTGCCAACGGGCTCCGCTCAAGAAAAAAACAGAGCGGATCGTGAAAAGGTAGAGGCGCCCGCAGAGGCCCCCGTAGGGCTCTTGGGAAGCGGCCGCTCAGCCCGGAGAAAAGCGGAGGACGCGCCGGAGAGGCGACGGCGCAGGAGCAGCGCGGCGGGGGCGTCCCGGCGGCTCGGAGCATGTGAGAGGTCGGGGGGCCGCGATGCTGCGACGCGCGGAGTTCATCGTGTGCCCGCCCTGGGAGCCCGCCCGCGGTGAGGGGGTGCCGGGGGGCGCCTCCCCGACGCCGCTGAAGGGCGGCGAGCCCCGGCGGGGCGGCAGCCGGTCCCGCTGGCCGCCCGGGCGGCGCGGGAGGGTCCCCGGCGGGGTGCGGAAGCTGCTGGGTAGCCGCACGCACAGCCACTTCCAGCACTACCAGCACCAGCAGCTGCAGCAGCAGCACTGCCGCGCCTTCCGCCGCTGCCACCGCCCGGCGCGGCCGCGGGTGCTGCTCTCCCTGCGGCCCGTCAACGTGCTGGGCCGGCGGGCGCCGGGCATGCGGGCGCCCCGCAACACCAACCAGTTCCTGATGCGGGAGAAGTACCAGCTCATGCACCTGCGCTCGGACTCGGTGGGCACTGAGAGCGGCGGGTCGGACTGCGAGATGGACCCGCTGGACATGGACTCGTACCTGGGAGTGCTGGAGAACGCCCGCGGGGCGCTGATGGAGTGCGCGGGGGAGCCCGGACCCGCCGCCCGCTCCCCGCCTGCCCGGTCCGGGGCCGGGGGCGGTGCGGCCGCGGGTTCCCCTCAGGAGGAGAGCCAGCAGTACTTCCCCTCGGAGGACGATGTGATCGAGAGCGAGCTCTTCATGGAGAGGGACTTTGACGAGTTCTGCAGCAGGATAGCCTGAGCCCCGGGCCGGGCAGGCGGGAGAACCCCGCTGGCTTGGAACCTTTCCACCTCGGAGGGTGGGAGAGGTTTATTTATTTCTCAGCCATTCCTTTGCGTTTTTGTCAGGGGGGTTGGCTAATTTTACAAATGTGTGTGTGTAAACAGGGGGGAACCCCCGGCGCCCCCCTTGTAAATAAAGTGAACTTTTCAGAAGGCGAGATCAAAGCGGATCGCGGGGTTTTTTTTTGGGGGGGGGGGGGGGCAGGGGGGACCGCAGGGACAGCCAGAGCCGCCGTCGGGGGCACTGGAGAGACAAGGAGGGAGGGAGGGGACGGGGAGTGACCGGGCAGGGGGGTGGCGACGGCCGAAGTCACGGCAGAAAAGTTTCACGCCTCCCTGGCACTCGCCCCGGTTCTGGTTTACGACGGCGAAGTCGTTTTAATTATCGCTGCGAGCGGAGGGCAGCCAAGGAAGCGGCCCTTGACACACGGACACGGTGTCCTGCGGCAGGAACAGGGATTTGGGGGTGGGAAGAAGCCGGAGAGCGACAACAGCTCGAAACCCCCAGCTCCACGGGGGCCGGGGTGGGAGCCCTACCCGGGACCCCCGGCTTGGCTCGGTGCGGGCGCAGCGGGGAAGGGAAACACCAAAGCCATTGATCGGCCCTGCGGCTCTTTATTGACCCTCCCTCGCTGGGGAATGCCGGGGGCCCTTTGCCCCCGCCCCCGTGCCACTTCTCTGGGAACAGCTTCCATGGCTGCCCCGTGCTCCTGACAGCAGGTTTATTCCATTAGGTTTATTTCTATTTTACCAACTACAGCAGAGGAAGAAATGTCTAGAAAGATATTTAAAGGGCCACCAGCTGAACCAACTTTGCCAGAGCCAGTTAGGATTAAGTTTGGTTAAGTAACCTCGAGGGCTCCCTGGAGGGAGCAGATCTGGTCAACATTAAACTCACCAAATCCCTGAACAGGGAACAAGGAGGCATCAATTCCAGCCACAAATGGTTAAAAATACAACAGGTAACACATTCCTGGAACTTATTGCCAGGGCAGAAGAGAGGAACATTGTTTTAACAGGTCTGAAACAGGAGATGCAGGGCCATCTCTGGATCATTTCTCATGGTGCCTCCTGCTCCCTCAGTTCCCTGTCACATACCTTGTGCTTTCCCCCCCTTACAGACACGGTGAAATCAGACTGTGTGCCACAAGGACAAATGGAAGGTGTGATGCTGATCTGCAGATAAACGTGTCCCTGCCCATGGCAGGGGGTTGGAACTGGATGATCTTTAAGGACCCTTCCAACCCAAACCATTCTGGGATTCTGTGGGATGCTTCTTGCAATCACAGACACAGAGACAGGAGTTAACTGTTATCCTTACAAAGGAAACAGTATTATAAGACAAAATACTTGAAATTTGTAGTACCTCAATGGCAATCCTATGAAAGGAAACGTCCAAAGACACCATTTTCTTCACCTTTCTTAAGAAACAATGCTGCTGAACACATTAAGACCAACATCATGTTTATTTTCTTTGGAAATAGCCAAGTGGTCTATATGTATAACTTCAGTTTGTTTGGTGCAAGTCTGTGTTAGAGCCATGCTTACTCTGGGAATTTTACTCCATGGGAAGTTGTTCCAGGAGAGAGGTACAGGGAGAAATAAACCTCTCACATGGGTAAATGAAACCTAAGTTTGCACCGGTTTGGTCATCAGCAAGTTTGTATTTTATTAATGAATCTAGAGCTGTACTAACATGTTAAATTAATGGTTTGAATGCATGCTTTCTTTTTTTTCTCTGACGTGTGATTGGAACAGGTATGACAAAAACTCACTTAGGAACACTTACTTGGAACTTGGCCTTCATGCTGCTGGTGATTTGCATCGTAATATGGATGTGCCTGGACAGAAGCAAAGTAAAGCAGGAGTGTAAATTAATGAAAGAGCACAGGGCTGTAATTACAGGTCACACAGTGCCTGACAGAATTACAGAGAGACTTTCTGTTGGGGAAGGGAGCCCTGTGTTCTCTCCTCCAGACAGAGACTTGCCATGAATGATCCATTTGTGTTGAAGCCCTGGATGTACATCCAGGCACCAGCCTTGCTCCTCTCCCGGAGGGAATTCTCTTACAAACCTTTCCTTGGTGTGTTACTTGTGTTACTTATATCTGTCTTAATTGTAATTTTTTTTCACTGTTTCCTTCCTTTATCACTTGAATTAGGAATTTCCTGAGTGTTTGGGAAGTATTTGCCTTGTAATGGCTGCAGCCACAAATAACACCTTACTATTCAGTTTGAAAGCACTTAACAAAGCTGAAATTCAAAATATAACCAAGTTCCTCAACGTCAAAGCTGGGAAAAGAAACCAAAAGCTGTTGCCCCAGAAGAACCCAGTGGCCAACAAACTTGCTCATCTCCTCAAACTTTACAATGACAGGTTTTATACATTCCTAGGATTTTTCTTTTATAGACACACTTCTCATACAGGTGAGCTTTACAAATTTAAGCAAATGTGATGAGCAGAACCTTCTATATCAAGTCTTTACATCGGTCAATTTTTTTTAGGGGTACAGCTGAAAGTCACTTATAAATAAATACAAAATTCTGGGAAGTCCAAGGCAAACAGGAGGAAAAATTAAGGCCTAGGATGACACAACACAAAGGGTTCTGTTGTAACCTGTGTAAGGTATTTTCATGGCCAGTCTGGGCAGAGGACGATTTAGGATTTGGTAAACTTACCTGGAAAAGAAAGGTTTGGTAATGTCCTGAAAGAGGCAGAAGCATTTATTATTCATGACTGCCAATTCAGCACACTGCTGAGCAGTGGATTATCAGTGTGTGTGGCTGTTTGAAGTCTCCAGCACGGCAGAAATGCTGCTTTTTGTTGAGGAACAGTGATGCTGCACAGTTCCTGGAAGGTCTTCAGCCACATTCCTAGAAGAAAATTAACCATGAGTGGAAGAAAATTGTCAGCCTGTCACCCCTCATTTCCAACTGTGCATTTGTCACAGATCTGACAATGTTCAATTCAACATGGGGTGATAAAATATTTTTCGCTGTCTGCTGTATTAGGAGTGACCATTTTGCTGTCATATGTTCCAATTACATTCAAATGTCTCTGGTTCATTTTTCTTAGCTCTTGTCTTCTTTTCCAGGCAAAAGCTGATGGCTAATAAAATTCACATTAGGCCTAATTTATTTTTGCTGGGTGAGGATACCCTTTTTCACCATGCAGAAAAAATACTTCAGTCAAACTGGGTGTAGCTCACCACCACTCCTGGCCATAGTGCTGCTACATCATACCCACAACAGGCCAGTTTTAGCTGTGAAACAAGAAAAATAAAATATCATGCAAAGATAAAATATCGTGCATCCATCTCATGTTCAACAAACTTTTGCATTTCATATTATCTTTAATGCAAATGATCCTTCTATCCTGAAATTTTATAGTGAAAAAGATCAAATGTTTTATGCAATTCAGAACAAGGCAATTAGTTCAGAATAAAATTCTGATTTATGTGCCTCTCCTCCCCGTGTTTTTTAAGGAAAAGAAACCCAGAGCCTAACAGCAACAGATGGAAACTGAAATAAATAAACACACTGTCTACCAGGATTATTGCCAGCCAGTTAAAAGTCTTTTTCAGATGATGAATACTTTATTTAATAGCAACAATTTAATCAACAGTTGACTCAAAATAATTAAAATTCCAAGCTCCAGAATAGTTCTTTTAAATATAAACCAGCAACTTCTGCCAAGAAAGAAAAAAAAAAAAAGGAGCTTCCTTCTGGCGTGCCCAAGCACTCCAGTCAAGGTAAGGAGACTCAAACAGGGAAGTGCTACAGAAGCTCTGTCCTACCAGTATCCCTGGAGAGCCCGGTCCAGCTGGGAACTGAGTCAATGATCTTTGCTTCAATAAGCATAGAAGGCCCCAAAATATCATGGCAATGTGCTAATTTTGCTGTTTCCAAGTCAGGGGTAAAAAATGTACCTGTCATCAATCCTTACAAGTGAGTCAGGGCAGCAGTGCTGCTGCCGCTGCCATGAAAAGGGCAAAGTAGGAAGTTTCCTCTTGGTTACTAGCACAGACACTTGTCCAGGCCAGCATGTCCCAATTATCTTGCTCCACCCCTTTTCCCTCCACAAATGAACCCTGTCATGCAGTTCCTGTCCTTATCAGCCCCAAAGCAAGAGTCGTGCAGGCAAAGTGTGCTGCTTCTAATCCCAAGCCTGCTCCCGTGCCCTGAGTGCCCCTTGTGCCATTTCCAGAGGCGTGTGCCCGCCTCCCACCTTGGGAAACATTGCAGAGAACATTCTTGGCCTCCTGTGTTTATACAACTTGTTGCCACAGGATCCTCAGTGCAGCTTTGAATGGAGCAGGGCTGCTACTTGAGCCCATTTACCAGATCAGTGAAAGATTCTGCTGTTCCCCTGCCAGGCACAGTGAAATCATCCTTGTCACCCTCGGCCTGTCCACAGTGCCCACCCTTGATCATGGCATCTGTCAGTGGAACAGGAAGATGGATGGTGACACCCCAGCTACGTGGCACCTACTTGAAGTCTCACTGTGTTTACTGTGGTTCAAATGTCCAGCAATCTTTCTGCACAGCAAAACCAACAAAACCATGCTCAAAATCAGCTGTGTCCTCAGCACATTTCTATTCCCTGTAACACTTCATGCTCTCAAAGCAAGGAGGCTTTGATATCCTTTGGGAATGAGCTCCCCAAGTTCACCCTGTATTTCATCACGTGCACGTGCTGATTCCATCAGGGTTGTGCAATGCCTCCAAAGTTCTTGTGTTAGAGGAGCTGCTGAACAGCCAGTCTTTATCTCATCTCACTAATGGTTTTATAACCTCTATTGCATTCCAAGTTGTCTCTTCTCTGAACTGAAGGCTTCTGGCATAATCATCTCTTTCTCACACTGATCAGCCCTGGGCTCCACACAGAATTATTGCACCTCCTCTTGCAGACTTTCTAATCAATTTCTCTCCATGAGTCACTGATGGTATCTAAAAATTCTTTATCTACAAATGCAGCCTTTGTGTTTTGTCTTGTAAAATTACAGGTGACTTGTACCTGAAAATGTCTTGCTGCTAGAAAGGTCATCTTTTGTAACAGAGATTACTTCCCTGTCACCAAAAGTTACTTGGTTTGTAAATTAGTTTTACCGTAGATCAATTGCAATGAATAAATGTTTCCCTTTTTTTAATGTAAGAGCTGCTAACAAGATGTCTCTCAAGAAAATGCAGCTAAATGCAATTTTAAATAGAGAGAATTTTGGTTCAGTATCAGGAAGGAAGGAATATTTCAAGTGTTGTGTGCTTGCCAGGTGAAAAACTCCTTGTGGTTAACTGAGTCTAGGTGTCCAGTTGGATTTACCATCTTCTCTGTAAAAATATAAAACTGAATCCAGCAGTTTGTAAACAAGCCAAAAAAAACTTGCTTCCAAATGGGAAAAAAAGCAGGAAGGAAAATAAGATCACAACTCTCAGGTACTCCTTATCAATACACAATATAGAGAGCAAAGCTGTTTGTAAGGATGTGAGAAGCCAGAGGGGAAATGGGGAAGGGAGGGCAACACTTCCCTGTCACACTACAGTCCTACAGTCACATCACTCCGACCTCAGCTGCTGGAAGAAATGCAGTGCTGAGCAGAGTTCCAGCTAAAATTCATCCCTGGAAACAGCAACAACTGAAGCCTGTTCTCCAGCAGGCTCATGCCTGGCTGTTGACTGAATTGTTTTCAATGTTTTCATCACAATTCTGCATCACGAGTTCATCCCTCTCTGATGACTGTCTGAAAACTGACAGAGAAGAGAACCTTTAACTGAAAGGTGAATCTGGGGCTTTCTTTTGTGGGTTCTTTGATGCACAGGTTGAGCTCATCTTTAATGCAGCATCAGTCTGTGTATTTTCCCTGCTCAGAACAGAAATGACTGGTGTGTCCTACCTTTGAGATCTCTACACCTGGCTCTACAATTATAAGGGACAAATGAAAGAACACTTGGAGCAGCACGATCCCTAACAGACAAAGCTAGAAAAGAAAAATAATCAATAATACGTATTTCAAAACATCTGAACAAGTGTTATTATCCTGTAGCTTGTGTTAAAGGACTTGCAGTGTTCAGCTTTACAAGCACACACAAGAAGGTGCCATCCCTGCTGAAACCTGCTTTTTCCGTGCATTATTTCATTATTTAGTCCTGATCCATCTACACCAGCACTCAGTACCAGAGCAGCTGCATGTGCACAGGGACACCAAGTACAGGTGTAAAGAAACATTCTGAGTGGGTCTCACAAATACCAAGGAAATGCTGGATTAAAAGAGATTCTTTTGTGCTGTTTACACCAGTTTTCCTGCATCCCTATTTCATTGACCCATGTTATGAAAAAAGGCCAATCATATTTCCAGACTTGCTTCAATCCATTTTACAGACAAGAAAAGCCCAGCTGCACATTTCAGGCCATCATGAAATTCTCTCTGTGCACAAGAGAAGACAGTTTTTCCCCCTCCTGTAACCAATTCCTGCAAAATGCAGCAAGTATCAGATATCTACCTAAGGATTTCTACAAGAGAGGAGCAGGGTAAAGCTATGAGCCTTGCAGAACATCAGCCAGCCTCACACAGAGGTTTGATGTTTCCCATTTTTGTTCAGAGAGAGAAATGAGTCAGGCACACTTGACCCTGGTTTGCCTTTGGATCTCAGGCATGCACTATTTAATTATCATTAAAATCATACAAGCATGAAAGAAGCAATAAGCATGCATGGATTATTTGTTTGCTAACACTTACATGACGAAAGGCGGTCCTAAAGGGCTTGGAAAAGTAAAGCCATAGATTTACTCTACCGTTGCCAGTCAGACAATGCAAGTGTTGCTGTGTTCTGATCCCTTTTGTAGGCCAGGATCCAGTGTGTCAATCAAAATTCTATTAACTGAAAAAAATTGAGTTGGACACTCCCAAAATCAGAAGATTTCCTTTTAGTACTGATTTTATACTCACTGATTATTTTGGGGTACACCTGAAGAGGAAGCTTAGAAGTAAAATTCCCTTCCTTTCAGGGCTCTTTTGAGGGAAAACTGCCTAAATGTGTGCCATTGTAGAGCTACAAATCCAGCCTTAAAAAGCTGAAGCAAGCCTTCTCACTAGTGATCAGAAGGGATTCCTCATATCTCTGTTTTCTGGAACTCATTTCTTGTGTTCACATTACTCCATTTGCTGCTCCAGCCTTCTCCTTTCTCTTCTGTTCCTAAAGATCCCATTTCTCCCCTTTCCTCCATATCTCTCATTGTCTTGTTCTCCTTACGGTTCCTAAACACTAAAGTTCCTAAACACTACAGTTCCTCCACACTAAAGCCTTCTCTCAGTGGGACTGTAAGGAAGGGTGATCATCAAAACAAGAAACAGTTTCCCCTTCCCACTGTTTGGATGTGAGGATCAAAAATAATCACAAGCCAGCCAGGTTTAAGCACACTAGAAGTACACTCTTGGTGAGAGCAGGGGTCCTTCCAGCTCCTGTGTGACTCCAGGAGGAAAGCACACATCTGCTTCCTGCCATTTGTCCTCTCATATCCCCCCAACATGCACATTGTTATGTTGAATGTTCCCATTAGTTTATGGATCTGTCATCGCAAATGTGTCTCATCCCTGATTAGGCCGACTGATGCAATCTGTCCCTACCTCTCTTCCTGGGGCAAGGAGCAGAGTCTGTGTGTGCAGTACTTTTTCTGAACTAGTTTAAATTTAAGTCCCCGCCACGTTTGCTGTTTTGTGATTTAACACGCCAGATATTTCATACAGGAAACACTAGAAACATTTAACAGTTATCAAAAACATGGAACTATTCTAAAGCTGCTTAACTATCACCCATATTCCCTCAGTTCCTCAGGACAGAAGAGCTTCAGCACTGTGTTGCAGCATAACCTCGTGCAAGGCAGGTCTGCACTGGTGCTATGGCAGCCTCACACCAACACTTTGGACCTCGTTCAGCTCTGCCAGACAGAGGCAAAGGCAGCAGGAGCTGTGTCTGCACTTGTCAGGACAGAGCCTGTCCCTGTGTTCCTACAGCTCTCCAGCCTCTGCATTCAGTCCTCCGAAATTCTCTGGGGTTGGGCTGGTTTTGACCAGGAGATGAGACTTTGTCCTTGGCGTCTGTCAGCCACGCCCTGTGGACTCTCCAAGACTGTGGAAACAAACACCAGTGCAGAGCTCCACTTTCTCGAAGAATACACAACTAACTTCTGCCAAATTTATTTTTTTCTCTTTTTAGAAATAAATCCATAGTTACATTACATTCCCAACTCCTCAGGTTCTACTTTGACATGTTTTATATTGCTCCCACGTTCAGAAAATATAAAAACTAACAAAAGTTAGAGTTTAACTGTACAGTAGTATAGCAGGAAAGGAAAAAGTTAGACATCTACATTTAACTACTTTCAGTGGCTCAGCAAACCAGACCTGAGCCAACACTATGCTCCTCCGAAAAACTTCTTTAAACCAAAATCCTTGCACAAACAAGTTTCTTCATTGACAATAGATGAGTGTATTCTTATCAGTTGATGATGGCCTATCTAGTAATATTAGAATTACAGAAGAGATCTATGCAAATCAATTTCTGGAGTAATCTCTAGTTCTGTTTATCTCTAAACTACTGCTCTGCTTTGCCTTCATAAATAAAGTGGCCAAACCCAAGACAAGCTAAATGCTTCACACATCAAAATAGAACCTCTGCACAATGTACCTGAAATGCACAGCAGTTTGCATGACCTGGGAAACAGAAGGGGAGCATGGAGCAGAAGCTGTTAGCGGCACTTTCCCCATTTAAGGTCTGCCCACTGCTGCAGGCAGAGGAGTGAAGCTGTAGGACACTGGTGGCAGCACTTGCCAGGTGCAGGATTTGTCCATCTGCAAACAGAGCAGATACTTGTCCCCTCACAGCAGGGACCGCATGTGGTATAACTCAGTTTCAGGTCAGAATCAGCTCTTACTTATGGAAACAACCCCTTTGTAACACAAACAAAAGACTAACACAACTTCTAATTTTAGAAGGTGGCTTGCATGGGATCTGCATGTGCTCCTGAGAGGTGACCTGCTTTTTATGTGCTGGATCAGTGCTTCGTGACCCGCTGGATGTTGTTTTGAAGAGTTTTAAGAGACGCTAAAGTGAGATGGCACAGACAGTGCAGGGAGGCACTAGGACCCAGCAGAGCTGAGGAGTGGGATGGGGGGCGATTAGCCTGCCGCTCTGTGCCCTCAATGCTGACTCACATCCTCCAGCCTCTGCTGCGAAAAAGGGGAAAAAATATCCACAGTACTTTAACTTATGTTAAAACATGGCTTTAAAATCAAGTTAAGCTGAGCAAGAAACAGTTAAGTTCACATAGAAAAAAAACTGGCTTCTGATCAGAAGGAGGAGGAGTTTGGCTTTCAGTGATTTTGAATGAGAAGTAAATCCAGGCCATAGTGAAGCTTCCTGCCCGAGTCTGGCCGCCTCAGGGGTCCCCTCAGCAGCCCCAGGGTGGCTGCCAGCACCCCTCTTTAACAGCCAGCACCCTTTATTTCCATGGCCGGGGGGAACACAGCGAGCCAGCCATCCCCCCACTGCCACAGGCAGAGGCACATTTTCAAGCCATTACAGGTTTGGTCACTAATTTGGCTTGTGTAAATTGCAAAAGGATTGTCTGTGCTGTAAAAGGGGGCCGGGGAGCCTGCACAGTGTCCCAGAGTTTGCCAAAGCCACTGTCACAGGATGGCATTTTGTGAGATACATAAAGACCACGCGTTTTGAAGAGTCCTTTCAGTGCAACAGGTCCCAGAGGGCCTCTGCATTGCAGATTCGTAGAATCACTGAGGTTGGGAAAGACCTCCGAGGTCAAGTCCAGCCATTTAACCCCTGCAGACATGACCCCAGTGAAGGTCAGTTACAGATGTTGGGCCAGAAGCCTTGACACTGGGCAGAGCAGCACCAGGGGTTTGAAAAGGCTGCTCTTGCTGCTCCAGTGGAATTAGAATCCTACCAGTAGGGATTCCTGCCAGGAATCCCTGTCTCACATACAGAATGCAACCAGAGCTCAGTGCTGTCCACCATTTAACCCCCTGACTCGCTGCCTCTGCCCTCACACCAGTATGAGCAGATCTGTTAATGTTTGGAGGGCGTTTTTTCTAGAAATGACTCCTGTTAATGCTGAGCAGTGTTACCCTTTGAACACCTGCCTTCACCTTCTCCTCCCTAAGTAACTGTGTTTTTCACTTCCATATCTTCAGTCCCTTTTCCCTTTTTGATTTTTCAGCCTCTGCACTGGGTTGTTATTTTGATTTTGGTTTATTTTTCTTTTTTTTCTTCTGAGATTTTGTGAGGACATGAAAGCCAATGCATGAGAGGCTTACAGTGGAAATGGCTTAACAACCTGAACCTGAATTTTTGTCTCTGATTTAGTGGTGGAAAAGGCAAGGCAGGATGTACACTCAGCAGAAGGAGGATGCTCATCAGCTGACACACAACAGAGGAAAGTTATACTTACTGAGACCTGAGCTGTTTAACTTTCCTGAGGTATTGAGAAGTGCTCTCCAGCACTAACTTTCTGTTGCCTGTTCATTTCTGAATCAGACTCACATTGTGGCCATTATTTTGACTTCCCCATTATTCAATAATCTATAGTTCCTCTCCTTGCATTAGCCTGGATTCTACTTTGAAAAAATACTTTTGGATATCAGAAAAAAATGGCCTGCAAAAAAGGGTTAAAATTTAGGCAGAGCAAATGTTTGAATGCTTCAGGAAGCATTTCCTTTCTGGTGAAAGAAAAAAAAAATCACACAAAGAAATTAGTTTTCTGCTTGCTTCTCTGGCCTAAGGTTTATTTTCTACTTCTCCCAGTTTTCCAGGATTCCAATAGCCCTAGAGGGTTCAGTAGTACTGCTTTGTCCAACTCTGTCTTAGGTGCAGAGAAAGTCCATTTCGGCCTTCCAGTACCTGCAAAGAGCCCACAAGAAAGATGGAAACAAACTTTTTACAGGGGCGTGGACAGGCAGGACAAGGGGGAATGGTTTCAGACTGACAGAAAGTAGGTTTAGGTTAGATATTGGGAAGAAATACTTTCTGTGGGGGTAGTGAGGCCCTGGCACAGGGTGCCCAGAGAAGCTGTTGCTGCCTCATCCTTGGAAGTGTTGAAGGCCAGGCTGGATGAGGCTTGGAACAACCTGGGAGAGTGGAAGGTGTCCCTGCCTGTGGCAGGGGGATGGGAGTGAGATGGGCTTTGAGGTCCCTTCCAAGCCAGGCCATTCTAGGATTTTCCACTTCTGTGCTGGCTGTGAAGAGGTCCTTCATGCCAGCAAGTCCCAGCCTCAGCTACACTCCCACAGCACAACCTCCAGAATGGTTTTGTTCAAGAACTACTACAGAGAGAAGCAACCCTTCCTTAGCTGCACAGTGTTTGCACAGCAACTGGTATTTTTACAGGCACCAGAGTTGCTGCACATCTGTCACCTCTGCGGTGTCCCTGACGCAGGTGCTGGGTGTTCCCGGAGGGACTGGCTGCACGTGTGGCACTCCTGCTCCGGGATGGGCAGCACAGCCAGCTCCTTCCAGAGGCACCAGCCTGCTGCTCCTTCCTCACACAGCTCCTCTGTTCACCCTCCTGGAAATTCTGGGCTGCAGGACAAAAGGGCTGTGTTTAGAAAGCAGCAGAAGAAAGATTTTGTCATTAATGCTACAAATTAGGTAACAAGTGGCATCAAATTCAGTGTCTTGCAAGAAATCAGAATCCCATATTTCCAGGTGTTCTGGACTGGGCAGCAAAGTATGAAGCATTGCCTCTCCTCTAGGCCACATTCAGAGACTGACAGTCACTTGTTTCCATCTCTGCACCCTGTTTTCAAACATTGTGTCTACAGTAAAAGTCACAAAAATCTCACTTGAGTGTCTCTCTCTCTTCACTAAGGAGGAGACGTGTCTGAACATGGCCCCAGGAATCCAGAATTAATGAATATTTTATAGTCACATTTTAAGGACATGCACATAAATAAGAGGCCTGCCTAACTGATATTTATTCAGAGTTGCTGCCTTAATAGGACACCAAGTTAACGAAAAACATCAGCAACTATAGCTAACAGGGGAAGGGGAACAGATAAATACAAAATGCACACACAACCGTTATCACAAACTTTCACTGTGACCAGGAGAAGCACTGCTTTTCCAGAGTTGGCAGCCTAGAACATTGTGATGTGGATTAATTTACCCATCAATAAAAATCTAATTAATTTACTAGTCAGCTGTTAGTAGTTTGATCAAAATGTTAAAAAAACCCTGTTAACAGAGCAATTCAGGAGGGCCCTATAGCTCCCTGGTAGACGAACGAAGGCCATAATTCCAATTTGGTTAGAACCTGGAGTTATGTGAGATAACTTGTATTAGCAGTGTTGTCTCAGATGGTATTTGTGACCCTTAAACATCTCCCTTAACCTCCCCAGGCCCCAGCTGGAAGGCATGGAGGAGGTTATTTCTGAGGAAGTAACACTTTTCCAAGCTGGGATCTCAGAATGATTATTTGTGAAAGGCTTTTGTTTCACTGATAGGATTTGATTAAAGCTATTCCCACAGTACAATACTTTTTAGTCCATTCCAATGCACCTATGAAACAAGCTTGGAAAACAAGCTTGGAAAACAAACTCAGAGAGAATTAGAATACAGTAATTTCTAACAGAGTAAAAAAAGTTTCTCACAAGGGGGAAATGGGGAAAACTCAACTTCTCTGCTGGAGGACTATTTCTCAGGTATTTTCCCTCACTGACCATGTGACAGACCTTGTTACTGCAGACCAGGAACCTGCTTCCTAGAACAGCCACTATAAATATGACATCACAATAATTAACCTTCCTTTTATTTCTCTGCCTGAATGACATTACAGTGGAAAGTCTAAGATAATGTGCTCGTTAACTTTTCCATTCCAAAATTATGTGAAGCCATAAACTGACAGATTCAAGCAGAAGTATTTGAGGTAAGCTCCATTCGTCTCATTTTTTCCTGGGTTGTCTGCTCAGCATAAGAGACAACGTGTTTTCCATGAATGAGGCAACAATTCCATACCAAATACTAACCTGAAATGTTCTCTTCTGTACCTACTTCACCCTAAAGTGGCTCATTCAATCATGGGAGGCTTTTAAGCAGAGAGTGGAGCTGCAGCCATGACTAAGTGACAGTAATGAGACCAGACAGCTTAAAACCTTGATATTGTTTCTGCCTCATACCCAAGCTGACACCCCACTGAGATCCTTCCACATTTGCCTCCCTTTATGATACTGCAAAAGGCACAGCTCATCAAAAACAACAACATTAATGAGATTTCTGTTGGGATTGCAATACATTTTTCTATTGGGACCATTTGGACACTACTATTTGCCTAATTATTCCTCTCCTAATTAATTCTGCTGGCAGTTACAGATCTTCAGTTGCATAAATACTCTCCTGTGTTTGTTCAATTAAGTGGAAAGATTCCTGTAACCTAATATGTTAACATTAGGATAGAAACAGCTGCATAACCTCCATCCAATACAGAAAATCCTGGAGCTCTCTAAAGGAAAAGCCTATCAAAGCTCCTTAGACCCCATATTTTTTCCCCTGTAGTTTCTTGTAGTTTTAGAAAGTACATTAAAAATATTTTTTTCCATCCTTCAGAGCTGGTAAAAGGTATTAGATTACTCGTGAGTAAAAAAATAGTATTTCTTTGGAGAGCTACATGGCAAAGAGCTTTACTACACCAAATGATACCACTTAAATCTTTAAAGGTTTAAGGAATAAGAGTTCAGCACGCTGCTGCATGATCCAGCATCCACACACAGAGCTGGAGATCACAACAAAAGTTCTGGTGTATTTTGTCTTCCTGGCTTCCGTTCCAGTGGGGACAGAGAGAACTCATTTACCCAACTCTTTGGAGGAGCCTGTAGCACTGACAGTGTCAGCCTTTTGTCTCAGCAAATCTGGTAAAAATCCACTAATAAGAGACCCACAGAAAAATGGATTTCTCCCAGCAGGAAAAAGAATTTAATTGTGCAAAAGGACAAACTCTCTACAAGTGCCCACACGGCCCATGTCAGTGTTCCCTGACTGTTGCAGCTCCTGTGCTGACAGGCCACTTTCCATCCCAGGTCCTCCTACCCAGACCACCCCTCCCTCCTAACTTCAAGGTGCTTCAGACTTGCACCTTTCTAAACAGTAACTGTGGAGGAATATCTTCAGTAATTCCACGTCAGTGGTTTCCGTGCTTTCTGATGTGTGCACAACAGCCTGTTTGCTTTGGTTTATGACTAGTGATTTACACTAAAAATTGCCTTTCAGAGCATGAATGACATGCCAGCAGGTGAACACTTAGCACTACAGGCAGAATTAGCTTTTATGAAATGACAGTCTCAAATTTAGGGACGTATTTAGGACAGCCAGAGTTACACAGAGTGTCTCAGGAGGCCAGGGGGTGGCTGTAATTCAGTTATACCATGGGTTTGGTATCTAAATGTTCTTATCAGGAAAGCCTGCCATTTCAGCAAGGTAAAAGTAGAACAAGTGTTTTAACTCCACTGGATTTTGACAGTTCTCATGATTACTGCACTTTTAAAACAAACACCTCATGGCACACATACAGGCTGCTCACAATGTCTCCATTGGCACTCCCTATCACAGACTTATTTAAGTTTCCAGTTGGAAGCCATCAGCTTGGAAAGAGCTGGTTTAGGTATTTTAATGAGGTGCTGACTTAGAACCCAATTTTAATACTCAGAAGGAATAGCAGCTGATAAGTACCAGCCTGCAAGGCTACATGACACACATTACTTTTTCAGACTATAAACGGGATTATTGAGTGCTACAAAACAGAATTAGACTCTTCATTCTCTGGGACTGTGTGGATTAGCTCTAGGTTTTTCAAACATTATCAACGTTATCAATTTTATGCAATGCAAGAACTTCCAGCTGTTTCAGTTAAGACTGCAGTTAAAAAAAAATCATGCCAATTAACCAAAGAACCTCACAAGATAAATATGACACTAACTTCTTTCCAAGGGACACATCCCAGTTAATACAAAACTCCTGTTTAATTGTTCAGCAATGAAGAGCCTCCTATGACTTAGCACTCCTGCTTATTTAGAGTTGTACAAAAGAGAACTACTCCACAGTAGGTTTGGCGTGGATTCAACATTAGGAAATAATATACTGAATATTGAACAGGGATGCAGTAGATTATACTCACAACCAAAAAAAGAAAGCCTTGGATTTTTATCTCAATAGTTATGAAGCAGGAGAAAACTTTGATAGGAGAAGGATCAGGATCCTTACAACAAGATGGCAGTGAAAATAGAAGGTTCAGAATGTCCTTTGGGCTGTCTTCACCACAAAGATACAACCTTGGTTCCTAAATCCAGGTGTAGACACTTCTTTCCCCCACACCTAATCTAATCCCTGGTACTCAGGACATTCAAAGAACTTTCCACACCTTTTAACTTCTGCAACCACGTTTTTCCTTTCAGTTCCTCATGTTCCTATGTTCCTCATGGGAACATAGCAGTTTTCCAATGCAGTGCAGAGCACAGGCCTGTTATCCTACAAGCCAACTTCAGCCTCTCTCCCAGAATACAAACCCCCTCTTGAACCTCTCTCCTTCACCCAGATCAGCACATACTCCTCCAATCACATTTCAGCAGGAATGACAAAACTCAAACTCAGCTGTACATTTTAAATTAGGCGGTTAATAGCAAATACCTGTGCACTGTATTAAAATATGCACCTTTCTTGCCAGCCTTATCTCTCTTCCTGAGATAGTCTGACTGGTGTACATCTAAATAAACTGAGCTCAACTTGGATTTCATCTCAACTATTACTTAACTTTTAAGTAACACAGAATCATAGAAGGGGCTGGGTTGGGAAGGACCTTAAACACCATCCAGTGCCACCGTCTGCCCTGGGCAGGGACACCTTCCACTATCCCAGGTTGTTCCAAGCCCCATCTAAGCTGGCCTTGGATGCTCCCAGGAATTGGGGGGTGGGGGGGGGGGGGGCATCCACAGCTTCTCTGGGCACCCTGTGCCAGGGCCTCACCACCCTCACAAGGAAGAATTTTTTTCTAGTATCCAATCTTAACCTACTCTCTCTCAGTTTGAAGCCATTTCCCCCTATCCTGTAACTCCATGCTCTTGTAAAAAGTCTCTCTCCATCTTTCTTGTGGGCTTCTTTCAGGTACTGGAAGGCCACAGTTCAGTCACCCTGAAGCTTCTATTCTCCACACTGATTTTATTTAAGAGTGGAAGGGTTGAGGTAGGTGGATGTGGGAAGACATTGGTATGTTTTTCTAGTTACATCAGCTGATTTTTTTTTAAGACATATCTCTATTTTTAGAAAATTGTGTCTCCCCAACACATGTATTGGACACATAGTCAGTGAATAAATAAGTACCTGAACTTGCTTCATTCACTACTGAAGCAGAAGAGGCAAGGATCTTCCATTGTACTGTAAAACCTCAATCTGGAAACTGCAATTCAGGTACAGTTCTCCTTCCTTAAAGGGAAAAGAAGAAAGAAGAATAATCATTCATCTGATGATGACCAGGAAAGGGACCAGCAATTTGTGCTGGGCTAAAGCCAGCAGCAGGTATATAAATTCAGATACATCCTGAATTGGAGCTCCTGTGGGCTAAAGCCAGTACAAAACATTCAGATACAGACCATCTTCCTGAACTGGAGCTCCTGCTGTCCCAATCATCAAAATGAAAATGTGCATGTTCCCAGAAGTGCAGTTCTTCTCCAACCCCAAAATTTGTCCCATCCTACCCCCTCTCCTCCAATGAACAGAGGACAATCGGTGGTTAAAACAAGCATGGGTAAGAATGTAGTAGCACTGCTGCAAAACAAGCTTTAGCGAGGCCTGGTGATAAATTTGCTGTAAAACAAGATGTAAGAATAGCCCTTGTCCTAAAAACACTGGAACAAGTAGATCTAAATCTTGTACAAAGTAAAGCTGAATTAGAAAACAGGATTGACCACATGAACTTGCCACCTGCCTCTCGGGCAGGTCCTGCCACCTCGACCTCAGAGGCAGCAGATGAGCACTATCTCAACACTCAAAGACTCACACAAGTTAGCTCAGATCACCAATTTAAATCACAAAGCTGCTCTGCCTCACTTTGCTCGGAGCAGGACACTGACACCATCCCTCTGGATGCCTTGCAAAAGGCAGCGGTTACCAGCAGGGAGAGGATTAGAAGCTGTCAGTGGGGGGAAACAAACATCCAGCTACAGCTTTATGTATCAAATGAACATTTCCATAGCAACCACTGACTCGATCAGCCCGATTTTCAGGGTTGAATTTGTATTTATTAAAGAAAAGAAGCATAAAATGTTAATTTGAGCCTGTTACAAAAGGTAAATAATCTGCCTGTTTCAAAAAACTACTGGGCCATAAATTAAATAAAGAACTATAGCAGATTAAAGTGTTTGGTTTTGTGCATTTCTTTGGGGCTATACATTCACTCATTTCTGTTGGTAAGAAATTAAGATTGAATTTTACATGATCTGTTTAAATTCCTTTGCACACAACAATTTTAAGAAGTTGAATTTTAACTAAAACCAGTAATAATAATTCAAAAGTAACAATGCGTTATCTTTTAAAAACCCAAACCTGATCAAGTTTGCAAGCATCTGTTCTCCCTAATTTTTCAAGGTTTGTTATTATTATCCATCAGGAATGAGTGTGCTCCATAAAGTTTAAAAATATTGGGGGTTGGACTAGATGACTTCCAGAGGTCCCTTCCAACCATCTTCTCTATAGCTAAAGGAAAGAACTGACTGGTTTCTATTTTCTCCAACTATTTGTTAATTAACATACATACTAATGACAACATATAAACCAAACTTCCATTGTCACATACTTCAGTAATCACCATTAAAACAATGGTCTTGCACATTAAATTTTAAAACACTTCAAGTTCATAGAATTTACTGGCAACCCAAGTATTCCCAAACTTTACATTCCCAGAACTATGAAAGATGAAATGGGAGCATAGCAAACTGTACAGATCAGATTCCATGGCCACACAATCAGATGAAGGCAGGGAATCAATTATCTCAGCATCAACAAGTCTTCAGCTGAGTTTCAGCTGTTTATATGCAAGTAGAGGAACAAGTCAGAAAGGGCAATGCAAAAAAAGATACAAATGAAGATTTCTGTAATTAGCTGAAAATTCAGCTGAAATGAGGCACCACTAGCAACTCTTAGGTGTTTAATTTTGCTATCTTCCCTTTTATCGGCAGCACAAAAGTCAGCATTTCAACAACTGCTGTATTTTCCTGTCTGAAACATGGCTTTAGAAACAATTTCAGGGGAATTATGGCTGTTTGGTGTGTTCAGAGAGCCAGATCTAGAACAAATAGTACTCCACAGAATCCCTGAACACGTCTGGAATAAGTGGTTAATGAACACATCCCTGAAGGCTTTCTGGGACATTTTAAAGCTTTCACATGCTGCAGAAGAGAACTTGGACTCTGACATGGACTCTGACAGTATTTGTGGCTATTTCTGTAGGAAGGATTACCCTCTCTGAGTATTTTCTGTGAGTTCTGAGTGTCAATGCCTGTTACATGCCAGCAGTCATAAGGTTCACTGGATCAACATCTAGTCCGTTTATTTGTGAAATAAGCAGCTTTAATAACCCTTCCTGTTTCAGTTGCTTCTCCAACAAGAAGGCTGGCAACCCGCTCATACAAAAGATCTGCTCATTTTCAGTATCTGTACGTTTTTGGGGCAGTCACTGAAGCTGTCATTCGTGGCTTGTCACCCTGGTCTGGGATGGCAGGACAAGCAGTACACTGACTCAGGGTCCTGTTTATAAAATAAGCTCTCACCAAAACTTAAATGGGGGGAGGCCTGGTATGAAATAGTTACAGAACTTTTGATAAGTGAACAAAATCACAAAACTGACACTATCTTCTAAAAGGCCAAGGCTGGCACCTTTGCTCTTTGTACAGGATTGTTTTCACTTTCTGATCTGATAATAATTTAAAAAAAAAAAAAAAAAGCAGAGGAACAAGATAGAAATCAGGGACTTCAAATTGCAGAGAAGGGGTGAGATAATCCTACTAATTATTTTCTAGAATTAAGCAATATGAAATGCTATTGAGATACACAGGTCACTTTTTTCCTTTAACAGTGGAGATTAAGAAGAAGTTAAAAAAAAAAAAGTAAAAAGAGAAACCAAGAAGGGCAGCTGAGCACAAAAGTCCACTGACAGCCTGTAGGAGACTGGCAACTCAGTTTTATTTGTATTCTTAACATCTACTCCTGCTGCCAAGGCTACCGAGTTGATCTGCCCTATTTGCAGCACAAGAAGCCAGAGCCCAACACAACCACAGCACTGCCAGGCCTGGAGGTGAAGGCACTGCTTTGTTAGGGGCATTCCCATGCCCGAATACTCAGTAAACGAAGAAAATCACCAATGGCAACTAACGCTGAGTAAACACAAAGCACATTTCAATGGCCGGCTGAAGTGCCCAGAGGAGACGGATATTAACCACCCTCACACTCATCCTCAGGACAGTTTTGTGTCCACATTTGAGTTCTTCCCTTGAATGTTGTTTGGTTTGTTAAAACTCAGAAGCCTAAAGTAACAGTGCCCAGTGCAGTTATTAAACCCAAAAATAGCTCTCTAACAATTGTTAATTTATTTCCCATTGCCGTGTCCCAAGACTTTTATCTTAGGTCACAACAAAGGAATTCCAGCCTCCTGCCCATGTTAGACAGAGAGAGATTTTGAAATGACATAAGGACAACCATTATATGTTGGGAGGTTATTTATGAAGAACAGGAAGTTCAGGGGAGAGGGAAGGAAGTCTAATTGCTTTCCAAGAATAAGAAGAAAAACTTTTTAAAACCAGTATACTTTGCCATTTTATCTTTGCTTCTCTCCCAAGATAAAAGATCTTGCAGTGTGACTTTGTCACAATTGGTTTTGTATCTAGAAAATTAAAATGTCATTATTCTCCAAAATTATAAAGCTGCAAACTCTGAAATGAAAAACACCCAAACAAAACTTAGGGATTTATCAATTCAACTGCAAGATACATAGAATGCGACCTGCCAGCATCAGTTGGCTTGTTCTGACGGGATGCAAAGGCTTCCAAACCAGCACGGCATGCTTGAAAGACTCCTGTAGTAGATTCACCACAGTGGAGAAGTTTAGCAGGACCTGAGCAAACACAGAGATCATCGTTTCAGAAATCAGATAGAGGAAACAATTCTTCAAAGCTCTCTGCTACGGTTTCAGCTCATTATCTACCACAAGAAAAAAACGAAACAGACCTTTAAAACAGCCTATCAAACCAACGCTGGAGTTTTCAGGAATGAGTCATTTCACCTACTCTATGGGACTGGGCTTAAGCAGATCCCACCCTTGGAGGGAGCCTGGGAGCACAAATACAGAAGGGGCAATTCCACCCTGTCAGGAAGAGGGGCTGCTCTTTCCACTCTCTGTGGTCATACGGTTTTTCTTTTCCAGACTCAGAGGTTGGAAATTTGTTGTTAAATTACAGTTCTAACTAATTTAGGAGCTTTAGATATTGCTTCAATACAAGCTATTTTTATTACATCTCCTTTACATTGTAAAAACTATTGTCTTAAGAATTAAGTTTAAAGCACTACTCCAATATACAAGAAACTTTTTTACAAGTACTTTATCCCCTGGAGCTCAAATAAGGTTATGTAAACAGACATGCATTTGTGAGCATACAGAAGCTAAGAAGTCTTCTGTCTCAGTTATTGTCTAATTCTTTTTTGGTGTAAAATGCTGACATATTTGGTAGGTGCCAACAGGTTGAGTAATCCAACAGGCAACTCTCTTTTCACTACCTGCCATTACCTTCACAGCATGAAGACTGGTTTTTGTCAAAATAAATAAGGCTATTCCATATGACAACATATTTTCCCCCACTAACTCCAACACTGTACCCTGAAAACAGGAAAAAAAGTTAATTGCCAAGTTAACCCCGAAACTTTTTATTCGTTTAGAATTTAAAACACTGACTGCACAACATAATCTTGCTTCTTACTCTTTGCTCTCCCTCCTCTTCTTGTCAGTACAAAACACATACTTAGAATGTGGTATGTTCCCAGTTAAATTGTAGAACATGGCCACATTCAAGCATCCACAATTACCTGCGCTGAGACATAAAAGGATCATCATTTATCATTCACTTTGCTTATGCAAAGTAGGTATTGCTTATCACACAAATGATAAGAGGAGTGTGTGCAGCAGGTATCTAGGAGAGAAAAATCTATGTGGATCTAAGGCAGAAAACATGCTTTTTACCTAAAAAAAAACCCCAACCCCCCCAGCTGTCTTCAAAAAACTACAGCATGTCAAATTCAGCTTTGCTTTTGCTTAGATCATCTCTCTTGGAAAGGCTGTAGATGTTGGAGGTTTTTTTCTTCCAATTTAAGCTTTTTCTAAAGCTGGGCTAGGAAGAAAACTGAGACTGCACATGTACACCTTTGACTAGAGTTTCCTAGAGGAGACAACTTCATCTAAGAAGCTTGTGAAGATACTCAAATCAATGGCTTCCCTACTTCTTATGCCTTTTTCCCCCACTGTGACTGCACTTCATTTACTTGTATTAACAGCACAGGTGAGAGTTAAGATAAGGAAAGGAATTTAAAAAGCTGTGATGTTTTATATCCCATTACTCAAAGTGCCACATGCAAACCCAAGCTAACAGCCCTCTACTAGATGCAGGGGAAGTAAAATAAGATCTTGCACACCGGATGTCAGGTAGGAGTGAACATGTTTGTGAAAACTACTGTAGAACAGGTACTGCATCACGAGCGGCAAAAATTCCTTCCCGGGGAGATTCCAGCAGGGAGAAGATTGCAGACACTTGAATTAGGTTTTCAGGTACTGTTGCAGTCTGTGGGCATCTGACCCAAGGGCACAGCCCCCACACACGTACACTTTGGAACATCTAAGCATGGGAATGAGTGCTCTGGTTTGCTAAAGAACTCCGTGTTCAGCAGCTTGCAGTGGAACTTCTAGTGGCAAGCACTTTACATTATTAGACCACACTAGTTGTCTTACCACTGAACACAATGAAAACTAAATTATTTTATCTGGAATTTTTGGTGATTCAAGATGTGACAACACAAATACTGTAACCTTACAAAAATTATGTGTATGGACATTCAGGTGAAAAAAACTCCCACAAATATTCTATTCATAAAAATGAAAGAAAAGTTCAACATTTGCACACTTGTTTTTACAAAATCAAAGGGGCAAAGGACTAACTTTCAACTGATACTCCACATTCTTAAGCAGAAGAAGTTACCAAATGTAACACTGACCATTAAACAAAGTAAAGGTTCCACCTTTCTTGAGATAAGCACCGGAAACACCACAAGCAATCAATCTCTCAGTGAGGTTATTCCTTGGAAAGGGGACTCCTCATTCCCCAAGGGTGCCATGTTCTGCTGTGTGCCCACAGGTCAGTGTCCTCACCCACCTCCCAGCCTGGCAGCTGAGCAACAGGGCTTTTGGCTTTGGGTAAGGCAGCATTTGAAACACAGATGCAAACTAGACTGTAGAATATGAAATACCATAAAGCTAAATTCAGGGACTTGTCAGACACAGCAGGTCAAGTTACGGAGCAGCACAAAGGGTTCCATGTTTAAGAACGTGTCTTGAAAGAGACACCACGTGTGTCTTCCCTGGAACTCAGCTGCTGGTACTGGACATTGGGCTCTCTTACCAATGCAGACACTGCCTGCTACCACACTGTCAAACAAACTTGAGAATTGGGCTAGAGATTGAAGGGGGGGGGTGAACTATTAACAATTTGCCTAGCAAATGAGAACTGAATTTAAACAAAAGCCTGCCTTTTCCTCTGTTCCAAAACACAAAGTAATAGAGAGGAGGTTCAGCGATCCCTTTCTTCCATCATTGTATTATCCAGTGCCTCCAACTGTCTTAGATATCTGGAAGGTGGGGCCAGAGTTCAGGTCCTCAGCTTTTCTGACTCGCATTAACTCTTCGACCCCTGCCCATTCCTTAGGGTGCCAGGCTGCCTGGCAGAATCCCCATTCCAAGCCCAGCATCTTCCCTGACACCAGCGTTAGCCGCTTCTGATTGTGCAGCTGCAGCTCGGTACGAGTTGATGCAGCTCTCCAGCTCTGCAGCCTCCGTCTACTCCAGCCTTGTTAATCAAAATGCATGTTGGCAAACTGCAGTAAATGCCAATGAAATTTCTTCAGTGTCTCCTAAGTCCTCTTGAAAACTGTGTACATGGACATTCAGACGTTTCGCTCAGCTGCACTGCACAGCTGACACTGCAGCATAGCTTTCCAGAAAGGCAAAGGAAAACAAAATACAGAACCTTCTCCTGGCACATGCAGGTCACAACTAAATGATTAAACAGAAAATGTTTGGTTTAACCAAGTTCCACTGCACAAACCAAAGCGAAAGCTTCAGGATATCACCTTATGCAGGGGGGGAGGGAAGAGCACATTAAAAATAAAAGCAGAGGAAGTGCCACAAAAGCTTCCACCACAGCAAGCATCTCTGCAATTGGCCGGGGCAGCTGTTGCTTCACAAAGTCTGCCTGCTCCTACCCCACGGAGTAAGCCCTGCTCCCTGTTACAACAGGCTGAAGCACAGCATGGCAAGCTATGACTATCCCCAATGGCCATCCCCCCTCAAGCTAAGAACAGTAGGTAACAAGTTTGCCCGAGATCCTAAACCTCCCTCAAATTGAGCTGTGCACGGGCTGTGTGCATCCACAAACGTTTCATGCTAAGCCTAGCAAACTTGTGTCATATTACTGCTGGTTTCCAAAGCAACAGAACATGGTTCAAATCCCTGCTGGGGTATTGTCCGATAAAAATCCCTTTCAAGTGCGTCATCGTTGTAAGAAGGAAAGCAGGAAAACAAAGGTGAGGCAATTTCAAAAGGTACTAAACTGAAGGCAGAAAGTAAATTAAACCCCCTCCTCAAAGAAAACAAGTCTTGGGTTTACAACTAAAATACCTTTCCAGGGGGTTCTTTTAGATTTTTAAATAAGAAAAAAAAGTTTTCCCTTTGTGTGGGACCTGTGTATTAAAATCAGGACAGACAAAACTGTACCTGAGTGCCTAAAAGTCTCACCTGTCCCAGGAGTAACTATTTTAATTGGTAATCAAAGGTGGGCCCTAGCCTGGAGAAAAGTGCTGCAAAAATACCTGCTGCTTTAAGATATGAAATGGAAAAGCTAACATCCTACCTCTTCAGCTCCTACTCTAATGCAAAGCAATGTTGAATTTGGAACAAACCCCAGAAACTTAATAAAATTAACAAGTTTAATGTCCTGACAACTGATATGCTGGAGCAAGCCCTGAAGGGCCCATGGGATTCAGTAATACACTTTGATCATAAAAAGAGGTATTAAAGTGAATGATCCCAAATAACAGGCCAAGCTGCTGAGAAAATTCCCTACATATAATTAAAAAGACTTAAGTTAATAAGGATGTCACATTAATTCAGGTCCACCAATAAAACAACTCTAACAGCTTTAAGTGTCATCTTCAAAACCAGCATTAATGTGAAAGTGTTCAGCAGAAAGTCAGACTTAAATAGCCAGCACTAAAATTCGAGTCATTTGTGGTGAATAGGAAATTTCTTCTGCAATTACAAAAAGCAACTGGCCAAGAAGCCACAAGTCCTTCGCCACAGGAGTCACACGTGGAAATTAGAAGATATGCATTTTGGGGAATTGCATCAATACACAAAATGGATAATAAATAATTGCATGTGGAAAGAGGTTACCAATAAACTGAATTCTGTAAGTCTGGTTTGAACCTACACAAAGGCACAGTAAAATGACTGTAGGAGCCAGGCTAGCACCAGATTTGACTGCTCCAAGATTTAGAAGCCTTCTGGGAAGCCCAGACACTCGTTCAGTTAGTGAACCCACTCCAAACTCTGTGTTTCTATTTGGGTACTGTTGTACTCAGTCCAGCTGGGCTAAAGCTAACTAGAGAGATGCCTTCTGAACATAGCAAAGCCATAGCCTCAGGCTCACTGGACCTGTAGGGAGAATGTCCTCACTCCCGAGCTGAACAACCTATTTTTGGATTATACAAAATGGATGTCAACAGACCTGCTGTAATGAAACACTGGTTAAAAACAGCACCTGTCTTCAGCAAAGACATGGCCAGTGATGGCTTCCACAGATGCTCCTAAAATGCTCTGCTGCCCTAGTCAGTTTTCCAAAGGTTCTTCATGCATCAAGCTCTCTGGGGAAGGGCAGAGTGTGCACATGGCAGAGTGACATTAGGGGAGGAAGGAGAAGAAAACAGTATTACATAACAAAGAGCTAGCTTTTGAGTCTGGAAGCAACTTGCGGTCTCTTGTTTGGTATCCTTCTTTTGTCACCATCTTTCACACCCTCCCACTTACACTCCAAGGTCTGCAAGCCTTGTCTGGAAGCACATGGTGCCAGCGTGACACACAGCACAGTGCCAGTGCGATATACAACACTCCACACAGTGGCAGTGTGGCACACTCAGTGCAGCACTAGTGTGACACACAAAACTGCCAGTGTGACAGAGCTGAGGCACAGGCCAGGGTGGGGGGGTCTCTGTGTGCAGCTGACACATGGCAGCTGAGGTGTAGAAAAACACAGCTGTCAGTGTAAACAAGTCCGTTCTTTATCCTGTGTGCACACAGACCTTGGGCCTGCACAGCTGGCTGAAAGGCAGGCACATTGCTTTACCCCCAAAATGGTGTGGGCAGGGCACAGACGTGTAGGACTGGCTGCCTGGAATGCAGAGCTTGGGCACAGAAAGTCAAAGCTCAATAAGCACAGCCCTGTTGAAAATGCCAGGGAAGGGCAGAACGAGAAGGGCGATATTAAAGGCCATGCTCGCTCTTGCTGGCCTGGCCCTAGCTCATCCAGCCTGGGCCACGCAACACAAACCACCATGTGTGGGAGCTGGGGCCGCCCTGACGGAAATCCGCCATGGAGCGGGACTTGGGGTTGTGACACCTCAGGAAAAACCCGCCATGGAGCAGGGCTGGGGCTGCCACCCCTCAGGAAACCCCACCATGGAGCAGGGCTGGGGCTGCTACCCCTCAGGAAACCCGCCATGGAGCAGGCCTGGGGCTCCCACCCCTCAGGAAAACCTGCCATGGAGTAGGGCTGGGGCTGCCACCCCTCAGGGAAACCTGCTATGGCAGCCACCTCCAGAGGCTTTGATGTACCTCTTTCTTGCTTTAATGCCCATCAAAGATCAGTTTAAGATCTTTGCAAACAAGCATGACATACAATGGTATTTAAAAATTGATCTAGTTACCAAAGATAAAGCCTGTTACCTCTAAACTTATCTTTTCATGATTGCCAAACAATACGTGAAAACAACAGAGAACTTTTCTTACATCTGACTTCAAACTTCTGTGATTCAAAATTCATTCTGAAGACAGGAAAAAAGAAAGCAATGAAAATAGGATGCAGGCAATCTTCACAAGGCACAGAGAAAAAACCAAAAGTTAAAGAATCTTAGAAAAAAAGGTTTTCTCAGTATTTTCTCAGTATTTGCTATTTGAACTTCTGTTGTCTTACTTGTTCCTCTCAAAACTGGGCACTTTACAGCTTTATTGTCTCAGTACTGTTATTTCCCCAGTTGCTGACTTGCCATTTAAGCTCTGGTTATTGGAAGTACACAGCAAGGGATTCTCCGTGGAAGAGAGTTGCACAAGCCTCTGGATTGCTGACCATTCACCTCTGCCAATGCTCACAGCTCTCTCTTAACATACCTGAGCTTCCTGTCTTTCTCTGAGGGAAAGATTCAGCTAAAGTCTAGTAAACAGGGCAGGGGAAACTAAAATCTCCCCTTAAGACACTTTCTGGAAGGCCTGCAAGGACCCTACCTTTCTGCTGAACAGAGGTGGTCATGATGCATGGTGTTGGCTGTCTTGCCCTAGGTGACCCCTCTATTCCAGAAGGACTTCTGTCCGCCTCATTCAGTTGTCTGTGCTTCCAGTTCCAGGGCCTCAAACCTGCTCTGTAAGGTATTAAACCTCTATGTCAACTGCAAGTTTTCAGAATAAGGCAGTTAGCATGGCTCTTACTGGGTTTTTTTGTCAAGCTCACAATATATTTTGAGAAGAAGAAAAAGGAGAGAAGGGGTACATACTACACAAGGATCCAGCACAGTCTCACCAGCTTTTTCATCTTGGGGTCTTGAGGCACAGTCCCAGCACTTGCAGTGCTCTGTCTTTTCACGTGTTCTGGTGACCGGGACCATCCCATGGTCAGGCCTGGGATAATTTTGGTGCCAAAGTCCTGTTGCCTGCAAACATCGGACTCTTTTTTACCCAGCTGGAGCTGATTTCGGCTTATTTGCTGACTTGACTTTATTATTTTTTTCCTTATCTTGGCAGTCTACCAGATGTCTTTGTGGCCCCTAAATTCTGCATCCTTTATATCCACTGTCAGTGGGCATCCTCCTTCCCATGCCTTGTTAACCTCCCTCTGGGTCTGACATCAGTGAAATGTGCCCAGCCCTGAACCTTAAAAAGACGATTCTAGCAACAAGTACTTTGCTTTTCTAACGCCCGGACATTACTTCGAGCTTGCAGACTGCTATGTGTGTCATAGGTTAAATGTCCCTTGTTGATCGGGCCTGAAACGGTGTAAAGCTCACGCATTAAAGGACATGCTTTCCTCAGGAAAGGGGACCTATCGCAGTTTGCAGCAGATCCGCGCCTTCCTGAGGGCCAGAACGTTCCCGGCGCCATTCCAGGGCTCAAGGCGCGCCCTTGTGGGCGAGCGCCGCCATGACAGCGGCCGGGGGATGGAGAGCGGGAAGGCGAGGGCGGGGCGGTTCCTGCCCAGAGCCGAGCTCGCGCTGGTGCCTCGGCCCATTCCCGCCGCGCTGTTGGGCCGTGCGGGCATTCCTCGGGCTCTGGGAGAAGCGAGTGGCCGCTGCTGCGTCCCAGCCCGCAGATTTGGCTACTGGGCGAGGCTGCGCCGCCAGGGCTGCCGTGGGTCGGCAGCTGTGGCCGGCCTGGGGAAACCCGCCGTGGCACCGCCAGGGCCGCTCCTGCCCCGGGGCTATCCTGCCCCCGGGCCGCCAGTAGCAAGGACGGGTGGGACCTGCCGAAAGACCAGCACTGCTTCGCTGTCTTCAATAGATCGAGACAGTGGTAGCAAATATACTGCAAGCACCTGACATATAAAATATCATAGGTGAACCATAGAATTGAAAGGAAAATGGAGGTGTGCCAAAAGATAAGGGGGACAAAAGGGAAGACGGAAAAGATACTGAATCTTAATCTTAACAGTAATCTTTGCAGTAATCTCAAATATATCAGGGGAAACATAATGGTGAAAAAACGTGCTAAATGTTCTGACATCAGAAAGAGCCACCTTCATAAATCTGCAAGTATGTTAAAATCTTAAAAAGCAGTCCAGGTGTTCTTTTGCCCAGTCTATAACTGTCCTTATTCCTCAAATACTCCCTGTCCAGTGAGCTGAGTGCTTAGATTTCAGGGAAGCCCTGACTTAGTAAAAGAAGTCTGCCATTCTGTAGAAGTATCAATGCTGACCCCTGATGCATCAGTACAGATTTATTAGAAGGGAGATTTTTTTAGTAATGGGTTATTGCAAAATACACGTTTTCTGGTGGTAAGCTGGTACAAACATTTTTCTTTTTATGTTAAAACTAAAAAGCTGAGCGCTCCTTCTTCTCCAGCTGTCCTCGATGAAAATCCACGCAGCTTAAAATGTGACCCATATCTCGGGGCTCTGGGCCTGTGCTGCAGGCTCACCTGCCTCTCCCTTCCCAGAGGCAGCGGAGGAACATCCAGAGGAGACAAGCTGGGTTCCACAACGGCGACAACAGGAGGAGAAGGCAGACTAGAGCAGGGCTCATGTAGGGCTCCCTCCGGAGTAGTGCCCTCGTGGCTCTGGGCCTGTTCTACATGCTCCCCATACTCTTCACAAAGACAGGGAAGGAGCACCTGAAGGAGACCTCGGGGTTCCTCCTCAGGGACTCACTGCTGGCAAGAACCATGGCAGAAGGGAAGCAGGAGGCCTCTGATGCCAGGGAGCCAGGTGAGGGCAAAGCAGCCCTCCCACAGCCTGGCACAGGGGCTGTCGGGGCAGCCAGCGTGGGGCCCGGAGCAGAGGCAGGGGGAGGCAGGAGCTGCCCAGCCATGCTGGGGCTGGGAGCCTCCTTCCTCCCCAAGGGGGGCCCAGCCGGGCCAGGGGGCAGCTGTGGGGACGCCCGCGCTGTCCCCTGCTCCCCAAGGCCTCCAGGCCTGCCCATCAGCCAGGCAGGCAGGGCCAGAGCAGCCCTTGGGGCCGATGCTGCGGCCTAAGAGCCCCGCAGAGGTGCTCGTGCCCGGTGCCATTGGCTCTGTCCCCTGCAGCATGCCTGCTGTGCCGCCGCACAGAGGCTGACAGCGCTGCTTCCTGAGGCCCTGGGATCTGCTCCTGTGCTCCTCCTGTGCTGCTGAGGGCACCCACAGGCGCTGCTCTGGCCTCACAAGCAACACACCCAGCTGGGAGTGCGACAGCTGTGCTGGTCTGGGCACAGGTATGAGGCAACGCAGCTGCGTGGCCCTGGGCTGGGGTCAGGGCCAAGGCTGGGCTTGGCAGAGCCCGTCCGCTCCTGGAGGGCTGAGGGCACCGATCTGGCCTGGCCTGGCCTGGCCTGGCCTGGCCCTGGCGTGGGTGGCCCCTTGACCTTCCTGCTTTCCCTTGGAGCCCCCAGGGATGAGCTGGAGCTCAATGGCCCCAGCCTGACCAGCCAGTCAGGACTGGAGCCTTCCTGTGCTTCCCCAGAAGCCGAGGCCATCAGCCCCAGCTCACAAACACTGCCTAACAGGGTTTACCAATAGTTTTCCCTATTAGATCTTGGAAAGGATTTCCAAAGTAACATCGTTTGGCAACTTCTTCAAGGAAGAAACATGACACGCTTCTAATCCGTAAAAGAGGGTTTATTGGTTTACTTTCACTTTTCTTTTGGCGTCCTTACACTTCCTTCGGCATTCCAGAAAATGGTGAAAATCTAACGTATTATTAGGAGAAGTTTCTGAATCCACTATTAGGAGAAGTCTCTGAATTCACTATTTCTCTTGAACACTTTCTCTATGTACAGCTAAGTCGCTGGTCCTGTCCTGTAACGTGCAGAGATTTAGTGGTTTACCTGAGTGACATCACAACCTGATGTTATACACACCAGTATACTAAACCACTTTTGTTCTCTGGTAATTACAAAGTTTCAGGCTCTTGTTGAGGTCCTGAATTAATTTCTCATGCAGATTCATAGCCCTGTTCCCTCCTCGTGCTCAGCTTTCAGCCACAGTTACCAGGGAACAGACGTTTCATACTCATACTCACCTCAAGCAATAATCTACGTCTGTCTTCCCAACCCTCTTTTTCTTCACTGAGCTCTACTGATCTACAAAATAACTTTGGGCCCTCTGCACAAAACAAAGAACCAATTATAAGGGTTAAACACTTCTGATGATGCTGCTGCTTGGATCACTCATGAGCAACACAGCAGTAAAGTCAGCAGCTCTATTCTCCACATCCTTCCCATTCGCTTCCCCCCACGACCACACGTGAGCTCCAACAGAAATGTTCGGTGTTACAGCCTCGTGTACTGCGAGAAATGAAAGGCAGCAGCAGTTTTCCTGAACATGCTGAAATCTAGATTGCAGTGAAATAGCAGCTGCTCCAGGAAAAGCTCAACACCAGGATCCCACATCTCCCCCCAAAACTGATGGCTGCTGACGACTGAGATCCCCATTTTAACACGCGCTGTAAATCAGACAGGCTGGAAGCACGCAGGACAGTAACTGTATGAACACATCAGCTCGTTGCATCACAGTTATCTAGTAGGTCTCAAGAAACAAACATCCTTTAAGGCTGTCCTAAAACTGTGTTCTATCAAATGTAACAAGCCATTGTTTTGGTGGCCTGTGGAATGTTTTAGGGCTGCGTATGTTTTCTTTGACTGTTGTTTTCCTTGGTTTTTAGTACAAAATTCACTGGATTCAGAAGAGAAAAACCGAGATTTAGGAGGACAAAGAACCCCATGGGCATATGTGGCTGATAAGAATACTCAACGTTCTTAATGATAACAGCAGAAAGACAAGAAAAAGTTAAAGATGATACACATACCTGAAAGGGTCTGAAATGTCTAGGCAACTTGTCCAGTGACTATTTTTTTGGTAAGCTCCAAAAGTCCGGATACCTATTAGGCAATTATCTGAAAGAAAAGAAAGCCAGACAGCTGCTCAGCCTTTATTTTGCCAGGACTTCCTCACGGGCTTCTAGCACAACCTAGACCCCAAGTAAGGGTGGCAAATGTTGACTACAAACCATTCATAAGCGGGCAGCATTTTTTCCTCACTGAATTCCAGTAAGAGTTTAAAAGGAAAAAAATACAAAAGGGGTGAATAAGTTCTGTTGTACCTCTTAGGCGTTCATCATCTTTGGAGAAGAAGAAGACTCTAGCACTTTCCGTGTGTGGTAAAGAAAGAAACCTAGACAAGTACAAAGGGATTTTAGCATCCTAAAAGGCACTATCAAATTCCATGAACGCGAGTTAAAGCTGCAGCGCTTCAGAGAAATGGTAAACATTGAAGAGCTTTACTCCACAGTAACCAAACAGACCCTTCTATAAAAACCCCACTTTTTAAAAGAAAACTGACTGTGTCTTTGGCTTTTGGCCAAACTCAGTTTGGGTTTGGTCAAACCAAAACGACCCAGTTAATTTCTTGTGCTCAACTTCTCTCTTTTCATATTCAGCTTCACATCAAATGGGCTGCTGGGAGTTTTGACTCGGTGCAGCACAGACGGTTTTCCAAGATGACTTTCACTGCTCAGAGGTGTGCAATGTCCGTTTCCCGTTTCCTGAGTGCTGCTCTTAATATGCCCACAGCATCCAACTATGACAACCAAGGAGAGAACAAATACAAATGGAACTTGCATTTCTTGGTCCTTTCCAATTTCTGATGGTTCAGGCTCATCATCACTCTCAGAACTGCTGTCTTGGAAACGTGGATCCTCTTGCCATGCGACTTTCACCGGTTTTATTGGTCCAAGTATGTAAGGCTCTGCAATAACAGCACCAAAAAAGAAAAAAAGCCAAAACCAGGTTATCCCTCTACTTGCCAGGAAAAGTCCCTCCTTTCAAGTGAAATACTTACACTGGAGAAGGCAGATTTCAGAAGGACAGAATCTTCTCCCCTCAGATTTTCTGAGCTAAATCTCTGCTCCAGTATTTTCCACTTTGTTCTAGGCATCTCCTACGTATTCCTAAACCTTGGTCGCTGCATTCAGAAGACACTAACTACCTTCTGAATTCAGCAGAAGTGTGGGGGGCTTGTTGCTTTGTGTTGTTGCACACAAAGCACCTTGGGTTTTTTAATCTTTTGGGTAACTTTGCACAGTTTCTTTTCTTTCCTACAAGACTGTGACTTGATTTAATATTGTTTCATCTTCATTTCATAAGGCCTCATTTTATCTGAGGTTAGCACACGCCAGTGATGATGTGTCATTCAGCTTCCATTTTCTAAAGGTCCAAGAATAGAATTCAGTAACTAATAAAATGTTCTTGAATCCTGGGGTCAGCTCCAGGATTTTGCTCTTCACTCTACATTAACACACATTTTCTTTGAAATCTTGTTGGGTTCTATGAAACTTGCCAGGACTGGTGTGTCACCTTTTTCCCTGTTGGAGAAATTTAGGGGATGACAACAAGCTTTTTCACCACTCTGCAAAGACCCCACTGCCTTCTCTCTCAAAGCCCGCCTTTCAAAACTCTGAGATGCAAGCACGAGTTACCTCTCCTTAATCTACCACAAGCCTGGCAAGTAGAAATGAAGATCAAAATGCTTCTGCCTAATTACTGGCTTCTGCCGCTGAAAAGCCCCTGGATCCTGACCCTCTTTACACCGTATTGCTCTGCAGTGCCTGCCTTAAGCTCTTCCTAGGAATGGCACCGTTAGAAGGGTTCTGCTGTTACCTTCTTTCATGCCCGACTCCTGTGTGTCTCCAAAGAAGGAAAAGTGAAAGCACTCGACTCCTGAGCTACGTCGTTCGCAGGCAAAGGTCCCAGATGGTCACCTGGGACAGAGTCCTGCACATCCTCTTTGTCCCAGGGTATGTCCTCAGTGTTTTCTGTTTTTTTCTTTGAAGATCCAAACAAGTCTTTTAAATCAGCAGCAATGTCGTAATCGATGTCTTCAGACACTTGAGGCAGTGTCTCACTCTCTTCTTTCTTCTTCCTTTTGGCTTTCCTGAAATCAGATTGCTTAAGGATAGCAACACAGCACATGTCCTTTCCAAAGACAGCTTCCCTAAGAGCCACCTTGCTCTTCTGTCTCCCTAAACGTATCCAAGCCCACTAAGGAGTGGTTCACTTTCAAGGGTAAGCAGTGGGGAAACATCTGAGGTTTGAGTCTAAAGGCAGGAACAAGTGTCCTTTTTAATTAGCCACCCCCTTAAGTGACTTTTCACTTAATAGGTGGCAACACAGAAATCAGGTATTTAGCACAGATTCCTGCCAATAGCAATGTCAAGAGTTAATACACTTTTCTCAGAGACCTGCAAATCTCAAGGTCCCTGTATTGAGCTTCCTCACCTTCACTTACGGCAGAGAACAGACGGACTAGAAAGAAAAGATGACGCTACATGCTGATTTTCAAGGCCTGAGTTGAGGCCTGACGTCGCTGGCGGGAGCGGTTGCTCCTGGTGGATGTCCCCGGCAATGTCACCCTACACCTGGGCCTCTCAGCAGTTGCTGCTGTGCTGCGGCTCCTGCCACGGCGACTCCTTGACCGCACAGGTGGATTTGAGTCGCGACATCGCTGGCGGGTGCGGCTGCGTCTGGGGGATGTCTCTGATGGTGTCTCCCTCGGCCTGGGCCTCTCAGCAGTTGCTGCTGTCCTGCGGCTCCTGCCACGGCGACTCCTTGACCCCACAGGTGGATTTGAGGCCCGACGTCGCTGGTGGGTGCGGCTGCGTCTGGGGGATGTCTCTGATGGTGTCTCCCTCGGCCTGGGCCTCTCAGCAGTTGCTGCTGTCCTGCGGCTCCTGTCACGGCGACTCCTCGACTGGACAGGTGGATTTGAGGCCCGACGTTGCTGGCGGGAGCGGTTGCTCCTGGTGGATGTCCCTGATGTTGTCTCCCTCGGCCTGGGCGTCTCAGCCCTTGGTGCTGTCCTGCGGCTCCTGTCACGGCGACTCCTCGACCGGACAGGTGGATTTGAGGCCCGACGTTGCTGGCACGAGCGGCTGCGTCTGGGGGATGTCTCTGATGGTGTCCTTCTGTGCCTGGGCCTCTCAGCCCTTGGTCCTGTCCTCTGGCTCCTGTCACGGTGACTCCTCGACCGGACAGGTGGATTTGAGGCCCAACTTTGCTGGCGAGAGCGATTTTGCCTGCGGTCAGACCCAGAGCCTCTGGAATGGCTGGTGTCTGATGACCTTGATGTCACCTCACTCTCCGTGCAGGAGCTGCTGCTCTCCAGCGAGGAAGATTGCAGCAGCTGCCTCATTGGTGCATGTTGGACGCTGCTGCGTTTGCTGGTCTCTGGAGACGGAGACAGGGGAGGCACACCCGATGGTGCCAGGATGCCAGAGTTGGGGCTGATGGCCTCGGATTGTGCAGAGCCATGGGAAGGCTCCAATCCTGACTGTCCGGCCAGGCTGGGGACATTGAGCTCCGGCTCATCCCTGGGGGCTGTAAGGGGAAGCAGGAATGAGAGGGGCCCAGCAGGCCTGGGCCAGGTCAGGCCAGAGTGGTGCCCTCAGCCCTCCAGGAGCGGACTGGCTCTGCCAAGCCCAGCCTTGGCCCTGACCCCAGCCCAGGGCCACGCAGCTGCGTTGCCTCATACCTGTGCCCAGACCAGCACAGCTGTCGCACTCCCAGCTGGGTGTGTTGCTTGTGAGGCCAGAGCAGCGCCTGTGGGTGCCCTCAGCAGCACAGGAGGAGCACAGGAGCAGTTCCCAGGGCCTGGGAAAGCAAATGGGTTCATGGCACTGAGGACAAAGTGTCCACAGCTCGGGATTGTCCGGCTGAGCTCTTCTTCTGCCTCCTTCTGCTTCGAGCCCTTGCCGAGACACAGGTTCCCTGCAGAGCCCTGGGGTGCAGCTGCCCAGCTTACCCCTCTTCCTCTGCCTCCTCCCTGCCTCCTGGATAAAGGCACTTCCTGGCATTGCACCAGCTGTGCCTCTCTCCTAATTCTGCAAAGGCATCGTTGTCCTCCCATGTTGGCTGTCTGATGGGGAAAGGAAAAGCTGATGAGCTTGTGCTGCTCTGCCATCCCGGAGGTACAGGCTGTCCCTGCTCTTCCTCCGGTGCTTTTGCAAGTGTTGCATGAAGCTGAAGCCCAGACTCACGGGACAGGGCAGGGCCAGGACTGCGGGGGCAGGGCCTGGCACAGCAGCTGCCCCCTCCTGTGTTGTGAGCCAGGCAGAAGGACACCAACCTGAAGGGGATTCGGATCCCCATGATGAACATTTGGACAGCAAACTCATCATCGTCTCTGCAGAGGGGGCACTGGAAGTACAATGCACCAGCGCGCAAGGCCTGTCCCTGCAGGGCAAACAGCAGCAGCGTGAGCAAGGCCCTCATGCTGCTGAGCGCCTGCTGTGCCCCGGGGCTGCGGAAATGGCTCCTACCTGGACGCAGTCCCTGTGGAACCAGGCCTTTTTGCATGCTGGGCACACCAGTGTTGTGTAGCTCTTTCTCTCCTCCACAGGCTCCATGCAGATGGGGCATTCGGTGCCTGGCTCCAGAATCGCCCTCACATCCTGTTCTGGGCAGTGCTCAGGGCAGTAGGAACTGGGGGAAAAGGGATGAGCAAAGTGAGAAATGCTGGGTCCTTCCACAGCGGTGGCCAGAAGGGGAGAGGAGGTACCTGTATGGGGTTATGTACTGAGTCACACAGTGACCCTCCTTGGCACAGGGCAGGTGGAACCATCTGTCGCAGTCTTCCTGACAGCACATGATGGTGGCCCCAGTCTCCCCACAGACGCAGCAGTGCTGGAAAGAGCCAAGCAGCCCCATCAGCGGCAGCCTCAGGGCCTCGCCAGGCAGTCCCACGGCTCCGGGCAGGGCGCAGGACTGTGGCCGCTGCTGGGTCTCAGCCCACAGACCCGCCTGGAGGAAGAGGCTCCTGTGCCAGAGCCTCTGTGGAGCTGCTGGGAGCCAGACTTTTGTCCCACAGCTGGTGGGAAGGGCCGGCCTTTCTTTTGTGGGGTCTGGGCTAAGCACTGGCAAACCTTGCCTGGCACAAACCTCCCTGCTCTTGTCAGGCTCTCTCACCTTCTGAGCTGCCCGGCTGACTGCAAGTCGGATATCGCGAGAGCGACAGCCCGTGAATCTGGTCCGATCATTGTCTTGTCGAAAAATGAGGCTGGCGAAATTCTGTGGCAAAGACAGGGAGCTGATGAGGAGAGAGTGGCAGGGGCTGCCCACTGCAATGCTGGAGGGAGGCCCGGTGCAACTCACCAGGCAGAAGACGTGGGCACAGAGCCCGTGATTCTCCTGTTTGTCGCCGCAGATGTCCGGGTCAGCCTCTGTGCGGCGGCACAGCAGGCATGCTGCAGGGGACAGAGCCAATGGCACCGGGCACGAGCACCTCTGCGGGGCTCTTAGCCCGCAGCATCGGCCCCAAGGGCTGCTCTGGCCCTGCCTGCCTGGCTGATGGGCAGGCCTGGAGGCCTTGGGGAGCAGGGGACAGCGCGGGCGTCCCCACAGCTGCCCCCTGGCCCGGCTGGGCCCCCCTTGGGGAGGAAGGAGGCTCCCAGCCCCAGCATGGCTGGGCAGCTCCTGCCTCCCCCTGCCTCTGCTCCGGGCCCCACGCTGGCTGCCCCGACAGCCCCTGTGCCAGGCTGTGGGAGGGCTGCTTTGCCCTCACCTGGCTCCCTGGCATCAGAGGCCTCCTGCTTCCCTTCTGCCATGGTTCTGGTCTGCGATGAGTCCCCGTGCAGGAACACCGCGGTCTTCTCCAAGTGCTCGTCCTCTCCCTCTGTGGGAGAAAGAAGAGTGTGGGGAGTTTGCAGAACCAGCCCAGAGCCACGAGGGCACTACTCCCTGGTGAGCCCTGCGTGAGCCCTGCTCCAGTCCGCCTTCTCCCGTCACCGCGTCGAGGAACACTGCTGTCTCCCGTGGATGTTCCTCTGCTGCGTCTGGGAAGGGAGAGGCAGGTGAGCCTGCAGCACAGGCCCAGAGCCCCGAGGTGTGGGGCCCCTCTGGTCCCTGGGCAGCCCCGTCCCTGTCCTACCTTCTCCTCCCGTTGCCAGGTCGCACTGACACACGGCCTGAGCCCAGCGTTCCCTCTGGTGGCCTTGGTCGCACAGGTCACAATGGCCACTCTGACATCAGCAACGCGCACCCAAAATAGGGGCAGCGATGGCCTCAGTCCCACGCCACCCTTGGGAACCGAGGTTCTGAGATGGGTCCGAGCCTTTGGTCAGAGCCCAACCAGGGCAGGGGCTCCTGCAGCAAGTGCAGGGTCAAATGCCAGGCCCTGGGGCTGCCATCGAGGGTGGCACTGTTGGCAGAAAGGGGCTGTTCAGGCAGTGCCACTCCAGGGCTCCTGCCCCTGGCAGTCGGCTGCCCAGAGAGCTTGTGGGCTCTCTTGCACTGGACAGATTCAAAAGCTGCCCCAGGTGGAGCGACGTTTTCCCTGAGACCTGTCTGGAGAAAGCCCAGAGGAACCTGATTTGATACTCTTGCTGGTCAGTGTTGGGAACAGGAGATAAAACTGGAGACCACCGCACGTGGCTCCCAACCTCAATTATCCTGTCACCCTATGAACTAACAACTTTGACATTTAGTATTAAATGGAAAATTTAGTGATAAGCTCCTGAGAAACGCCAGCTTTTACACTGACTCTGATGGAAACCCAGAGAATTCAGAGGGAGTTTTCTGCGGGCATCCGACTGGAGAGCTTGAAACAGTCCTCGACTCAGAAGTCAAATGCAGGAGGATGCTCTTCCCACATGAAAGGCACTTTTGCCAGTTTGGTCCATGCTTTCCTACTAGCCAATAAATATATTGAAAAACACAGCTAGAAGAGAAGCACAAACCGTTCTTTTGGCCTTTTCTCATTCACGTCTTTGCAAGCATGCTCCTGGAAAATCCAGATCAATGGCTTCTAGAACAATCAGCGGGACCCCTGGAAAGCAAGGGGTGACGAGCAGGGACACCCTGCACCTGCCTGATGCCGGGGCAGCGGGAGTTCATCAATTTTCCTGACTCCATGGGAGAGGCACCTTGGGAGGACAAGGATGCCTTCACTGAACTAGGAGGGAGGCACAGCTGGTGCAATGCCAGGGAGTGCCTTTATGCAGGAGGCAGGGAGGAGGCAGAGGAAGAGGGCTAAGTTGGGAAGTGGCACCCCGGGGTCTGTAGTGAACCCGTGTCTCGGCAAGGGCTCGAAGCAGAAGGAGCCAGAAGAGCTCAGCCGGACAATCCCGAGCTCTGGACACTTTGTCCTCAGCGCCATGAACCTCCTTGTTCCCCAGGCCCTGGGAGCTGCTCCTGTGCTGCCCCTGCAAGTTATGTATAGACACAGAGCTACCTGCTCTTTCCCAACCCTGTGGAGCACTGGACACGAGGACACAGTAAAATGTAGTCTTCGTTACATGATCTAATTATCAAAAGTCCGGCCAAGAAGCAACTGACATTGAAGCCCTACACACAGAAAACCCCAAACCCTGGTACAAACCTTGAATTGACACAGGACACGTATTCCTATTCAGAAACACAGGCTGACAGTTTTGGCCAAAAGTTTTTCCTATTAGATCTTGGAAAGGATTTCCAAAGTAACATTGGTTTGCAACTTCTTCAAGGAAGAAACATGACACGCTTCTCATCAGTAAAAGAAGATTTATTGGTTTGCTTTCACTTTTCTTTTGGCGTCCTTATGCTTCTTCCGGCATTCCTGAAAATGGTAAAAATCCAACGTATTATTAGGAGAAGTTTCTGAATCCACTATTAGGAGAAGTCTCTAAACTCACTGTTTCTCTTGAACACTTTCTCTATGTACAGTTAAGTCTCTGGTCCTGTCCCGTAACGTGCAGAGATTTAGTGGTTTACCTGAGTGACATCACAACCTGATGTTATACACACCAGTATACTAAACCACTTTTGTTCTCTGGTAATTACAAAGTTTCAGGCTCTTGTTGAGGTCCTGAATTAATTTCTCATGCAGATTCATAGCCCTGTTCCCTCCTCGTGCTCAGCTTTCAGCCACAGTTACCAGGGAACAGACGTTTCATACTCATACTCACCTCAAGCAATAATCTACGTCTGTCTTCCCAACCCTCTTTTTCTTCACTGAGCTCTACTGATCTACAAAATAACTTTGGGCCCTCTGCACAAAACAAAGAACCAATTATAAGGGTTAAACACTTCTGATGATGCTGCTGCTTGGATCACTCATGAGCAACACAGCAGTAAAGTCAGCAGCTCTATTCTCCACATCCTTCCCATTCGCTTCCCCCCACGACCACACGTGAGCTCCAACAGAAATGTTCGGTGTTACAGCCTCGTGTACTGCGAGAAATGAAAGGCAGCAGCAGTTTTCCTGAACATGCTGAAATCTAGATTGCAGTGAAATAGCAGCTGCTCCAGGAAAAGCTCAACACCAGGATCCCACATCTCCCCCCAAAACTGATGGCTGCTGACGACTGAGATCCCCATTTTAACACGCGCTGTAAATCAGACAGGCTGGAAGCACGCAGGACAGTAACTGTATGAACACATCAGCTCGTTGCATCACAGTTATCTAGTAGGTCTCAAGAAACAAACATCCTTTAAGGCTGTCCTAAAACTGTGTTCTATCAAATGTAACAAGCCATTGTTTTGGTGGCCTGTGGAATGTTTTAGGGCTGCGTATGTTTTCTTTGACTGTTGTTTTCCTTGGTTTTTAGTACAAAATTCACTGGATTCAGAAGAGAAAAACCAAGATTTAGGAGGACAAAGAACCCCATGGGCATATGTGGCTGATAAGAATACTCAACGTTCTTAATGATAACAGCAGAAAGACAAGGAAAAGTTAAAGATGATACACATACCTGAAAGGGTCTGAAATGTCTAGGCAACTTGTCCAGTGACTATTTTTTTGGTAAGCTCCAAAAGTCCGGATACCTATTAGGCAATTATCTGAAAGAAAAGAAAGCCAGACAGCTGCTCAGCCTTTATTTTGCCAGGACTTCCTCACGGGCTTCTAGCACAACCTAGACCCCAAGTAAGGGTGGCAAATGTTGACTACAAACCATTCATAAGCGGGCAGCATTTTTTCCTCACTGAATTCCAGTAAGAGTTTAAAAGGAAAAAAATACAAAAGGGGTGAATAAGTTCTGTTGTACCTCTTAGGCGTTCATCATCTTTGGAGAAGAAGAAGACTCTAGCACTTTCCGTGTGTGGTAAAGAAAGAAACCTAGACAAGTACAAAGGGATTTTAGCATCCTAAAAGGCACTATCAAATTCCATGAACGCGAGTTAAAGCTGCAGCGCTTCAGAGAAATGGTAAACATTGAAGAGCTTTACTCCACAGTAACCAAACAGAGCCTTCTATAAAAACCCCACTTTTTAAAAGAAAACTGACTGTGTCTTTGGCTTTTGGCCAAACTCAGTTTGGGTTTGGTCAAACCAAAACGACCCAGTTAATTTCTTGTGCTCAACTTCTCTCTCTTCATATTCAGCTTCACATCAAATGGGCTGCTGGGAGTTTTGACTCGGTGCAGCACAGACGGTTTTCCAAGATGACTTTCACTGCTCAGAGGTGTGCAATGTCCGTTTCCCGTTTCCTGAGTGCTGCTCTTAATATGCCCACAGCATCCAACTACGACAACCAAGGAGAGAACAAATACAAATGGAACTTGCATTTCTTGGTCCTTTCCAATTTCTGATGGTTCAGGCTCATCATCACTCTCAGAACTGCTGTCTTGGAAACGTGGATCCTCTTGCCATGCGACTTTCACCGGTTTTATTGGTCCAAGTATGTAAGGCTCTGCAATAACAGCACCAAAAAAGAAAAAAAGCCAAAACCAGGTTATCCCTCTACTTGCCAGGAAAAGTCCCTCCTTTCAAGTGAAATACTTACACTGGAGAAGGCAGATTTCAGAAGGACAGAATCTTCTCCCCTCAGATTTTCTGAGCTAAATCTCTGCTCCAGTATTTTCCACTTTGTTCTAGGCATCTCCTACGTATTCCTAAACCTTGGTCGCTGCATTCAGAAGACACTAACTACCTTCTGAATTCAGCAGAAGTGTGGGGGGCTTGTTGCTTTGTGTTGTTGCACACAAAGCACCTTGGGTTTTTTAATCTTTTGGGTAACTTTGCACAGTTTCTTTTCTTTCCTACAAGACTGTGACTTGATTTAATATTGTTTCATCTTCATTTCATAAGGCCTCATTTTATCTGAGGTTAGCACATGCCAGTGATGATGTGTCATTCAGCTTCCATTTTCTAAAGGTCCAAGAATAGAATTCAGTAACTAATAAAATGTTCTTGAATCCTGGGGTCAGCTCCAGGATTTTGCTCTTCACTCTACATTAACACACATTTTCTTTGAAATCTTGTTGGGTTCTATGAAACTTGCCAGGACTGGTGTGTCACCTTTTTCCCTGTTGGAGAAATTTAGGGGATGACAACAAGCTTTTTCACCACTCTGCAAAGACCCCACTGCCTTCTCTCTCAAAGCCCGCCTTTCAAAACTCTGAGATGCAAGCACGAGTTACCTCTCCTTAATCTACCACAAGCCTGGCAAGTAGAAATGAAGATCAAAATGCTTCTGCCTAATTACTGGCTTCTGCCGCTGAAAAGCCCCTGGATCCTGACCCTCTTTACACCGTATTGCTCTGCAGTGCCTGCCTTAAGCTCTTCCTAGGAATGGCACCGTTAGAAGGGTTCTGCTGTTACCTTCTTTCATGCCCGACTCCTGTGTGTCTCCAAAGAAGGAAAAGTGAAAGCACTCGACTCCTGAGCTACGTCGTTCGCAGGCAAAGGTCCCAGATGGTCAGCTGGGACAGAGTCCTGCACATCCTCTTTGTCCCAGGGTATGTCCTCAGTGTTTTCTGTTTTTTTCTTTGAAGATCCAAACAAGTCTTTTAAATCAGCAGCAATGTCGTAATCGATGTCTTCAGACACTTGAGGCAGTGTCTCACTCTCTTCTTTCTTCTTCCTTTTGGCTTTCCTGAAATCAGATTGCTTAAGGATAGCAACACAGCACATGTCCTTTCCAAAGACAGCTTCCCTAAGAGCCACCTTGCTCTTCTGTCTCCCTAAACGTATCCAAGCCCACTAAGGAGTGGTTCACTTTCAAGGGTAAGCAGTGGGGAAACATCTGAGGTTTGAGTCTAAAGGCAGGAACAAGTGTCCTTTTTAATTAGCCACCCCCTTAAGTGACTTTTCACTTAATAGGTGGCAACACAGAAATCAGGTATTTAGCACAGATTCCTGCCAATAGCAATGTCAAGAGTTAATACACTTTTCTCAGAGACCTGCAAATCTCAAGGTCCCTGTATTGAGCTTCCTCACCTTCACTTACGGCAGAGAACAGACGGACTAGAAAGAAAAGATGACGCTACATGCTGATTTTCAAGGCCTGAGTTGAGGCCTGACGTCGCTGGCGGGAGCGGTTGCTCCTGGTGGATGTTTCCGGCAATGTCACCCTACACCTGGGCCTCTCAGCAGTTGCTGCTGTGCTGCGGCTCCTGCCACGGCGACTCCTTGACCGCACAGGTGGATTTGAGTCGCGACATCGCTGGCGGGTGCGGCTGCGTCTGGGGGATGTCTCTGATGGTGTCTCCCTCGGCCTGGGCCTCTCAGCAGTTGCTGCTGTGCTGCGGCTCCTGCCACGGCGACTCCTTGACCCCACAGGTGGATTTGAGGCCCGACGTCGCTGGTGGGTGCGGCTGCGTCTGGGGGATGTCTCTGATGGTGTCTCCCTCGGCCTGGGCCTCTCAGCAGTTGCTGCTGTCCTGCGGCTCCTGTCACGGCGACTCCTCGACTGGACAGGTGGATTTGAGGCCCGACGTTGCTGGCGGGAGCGGTTGCTCCTGGTGGATGTCCCTGATGTTGTCTCCCTCGGCCTGGGCGTCTCAGCCCTTGGTGCTGTCCTGCGGCTCCTGTCACGGCGACTCCTCGACCGGACAGGTGGATTTGAGGCCCGACGTTGCTGGCACGAGCGGCTGCGTCTGGGGGATGTCTCTGATGGTGTCCTTCTGTGCCTGGGCCTCTCAGCCCTTGGTCCTGTCCTCTGGCTCCTGTCACGGTGACTCCTCGAGCGGACAGGTGGATTTGAGGCCCAACTTTGCTGGCGAGAGCGATTTTGCCTGCGGTCAGACCCAGAGCCTCTGGAATGGCTGGTGTCTGATGACCTTGATGTCACCTCACTCTCCGTGCAGGAGCTGCTGCTCTCCAGCGAGGAAGATTGCAGCAGCTGCCTCATTGGTGCATGTTGGACGCTGCTGCGTTTGCTGGTCTCTGGAGACGGAGACAGGGGAGGCACACCCGATGGTGCCAGGATGCCAGAGTTGGGGCTGATGGCCTCGGATTGTGCAGAGCCATGGGAAGGCTCCAATCCTGACTGTCCGGCCAGGCTGGGGACATTGAGCTCCGGCTCATCCCTGGGGGTATTGAGCTCCGGCTCATCCCTGGGGGCTGTAAGGGGAAGCAGGAATGAGAGGGGCCCAGCAGGCCTGGGCCAGGCCAGGCCAGAGTGGTGCCCTCAGCCCTCCAGGAGCGGACGGGCTCTGCCAAGCCCAGCCTTGGCCCTGACCCCAGCCCAGGGCCACGCAGCTGCGTTGCCTCATACCTGTGCCCAGACCAGCACAGCTGTCGCACTCCCAGCTGGGTGTGTTGCTTGTGAGGCCAGAGCAGCGCCTGTGGGTGCCCTCAGCAGCACAGGAGGAGCACAGGAGCAGTTCCCAGGGCCTGGGAAAGCAAATGGGTTCATGGCACTGAGGACAAAGTGTCCACAGCTCGGGATTGTCCGGCTGAGCTCTTCTTCTGCCTCCTTCTGCTTCGAGCCCTTGCCGAGACACAGGTTCCCTGCAGAGCCCTGGGGTGCAGCTGCCCAGCTTACCCCTCTTCCTCTGCCTCCTCCCTGCCTCCTGGATAAAGGCACTTCCTGGCATTGCACCAGCTGTGCCTCTCTCCTAATTCTGCAAAGGCATCGTTGTCCTCCCATGTTGGCTGTCTGATGGGGAAAGGAAAAGCTGATGAGCTTGTGCTGCTCTGCCATCCCGGAGGTACAGGCTGTCCCTGCTCTTCCTCCGGTGCTTTTGCAAGTGTTGCATGAAGCTGAAGCCCAGACTCACGGGACAGGGCAGGGCCAGGACTGCGGGGGCAGGGCCTGGCACAGCAGCTGCCCCCTCCTGTGTTGTGAGCCAGGCAGAAGGACACCAACC